>NC_071388.1:124787180-125446541 GCF_022682495.2 Desmodus rotundus
GATTTCCTGGTGTCCATCACTGTGCACTTCCTCTCGCATATTTCCCTGGACTTTGACCTTAATATCCACTCTTCCCCTCTCTTGTGTAACCTCCTCCTTTAGCAAGTCCTCCCCTCAAACAGGACTGAGGGGGACCTTAGGGTATAACCTAGCCCAGGCTGATGGACTACCTAGGATATTCTACCCAGTATGGCACACTGTTGCTAGTGTTAGGCAGGATAGATAGTAAATCAAGGCAGGAAGGGGGAGGGAGACAATGTCTCACCCATTAACTCAGCAGTCCTGAGCCCAGTCTGATAAGATTGCTGGATGTTCCGAACATCACAAGCAAAGAGAGCAGAGGAGGAGGGGTGGCCCTGAGACTCTGTGCTGGGAAAGGGAGCCTCTGTAGCAATTTCACTTAGACACAAAGCCTTTATTAGCTAAGAAAGAAAGCCTTTGTAACTGTATACTAATCACAAGGTCTAGAAGGGGGAGAAGAAGAGGTACCTAGAAACTGGCTAAACTATACAATCCCTGAACCCCAAATAGTCGGGGCACTCAGATTAGCTGAGTGCCCACTTGTAGCCTTTTTGCTTAAGTGTATTTCATAAATAGACTTGCTATTTCATTTCTACTCTATGTGTTGTCTCTCACTTGAATTCTTCTCTTGCAAGTGAGGCAAGAACCAAGGAGCAAAGAGTCTGGCTCAGGTCTCCCAGGTAACACTAGGAGGGACTGAAAAGGGCAGAATCTCTTTGCCTTAGATTCTCTGAAACCCTCCAGGATGGCGGCTCCCTCTTCTTAGATCTAGGGCGGACAAGTCTCTTTTGCTTGGATCCAGCTGTGTTGCCACATCCATTTCAGGAAGAAATTTCCTTCTTAACAATACACTAAATTATTTAAAGTTGATCCTACAATTCTTGCACCAACCCATCTTTCTTAGGTCCCTTCTACTTGGATAAATTCTCCTCATTACCTTTTCAATGCTTCCAAACATTTCTTAACTGAGCATACATTAGTTGCCTTCCAATAGTTGAAAAGTTCTCCTTGTCTTCTTTTATAACCCTTCTCCTTCCACCAACTCCATCCAATCTCCAGCTAATATTAGGTGGCAAACCAGTCACAAAATAAGCATAGAATATGCTTTTCCCTCTACTGGTGGTCTTTAAGGAAAGAAGCATCTCCAAAATGCATTTACAATAAGGGCCACAGAACTGGAGAAGTCATCAGCCTCAGGAAAACACTCATAGGCTTTCTGACTCAGGCCAAATTAACCACATTTTCCCTGCTCAGAAATATACAGAGGGCTCCTGGAATTCCATTAAGGACAGACCCCAAAGTCAATGGGCACTCTGACAACTGGATTTCAAACTCTCCTGAGTGGAAAAGCCCTAAATTCATAGTTCAGTCACTCTCCAGCCCTATGCCCTACTTTTTTTTTCCTTTTTTTAGAATTATAGAATAAGTTTTAAAATTTTAATTATAATTTCAATTCAGCATTATTCTGTATTAGTTTCAGATGTACAGCAAAGTAGTTAGAAAATCATGTACTTTATAGAGTGGTCCCCCTGCTGCTTCAAATGCCCGCCTGGCCCCTTCCCCATTTATCTCGATAACATTGACCACGTAGCCTGTGCTGTAAGCTAATCTGTGTGGCTGTTCTGCAACTACAAATCTGTTCAGCTTAACCCCTTCGCCATTTTCACCCACCCCCCAAACCCTTTCCCCTCCAACTGCTGTCTATTCTTTGTATCTATGAGTCTGTTTCTATTTTGTTTATTCATTTTATTCACTATTTCCACATGTAAGTAAAATCACATAGTATTGGTCTTTCTCTGACTGTCACTTATCTACACCCTTTTTCAGGTTGGGGAGAGGGGTGGTTGCACTGCCACAGTCCCACAGGAAGTAGGGAGTAGTGCTTATGAACAAGGGCAAGAATCCCTAGATGGAACCCTGTTCCAATTTTCACTATCATTTGAAATGATAGGTATTCATTCAAAAACATTCTGCTCCCATAAGCTTATGCTCTCTTTGGAATTTTAGAACTTAATTTTTTCTTGTTCCAACATGATATTGCATTGGTATGCTTCTAGGGCATTAGTAATGTTGTAGGAAGATAAACCTAGGCCAGGGTGGCCAGAACTGTGAAATGAGCCAAATGAAATTAATCTAGCATATATTTAAACATCTGAAAAAGAAATGGATAATAACCTGAAAGCCAGTATTTTAAAGAGCAGGCATGTAAACAAATACAGGAAGTTTCAAAAGGGAAATGAGTCTAATGTCTAAAAGGCTCATGCAAACAGGAAAGACAGTGCTTCAGAATGTGGCCCATTAAGACCAAGGCCAGGACATTGGCTCTCCAGGACCGAAGGCCTGGCTAGGCATTCGGGGAGGTGAGGTGAGGGAGGAGTGCTGATCCCTGCCATGTAATCAGGCACAGGTACAACAGAGATGAGTAGAGGCGTCAGAGCTTTGCTCTCAGTCCACGTCTGGCACAAACTACCAACAAATACCCAACAAACATTTGATAAATTAATGAGGGAATTGATTAATTTATAAAGAGGTCAGTATCAGAAATGATGAATTATCTTCAGTACATGACAGCTGATATCTCAACTAAAACACATATACTTAAACCTAACAAAAATAAATTACTTATAAAGGTGATGGCATTAGAAATTGGAAGCAGATTCTAATCTATGGTAACTGACATCTGCAACTCCGTGTGTTCGCGCCTGACTAGAACCATGTGAGATGTAGCATCACTAGTCAGCCACCGATACAATCCGGAATTGGGGTATTATCCCCAACTCTCCCTTCTCGCCCACTTACCAGAGTCCTATGCCACCGAGTGCTTTTGCCTCTATATTCTAAACACTCCAGGGCCCAGGGGAAGTAACGCCTGCTTGAGTGTGGCTGGTAGGTAATAATATGGCTATAATAATTTATAGTTTTAAATTGAACATTTCACCTAAAATGTCACATGGTGTGCTTGAGTGTGATATTGTTATGTTACAGAATTACATGTTTATGATTTTGTAATAAAAGATTTTATAATAAAAAGGGGTGTTATTTGTGCCAGACCCTGTATATCCCCTTCTTTCTATTTTCACGGTCACTGTCATTAAATGTCTCTTCTAATCAAGCCTTACTGAGACCCTTGCAAAGACTTCTTAACTAGTTTGCCTGTCTCATCCCTCCATTCACCTAACCTACAAACGGAAACTGACACGACCTCTCTAAAAATACAGATTTGATCACTTCACTCTCCTGCTTAAAACCTTCCAGCAGCTTCCCACTGTCTACAGAATCAAGTCCAGAGCATTTAAGCCTTGTGTATATTTCCATTGTCATCTCTTGTCATTTCCCATCTTGATCCCGCTGAGGCTACACATATGAAAGACAGAACAGCACCATTGTTAAGAGCTGGTCTGCAGCAGTATGACATACTGCTGGGGATACCCAAATGAAATAAAGGCAAAGGTGTCACTGATAGGCCCCACTCCTGGAGAAATCTCAGATTCCCTGGACAAGCACCCCCCCCCCCCGCGGAAAGACCTGACATCAATTTGGGGGACTGTTTCCATATAACAGCATCGGCAGAAATGCCTGAGACATAAGACACAATGTTTAAAAGTTTCCTTAATACATGTATCAGGGAAATCTAACAAATTTTTGAAAGTCCTACAGGTGAGTGCCTTGTCCTGTTTTCTTTTGAGCCATCAAAATGTATTCTTATACACTGGGCTCTCTCATTCAACTTTGGCCATCCATTGGAAACCCAGATGTCTTTATTAACCCTTATTTTAGCTGTTTAACACTGCCAAAATAATATTTAATATACATTCAAAATACAAAATCTGCCACCAAACCTAACACTACTATTAATTCCAAAGGCAAATAAATATAAATTATTTGGATTAGCCAAAGTTTAAGTTATTAAGTGTGTCGATGGATGTTGAAAAGCATACAAGCTGAAATAAGTACAGTAAAAATGATGCAATAATCTTATTAAATTCTAGCTACCAAGAATTTTGCCACCAACTACACTATTTAAAATTCACTAAGGAAGTACAAAGGAATAAATTATTCTCATTACCATCCCTCACCTGTATCAAAACTTGGAGAAAAGCAAGGAGGAAATACACTCAACAAAAAGCATTTCACATAAAGAACTCTAAAGGAGAGCAAAGAGGAGTTTAAAAATGGGTTCAGGCAGTAGCTTTGATTTCTGCCTGACTAGGCATCCAGTGGAAATGAGGGAAATAAATTTCCCTTATTTACCTGGACATAATCCACACCACCTACCCTGTGCGGATCAGATTGAGGTTTGGAAGAAAGGCAGCAGCAATCTTGGTGTTCCGAAGAGCCTGTGACATGGAAGACAGAGGCTGGGTACTGAGAAGCGTCAGGTGAGAGACAGACCAGGTTTATGATGGAGCCAGTCAAGGTGTGGGGACCAAGCTAGCCTCGGTGTCATGAAGCAATGAGAGCCCCGGCCTGAGCAGAGAGCGGGGTGATCACAGTGACGGGTCGCTTTTACAACCGCCCCAAACATCAGCAATCACAGGGAGACCCAGCACATGCAAAGGCAGGGATTCTCAGGTGCATTATGTGTACCCTCGAGGTGTTATGGAATGACTGCAGGCAGTTCACAGAAAAATATACTTTTATCTTAACAGCTATGTATTTATGCCCGTTTATGTTAAAATAAAATAAAGCTAACCTATTGTAATTGGTTTATAATAAAGCTAACCTTATGATCTTATCAATATTATTACTTATGGTTATGTTAAGTTAAAAAATTGAATGAAGAAAAAATATAAGTAAAAAAATTATAGCACGAGTCTTAGTAGGATATGGAAAATTGTGAAGATTATGCCCAAATGGCTAAAGTTTAGAAAAACCTGAACTTAACCAAAGAGATAAGAGAAGGCAGGCATGTCAGTGGATTGAAAAAATCTACTGCTAACCCTAAAATGATATTCTCAGAGTTTTCTCTGCTCTTTAGATAAATTATAAATATAAAACAATCTAAATCCTTCTGTAAACTCTCAAATTTTCACAGAATAACCAGTATGGAGAATTTGAATCCAACTTCTTAGCTCCCATCTGCCAATTTTTGCATCTAATTGCTTGACTTCCCTCCAAAGCAAGCAAATCATAGGCATGAGGTGCGGGACTGAGGAGCAGCAGGTGCTGTTAACCTGTCCGACCTTCCTTCCCAGGCCTTGTGGTCCCGGCACAGTTTGAAGCCCACATGCAGGAGAGGAGAGGTTATCAGGGGGAAAGCAGCTTAGGCCACCCAGGGAATTAATTGAAAAGAATAAGCCTCTCTCCATCCCTTCTCACCTTGTTCAGAACATCCTAATTGCAGAGAGGCTGAGCTCATTAAGCGCTGCTGGAATGTTGTCAGAAGATTATCAAGTATTAAATTTAAAACCTGTATAGTCTTCATGGTCCCTGATAAAAGTTTGTAAGGGCATTTTTCCAGAAGCCCAATCTGGAACGATTGTGGAGTGGTGATTGGTTAAGAAGCTTATCCTACCAATGCGGATGTGAGCAATTGGTTTCTAATTATTTCAATAAATGAGCTTTATAAGAAATCCTGATAATAGAGTAACTTATGCCACAGAAGAATAAATCCTGGCTCTCTCAATATCCAGATAATGTAGCCATGCTATTAAGAACTGCCTTGTCAATAATGGTCGTCTTTGTATAATGATAAAACTCTATTTACATAATACACCAATGGTACCTAATGCAAAATAGGGTTTACATATTACATTAGTTGAATTTGCAGCATGAATTCATTATTCCACTTTTGCATTGGTCAAAAAAAAAACAAAACCCAACATTATTTCACACTCCATTACCCTAACAAATAAGTTAATAAAGCTCACCATTTTTCCTGTAAATCCCAATGTGCATATATATCTCTCTCGGTTCAAAATAATAACAGGTTCTTAGTCTTGCCCTTGCATGTCCTTTGAAGCTTTCACAAAGAGAGAATTATTTTCTGCACTGCCCCACCCTGCGTCTGACCTCCAGAAGAATTTCACAAAACTGGATTCTGGCCAAGGCTGGAGAAGAAATCTCAGGACTAGTGATGGTCGCATCCTTTTGTGTCAAATGAAGAGAGAAAAGTTACTAGGAGTTTCTTTTCTCTTTTAAAACCTACAAAATACCAAGTCTCACCTTTCTAAAGTAGAACCGGATGGTCAGCTGGACGTGGGTAGTGACCCCTAGCATCTGGTAAAGGTAGACACTTAATGCCTGGCACATAGTGGTAAGTGCTCAATGAACCTCTACTAACTAGATGAAAAGTATTAAAATTACAACTGAGATGTGAGAAAATCAACCACTGTGATGTCAGGGTACTCAAAATGCAGTAAATGTATTTACTTACCAGGGATCTCATACCTATCCCTATATATTTTTGTGAGATGTAAAACAATAAAAATTAGGATTTATAGTTAGATGAAGAGAACCAGCCTAGCACAATTAAAACTTTGGCAAGCAAATTATATATATGTAATATTTTGAAATATATATATATTTGGAAAGAGGCTTAAAATATTGTATTTTAAGTGTCAAAGAGCAAACTACAGACATACGAGAGAGAAGAAGAGAGAAAAATCTTTACTTTGGACCCCTTTGAATCTAACCCTGTGGGAACTAAAATCCACTTGACCCTTTTAGAAAGGAAAAAAAGATGTTTATTTGTCTTTTTCCCCCTACATTACATATTTGCTTGTGAGTATACAGACAGACAAGACTTACACAAGCACAGGGAAAAGTCTAAACGTGCACCCCAAACTGTTCAAACTGTTCAATGATGTTATTAAATCTGTGGGATAGGGTTCGGGAGAGGATATGATATCACTTTTTACCTTATGCATTCTGCATTGTCTGAGTTTCTAACAATGACCAAGTATTGTTTGTGCAGTTAAACAAAACAATTAAAATATAAAAAGAAAATTACAATTAAGCGACTATATTTTGTGGATATATTGAGTGTTCTAGAAGCTCAATAAAACTTCAATAATCTGGATTGCAATTAACTGAAGATCTCAATCAACTACTATTTTTTCCCTGCATTCTTCCCTTAAGAAACACAAGAAAATCATATAAAAATAAATGTATACAGAGAATTCATAAAGCAGTAGTATTTGTCAAAAGTAAGCAGTCTCAGGGTATGGCTAACCACCAAACATTCAGCTCTTCTCATTTATCTGCACCCACCTCTGTCTGAGGACAACCACTAGTGCTGCTTAGGCATTTGCTCTTCTTTGTGTGTGTGTGGTCCCCAAGAAGCAGCTGTCAGAATCTCAGGACCCACGTAGGCCTACTGAGTCACAAGGTCTGGGACTAGAATCTTAGAATCTGGATTTTTAACAAGATCCCAAGCTGATATAATTGCACATTAAAGTTGAGAAACACTAGTTTAGGTGACTAATCATGACTTCCTGCATGATTCCCAATCCACACAGATAGATTTATTCCAATTAGATCATCCTTTCAAAAACAGAAAAGTAGATGTTTTATATTTTCTTCAGGAAGTGCTAAACCATGTTAACCAGTAAGCAAAATGAGCTAGACATATAGTCATCTTTCTCCTATTATCCCACCAAATTGTGGGAAAGGGCATTAGAACTCAACAATAAAAGACAGTGCAAAATTTCAGCTCCAGAACAAGTTTGAGATGGTATAATCCTGCAATTACTTGTCTGAATCACCAGGTAGTGTTCACACGTCAGCAGGGCAAACACACCAGATATCAGGACTAGGGTGCAAGGCATGCACTTACGGTGCCAACACTCCCCATTCTGTACCAATGACAAACATCAGCAAGTAATTATCACCTAGTCTCCTCCCAACCAAGATGCAGCACCTGAACCCACTTCAACAGAGCACCACAGGTGTCCATGGCCCATGGATCAAAGCCAGCATTTAAATACAAATGTTTCTCCATCTGTATCTAAAAATTGCTTTAAAATGATAAATAACATGATTAATAGATGATAAATAGATAATAAATGGTGATTTAAGGCCATGTTGGGTGAGCAAACTAAATGTGAGCAATTCTGAAATGGCCAAAGGTTACTCCCTATATCTAGAAACACATTTATCTCATCCCCCCAAGTATCCGATTAGTGGAGATAAAGATATAAATTAGAATCACTAGACATTAGAGACAGAAAAACTCTTACAGACTATCCAGTTCAACTGCTTCTCTCACACGGGAGGAAATGCTGATCTAGAGAAATCACAATGGCCAAAGCATACAGCTAGTTATTACACAGGCCAACTGGGAATCACTCCAACCAGTATTTCTCCCATTTAGGAACCAAATGACTCCTAAAGCCACAGCAGCCACTGGTGGGCACAGATATGCATATAGATTTGGACATAGAGAACCACATCACCCACTACTTCTAGGTATAAAAAACAAACAAACAAGAAAACAAAAAAACTCATGTAATGGTGGACCATGTTCCATGGTACAAGGCAATAACCAGCTATCAGGAAGAGATAAGCTACAAAATGAAAAATTCCCTCCAGGGGGCGCTGCACGGCTACTACTAAAAGCCTTGTATACAAGCGTGTCTGAAAAGAACTCTACAGGTCAGCTTTGAGGCAACACCTGCAGAACATCTGTTCTTGGATCTCCCAAAGACACTCAAACTTAACACACTAAAAACTAAACTCATGATTTTCACTGCACACCTATTTCAAGGCAATAACACCGTTAAACGTAACCTCCCCTCTTTTAGTAGTTCTCTGTCGATAAAATCATTATCCATTCAGTTATGTAGGGCTAAGAATAAGAGTCATCCCTGATCCCGCCCTCTTCCTCAATCTCAAGTTCAATCAACATCACCATCAATTTTATCCCTAAATATTTCAGGACTTATCCAATTCTCTATATCTTCTCATTCCTGTGCTAGCTTTAAATACTGTCATCTCTTGCCCAGACTTCTGCAATAACTTATTAGCTGGGTTCTCACATTTATTATGCCCCTCTCCCCAATCTGTTCACTACACAGTGGCCAGAGTAATTTTTTTCAAATCAGAATTCTGACGATGTCACTCGCCCCCACTTAAAACCATCCAAAACCTTCCCATGGGTTTAACATGACCTTCAAGTCCCTACTTGATCTGACCCCATACATCTCTCTTGCATCACCCCTTAACTCTCCCAAAAGTCTGTTCATGCCAGCAGGCTGTTCTTCTTGCAGTTCCCCACTATTTAGAAGCCTTTTCAGGTTCCCCAGTGCAGGACACTGCTCTGCAATATATTCTCATGGATAAGTATTTGTTTCCTTAAGAGGACTTGCATGAGTTTATAATTATACATCCATTAGGGAGTCATCTGATCAATGATTTTCTCCACACCCATCACCCTGTTCTTGCCAGTCTGCAGACTCTTTGAGAAGGGGCCCGTGTCCTTTTTAGCTCACAATTTTATCCTTGGTGGCTAACCAAAAGCTGACATACAGCAGACACCCAGTAAATATTGTATGAATGAATGAATAAAAAATGAAGGCTTGGTGTTTAAGCTTATGCCACTGCTTATAAAGAAACAAGTATAATCATTCACAGCTTCCACGCACATATAAGAGCGATCCATTTAGGATTTTTGAGGTAAAGTAGCTCCTTAGCTCTAACACCCATTCATAAAGGTCACCAGTATATTTCTGAAAAATGGTCTATTCTTGGAAACAGTGTATATATCCTAAGATCTAAGTCAAGCCATTCATCCGGGTTCAGATGTGACTACTACCATGATGCCTTATGTCTTGTCATCTGACTGACATTCCCACCCAGTCAAATAAGGAAGACAGACCCAATACATAGTCACTTAAGTTAGTCCCAGACACGGGACAATGATTAACTGGAGAACCAGCAAAACAGAACATACCAGAGGGCAATTCCTAATGCTCTGTTATTTATTAGAGTCTCAGCATGAAGGACAACAGAGAACACAAGGTTCTCCTCCTCTATATCATAGTCTTGAAGCAGTTTCAAACACCCAAAGCTGATAATTAACTATTCTAAATGATCCACATACTTCTGAGGTATGCCCCAGCTGACTGGATCAAAGTGTTTTAAGGGGGTTAAAGCAATTAGAATGCATGGTCCAGTGCTTGTGCATATATTCATGGGGTGCAGGCTCTCTTCCACCCCCCATAGGCACAGGCTCATTCATTCTCTTCTCTGTCTGTCTGTCTGTCTGTCTCTCTCTCTCTCTCTCTCTCTCTCTCTCTCTCTCTCTCATTTGGTGGAGAACTCCACTGTTGAGAAATAAACTAAGTCCTTTTCACACAAATGACCTTGCTCTTTCAGAGTGACCATCTAGGGGTTTGTTTCTTCAACAACCAAATCCTGAAACTCAAATTAGCCTTAGAATCCAACAGTATGGCTTCCAGCTCACCTGAGTAATATCTTTATTTGAATAGTTCCCCTCTGGAAAAAATACTTGAAGCATCTCAATCAAATCCTCAGCACCAAAGCAGCCTTCAACCTCAACCCCCACATATGCCCACAACTAAGAATGGGAGGTAACATACATAGGGTGACACTTGTCTATCAGTAAAAATACGCAAAGAAATTAGGCTATGCGCTGTGGGCAATTCCTGGCAACTAGGACCACTGTTGTCAATACTCATGTACACATACCTCTATCTCAGGAGAAGTCCATGCTTGGTACCCTTCAGGGCCCAAGATGGGAAGGACTGTATCCAGGAGCTTCTGTTTTGCAACTGTACACCATTTCAGCCCCTGGGAATGTTCTGACCACCAGCCAGTGATGACTAGTTCCTCGACTTTCCAGTTTAATGTAACTATTAGGTACACACCAAAGAGGACATAAAGCTACATACATACGGCCCTATGCCTAGAGGAACATGGACCCATTTGCATACTAGTTGCTTCTTTTAATCCATCCCCCTCGATTTAATTCTTTCTTAGGCCAAGATGTTTGTCTGGGTTCCTATACAATATGTTCTCCCTAATTTACCTTTCTCCTGAAGCAACACATTTCTTGGTTTTCTCTTGGCTCCTTTTCCATTTCTCCAGCCAGGACTTCCACCTCCTAATTACCCTTCCCAGATGACTTTTATTTCCTCCAGAATAGTTTTTAACCTTGGCTGCCCATCAAAGTCACTGCTCAACTTAAAAACATACACACATGCATGTGTGTGTGTCTAGGCCCCACCTCAGAATAGTTAAGTCATCACCTCTGTAGAGGGTTTGTAAATGACCTTCACTGACTCCATCGTATACTCAGGGTGAGAACTACTACCTTAAAATCTGGTTACCTAATTGTACCTCATAACTTTCATTCACACATTCAAAATTTGTTCATGGATAATTTATGAAATTTTATTTATTGAGAATTTCACAAGTACCAAGAATTGTGCTGGGCCCCGAGAGTGTCCAGATATATAGATACACCCTTTTATGTTTCTATTCTCAGACTCCATATTCTTCTCCTCAGCGAGCTCTCTGCCTCTATATCATAGTGCCAACTACCATCTACTTCCTGAGAGCTCCCAAGTCTAAATATTTAGCTCAGACATCTACCCTGATATTCAGACCAGCTTATCTCACTACCTATCAGAAACATTGTCTTGAGTGACCCATGGACAAACCAAATTTGACTTGTCAAATTTGTTTCGACTTGCCACTGAACCTATTCCTCCTCTTGGCCTCATCATCACCTGGTAACTCAAGTTTCAAACCTGGGATTCTTGCTTCTCATCCCTGTCTCCTGCACTCCCACCCCTTCTAATCAAAATTTGTGGTGGTTGTCTCTAAAACATTGTGTCCATGCACACGGCCAGTGCCCGGTGCTTGAACTCAGCCCTCATCATGTCACACTAAGGTTGCTGATTCGTCTGCCTCTATTCTGCCAGCTACAATTCCATCTTTGCCAGAATCACTGGAGTAAACTTTCTACATGGTAACTTAACTCACTGGTTTTCCTATGCTTACAAGTGAAATTTCAGGTCCTTAACCTAACACTCTATGCTCTCCAAGATCCCACCCTATGCAATTCTCCAGCCTCGACTAGAATGAATTGCTACCCCACAATTAAGGCTACTGCAGCAGAAAATGTCTTTTGACTTCCATTTGTCACCTAGGGTCTTTCTCACCCTTATCCCACGACTTTGCTCAGTCATGATTGTCTGTAAAACTCACCCATACACACTCTCTGATCAATTGTATCGCAGATACAGCAAGTGCATATCTCAAGTAGTATAACACTAAAAACAAGTACAATTACTTGTCCTTGTTTCTGTTTTCACCATTAGATGATGAACTCCCTAAAGACAGTGACTATGATTGTATTGTTATCATTTTTTCTTTATATTTTCAGAAACTAGCACAATGGCTGGTACATCTCAAGTACTCAGTAGCTACTCATAGAATGAATAAAATGCTGACTCCACCTAAGAAGCTTAAAATGTAAGAAGTTTATTTTGGTTTTTTTTGTTCACTAAAGTCCAGAAATAGTTTCTTTTCTTCCAAACTCTTAACATGTACCCCAGAGTCCCATGATACTCAGATACAAACAAGACAATTGAATCCCTCATCAGAGAATCTAGCTTGCTATAACTTCTAAGAATGTAAAGGAATTGTGTGTATTATTAAATCATACGACTGATGTAAAATAACACCCTTAGAAGCAACAGAGCCTAAAACTGGCCTTGTAGCTTCTCATAATTTGATTGTTTTTCAGAAAAGTTCTCAGCAGAGAACTGAGTCTAGAGTCATCTCCATCCAGATCAGTCACAAGGCTGGTCTGCTGAATCAAGATCTATTGACTGGCAGTCCCACATTCAAATCAACCAACCCTTCTGGAAGCTAGACATTTGGATGGTATATCAAAGACATGAGTGGGTGAACAGAGCTTTCTAAGGGAGGAATTATACATTATGCTTATTTTACTTGAGATTTGAGTGGAAACCACTAAGCTACTGAGAAATAAACTGAGCTTTATAAGTCCTCATCAAAATCTTATATCCAGTAGCATTTTTGAGAACTTGCTGGTTTCACCTCTTTCAATGCAAGTTGTTTGAAATTTAGTAGAGCTCACGAAAACTTTCAGTCACCAACAATGTGCTTATATATGCACATTATTTCACGTTCATCTGCACTTGCCTAGAAGCCATCACCAAAGGCCCTAGAAATATTCAGAGAACCACTGAAGTGTGAGCAAAATAGTTAATAAAAAATTCTTGCAGTTTTAATTACAAACAAAACCCAAGCACGTTTAAACTCTATAATATGGATCTGGAATATCTAGGGAACTGTTGCTGTTCACCACCACACATAAATTATATCCATCTTTCATATTGGGTTAGTGCAGCATCGCAGACTGATACATAAAGCCAGAGCTTTCATATTACAAAGAAATACCAGTTCTACCACCTGTTTCAGGAATCCTGTGTAACCCAGCCTATAAAACAAACAGAAATTCATACACAGCAACTTTACTCACTCTCCCCACCATGGGGATCTTTTCTCCTCTACGTCATCTTCCTATCTATGAAGCAAAACAAAAGACTACTAAGAACCTTGGTGCTATAAATATTGGGAAGGAAAAGTGCAATGTTTTGTCTGAAGGCCATTAGTTCTAAGAAGGAATAAAGAGGCAAACCAAGTATCTGTGCTTCTCCTTTGGTTGAACATAGGCTTCCAAGAAACATGATAGAAGATGACATAAGAGTCTGATCGTAGATCTTGGTCCCTGTTTGCTTATTACTTCATTTTCCTCCTATTTGGCAGCATGTCATGGACTGGGCACTCGGAACACAAAGGCAAGTTAGAAAGAGCCCTAATTTTTTTTTCAGAGGTGCTCTCTGTGTAACAGGAGATTCTCGTAAGCCATCACACAGTGTAATAAATATGATGATAGAGACATTCATTCACTTTCAACAAATATTCTGGATTAACTTTTAGAAGTCAGATACTCTATTAGGCTCTATGAACTAAATCCAGTCTTCGCCTTTGCATTGTTTGTAGAAGGTGTTCAGACAATTACAAAATAGTGAGATCGGGCTACAATAGGCCAAGTGCATGAGAACATCTAGCAGGTCCTCCAACTTGGGCATAGGGGTCAAGGAAAACTCTTTGCAGTGACAGAGCATCTAAGACAAGAACTAAGAAAGGATAGGCATAGTCAGATGAAGGAGGTGGGTGTGGAGGCTGCAGGCTGAGGGAGCTGGCAATGAACAAGAATATATGCTCTGTAACAATTTAAAGACTAAATTGCAGATGATAGTGTTGACCCCAAAAGGTTTTTGGTGGCAAAAGGAATAAGAGATACTGGAACCCTGCAGTATGGGCTTTGAAAATGATTAACATTATCCAAATGAATTAAATAAATAAGTAGTGAGGATTCTTCACAGAAGCCCTAGGTGCCATTTTGAAGGATGAACCTCAAAAAACAAGTAAAAAAAATTAGGTCATATAAAGGGAAAGGCAACTCAATTCATTAAAGAAAGTTACCAGGAAGGCAAGAGGAGAAAGCAGACCAAAGAAATTATAATTCCTTGGCCCCAAAGCTAGCCAGGGAGATAGAATCAAAGCTAAATCATATGTGAAAATCCCTAAATCATTAAAAACAGATTTATTTACTTGGTTTTGAAATAATATAAGAGATCATTTCCACTATACTTTTTTAAATATTAAATGAGATAAATAAAATACTAAGAAGTGTACCTGCCAATAGTAAACACTTACTACCTGTTAGCTGTTATTGTTAATGTTACTGTTGTTATCATTACAATTATCTATGAGAAACCAGTTAACAATGTATGTAACACATTAGTCTAGATAGGGAAAGAATTTCTCCCTTAGGAAACACACAGTTCAGACTCACACATGAAAAGGTTAATCTGAGAACACAAGCTGAGATGCGTGAGGAGCCTGCCTACGGAGGCTGCAGCCTCTGTCCTCACGGCACCGCCCATCTAAGAGAGAGAAAAAACTCGGTGTCGCCCACAAGCTCCCATTCACAGGAACACTCTTCAACACTATGAAGAACACTTCTCCTCATATGTAATGCCTAAGGCTCAGCATTTGCTTGAAAACAAAATATCTAAGACTTGTTTGGGTCAGAAGAGATAAGACCAAGTAAGGCTCCTTTATATTGAATGGTATTGGTTAACTTCTGGCCTTATGGTTAACGTGCAGGACACAGACTGCCCTTCTAGTGGTTAGTTAAATTGTGTGCATAAATATTTTCAGGGGAGTCTTAGAATTATCAGATCATTGTGTAGTCGTTTCCATTAGTTTTCTAGAAGGTTATCCTATTTTTATCCACAAACCCATTTTCCTCAAGACCCAAATGGTTGCATACATAACAAAGATAATTTATCCCTCTACCCAACACACCATTTTAATAAATCTCACTGTTTCCCTTTCTCCGTATATTTTCTTTCTCTTTCAACTTTTCCGTATGTTGCCTGTGGGAATATCACGGAGGAATGACTGAACCACCAGGATGTGTAAAGTACAACAGCTAAGCCAGCAAAGTCGGCAAGCTACAGAATGTCATAAAATTCTGCTTGGAGTTAAATCAAGGTACATAAAGTTCAATGAACTTTGTCCATTCCAATAAGAAGTAGAAACAAAATCAGTAAGCATAAAGCAAGACTCCAGCTAAATGAACAATGTGGTTGTGAGGGCTTGTCAAATTTTCAGGGGCTCCTATTTATCCCAGGTCAGCTCTCCCAGCCAAGCAGACCCCAGCTGGTTTTCACCAAATAAGAGTTGCTTATCCCACGCTGACCCTCCCTTTCTCAAAACCCCACATGCTTCTCACATCACAGCAAGACATCCACCATCGGGTTCAGGCACCTATGCTTGACTTCTGACCATTTACGACACACAGTTTATCAGTTTGCTAGGTCATCAGTAACAGTGTACCTCAAACTCAGTGGTTTAAACAATGGACGTGTGCTTTCTCACGTCCTGGGGCCAGAAGTCCATAGAAAAAGGTGTCAGCAGCATTGCTTCCTTCTGAGGGCTGTGAGAGAGAATCTGCTCTAGGCTGTTCCTCTAGCTTCCAGTAGTTTGCTGGCATCTTGGCATTCTTGGCTGGTAGACACATCACTCCATCTCTGCCTTTGTCTCCACTCTCTTTGTGTGTCTGTCCAATTTTTTTTTCATAAGCACACCACTCAAATTCGATTGGGCCCGGCCTAACGACCTCACTTTAAATGGATTACCTGTGTAAAGACCCCTCCTCCACACAAGGTCACATTCTGAAGTACTGGGAGTTAAACTTCAATTTAATAATAGAAATTCATAGAAATCCTTTTAAATAATATGAATTTTTAGGGGATACCCATCAATCCATAACACACAGTAATAACTTTACCATTATTATTATTCAGCTGAGTCTGGAGCAGCAATTGTAAAGCAGAAGAGTTAGATGGATTTAGATTGAAATTCAGCTCTACCATATGTGCTCTGAGCTTCCCGTCCATGTGAGATGGAGAGGAAAATCCCTATCAGGTGTGAATGGCACGAAGACTAAACGGGGAAGACAACTTCTATAAAGAAATAATGACAAAACCTTACACCTTACAGATCTCCAGTTAACTATTTACACCCAACTACAATAATCCATGTCAGGTGAGACCACTCTTCTAATAAACATAATACAACAAAATCAAGGTTGTTTCCTTATTCCTTTGTTCCAAAAAAAGAAAACCTCATAAAAATCATTCAAAAACAATCTCCCAAACATCTTTGCTTACCTCAGAGACTCTAAACACCCTTTCCTCCCGTAATTTTTTTTAAAAACCTTTCTTGTTTATAGCTGTTTACCCAACTCCATAGAAAGCAATCTAAAACTGTCTTTTCATAATTAGGTACATCTGATCACTCGATTGCAAGCTCTTAAAGTGAAAGACCAGCATATTCAATGATGTCTCAAAATATTTTGCAAAGTTAGACTTTTTGTTAAATACCTTCTCTATGTAATTCGGTTGGAATTTAGTGCAACTATGAAGGGTACTTGTTCCCAGTCTATTCTTTCTCTCTAACCTTGATGTCCACTGTCTATTTTACTGGGTTATTTTGTTGCCTCTTCTATCCTGATTCTCAAAATATGCTCACGGAAAAAAAGAACTAATGTATTTTGGGGATTAAGTAATAAAGTGCTCTGGGCTGCTGAGTAATATCAGACAGGTTGTAGACTGCACATGGGTGCCCCAACATAATGCTGTAGGTTTTATGTTTATTACACTTCTCTAGCAGATGACTGTAAGTCTTGTTCTTATATGAATCCATACATTGTAAAATTTTTCTAATCTGTTCAAGAAAGGATGACTTACCTAATTTGCATGAAGGCAACACATAGGTAAAGATTGTCCTTGCTGCTGGTAATTCTTACATGACTCTCAGAAGATTCTCAGGCAAGGAGATCTAAACCTAAGGAAGTGAGCTCTGTGCAATTTTCAACCTCAGCTTTCTGAGGGGCCGACTGGGGAGCATCTTCTGAAATGTCCTAGAGTAGGGTCAGCCTCCCTCTCAGTGTCAGCTCACAGAGAAAAGTGTTAGTAACAAGGAGGGACTCTCGGTCGGTGGAGATTCTGCCAGCACTTGGTGCTGTCACCAGAGAGATGGAGGAGCTAAAGTACACATTTCTCTTGGCAAATGTGCAACCCTCTGTTTTCTACCTTGGAAAAGAGATCTGATCCCCAGGAAATTTACAACTCTGTCTTCTTTACTCATATCACAATTGACTCGTCTATATGAGAACCTCAAACTCATCAGAAGAAACTCTCAAAATGGGAAACCCTAACATAAGGTTTCTTTGGTAGAAATCTGGCATACTGATATATGATAAAGGCCTTCAGTTGGTGCATTTTAATATACAAAAGGAGAGTATTTTATTGAATTATTCAAACCATCTCAACACAAAATAGCAATCAAACCAATACGGCCAGTCAATGGAATCTCTCTGAACCATATTTTGAAAACTTTAATGAGCACAGAAAGTAGAAAATGTGTCTATTTTAAACATATGCATATTCTTAGTTGGAGAGTTATGAAAAATGGAAAGAATAAATTTTCAGGGGTGGCAAAATTGTCTGATACATCAACCTTGATGTCTTTGGAGAAAAATATATGGGATGATTGGGAGCAAAGCCCAGCGGATGCAGGTGTGTGGAAAGCAGAGTGGAGGGAGCAACCCAAATATGAAAACCCCTGTAGCAGGAGAGGGGCAGGGCACCACTTGATGGATGCGATTAAACAAGTTCTGAAAACCTGACTCAAAGTCAGACAATCAAAAGCATTAGGAAGCAGAGAGTATGAGAATGTGGGTGAAAATTTATAACAGGCAGTTGGGCTGCAAATTGGCGTCACAGATAATGGCATTGAATGTCATGTAAACTAGGATTCAGCTAAGGAGGCTGCTTCTCAGAGAGTATTGGAAAAGAAAAAGAAAATTTGAGAAAGGAGAAGCCATGTAGAAATAAAGAAACAGACACAAAAAATCAGAGAAGTATCAACACAGAGACTGCCTCCCAGGTTACTGTGGGCTTCATAGATCCCAGGTTCAATGCCTGCCAGGTGCACTGCTTTTTAGAGGGAGCCTTGGAGCCTTGCAATGAAATGTCTTCACTCTACTTGAACTAGACTCAAAAAGGTTCTGCTTCTAACAATCTTTGTAACAACTATACTTACAATCTTTGCAACAAAAGTGACAGGAATACCAGGCAGAGGAGGAGAAAAGCTAAGGGGGAGGCAGGCACAGGGCAAGGGGAGGTGTCTGTGGGAAGAAGAAAAAAATCAGATTATGGAGACCTGTGCAGCCAGATAGGTCCCAGGGTGTTTGCTGCACAGGTAAAGAAAAAGTCCTTGACCTTAACATTAAAAAGCCAGCTATCGTTGCAGAACTGGGGTAGAGGGCAGTTGTGGCTGAAAGAGAAGAGCTCTCCTAAGATTTGGTACCTACTGATAAGCTAGAACTCACATTGGAAAAGCCAACTTCAGGATTTTATATGAGGTTTTTAATCCCCCCAGTAACATTTCCCTTAAAGAGAAATATCCTTGAATAAGAACACTTTTTGCAGATTATTAAAAGGGACAGTGTGAAACCTTCAATAATATTTAGAAATCCATGTAAGAAAACTAACTTGATTCATTCATCAGATTTTCAACTAATGGTATGGGCTCCATTTCTGCCCACACAGCACAGTACAGATAGACTTTTGTGTATCAAAATTAATTTTAAAAGGGGGTTTTTGGGGTCTTAGCAGTTCTCCCAATTTAAATACACTTAAGTAACTGTGAAAACTGGTCAGTTTACACATAAAGTCACGCCAATTTAAAACAGAAAAGTTCCATTGATATTGACCACATTTTTGGCTCCTATTAAATTGCTACATAAATACATAAAGCAGGTCTGTAACACTATATGTCTGCAAAAACATATTTTTGGCAAACAAAAGTCTTTCCATTTTTAATCTCAATCTTCCTTATCCAGCATTTTTGAATATTTTGAAATTACTTTGGGTTCTAAGTATCCAACCCACCCTTCACCTCCCACTCCACCATCCTTTTCCATTCTGCACTTCTTCATTCTTTTCCTTTGCAAATTTACATATAATATAGTTTGGTATTAATGAAGGTTGAAATTTTCAATCCCTCAACATTCAGCTTCCAGTTGTCAGTGGAGCAACATCTGAAGTTCGATGTTATCAGCCAATGATTACAGTGGGTTGAATTGTGGCCCCCCAAAAAGTATGCCCATAGCCTAACCCCTAGAGCCTATGACTGTGATCTTAGTTGGGACAGGGGTCTTTATGAATTCTTTTAAATTAAGGATCTCCAGAAGAGACAATCCTGTATTATCTGGTGGGCCCTAAATCCAGTGGCAAAGACACTGATAAGTGTCTTTGTAAGAGACACTTATCAGAGGACAGATACACAGAGAAGAGAACAGTGAAAAAGACCACGTGAAGACATCCGAGTGATGCAAGCCACAAGCCACGGGATGCCTGGATGCCAACAGAGGCTGGAAGAGGCAGGAAGGATTCTCCCCTGGGGCCTTCCTGGGGAGCACAGCCTGTCTGATTTCAAATGTCTAGCCTCCAGAATTGTGAGAGAAAAATTTTTGTTGTTTTAAGCCATTAAGTTTATGGCAGTTTGTTACAGAAGTCCTAGGAAATGAATACAATGATTAAATAGTGTCCATTTATTTTGATTATTTTTACTTGCTTTTCATTAAAGTTATGACTTATATGAAATGCCGATTTTTTTGCCAATATAACCTCAACATGACAAACAAGTATATTGTAGTAAAGCATTATTAATAAAATCAGAAGCCAAGGTAAAGCTAAAAGCTAAATGAAAAAAGTTTGAAATAGTTTTAAATGGCAGTGGTATTGAAACAGTTTTCTACTTTATAGTTTAATGTTGCTAGTTACCACAACAATTGAATGAAATCTATAACCCATAACAGATCACAACTTGTGGTAGTTTAATATACCACAAGACATATTTTGTAAGGTAAGAGCTGAATAAAGCCAGCAAAAGTCATAACAAATAATGTTGTCCATGGTTTGGGTTCAGTCCCAAAAGACCTATTGAATTCCTAGTATGTGTTGGGCATTGTGCTGGGCACAGAAATATCATACTCTCTGTCAAGATGCATTTAATCTACTATGGGGATAAGTATGTGCATATGTTGTCTAATTTCTAAATTATCTGTAAGTTCAAAATATTATATACAGGGAGTTTGGGAGATATCTTAACTTCAGTGCATTACCTAGTGATCCTGAGTCATAACGTATTTTGTAACTAAAAAATTAAACTCAAAATTACTAACATAAACTTAATATGTATTGATAAAATCTACAAAACATGTTAACAAATTAAAAATCTGACTAATGAAATTTGAGAAACCTTGGTAGATTACTGCATATATATTTAATATATATATTTGAAATTAGTTTTGGGTTGCTGAACCAATAACAACCCTATTACCATATTTTGTCATGTATAATGTGTACTTTTTTGCCCAAGTTTTTGAGGAAAAATAAGGATGTGCATTATACCTGGGTATAATGATTACATGCCATGGGTATAACAATCCCGTGTGTAATGCACACAAAGCCGTGGGTGTGCAAAATACATGGAAAAATATGGTATTTATTTTAAGGGTAAGAATGCATCCTTTGGCAATACAATTAGCAGCTGTAGATAAAAAGCAGCTCTGTTCAAATTTAGAAGAGATTTAACTGTCCACAGAGAACTATCAGCCACATACATTACCTCATATTCTTCAGCTGTGAAAAATGACTATGGGAACAGGAGTGGGCAAAAGGAGGGTTACAGTGGTGAGTACCTGAAACACAGAGTTTATCTTGTATCATGTATTTTTCCAAACAACTATAAGCCTACTTTTGCCCATATATTTTAATCACATGAAATAATTATGAAGTAAGGTGAAATGATACAATCAGAGTACCTAGCTGCAGTATAACTTCAACTCTGTAAAAAGATGCATAATGATTCTCTCTGGGAATTTACATGTGTAATCCGGTAGCATGTACAGCGATGCTGGCAGAGCGTTACATAACATTATATAATCAATTGTTGTTGAATGCCTACACGTTCTTTCCACAATAAGATGTTATCACTTTTTTTAAATAAGGAAAATGACAGTTCTAATATTAACTTATAGGGCCACGTTCCAAAGGAACCTAAAATAAAGTAGACTTTACAGATATATTCCCCGAATAATCTATACCACAAATGGGGGGGAACCCCAGACTATCTATCCCATCGCATCCACTAATTTGCCATCTGTCACTATTAGAGTTGAGTTCCTTTGTCTCCAGCTGAAAATGTCACCAGAGGGACCTGTGATCTGGAGGATCTGGAAGGTGGCAGGCTTGGCACAGTGTGTCTCCCAGAAAAGACTTCTAACCTGGTTGGTCCAGGCACATCTGAACCTTTGGCATCTTGTGAATTAACACTGAAGTCTGGTGATGTGGCTACCTAATGGGAAGGGAGGCATTTAGTGTGGGTGTGTAAATGGGGCACTTGGTGAGAGAAACTAACAGTAAACCAAAGGAATTTGGGATTTGAGCTAAGTGCAGCTTTAGGTCAGAAATAAGTAGCAGAGGTTTTACTGGAGGACAAAAGCCAAAATGAGGAGAAGTGAAAATAGAGATTAAGACAGACAGATAAGAGAATAGGCAAAGTTTTATTGGTAAGTTGCAGTTGAAGTTGGGGAGGGTTAGTTAATGGTGAGGCATCAGCCAGGCCAACCTCTGAGGTAACAGTGGGCATCTCTCTCAAAGAGGAAGCAGGGCAGCTCTGAGGGGCTGAGTTAGCATTGCTTTGGGAATACAGAACTATGGTAAGTGGTGTGTCCCCTCCACCCTGGTTTTTAAGTCAGGGTTCCACATGGGCTCATGGAAGAACCTCCTCCCTCCCTTTCACTCCCATTAGCTTTCTGTGCCCCTGGAGCAACGGTTAGTCAGCTCTTAGCCTGAAAAGGAGGGCCTCACTCCTACCTACCTCCCCAAACTTCTCCTTTCTTGCAGCCTTCTCTTGCACCAACTGCACTCATCGAATCTGTGTGTGGCTTTCAAACCCACTTTCCCTGGTCTCTCAAGAGTCAGCTCAAGGAATGAGACTGTGAATGCCCTTCCTGGGCTGCCATCCTGCCAGCCTCTATTGTAGTCCCTACAGTTGCACCCGGGGTGCTTTAAAATTTTGTCTTTCCAAGTAATAACCTGTGAGCATTTGAGCTAGGATTCAATCCACAAGGTTACTATGATGGATAGATAGTGAAAAAAAGCAGAAACCTCATATGTTTAGGAGGCTACAGGTGCTAAAGAAGGGCGACTGCATTTGCAATTTTGCCCAAGACTGGCCCTGGGTGCTCTCAGGACTGCTGACGATACTGAAGGCAGACCCATCAAGAAAGGCTTGTGAGAATGAGGCTCCAAGTAGCTGGCCTTCGGAGGTAGGAAGAAATGAGGAAGGAGCTTGGATGAGACGTGGGGACTTGGGTGGGGATGCTGGGCTTGGTAACTTACTTCCTTTCATGCTATAGAGATAGGACAGCTGCAAGATGAAAGAAGAGCTGGATGTCACCCACAACAGTGACGTAACAGCGATCTCAAGTGTAAGACAAAGTTCTTCGGTAGCACTATCCTTATTTTCTCATCTGGTCACATTTCACTAAGAATTTCCAGTGAATTTTAATGAAAAATTATTTTAGTTGAGAAAGTAACCGACCAGAGCTAAGTTTCATGTCCCAATGGAGAAAAATTTCCCAGGCCAACTATCTTTGAATAGCTTTGGGAAAAAAAGGAGTCTACCACAAAAATCAGGTGCTAATGTGACTTGTTGTTTCTGCTTCAGACAGCTAAGAAAGTCATTATTAATAAAGTGGGTCTGTAAAAATTCATTTCTAAAACAAATAATATAAAACTAAATTCATTCAGATGAAGGCATCTGTTCTATAAAGGAAATGATTAATGGATAATTAAAATGCCATGCATCACTGATTATTAGTGACAATTGGCATTTCCACATTATTAAAAATATGGAAATTGATTTAGTTAAATTACTTTAGCCAGCACCTCATAAGAGTAAAGTAAATGCCATGCCCTGGTGTGGATATGTATGGCCACATGGTGTTGGGAGTTATTTCTTGTATGTGTTACTGAAAGTATTTAGTCTAGCCACCAACGTTTTATTGAGTTTTTAAAAATCTGAATGTCTTAGCATTTAACACAAGACTCTTGGTTCGAAATGACTGCATTTCACCTCCAGGTGAAAGGTATTAGATTTTTAGGAAAGCCCATATATTGATGTCATTATAAAAACTCTAGACTGACATTAGTTAACAGTGGTTGATGCAAACTGCTTTTGCTATTGTGGCCCTTCCTGCCACCTGCTTTACAAAATGCTGCCCTGAAGAAGGTCCCCACTCTGGGCATGTTTCCTGTAATGCTTTAAGTACTCTCCCACCTCACCTCCACCAGCCCTCAAATCCCTTTTAAGTAAAAAAAAGACAAAGAGGGCCTGCATCTTCAATTTACCCTTATGTCACCTTGCAGAGGGTGCAGCAAATGAAAATGCTTTAGTGATGTATGGTGTCACGGGGCTCCACAGTGGGCCTGCAGCCCGGCCAGGCGGTGTGTGTGAGGATGTGTGTTTCCCCAGCCGGACCTCAGTCTGTCACCTGCGTCACGGGCCTCTGCACCCTGCTCTGCGCCCAGGTGGCTGGCAACCTGCTCTCTCCAGGGTCAGATACTATAGCTGTTGTGCCTCAGCTTCCCTCACCTTTTCCCAAGTAGTCTGAATGGACTGATTAAGAGTTTGGCTTTCAGCTGTCAACATACTTACTGGAAACTACTTTTTGACCATGATTGGGAGGAAAGTGAACATCCAAGCTCCCTGTCCTACTGAACAATTGAAATAGAGCCCCAAATTGAGTGGTGTATCAAAAGCACAATTACCTGAAAAGCAATTATTAAAATCAAATCTTCTTATAGTTTTAATTTTAAAAGCATAAAATCTACATCCCTATATGCTTATGTTATATCAGGGGAAGTTTGTCAATTACTCTTGTTTGCAAATGACTTTTCCTTTGATTTCTGAAATATTAATAGATCCTTTCTTTTATTAAATAATAGTAATAGCAGATGACCCCTTCCTTTCCTCTCTTCAGCCATTATTTTGACTCCCAGATTACAGACCTGACTTTCAACTTCTTCACCTTCTGTTAATTCTGCACCAGCATTTAATTAATCAGATTATGCAAAAGAGGTTATTTGGGGGAATCACCCCCAATCCTCAGGCTTCCTACTTCAGCTAAAACTAGGTTCAAACTCTAGCATGACCTACAAGACCTACCTGACCCCTGCTTACGTTTCTTACTTCATCTCCTACAAATACCCTTGTTTTTTATACTCCAGTTGCACTGACTTCTGTTTCTCAGCCATGCCAAGCTCATTCCTACCTCAGGGCCTTTGCACTTGCTGTTCCCTTTGCCTAGATTGTACCTCCCCCAAATTTTTGAAGGCCTGGCTCCTTATTATAGTAGCATGTTTAGTGTCTTTATTATCCTGTGGGCCTTCACTGGCCTCACCATACAAATCACACATTTCCTCCTGGTCCAGCCTCATCTCATCCCTTTGTTTAACTCCCTTCACAGCATCTACCTCCTTCAGGTGTTCCTATGTTGCTGCTGTCTCCCATTCAAGCAGAGGCTTGTTTCTCTTCTTTAACATTTTATCCCCAGTATCTACAGCAGAAACCAACATAGCATGTGCTCATTCATATCTGTTGCATTAATAAAATAATTAATGGCAATTATTTTCCTACAATGTCCTTTCTTGTCAAAATAAATAACATAGGCCATGCTTTGATGGTATCCTACCTTCAGGGGAATAATTTACAGGTTTATAAAATCCCTAATTTGAAGATTCTCTCCTTTTCAAAAGCATCTTCTTCCAGTGTTCAGCCTGCCATCTTTTTCTATCATGTTGGGATTTTATTTAATCACACATATTATCAATAAATCAATAGCATCTCAAATCAGAAGCAGTACTGAGTTCTTTACCCTAAGAACACTGAAACACCAATCCAAAAGAATCTGTGCACCCCAATGTTCATAGCAGCACAATTTACAATAGCCAAGTACTGGAAGCAACCGAAGTGCCCATCAGCAAACGAGTGGATCCAAAAACTATGGTATATTTACACAATGGAATTCTACGCAGCAGAGAGAAAGAAGGAGCTTATACCCTTTGCAACAGCATGGATGAAACTGGAGAGCATTATGCTAAGTGAAATAAGCCAGGAAGTGAGGGACAAATACCATATGATCTCACCTTTAACTGGAACATAAGCAATAGAAGAAAAAAGCAAACAAAATATAACCAGAGACATTGAAGTTAAGAACAATCTAACAATAGCCAGGGCGGGGGTGGGGGGTGGGGGCGGGGATAGTGGGAAGAGGGTATTACAGGAACTACTATTAAGGACACATGGACAAAACCAAGGGGGAGGGTGGAGAGGGGGGGAGGGAGGTGGGTTCACCTGGGGTGGGGTAGAGGGATGGGGAGAAAAGGCATACAACTGTAATTGCATAACAATAAAAAAAAATAAATAAATAAATAAATAAAAAAGAAGCAGTACTGAACTATTGAGGGAAGAGGGGATTTTAAGCAGTTTTACCTTAGTATGGAATAGATCGTTATTCTCTTATCTCCCAAATGAATGAAGACAATTTCCCTTTATTTAACTAAGTTGATTTGCACTTTAAAAAGGGGGGGATCATTTTGATGAATCTAGGGGAGTGCTTCTGGAGAAAAGGTATGCAGAAATGGGTTAGAGGGGGAACGGGTCACTTTGGAAAAGTCGAATTCTGCATGAAGGGACTGGACCCCTATAGATAAGAGGTGACACAGATTAAACACAGGAAGAAAGGAAGGGACAAGGGATGTGCAAGGGCTTTAAAGCCAGCTTCCCCCCTTCACAGTTTTGCTCACAGCTGGGCCTGCCTCATGCCCTCTTGATATGTTACCAATTTGTTTTTAAAAAATAAAACTCAGTAAAAATGAAAAGAAGAAAGGGAGGGAGGAAGAAGAGAGAGACAGAAACTGGAAAACTGTTAGTAAAATGAGTTTCATGAAAAAAGTTTAATGATTAATGAAATTAATAAAAGATCAAAGTTAGGAATCCATTTGTGGTTAAGAATGCAGATAGAGCTTTCTGCTGACCAAATTCACTTCACTCACAGACCTGGGCAGACACTGACTACACTGCCTCACTCCCAGGACACTAACCAAGACTGCCAAGACTGTTAGCTCCTCGACCTCAGAGCAAAGCAGCAAAGTCCACATCCAGCTGCACCTGGGCCTGCCTTCTAGGGCATGTTCCTTGTTCTTATCAAACCCAAACTCTTCTCTCTCCTACAGAGGGCAGGGAAGCTTTCTGCCTTAGCCCTGTTTGTAACATGAATCCAACCTTTCACACAACTCTTTTGAGCTTCTCTATGTCTCCAACCCAACATGAGGATGACTTAGAAAACATTCCCTCAAATAGGAAACAGAGCATTTCTGTGTCACCTGTTCATACCTGACTAGCCCTGTCTCTTTTGCCAAAACATCTGAAAAGTACAGGAGGTTGAGTCCTACGATAAGCAGTGCTTATCTGCTAGGTATTAAAGATGAAATAAGGCCTCCAGGAATTTTGCCTTAACCTGCAAGGAAGGAGAGTCTATTGTTCAGGTGTTGATCAGCATAGATTTTCAAGTTTTCTTAGAAACACAAGTGTTTGCTTTCAGTACCATTGTGTTGTTTTCCTTTCGGGCTTGTCTGCAAACCATGAAAACAGAGAAAACAAACTAATCCTAGTTCCTCCCAGTTGGCTTCTTTTAAATCCTTGAGTGGTTTCCAGCCCAAACCAGATTTGCCCAGGCTTCCACTTAAGAATAATCCATTTACCACAGCATTCAAAACAATTTAGCAAATCTGGGAAGAAAGCTGACTTGGGGTAGGGCTGGGGGTTGGAAGGGGTGGGGGAGCAGGGATGAGGGAGGCAACAAATCACATTTCCTATACCCCTTCATGCGGTGAGGTGACTGGGCCATCCACTTCACAAGCTGAGCCCAGGCCATATTAGAAGAGCCCAATGCCTTGAATGAGCATCGCTCAAGCTCCCAAACTGGTTGTTTGGAAATCTGACTGTGACTCTCCTAAGCAAATATAAAAATAAGTGCCATCCCCAATGGTGCAGAACACAGAAAACACTACAACTAAAGTTCCTTAAACTTCAAATCATATAGCAATAAAGAAAGAGTCTGTTGTTGGACTACAAATAAAAAGAAACTTACAGGACACATATACAAGTGAGACTGACTTTATAGTTCATGCTTGAGAAGGGAAAGTGTTAAGGGGGTCAAGATTAGCCAGCATCAGGAGAGTGGGAATAGTTTCACAATCCTTAGGTACCCTAATGGGAGGGGACGCAGGCCAAAGGGAACCCAAATACACATCATACCTATCTTTTGGGGGTCACAGACTTCATGGGCTAGTCTACAGGCCCCATTTTATAAGTGAAAAGTCTGAGGGCCCTAAAAGCTTAAGTGGTTTGCCTAGAATTGCACAGCCCATTGAAGAGACGGAACCTGGGTCTGGCCCTCCAGTCTGTTTTTCTATTTTCTCCCTACTACTGAGTGGGGGCAAAACATCCAGCTGGAGGTGTGACTACAAAGAAGTGAGGCATAGAACCTTCAGTCTCTCCTCCGTCCTAGAGATGAAGAGCACAGCTGGTGTTAAAATGGAACAATGAGCCCACCATGGCTACACTTACAGTGGATTTCTGGATAGCATAAATTTTGTGTTCTCTTTGTGTGTGGTGTGGGCATGTTTTTCAACTCCATCTGAATGTTGTTCCAAGGTAAACCTATATACCCTCAGAAGCAAAAACAGTTTCTCCTCTCTGAGACTTAAGGCCAAGGTCTCTGCCTTCCACATTTCTGCAAATGTATGGCAATTAACACATACTTGAGGATGATAGATTGTATTATCTGTTCATAATTCTCATTTTCTCCCCATTCCTGCTAGTGGGAGAAATATAAAGCACCTCCCACCTCTACTAACTTTAGGATTTGCCACTGAACTGGCTTTAACCACTGAAACATGGGGGAAGCCACAGGGTGGCAATTCCAAGCACCGCCTTTCTGACTGCCCCTCTTGTGCACACTGAGAACAGCGTGCCCTTGAACAGTGGGTGCGGATGCTAGTTGGGTCTGGACTGTGGGATGAGATGGGAGAGCAGGCCCAACCCCATCCTGCAGCCTGGACTAAAGCCCAGCCAAATGTGGCAGGGACCCAGCAGAGCCACAGCTGACCCTAAAAGCCACCACTAAGAAACCAATGCTGCTTATTGCGGCCACTGCATTTTTCTGGGCTGTTACCATAGTAGAAGCTAATATATGGAATCTTTCTTGAAAGCAGATTCTCCATAGTACTGTCCTCAGCCAATTTGGTCACACAAAACACAGGTTTCTTTGGGTACTTAATGACATATACCAAAGAAGTTGGACCTTGCTATTGAGTTATAATAAAAGCAGTCTCAGATCAGATATTCCTGCACATATGTACACATTTAGTAAATAAACATGTATTAGCAAGCAGGCATAAAAATGGTTCTTAGAACTTATTGTGCAGGCTCAAGGAAATCCCACATATATGTCTGCTTAGTGGTCCCCTCACCACCTTTCACGAAAGCTTTTCCAGAGACAGACATCCCAGAGGCAGGATGCTATAGTCCTTTTAGCAGACAGCAGGCGACTAAAACTGTTTGTGACAAGGCCTGGGAAAAATGCTTCAGAGCCGTCCCCGAAGAAGCAAGCTACACATTTGGCTACCCTGTTCATGCCTCAGTGGTGAATGGCTCTATGTCTATATGGAACTAATCCATATATTTCAAATACCTAATTCCTTGAATTTCACCAATGAGACCATTTCTAACACTCATGAAGCTAATTAGCAATTCACTAATTTCACAAACAAAAACAATTTCTGACATTCAAAAAAGCTCAGTTATTAACAGGTACATAGTTGGCCAAAATCCTGTAGCAGCTACCCCTGTAGTGACTAACCACTCCTGGAAGGGGACTCACAATTAGGGAATCTGATTGTCCCTGAAGTAAAAATTTAAGCCAGCTATCACACACTTAAAATCACACTGGCCTAAGGAATTTTGAATTAGATTACAGATATTATAACACAGAGATTGCTCTCCCTGCTTCACCGCCCCCCAAAGTATCCAGCCTTCTGTAACCAGGGTTAGAGCCTTCCTGCCTACAACAGTCTGACTATGGAAACCAGGTCTGACTTAGGAACTCACACCTCAAGCCAGGACTATAGCAAAAATCACGAAATAAAAAGATGTATTAGAAGGTAGCTTTGATGGCCTAAGCCAGCATAGCAAGGGTTCATGGCCCCAAGTCAAGCACAGGAAATACCAGGCAAGGAGTCAGAACAGGCATGGTGTCAGAGGGCAGAGGACACTGACATTGTGCTAAAGCCAAACGCAGACTCAGACAGAATGTTCCCCATATTCCTCCTGCTGGGTGGCCAACAGAGGTCCTGGTGTCTTGTCACACCTGTGATGTCTTAACATGCTGTCACAAACACAACACCTATGTCACAATAACTACAAGTGCTCAAACACATTTCCTACTTCATCGGTCTTGTAGAAATCATTCATTCTCTGACATTGATCATCTTCTAGCCAGCCAGTGAATCGGACATCAGAGATACATGTTAAGACAAGTCACGGACCTAGCCACGGAGAAGCTTACAGAGTTGGGCAGGGTTTCTCAGTCTGGGGCCCATGACCACGACCCACAGACGGAGTGGCCTGTGTAGGCTGTGAGAAGCAAGGCCCATGTGGGTGTGTATGTGTGCTGTTCTAGGAAAAATGTCTGTATTTTTCATCAAATTCATAAAGGAGCCCCTGACTCCAAAAGGGTGAAAAAAAATGCATGTTTGTGAGAAAACCTATAAGAGATGACTTCCTAATGAATGCATTTACTCAGACTTTGCTATGAAAGATCAAACTACAGAACATATAAAAATAGACTTTTTATCAAAATGATCAAAAAACCCTTAGACAAAATCGCTAGAATAAGGTAAGAGCTTACTTAAGAAATGTCCTCTTAACAGGACTAATGACTAATAAAAATGGTACTAGAAGCAGATGATAGCTAGTGGCGGGGGGGGAGTGAGGGTAGAGGGGAGGGATTGAGCAAAAAGGAAAAAGGACTCATGGACATGGACAATGGTGTTGTGACTGGGGGAGAAAGGGTAAGGAGACTAAATGGTAATGGAAAAAATACAATAAGAATAAATTTAAAAATGGTACTAGAGATGTTATAATGAAGTAAACTCCTTTTTTTTTTTTTTTTTTGCATTATAAAAGTCAGTCACAGACCAAGGAAAGCAAGGATTCAAGGCTGCTTTGATATGTGACAATGCCCACAAGGTAACAGTAACAACTCCCAGGCCCAATTTTCATCTTCATTTGCCTCTTCATGTGAAGTATAAAGTAGAATAGGCAGACTGTATATCAATGATTTAATATTTACAGCTGCTTGTTGGCTCCACTGGGCTAGAATATGCATCAAAGTTAAGATAATCAATGCATAGGTAATGGGGAAATTTCCCCCTCAAACTGTTCAAGCCCATTCAGCAAAGAGTGCAGGTGATGCAAATGAAATTCATTGGCATGAGAAGTTGCATGCCATTCACTGTCATTTTCACAAACCCTGTTACTTCCTCATATATCACAGTTTGAAAAGCATAGATTTGACCTCTCTGAGCTTCAGTTTCCTCCATATATTGAATGGTAACTGATCATAATGGTCACCATGTGCTAGTGTGGGCATTAGGCTCTATCTCCTCTTTTCTTCCCTGACATGTTCTCCGGGCTCTGAACTTCTTATTCTGACCTTGACCTTGGTACTCAGTCAGTTCTGATTTCCAGTTAGCATGCCTTCTTCTCCAGCAATGCTGCTTCCCACCTTCTGTCATGATGGCCAGGAATGACTATACCGTGTCATGGGAATTATTCCTACACTTGGGTTGCAAAACGTACCTCGGTCACGGAGAAAACCAAGAAACACTCAGCTAACTGGAGAAAAGTGGAGACTATTTTTCCTTCATTAATTATAAAATATAAGAAAATTTAGAAGCATATTTCTACCCCCAAGACTCTAAGAGTTTATTGACATTTTTTCACTATCATAGACATCTTAAAGCCATTTACAGAAGAAAACTGGCTTTTTATGATAGATGTTAGAGAAACAAAATAACCCCATAATTGTAATCCCCAAATTTTGATTCACTTTATTTAAATAAATATTTGAGATTTCAAAATTCCAGCACAAACAAATAAATACATTGAGTATCTACCACCTTGAAGTATTTGCCTTCAGTGGGAAGGGAGAGAGAAGAAGAGGTAGAAAGGAATTTGAAGCAAACAAATATGAGATGCTTATGAGCCCAGAGCACATGTCTGAGGCCAGATCCTGCAGTAAGAGGCCTGCCTGAGAGACACATGCAGAGCTCACCAAGTTCAAGTGGAGCCTGGGGCCAGCATGTGGGGATGCACAAAAGGGATAGACGGTGCAAATGTCTCAGCACAGTTCAAGCAGACCATACACTAACAGGCAGGGAGGGCTTGTGATTCAGACTGGAAGACTAGAAAAGCATTTAGGAAGAAAAAGTTGGGAGAGGCCCATCTTCTAGCTAAGTCTAGACAGCTTTTCTCACTTCAGTAATGGGAACCCAGAGGCATGGGCTAGTTCCCTAAATCTAGCAAGACTATAATACACACAGGTTGTACACAGAAGTAGTAAGACAAGTTAACTCTGCTTCTCAAATGTGCTTTGACTGTTATGTACAGAGTTTAGAAAGAATGAGCCAATAAGGTCAGTGAATTGTCAATTTCCTGGTCGTGATACACTAGTTATATAAGATGTTACTATCAGGGGGACTTCTATTAGAAGAAGGGTGTATGTAATTATTCTCTGTATATTTCTCACAACTGCATGCAAATCTGTAATTATCATAAAACAAAATGTTTTAGAAAATGAGCTAACCTTTATAAATCATAAGACTTCATACGAAAGTCCTATTTTCCAGCTGTTCTTGAAAAGTTAGATGATCTGGCAACACCAGGCCCATACCCTGTTCCCACAAAAACATGTTATCCCAGCATAGCAATCAGGGAAATGAGAATAGCATTTGATTCCTCAAGACAGGTATTAAAATCTTCACTTTGCCCCATTCTCCCCAGAGTCTGCTTTGTTTATTTATGATACTTGTCTGGTCCCAATGGACAACAGATTTTCCCACTCTTCCATAAAGAGTGATGGTGTTGAAGGCTGGGTCATCCAGGAGGTCATCTGAGTTTGTACAATTTGTCTGGAGTTTTAACACTGCATCATGAATGGGAACAAAAGGACACCTCACTGCCCTGGTCCCCTTGGGGCTGTGCACATAATAGGTATCATTATAGTATTCTCCTGTAGTCACAGAACCACTTAGGATGGGTTCCAAGAAAAATCAATGACATACTAAATGTTGTGCTATAGCAATTTCTGTCATAACATTTCAGGAGGCATATAATATATAGTGAGTTATTAAAGTCCAAAATGCTTTGAAATTATTTATGAAATAGGAATTAAGTAAAAATCAATTTATCAAAACAGAAAATATCTAGAAACATGGTTTAACTGGAACTCTCCATGTGCGTACACTCTATAATTCAAAGACAAGGTGTCATTCCAAATTGAGTCCTTTTTTGGTTTTTTTTAACTTAAAATATTTTCCACGTTAAAAATATGTCCCCTTTGGTTTCCACATGGTAAATTGCTCAAGTGGAATCATTACCCCAAAGGCAATGCAATGCTCCCATTATCACTAAGCAGCAAAGGGCAAAAAAGCCAATGGGATAAAGACAGGGAGGATGAATTGAGGCCATTTCTTGCTGCACCAAAAAGAAAAGGGGGAGGGGGGCATGAAACTGACTCACAAACTTAGGCTCATCTTTGTGTTTATTAAAAGATGCTTCAGCTCTGGACAGGTGGTTAAGTTGGCTGGAGCATTGTCCTGTACACCAAAAGGTTGTGGGTTTGTCCCCTGGTCAGGGTACATACCTAGGTTGCAGGTTCAATCCCCGGTCAGGGTGAGGATTAAAAAAAAAAAAAAAAAGGATACTTTATACAATCCTTTGGCTGTTCAATATATGGTCCACCCTGGCTAGTACCATCTCCTCATCGTGCACATCATGCTCAGACACAGTCGTTTTTCCTGGTTGGAATATTCTAATGGTGATGTGTGCTCACAGTTTTAACTATAAAAACCAGATTTCCCCCATAAGGAGTCTCTTAGGGGTGGAATATTACAGCACTCAAACTAACAACAGGCAGAAGGCAGGATATCTTTACATTTTCTTTAACACATGAGTTAACTTATCAAGATACTTAAATTGCATTTATAATTCAGGGGCAGATGTAGGTCCTGGCTAATGGTCCCTCCAGTGGCCTGCTGTGTCAAGGATTCACTGATAGGATTCTCTCATCCCTCCCCGGTGCTGAACTTTGACCCACAATATGCTTCCTTTATGCTTAGCCATTTTCCAAATCAGTTAATACGCAGACCAAGCTGCTTCTGTCCTTATGTCCTTGGATTCATGCAGTTTGGTTACAGAAGTTAATTCGACCCTATAGTCCATGCTGATGCTGCCTCAGTTCATACTGGCAGAAGTGGATTATTAATGTTGCCACTTGCTCTGTGTCACACACAACCAAAGAGACTGTATACCTGAAATTCCTTGCAATATACCTGCAGTCAGTGATTTGCCTGTTGCCAGTGGCTGCCGATCTGACCATAGCTCATTGCATTTGGAACACTAAATTATAAATGTGAAGTGGTCACTGTGCTGCATTGAAAGTGTAGGCTATGACATCCACATGAAAACAATTTATATGATACTTGGAATTGGTTTGCATTCTGTGTGGCATCAGCTGGACTCTGCTATGAGACATCTGGTGAGGCCATGAGTCCCTCCAAGTTTCTTCTGCATATGTGTAACAGCCAGCTGGCGGAGCAGCTGCAGGCCCAGCTCACAGTGGGAGCCAGCTGACCATCACTCCCTCAGAAATACACTGAAAGGTCAAAGAGCCTTTGGCTCTTACTTTGAACAAGTGTGTTTGGTCACCAGGGTTCCATTGACCATTGGGCAGCAGAACGTGCAAATAATTTACAGCTTCCTTAATTAAGATAAATTCTAATGCTCAAAATAGAGCTCCACCTCAAAATGGCATTTTTATTTGTTATTCAAAATTTTTTGTGACCTCACATCCTCTCTCTGTATACAAAAGCTCTCTTTTTGAGGTTTTTGAAAAAAAACCCTATTTTCTCTGTTTTTGAAATTATGCATTTATTCTGAATGGATATATAGATATAACTATAAATTTGTCAAATAGGTCTAGATATTGACCAATATGGTTTTAATTCCTGAAGATGAGTTTATCTGAGAAAAACTAAAACTTCACTGTGAGTCATAAACTATAAGCAACTTGGTTTGATTTTGAGAACAAGTGAGTTAGACCAGCAGTCACATTGAGTAGAATATTTCTACTTGTCATTTAGTGCCAGTTCTCTCTGCCGCTAAGAGATTTCAGGTTTTTGTTTAGCATTGATAAACCTTAGGTTTAGTTATTAGGCATTAAACAAATATCTACAGAATACCCTCCTCTGTGCCAGAGTCTACTGGGGGCCCTGAACCCAGTAGAGAACAAGATAGATGAGGTTCCTTCTTTCATAGAATGAAACTCGTAGAAATGCCATTCTAGTTATCCTTTCCTAGCAAGTTTGTGTATGTGTGTGTGTGTGTTCTGTTTTCTAATCTCCAAAACATGAGAAATTTCCCACACAGGCTCAGTAGAGATGACCTTTGGTTTTGGTTGTTAGAAATCACTTATTAGACTATAGAGAAAAAAACACATTCTCTGCAACATTTTCACATTTGTGAAAAGCCTCAGGATTTCTGAGAATTTGGCATCCTTAGAACAGTACAGAAGCCATCCGTCCTCTGTGCCATCTCGATGAAAAGGATGCTAGCATATGGAAACCACAGACTTCCTGAGAACACCCTGGCCGTCTGAGAGATGTAGGTTCCCCTCACTGCTAATTGGCAGTTCCAGGAAAAGAGCTCATGTCCAACTTGTCGTTGAACGTAACCTTCTTTGGCATTCTCCAAAAATGTTAGTGTGGTACTATATTGAAACAGCCATGTCCTACAGGATTTCTACAGGCTGATTTTCTGTTTTGATCACTCATGAGAATTTTGAGTCAACCCAGACTCACCATTCAAAGCTTAGTGTGAGAAACGTGGCCTGGATCAAACAAGCTTATCCTGGAGAAAGCTATAGTTCTAAAGCAACATGCAACTTCTCCAGTTTAAGAAAAAGACACATCCAAGTGCAGCATCTTTTTGATTTTACAAACTCCTTTCCCTGCCAAACATTTTGTTGTACATTCATCTAAGTAAGGGTGGAGCAATGCTAAGAATTAGAGTGAGAAATGTAAGTTTCAGTAAAAGGGTTGCCAGATATCCTGCTTTAACAGCATTGCTTAAAATGAAAAACACTTTTCTTATGCCTTATTGTGAATAATAAAAGCATCTTTCTTTTTACCCCAGAGAGTATATTTTAAATAAAAAGAACATATTGTTTTGTTTTTGTTTTTGTATCTTTTGAGGACCATATTCTCTTCCATTGGGCTCATCTGCTTTTTCCAATTATTGGCCCCCGACATTTGGCACTTTGCTCAGATCAGCCCCAGAGGATCCAGAAGAGTCAGCTCCTCCAGCAGCTCATGATTTGTGACAACCCCAAATGGCAATTTCCCATTAACCCCCCAATTGCCTTTCCCCTGGAGGCATGTACTTCTCTCTCACAGGGTGAGCCTCCAGCACTCCCAAAGATGTCACAGCGTGTAACCAACCTCTGACTCACTTTCCCAGGTTGGTTTTGTGAGTGGCAAACCACCTGAATGGTGGCAGGTGTCCTTCCCAGCAGAGGGATAGCACTGCAGCACACAACGTGAGAAATATGCTAATCCCTAGGGTTGGGACAGGAGCCCTGGGCTTTGTGACCCCTCCTTTGAGAGGTCTCAGTGCACTTTTCACAAGATGGCACTATTGTCCCTTCCCACCCCCCGGGGCTCTGAGGAGGATTTGGAGGGGAACCACAATGTAAATCAAAAGATAGTAAAATAGGACCTGGGAGCAAAGGCTAAATGGCCCTGGAGAAGGGAAGGCTGGAGGTGGAGTGGATCTAGGGACAATAAGGGTAGAGAAGCTATTTTGTCATGAATGTGGCCAGCTGTTCAATATTTGGAGTGAGGAGAAAAGGAGTAGGAGAAAACTAATGCAAACCGTAATTTAAGAATTTGTTTCTAATTTGTAAAGGAAAAAATAAACAAGAGGGCCGCTAAACACTAAAATCGGTGATGGAGGAATACATTTCTTTTTTTAAGATTTTTCAGTCAAGAGTTAAGACAAATTTGCCTGAATGCAAGGGGTGGACAGGAAGAAACTTGAAGGCCCACATCACTGAAATAAGTACAACATAGGATTTTGGCCTTCACCAACTGCTCTTACCACTGACATTTTCTCAGAAAATAGAATTAGAAGCTGCTATGCAGGGCTTCTTATACCTTGCTTAGTGGAAATTGTAACTGTCTTTGTGGCCAAGTGACTGACAAGCATCTTGGGTGAGAGACATCCTAATTTCAGTTGTGCGGCTAATGGACTCTGAGACTTCCAACAAGCACTGAACCTCAATCTCCTTAACTGTCAAACGGGGACAATAGCTCTGCTCTACCTCACAGGATTGCTTGGGGGAACAAGTCACAAAAGGAATGAAAAGCACACCAAACCTGAGGATGTAGTAATTAGACTGTTCAGACCTTAGGGCTACTCTCAAATAGAAAAATATGCAGTTCTCTTAGTATTGTTTTAATGACTTCCTCCCATAACAGCCCCCTGTGTGAGAAAAAGGGAGGATCAGAGAGACAAGCTGAGAACTCAAGCTGATCTCTGGGCTGCTATTTCCTTCTTGTCTTTCCCAGGTCTGCAGTCCAACAGACACAACTAACAGGGTAGCACAGTGTTGCATTTCAAATGTATTCCAAATATCAGAACTAGGGAACTCCGCTGCCCTTGGTACCTATAATAGGTAAGTTTTTATGTAATAGGCAATACATAAAATATACAAAAGAAATAAATATAAGTGTTTTAGCATAGTAATAAAGTAATAGAATTTTTTACCCCTAGAGTGGGTTTAGGCTGAGGAAATATTCAGTCATACCAAAAGAAAGAAAGCAGAAAAACCTGTCCATCTAGAATTCTACCTACAGAGAAAATATCCTTCAAAAAGAAGGTAAAACAAAGGACAATTTCAGCCATAAGCAGAAAGATTTTTCTCACAAGCAGTTCCACATTACGAGAGATGTGGAGGGGGCCATTTAGAGCACTCCTTGCCCTTTAAGGTTGTCATCAGTTGGAACACTGTGCATCTTTCTGCCCATAATGCCTTACTTTTGCTGCTGAACTGGGACAGTCCTTATGCAACTCTAGAACATTAGAGGCAAAAGGCCAACAGGGCACATTTTTTCAAATACCCTTATTTTCCAAAGAGAAAACAGAGGGTTGAAAAAAACAGGAACAAACTAAGAATAATGCAATTAGTACAGGAACACTGGAACTGGCCCCAAAATGTTGTGCTTACCAGGTAATATGATTTGCTCCACTTGATTGCATTTGGCCCACAAAGAGGACTTTTTACATTAAAATTAATTGCCTTGAAAAATTAGAAGACATTGTCAGGTGAGCTCATGTACCTACACGGCCACAAATAGCTAGAGTTCCAACAGTTTTCTGCCCCTTTTAGGTAGAATTTGTACTGTCAGACACCACAAAACAACATTTGGTCAGTGACGGGCGGCATAGACGATTGCAGTACACCTAGGTGTGCAGTAGGCCATACCATCTAGGTTTGCACTAAGTGCACTCTATGATGTTCACACAATGACAAAATTGCCTAACAACACGTTTCTCGGAACTCATCCTTGTCATTAAGCAGCTCATGACTGTACTCTCTAGTTTGCCATAGTCATCTTCGTTCCCTAATGTCTCCAGATGACAACGGACTCGGGGTGACTTAGAATGAATCATCATGCTTGCACAGTTGTTAACTTAACCATCCATTTCATCCAGTTATCTCGGTTTCCTGGGCCATTTGAATTTGACTTTGCATTTCCTTCCCTGCCATATGCTGCTTCTATTTTCCTAATCAGTAAAACCATTCATGATTATTTCTACAAAGAAAAATAAAAAATATAATGTCTACACTCATGTATGATATATACTTAATCCTACAGTAGCTATGTGTATGGAAATCAAGACATTCATAAACTCACATAAGCTAGTATAGGAGTCCAGCTTATTTTATCAACTTTTGCATAAGACTTTACACATTGCTAAAGACCTACTTGTTGTATCATAATATTCGGAAGGACAGTGCTGACCATTTTGTCATTTTCTTCAATTTCTGCTGGGTTAAAAGTGAAGCCCCCCCCCCATTTGCTAATGTCATTTCTCATAACTTCTCAGAAAGAGGGGTGAAAGAATCTGGTTTTAGAATTATATTAAAAAATAAGATAGACACATTTGTCCACATAAAAACCTGTATGTGAATTTTACAATAGTATTATTCATAGTAGTCCAAAGGTAGGAACAACCTAAATTTTCATCAACTAATGAATGGATAAATGAAATGTTTTATATGCATATGGTAGAATATTATTTGATAATTTTAAAATGTGAAGTATTGATATATACTACAGCATGCATGAACCTTGAAAATATTATGGTGAAAAGCCAGTCACAAAAGATACCATACTGTGCCCTGGCTGGTGTGGCTCAGTAGATTGAGTGCTGGGCTGAGAACCAAAGGGTCACCAGTTTGATTCCTAGTCAGGGCACATGCCTGGATTTCGGGCGAGGTCTGCAGTATGGGGTGCTCAAGTGGCAACCACACATTGATGTTTCTCTTCCTCTCTCTCCCTTCCCTTCTGCTCTCTAAAAATAAATATTTTTTTAAAAAGATACCATATTGTATAATTCTATTTATATGAAATATCCACAATAGGCAAAACCTATAGAGACAGAAAGTATGTCAATGTTGCCTAGGACTCAGGACATTGGGAAAAAACAAGTAACGACCATTAGTGGTATGAGATTTCTTTTTGTGATGATGAAAATGTTCACGAAATTGACTGTGGTATGGTTGTACAACTATATGAATATCCTCAAAACAACTACCAATAGATAGCATACTTTAAATGAATGGATATCATGATTTGTGAACTATATCTCAATAAATCTGTTATTTCAAGAAATAAAAAACAGAATAAACCTTTTGAAATTGGGAAGAAGGGTATAATTATTTGGAGGGATCTGCTCTGGCCAGGCAGATCCCAAGGAAATATTATATATATATTAAAATTATATATATAATATATATATTATATATGTGTGTATAATATATATATTATATGTATGTATATATTATATACACATACATATAATATATATATGGTCTGTCCAGAGGTATCCAGCCATTTAATATGAAAAATAGAGACATTTACTGAAGAAGATACAAGAAATATTATATATAGGACAATGATGCTCCAGTACCTTTGAAAGTAGATACCTTAGGACCTCACACAGTTCTCCCAATTGCCATCAGTTGCCCCATTGTATTTTCCTGAATCTCACTGACAGTCTGAAACCTCTTCCCTTTCAAAGGTGGTTTTAGTTTTGGGAAAAGCCAGAAGTCGTAGGGCACCAAATCTAAGCTGTAGGGTGGCTGAATCACGTGGGTGACTTGATGTTTTGTCAAAAAACTCTGCATGAGACATGATGCATCAGTGGGTGAGTGGTCATGATGAAGCTGCCAATCACCAGGTGCCCTAGTTGAGGCTTTCTGAATCATCCGAATAGTTTCCACAGAAAAATGTTCAAGTTTAATGCAAAATTTGATGCAGATTCATTGCTCTACTCGCTCAGTCATTTTGTATGCGACAGCCACACAGTACACGTGCTCACTCAACAGTGCCTACCGCCCCCACTGACTAGTACAGTGAAGTCATCATTGTTCATGCATACGCATTCCAGTCCTCTTTCCTTGGCTGCCAGGATACATCAATGTCGCACAAACTGTTTTTGTTATATTAACAATGGCTGGATTTTTTTCTGGACAGGCCTCATATATATGTAATTTTATTCAAGCCTCATAGTAACCTGTATCATTCTACCCATTTCACAGATGAAGAAATAGAGGCACACAGCCTTCCTTAACTAGTTACTGCTAAGCTGAGATTTGAACCTGTATCAGTCACCTATCATTTTTTCCTTCTCTAAAATCCAAGTAAAGGGACTTGAGACTATTTGCCTTGTATTTCTTATTGCTGCATGTGACTATTTAATTTTGAGCAAGATACTAGCTTTCTTTTCTTAAAAGCTAGTCTGAGACATGCCAGTTTATTAAACAGTGTTTCTAAAGTCAAACGGGGCCTTTTTATTTCTCAGGGTGACATGTGTCCTTTGTAAATGCAGAGCTAGACCTGCCTAAATCATTTCTCTGTCTGCTGTCTGTTGGCATTTTCTCACTTACCCAATATTCTCCTTGAACTCACCTCAGCTTGTCCTCTCATTCAATGTTAGAGCTAAAAACATTGCCTAATGTACTTCTCCCTCCCCACCCCACCCCTGCACATACAAAGCAGCATCCTGATAGCACTGAACATGTTTATGGCATCCTAGTTCTATTGCTATGCATGTCTTTAATGGTTAGCATCAGAGTACTTACAAATGAATCATAGGGACAAATCCCTCAAGTAAGCATTCAAAACGCATGCACCGGAATCCAACCCCAGTCACTTTAAGAGGTTATATTAAAGCACAAATCATTTGGGAGTATGGTAAGGTAGGGAGAGAAGAGACAGATTCAAATAGATCTCATGCTTCTTGTCTTAAATGAGGATCAGCCCAAGCTATATATACTAGCAGAGAGTGTCTGGGATGCCAGGCATCTCAAAGCCACAGGCTCAGAGTCTGCATTTACTCACATCACAATCCATTATCTTCCCAGCCAGGGTCCAGTCCTCACCTCTACTGAAGCAGAAGCCAAGTGGACCAGTGAGTGACCTTACTGGGTCATCAGGACTACTGCAGCTAGTCAGATTGGTCCTTTACAGCCTCTGCTCTCTGATCTGACAGCCACAGTCAGACTTCCCTTTCCTCTTTCTGAACAGTGCCCGTATGCTTCCTCCTGTCTGTCAATATTTAACTACCCTGTCAAGTTACATTACATCACCTGCACTAAATCCCACCCCATTGATGGCTAAAGGGTATGCCTGCTCTATTCAATTCAACTCAACTACCCTTTACTGAGTGCCTTCCATTTATTCATTTCTTTCAACATGTGTTGAATGTGTAGTGCAGTTGGCACTGGGGATACAGAAATGAAAAATCTGATCCCTTGAGTCTAGTTGGGGAGGCACAAACTGTGGTATGCGCTACGATGCTAGAGCACGGTCAGCGTGCAGGGAGGTTTACCATACAAGGCTGGAGGCCAAAAGATGGAGTGAATGAGACCAGAGAATCCCCAAAGATAATGACAGTCATCTCTAGTGGGCCAAAGTAGATCTGGGAAGACACAAGAAGGACAAATACATGGACTCTGTCCTCAACGAGCTTAGATTCAACACGGGGAGCTCTCCATTCCACGGACTAACAGGATTGCTTACATAAGGGTCATGGGCAAAGTACAGAATATTAAACCAAAGAGGGCAGCCATTTCTCTCTCTTTTTTTTTAAATCCTCACTTGAGGATATGTTTTCTATTGATTTTAGAGAGAGGAAGAGGGGAGGAGAAAGAGAGAGAAACATTGGCTGCCCCTCCTATGTGCTCCCACTGGGGATTGAATCTGCAACCTTTTGATGCATGGGTCAGTGCTGCAACCAACTGAGCCACCCAGCCAGGGCTCCCACTTTTTTCCTTGATGGGTTGTATCATTAGTTGTTTCTTAGAATATTTTGAACAAAGTTGTCTCAAGATGGAAAACTGAATGGAGCCTGTAATTCCTGGTAGTACAAACATGAGTGAGTCATCAGATCTCTGAAATAGCAGATAAACTTAGTGAGTAAAGGCAGTTACCTGGGACCCATTTTCAAGGCCAGAGAAGGAAGAATTCAGGTAACAGATTAACATTCCTCCTTGATCAAAAGAATTAATCTGGGGCAAAATGGCTTGGCCACAGGTAATCAAGGATCTACTATATTCCCTTCTGATCTTCCCATAACTTTATCATCTCAAAATTCCCTGACATTTAATGAACAGTTGATGGCTCTTTTAAGTAATATAAACAGACTTGCAGAGCCCCTGGGCAATACTAAACTGTAGTCTTTAACTCCATCTGTGATCAGAAGCCTCAAAAGCTACTCACTTTGGGATTTTTTCAAAGCATAGCTCTCACATATGCCCACGCAATCCCTTGTCTACCAAAACTTACTTCAGCTTCATGCTTCAGAGAACAAAGTCCCCCATTTATGTGTGAACATTCAAAGAACCCCACCATAGGGGAGCCTAAGAGGCTTCTGTGGAAAGTGCGGGATTATTTGAATTGCAAAACAAGGCCTGGGGATCTCAGTACATTTAATTTGGGATACGTTCCAAGCTCCAGAGCATCTCTGCATGGAAGCAGCTCTATTAGTCAGTTTCTCAGGCAATTTTCCAGTTCCACGTGGACACTTCCCCAGCATTTCCAAGGCAAAAACAGTCTGTTGCAATATTTTACTGTAAGGTATTTAGGGTTTTGACAAATACTGACACTGCCACCATTCCTGTTGAAACTGATGACCCATATCTAATGCCTGCTACTTGACTGTGGCTGCAGATATTTTTTCAGGCAGCCAGGAATTATAAGCAGAACACAGCGCCGGACCTCCTCGCACACCCTGGAAGCCCAGTTTGATTTCAGTCTTTAATAAACCTGCATTGCATGTTGAGCCATCACAAAACTGAACTCAAGTTTTACCACACTCAAGCTTGTTCTTTTTTTAAATCCAGACTTTTTCAGAACCATTCGTTTAATAATACATAACACATTTGGAATTAGGAATATTATACATTATTAATGGAACAATTGTTAATACTAATTGCTAAATGCCCAGGGATTTCTGGATTCAATTAAAATAGATTTGTGTCATTTATCTTGCAATCCTGCTAGAAGGAAGAGATGCTATATGACCTTCACTTTTTTTAAAAGCAATGCTAGTAAATTTTAGCAAATGAGAGGTAAATTTTTTCAAATAATATCATGAATATTCTGAGTGGCAAGATAACTAACATTGCATGATAAATAATGAGTAAATGTGACTAATATTTCCAGGTGTAAATTTCTTTATAAAGAACTTCAGTTTTCAAAAGACAGAATATTTAAAATATATCCTGTTTTATACCCAGCTTTTCGAAATAGAAGTTGCATTTTTTTTAAACAAGTCCTCTTAAAGAGAAGTTCCAAAGTAAAATTAATTGCCCAAAAGCCAAGTTAATAAATATTCTGTTTCAGAAAGCAAGTGGCACTGTGTACTATGCATCACAAAGAAAGAGTATAGATAGACTGAAGCCTCAGTCCATAGGCTGTGACCCTGGGCGAGGCACTTCTCCTGTGATGAGGGTCTGAGCCCACTCTACCTACCAGTTATGAGAAGTAATTCAGGAAAAGCGACCAGCTATTCAAGGTACACTCATGTCTGTCAAGTAGTACTGTGCCTTTTAAAACAGTCACTTTGGGAGCAAAGGCTGTGTCCAAGGTCACAGAACAGTCTTTCTAATGCTGCTAACAGTCCCGGTTTGCCCAGGGCTGAGGGTGTCGTCAGAACAATGACTTTCAGTGCTATACCCAGGACAGTCCTGGGCAGCCAGTGGGTTGGTCAGGACACTTGCTATATTACTCAGATCATGTTAGAACAACATCTTGGGAAATGACTTCATATTACATGATAAATTATTTTGCACTTGTCTGGGCCAACAAACTAATTCTTAAGAATTCAGTTGATTTTTTGAAACAAATATTTGTAGCCAAGCCTATTAAATAATATGGGTTTCAAGATGGATGAAAGCTTTGTTGTAAAAAATAAAATGTGTCCATGAATTATAGAGATTATTTTTGAGGGGTTCAAAAACCGCATCCAAAAACAAAAATTGAAAATAATCTAAGACTTTATAACCTTGCTACTCAAATTGTGGAGCAAAGGACTAGGCATACTGACAGCATTGGAGCATGTGAGAAATGTTCAAACCTGACCCACCACAGACCTCCTGAACCAGAACCTGTGTGTCTATAAAGTCTCTGTTGGTGCCAAGTACGTGACATTTTGATAAGGCCTGTTTTAGAATCTGTTTAAGCGTGGGATAAAAGGAATAAACCTCTGTTAAAACATTTGATAGAGTCATACAAATAAAAACATTCCTGCAATTCAAAGCATTTTGACCAAGAAAAAATGAAATGCATTGTAATTTCTGCTTTTTAGGCCTTATGAATTTTTTTACTTCGTAGTCAGTAAGTCCAATGATTCAAAGGTTTTCCTACAAGGAAGCCTGTAGGATGCCAGGATCGACTTCAAAGGGCAGCATCAGAGTGAAAGTGCAGGGATCCCCTCTGTGTACGTGGCTGGTCACCATCCTCTGTTCCTAGCATGCCCCTGAGTAGGGTATCCCACCTGGGATGACTCCTAAATTGCAGGTTTACAACTGAAATATCAATGGGCAGGACAGCAAGTGTCTTTAGAATGAGACGGTTGAAGGGTCTAATAAAGACCTAATGTGGAGATGAAGTTGGTATTTGGATACGCTAGTCTGGAGTGAAGCAAATTACAAAACAGTATGTATTTGATTCCTCCTTGTAAAATAATCTAGAAAACTGTCAACATATTGACTGTATCAGATAATAAGGGGGAAAGGGTTTTTATAGAAGGGAGCATTTCAGGACTAGAGGGTAGTGGAAACTAATGCCCTGTGGCAAAAAGGAAAAAGAAGGTAAAGCTAAAAAAACAAAAAAAGCAAAGAAACGTAAAAGTAAAATCTAAATGGCTGACAATAACATAGAGTGAACTCCAATAACATAAAGCTTAAAGAAACGGAAGGTGCACACTGTAATTAATATTCAACATATTCCCAATGAGGGGGCCAGAAGGAGGTTGAAAACAAAGTTTTCATTTGTGCATGTATAAGTGGAGAATTTGTACACTATGAACAGAAAACACATTAGTCTTCTTTTAATGCCCATAGGATGTAAATTTATAGAAAATCATTATGCAGGTGACCATACAGATAACACTAAAATTCTTTGAAGTGATTGAAGGACAAAACACACACACACAAATCTAAGTGCCTTTATATTAAATGATAGACTTCTAACTGGGCCAAAAATCAGAAATGTAATAAAATTACAAAGTACCAGTTATTTTGAATAAGTACAATTGGGAATACATAATATCAAAACTAGGATGCAGCTTAACTCAGAAAAAAATATACAGCCTTAATGTCTTTATTTTTAAAAGAGTAAAACAAATGAATTACATATTCAACCTAAGAAATTAAAGAACTTAAGAAAAGTAAACTTAAAAAAGAAGATACAAAAAACTAAAATAAATTGGTTTATAATCAATTTATATTAATTGATTCAATAAACATTTATTGAACAGTAACCAGGAGTTGTTTTTTGTTGTTGTTTGTTTATTTTTGGAACTCTTCTATATTCAGTGAATATAGCAGTGAATGATAACCGACAATAGTTGAATCAAAAATTAATGGATAAGTAATTTCTGTAGATATTCCACCCTTAAGGAGGAGGAGGAGCAAAACTCTACTCTTTAAATATGAGTACAGTATGGAGAGAGAGGAGAAAACAGTAGCATCCCTGTGGAGAAACCTAACAGCACCACAGAAAAGTGACCAGGCTCAACATCAACAGGGACGTGTCCTGGTTACCGTGTGATGGAAACGGCACTTTTCACCTCTGTGGTCTTCCTCCCAAACACCCATAACCCCAGTGAAATCATGAGAAAAAAAATCAAACAAGTGTCCATGCAGGAGCATCTTACAAATTCCCTGATCAATACTCCTCAAATCTGCCATCAAAAATAAGGAAAGACTGAGAAACTGTGGTAGCCAAGAGGAACCTAAACACACAGAAAAGCTAAATGTGTATGTGGCATTCTGGACAAAATGTGGCAAAATGAAACTTTAAGTGAATTAAGCATCAAAGGGATCTTTCTAAGCATTGAAAGTATTTACCAGAAACCATATAAAACACATTCATATTAAAGTCATAAATAAGATAAAAATGTCTATCACTGCCCTTTCAACATTTTTAGAGTAATTAGCAGATGTAATAAGATGAGAAAATACGTGATACAAATATTAGAAAATAATATATGAAAATAATAATTATACATGGAATCATGTGTATTTAGAACATTCAAGAAATATAACAAAATCTTTTTAAAAATCAGAGACCATATTAAGGCAACTGAAAATAAGATAAACATCAAAATAACAGTGCTTATTTATGCCATACAGTTACCAAAAAGAAAATTAAAATAAAACTATCAATATTCTTTTTTTTTTTTATTTTGAGGAAGAGTGAGAATTGTTCTGCTTCAATGCCCCAGTGCTGCCCACAAGACACATATGAAACTAGTATTGCATTTGGGAGAACCTCACAATATTGAAATAATTCTCCAGAAGGTAAATATCAGCACAACCTGGATTTTTGCCGAGTTGGTCAGTCCCACTCTCATGCTGCCTATGTTTAAACTGGTGGTTTCCACTTGTTTTCAGATGTCATCTACTTCCAGCATAGAATTAACCACTGTATGTTGACGTGACATTTCCACCCACCCAGTCCCACCCCTGGCCTTTCAGAGCCAGAAGAGGAGGTAGGGATCCATTTCCATTTCCAGGGTACATGGCTTGGAAGCCCTCAAGGCTGCTTCTTTCTGTTGTTGTTGTTGTTTAATTTGTATTTCATAATCATAAACTTAACTCTGCAATCCAGCTAGATTTGGATGGGGGAAGGAAAATATGGAACCCAATGAAGTGTGGTGAGAGCACAGAGATTACAGAACATTCCAAGCAGATGGGGGTGAAGGAGTGGTCTGGTGGTCAAGGCTGCTTCCTGATGTGGCCTTTTTGTCTCACTGACTCATTCTGGGACAATACATCCTGAAGTTGTTGAAAAGATCAGCTGAGCTCTCTGGCATGGAGAACCAGGTGACCTGGTTAGTGAGTGGGCTTTTTGATAGCAGACCAAGGTTTGTAATTTGTGTATCTTTGAGAGAATTATTTTATTTTACATAAACAGCAATGATACCTAAACCTCAGAAGCGACTGCTTCTTCATGACAGTGATATCAAATGGGGAGGAGGGGATGAAGGCGATGCTTAATAAAGCAGAAAGTGAGGGGAACAATATCAATTTCCTTTGTCACCAAAATAAGAAATAACAATGTGAATGAGAAGAATCAAATCCACTTATGTGAAAATAAAAATTTTTTTAAAAAGCAACCCAAGAAAACAAGGGTTGTTAGTGATTCATAACTTTACAAAGTCATCCATATGAGAGAGGCTCCTGTTCAGAAGAAATAAAAAAATTTTACCCTCTGAAATACAGACCTTTGCCAAACAAATCCCCAAATCATGAAATCTATCATTACATCATTCCTCCAGCTTTGCTTCAATATCTGCAAATTAGGTTGAAAGTGAATTTTCTTCCAGTGCCTAATGCTGCCCTTTGTAACAGCAAGAGCTCATTAAATTTTGAAGAGGGAACATCACAGTTTACAGTCAAATTGCAGGACTAATATTCCCACATTATCTGTATCATGAAACAAGCTTAGCATCATTATAGTTTCATGGGATACAATAAAAATTACCCATTCATTATTCATATTCTGTTTCTAGTACACAGGATTTATTTATTTTATTTTTAAATTATTTTATTGATGTTCAATTACAGTTGTCTGCATTTTCCCCCCACCACTACCCCCACACCCTAGGCAAACCCACCTCCCTCCCCTGTTTCCACCCTCCCCCTTGGTTTTGTCCATGTGTCCTTTATAGTAGTCCCTGAAAACCATTCTCCCCACTGTCCCTTCCCCCTCCCCTCTGGCTATTGTTAGATTGTTCTTAACTTCAATGTCTCTGGTTATATTTTGTTTGCTTATTTCTTCTGCCTATTATGTTCCACTTAAAGGTGAGATCATATAGTATTTGTCCCTCACCGCCTGGCTTATTCCACTTAGCATAATGCTCCCCACTTCCATCCATGCTGTCACAAAGGGTATGAGTACCTTCTTTCCCTCTGCTGTGTACAATTCCACTGTGTAAATGTACCATAGGTTTTTTTTGGGGGGGGGGGGGGTAATTTGATTTTTTTAATTTTTATTGTTATTCAGTTACAGTTGTATGCCTTTTCTCCCCATCCCTCTACCCCACCACAGCCAAACCCACCTCCTTCCCCCTCCTCCACCCTCCCCCTTGATTTTGTCCATGTGTCCTTTATAGTAGTTCCTGTAATCCCCTCTCCCCACTGTCCCATCCCCACTCCCGTCTGACATTTGTTAGATTGTTCTTAACTTCAATGTTTCCGGTTATATTTTATTTGCTTTTTTCTTCTGTTGATTATGTTCCAGTTAAAGGTGAAATCATATGGTATTTGTCCCTCACCGCCTGGCTTCTTTCACTCAGCATACTGTTCTCCAGTTCCATCCATGACGTTGCAAAGGTATAACCTCCTTCTTTCTCTCAGCTGTGTAGAATTCCATTGTGTAAATGTACCATAGTTTTTGGATCCACTCATTTGCTGATGAGCACTTACATTGCTTCCAGTACTTGGCTATTATAAATTGTGCTGCTATGAACATTGGGGTGCATAGGTTTTTTGGGATTGGTGTTTCAGGGCTCTTAGGGTATGATCCCAGCAGTGGAATTGCTGGGTCAAAAGGCAGTTCCACTTTTAGTTTTCTGAGGAAATTCCATACTGTTTTCCACAGTGGCCTCACCAGTCTGCATTCCCACCAACAGTGCACTAGGGTTCCCTTTTCTCCCCATCCTCTCCAACATTTGTTCGTTGACTTGTTTATGTTGGCCACTATGACCGGTGTGAGATGGTACCTCATTGTGGTTTTAATTTGCATCTGTCTGATGGCTAGTGATGCTGAGCATCTTTTCATATGTCTCTGGGCCCTCTGTATGTCTTCCTTGGAGAAGTGTCTGTTCAAGTCCTTTGCCCATTTTTTAATTGGGTTGTTTTTCTTCCTGGAGTGGACTCATGTGAGTTCTTTACATATTTTGGAGATCTAACCCTTGTCTGAGGTATCATTGGCAAACATGTTTTCCCATACTGTTGGTTCTCTTTTCATCTTAATGCTGTTTTCTTTAGCCATGCAGAAGCTTTTTAATTTGAAGAGGTCCCATTTGTTTATTCTTTCCTTTATGTCCCTTGCTTTAGGGGACATGTCTGTGAGGATGTTGCTGCATGGAATGTCTGAGATTTTCCTGCCAACATTTGCCTCTGGGACTTCTATGGCATTACAACTTATATTTAAGTCTTTTATCCACCTTGAATTAGTTTTTCTGTATGGTGTAAGTTGGTGATCAAGTTCCATTTTTTTGCACGTAGCTGGCCAGATCTCCCAACACCATTTGTTGAAGAGGCTATTTTTGCTCCATTTTATGCTTCTGCCTCCTTTGTCAAATATCAATTGACTGTAAAGACTTGAGTTTACTTCTGGGCTCTCTGTTCTGTTCCATTGGTCTATGTGCCTGTTTTGACGCCAGTACCAGGCTGTTTTGATTACAGTAGCCTTGTTATACAGTTTGATATCAGGTATTGTGATCCCTCCTGCTTTGTTCTTCTTTCTCAAAATTGCTGCAGCTACTCGGGGTCATTTATGGTTCCATATGAATTTCTGAAATTTTTGTTCTATGTCTATGAAATATATCATTGGTACTTTAACAGGGATTGCATTGAATCTATAAATCATTTTGGGTAGTATGGCTATTTTGATGATGTTAATTCTTCCAATCCATGAGCATGGTACATGCTTCCATTTGTTTGTGTCTTCCTTAATTTCTTTCTTCAGTGTTGTGTAGTTTTCTGAGTACAGGTCTTTTACCTCCTTGGTTAGGTTTATTCCTGGGTTCTTTATTTTTGGACACTTTTGGACATTTTATGTGACTTTATTTTTCTTGTTGCTATATCCAATGGGATTTTTTTCCTGATTTCTCTTTCTGCTGTTTCATTGTTGGTGTACAGGAATGCCTTTGATTTCTGAGTATTGACTTTGAATCCAGCTGTTTTGCCAAATTCATTTATTAGGTCAAGTAGTTTTTTGGTGCAGTCTATAGCATTTTCCATGTACACTATCATGTCATCTGCAAACAGTGACAGTTTCATTTCCTCCTTTCCCATTTGGATGCCTTTTATTTCTTTTCCTTGTCTGATTGCTGTGGCTAGCACTTCCAATACTATGTTGAGTAGGAGTGGTGAGAGAGGGCATCCTTGTCTTGTTCCTGATCTTAGTGGGAAAGCTCTAAGTTTTTGTCCATTGAGGATGATGTTGGCTGTAGATCTCTCATATATGGCCTTTATTATGCTGAGGAATGCTCCCTCTATTCCCACTTTGCTGAGTGTTTTTATCAGAAATGGGTGCTGTACCTTATCAAATGCTTTTTCTGCATCTATTGGTATGACATGTGGTTTTTGTGTTTGCTTTTGTTTATGTGGTGTATTATGTTTCTTGATTTGTGAATATTGTACCATGCTTGCATCCCTTGGATGAATCCCACTTGATAATGGTGTATGATCTTTTTAATGTATTGCTGGATGCAGACTTCCAATATTTTGTTGAGGATTTTAGCATCTATGTTCATCAGCGATATTGGCCTGAAGTTTTCTTTCTTTGTTATGTCTTTATCTGGTTTTAGGATTAGGATGGTATTGGCTTCATAAAATGAGTATGGGAGTCTTTCATCTTCTTTAATTTTTTGAAATACTCTGTGGAGGATGGGGGTTAGCTCTCCCTTAAATGCTCTGTAGAATTCTCCTGTGAAAACATCTGGTCTAGGGCTTTTGTGGGTCGGATGCTATTTGATTACTGTTTCAATTTCATCAGGTGTTATTGGTCTGTTCAGGCTTTCCGCTTCTTCTTCATTGAGTTTTAGAAGGTTATATTTTTCTAGAAATTTGTCCATTTCCTCTAGGTTTTCACATTTCTTGGCATATAGTTCTTCATAGTAATTTCTTAGAATCCTTTGTATTTCAGTGGTATCAGTTGTAGTCTCTCCTCTTTCATTTCTGATTGTGTTTATTTGGGTTCTCTCTCTTTTTTTCTTGATGAGCCTACTTAAAGGCTTGTCGATTTTGTTTATCTTTTCAAAGAACCAGCTCCTGGATTCATTGATCCTTACAATTGTACTTTTAGTCTCTATGTCATTTAATTCTCCTCTGATCTTGGTTATTTCCTTCCTTCTACTTGCTCTGGGTTGTCTTTGTTGTTGTTCCTCGAGTTCTTGTAGGTGTAGGGTTAGGTGTTCATTTGAGCTGTTTCTATTCTTTTTAGGTAGGCCTGTATTGCTATGAACTTCCCTCCCAGGACTGCCTTTGCTGTGTCCCATAGGTTTTGGATTGTTGTGAGTTCATTTTCATTTGTTTCCAGAAACTTTTTGATTTCTTCCCTAATCTCATTCTTCACCCATTCATTGTTTAAAAGCATGCTATTCAATCTCCATGTTTTTAGTGTTGGCGGTTTTTTCCTTGAGATTTGTTTCTAGTTTCAGTCCCTTGTGGTCAGAGAAAATGCTTGATATGATTTCAATTTTCTTGAACTAGTTGAGGCTTGTTTTTTGTCCTATCATGTGGTCTATCTTTGAAAATATCCCATGTACACTTGTAAAGAATGTGTATTTTGCTTCTTTAGGATGAAAGGCTCTGTATATGTCAGTTAAGTCCATTTCAACTAGGGCATTGTTCAGTGGCACAATATCTTTGTTGATATTTTGTTTGGAAGATCTGTCTTCCATCTTTGACTGTAGAGTGTTAAAATACCCTACTATAATTGTTTTGCTGTCAATATCTTTCTTGAAGTCCTCCAAGATTTTCTTTATGTATTTGGGTGCTCCTAGGTTGGATACATATATATTTACAATGTTTATGTCTTCTTAGTGGATTCTTCCTTTGAGTATTATGAAGTGACCTTCTGGGTCTCTCTTTATGGCCCTTCTTTTGAAGTCTATTTTGTCTGATACGAGTATTGCTACCCCTGATTTTTCCCCCTTCCATTTGCTTGGAAAATTTGTTTCCAGCCATTCACTTTCAGTCTGTGTAGGTCTTTTGTCCTGAGGAGGGTCTCTTGTAGGCAGCATATGTGTGGGTCGTGCTTTCTTATCCATTCAGCTATTGTATGTCTTTTGACTGGAACATTTAATCCATTTACGTTTAAGGTTATTATCGATAGGTACTTATTCATTGCTGGGTTTTTGTACCTGTGTTCCTCTCTTTCTCTCTCTTTTCCTTCCTTTCCTTAAAGCAGTCCATTTAGCATCTCTTGGAGAGCTGGTTTGGTGGCGGTATATTCTTTTAGACTTCTTTTGTCTGGGAAACTCCTTCTTTAGCCTTCTATCTTGATTGAGAGCCTTGCTGGGTAAAGTAGTCTTGGTTGCAGGCCTCTGGTTCTCATTACTTGTAACATTTTTTTACCATTATCCTTTGGCTTGGAGTGTTTCCATTGAGAAGTCAGTTGCTAACCCTATCAGGGCTCCCTTGTATGTTACTTGCTGTTTCTCCCTTGCTGCCTTTAAGATATTCTCTTTGCCTTGGAATTTTGCCATTTTAATTATGAGGTGTCTTGAAGTGGGCCTCTTTGGGTTCCTCTTGATTGGGACTCTGTGTGTTTCTTGGATTTCTGTGCCTTTTTCTCTCCTCAGGTTGGGGAAATTTTCCATGATTACTTTTTCAAACAGTTTTTCTAACCCTTGGTTTTCCTCTTCTCCTTCTGGTATCCCCATTATACGGATATTATTATGTTTCATATTGTCCTGCATTTTCCTTAACCCCTCTTCATTCTTTCTGAGCCTCTTTTCCTTTTCTTGCTCCTTCTGGGTGTTTCTTTCTACGTTGTCCTGCAGCTCGCTAATCTGATCCTCTGCTTCATCGAGCCTACTTTTGATTCCTTCTACTGTGTTCTTCAGTTCAGAAATTGTATTCTTCATTTCCTCTTGGCCCTTGTTAATAGTTTCTACTTCCTTTTCATATTGATATATTTTGCAGTGAGTTCATTGTAGTTTTCCTGTAGGTTTTGGTAATTCTCTTTGAGCTCATTACAATTCCTTATAACCAATTCTTTGAACTCAATATCTGATGGTTGACTTGCCTCTTTTTCATTTAGCATTGTTTCTGAGAGTTCCCCCTTTCCTTTCATTTGGGGATTGTTTCTTTGTCTTCCCATTGTTTGTGAGACCCTTCCTGTTAGCCTCTGTTTCCTAAGTTGCTCTCTTCTGACCCCCTGTGTTTATGGTGTAAAATTCTGTGGTAGAATACCTGTGAGATTCAGTGGCACAGTCTCCTTGATCTCCCAAGCTTACTGATCTTGGGCTGTGGTTTATGGTGGCTCTGTGTATATCTTTGGTTTTGGGTTGTTGTTGGGTCTTTCTTTGGTGGATTCTTCCCACCAGCTGGTTATCTGAGGGTCAGTCTGTCCACCACATCTTGTTTTCTGTTGTGCTGGTGTGGGCAGGTTTTGTTGGAGCTGTTTCTTCCATGTGTACAAGGTTTTCAGGCTTTTCTCTTGCTCTTTTTCAGTTGTTTGTTCTGAGTAATTTCTCCACTATTTAGTTGTATTTCCAGATAGGTCCTGGGTTGAGTTAGTGTGACTTCCACTCCCTCCTTCACCTTCTTCCTAGCTGTTGGTGGTTCCTTTGTTGGTGGGTTTCCTCTTCCAGGAGGTATCCTGGTGTTCCCAGCTTCTACCTACTCCTTTTTGTGACAGGTTGTAGGGGGAAGGCAGAATGGTTTAAGACAGCAGGAGTGTATTATATGATAGTTAAAGTACCAGCCCTTATAGAAGAGATGGGAGATCCTTTGGATATGTATAGTGTTAACCGTGATAATTTACCCACCTAGCCACTTTTTAGAAAGGGTGGAAAGAAGGTAAGACTCTTGTTGTGGGGGTGGGGGTGGGGGGGATTGTGAATTGGATCTAGAAAGCTGTGAGCTTCTGGGAGGTCACATTATGAGGTAAAGTGAGAGTAAAGTGTAGAAAATAGGTGTAATGTGTGAGAGAATAGAGTTAACCACACCAGTAATAAAGTTCAGGAAACAGTGAAGTGGGCTGAGATCTGGGAGGGGTTCTGTGTAGTATTTACAAATGTATGGAGCAGCTATTATTTACAATAGTAATGGAGCAACAATCATATGACAGAATCTCTGTGGTCTGGATAACTAGAATAGGGAGTATAGGACCTAGAGTAGTGTCCTAGTAGAACACAAGTGAAGTGAAAGACAGTAAATTAACAATATACTATGAAAGAGAAAACAAGGGGAAACCAGTCAAACAATGCAAATTAACCAGTTAAGTGAAGAAGACTAAACAGAAGGAAGAGAAATACAAAAATACTAATAAAATGAGTGATGTAAGAATAATGATAAAAATAATAATACAAATATACAATAACTTGAAAGTTTCTGGAGTAACAAAGTGAAATTTGTTTCACTGTCTCAGCTGTTGGGATGCCCCCTCTTTGGGTCCAACTCTGGTCTTTTCACAGTTCCAGGTTTTATTGTCTCACTCGGTGGTAAGAAGGGAATGGCAAACTTCAGACCACTGACCATAGCCCTTTGGGGACACGGGACAAAGGCATAAAGTAACAACCACTCCTTAGGAGGAGATGGCAGTGACTCCAGATGCAGGGAGGGCATGGTAGCCTGAGCCACCAATGACTGGATATTCAGGCCCTGGGGCCCAGCCCATCGAGCACCAACCACAGGGCCTGAGTTGAGACTGCAGGGTGGGAGCTCATAGGTCAGCATCCTGCTTCTCTTGGCTTCTCTCTAGTACACAGGATTTTAAAAAAAAAAAACAAAAACAAAAAACAAAAAAAACATACACAAGACCAGTAGAAATGCTGTTACCCTAAACATTTAGTTAGGTCAACAGAAGAGTCAACTCAGCTTTAAAACATCAAATTTCAAATCTCCTAAAAACACTGAATGCTTGAGCACTTTGAGAGTTCCCCACCTCCCTTCCCATAGGCTGCTTGAGTGTTCCCATTGCTTATTGTTGCTAGTAAGCCACAGATAGACACAACATCAAGGTTATCTATCCCGTACAGTGAGTCAGTTCCATATACAAGTCTGCCAAGTGGCAGGTTTAAGGCAAATGTTTAACCAATCAAACTGCCCCCCTAAATACCTGGCCAGAGGGTGGCATGTTAATTTCACTAATATCTAACTCCTCTGCCACCTATAAGCTTTATGACTTCAGTAGCAAATGGTAATTATTTTGCTCATTAGTGTAGTCTCAGAACCTGCAAGAGTTCCTGGCACAGAGAAGACAATAAATATTTATGTTAAATAGATCATATGATAAAAGTGACTACTTTATGCATCTATAAAATCAGGATATTATCATTTCTGTAACCATTTCTACATCACCAGGCATTCAAGTTCCTTCTTATATTATAGAATTGTAAACATTGTTGTGATGAATACCTTTATTCACATAATTTTTCCATATTTTGAGTTTCCAAAAGGAGAATTAGTGGGTTAAATAATGAGAACATTATAGTGCCAAATACCCCATGGATGCATAATATCATAAGTAAAATATGAATGTGTTTTACCACTTGCCCATGCAGATCAGTTATTAACAATTTTTTAAAGGGTAGATAACTTAAGGTAAAATTGGAATGCTATCTAACAATTTGTTGTAATTTAAATGTCATTAATTTAGCAAACTGAATATTTTTCTGTTTATTTAACTAGCCGTATTTTCTGTTTTGTGGATCTATTATGGTGTAAGCAGCCATGGTCACCACCCTGTGTATGGGAGCCTTTCTCAGATGCTTAGAGAAACATTGGTACCATGACTTCTCTGCCAGTTTGATTCCTTTTACTTAAGACACACTTTCTCAATAGTCTAAAAGCAGCTGTGGATGCTAGAGTTTAGGTGACACAGGTACTCCCCTGCTTTTCTAAAGTTCATGTTACACTACTTTGCTTTAATGAAAGACCTACATCATACCTGTTTCTGCTAACTGAAAAAAAATCCAAAGAAGACTTTGCTTTTACAGAAAAAGATGAGAAGAGAAAATAGCACTCAGCGTTTCTTTTGCACAGGCCGATATAGCGCAGCGTGCACCCCAGCTGGGAGAGGGCCCCATGAAGCTCCCTCCCCAGAATCCACACTCAGCCTCTCAGCATCAATGAGTACAATATTCTAACTGTGTGTGTGAGCATCTGGGCTTTATCTCAATTTATTTTGTGGGCCTGTTAGCAAGATGTGTCCTAAGGTATCAGAAAATGCCTAAGAGCTCGTAAGGGTATTATGCTTAGTGTACAACTGGACATAATCATTTAAATCATAATGAACAAAATAAAAACATATCAATTAATGGCAATTGCTTCTTTTCTTTATGCCATTTTGGCTTAGAAAAGGTTTCACAGAAATGCTGTACTTTCAAAGAGTGGGGCATACCTGTGCTTCTACTGGCCAAGGAATATCTTTAGTAAATGGATTTATATGATAGACCAGGAGCTCCCAGATGGACATCTAGATTATTTATGTGTGCATTGATAAACATCTTTAGAGGTTTTTACTCTGGAAAAACTAGTGAGTTATTTTGCAGAGCCAAGCCAGATGTAAGGCTGTAAGTAACAGCCTAAATAAGTCACAGTCAGGGCTCAGCCTACACAAAGAAATCCTATACTTACAAAAGTTTCAGTAGTAATACAATTGAAAGCTGTCACCAAATCCCGTTAGCTGTCTGAGTGGAGAGGTGCTCAACAAAACACTCATAGCCCAGAAGGTAGAGAATTGAATTGAGGCCAACAGAAACCTTTGAGTGAATGGCAGATTCAAGATAATAGCTGAGTGACAAAATAAAACTATCCCAGGAACCCAAGTCTTAACAAAATTGCTCTATAAGTGCTTTAGGGCTACTAGTCTATCTAACTTCTTTATGTTCCTAGGGTTCAAGGACATTTGGTTTGGGTAGCAGGGACATTTGTGCATGTGCAGGCAACCTGGGAAACTCCTAAGGGGGCCCAAGGTAGAATATGGTTTGTGTACTACAGCAAACATTAGTACTATCGTATAAATGTTTATATGACTTAAAAAAAAAAAAGAATTTTCTCATTGTTCCAGATACCAATTGCTTAAACATTTGGAATGAAAGATTCCAAGAATACCTATAAAAATATTTTAGATTTGAGGGCAAACATCTCAGAGATAACCCAAGGTAAACTGAATGTTTACCTCTTCCTTCATTTCTATTTTGCTGGGCTCTGCTTGATAGGAAGAGAAAGTGTATTTATCTTAAAAATGCTCCTTTTCAAGAATCATTAAGATATAAAGAGCTAAATATCAACCACAGATAAATCAATAAACCACATTCTATAAATACATTAATTTCAAGGGGAGTTTTCTTTTTGTCTCCCAGTGAAGATCACAGCTGAATGGGGGGAAGGAAGTAAAACACAGTGGTTAAGAACACAGACGGGAGATAGACAACATTAGTTAAATCCCAGATCTGCCTTTACTGAGTGTATAATGTGGGATATGTCCTTAAATTCTATATTACTCAGTGTCCCCACCTGCAAAATGGGGTTGATAATGATAGCACCCGCCTCATAGTGTTGGTGTGAAGATGAGCTGAGTTAAATATCTAAAAGCATTCTACAACAGTGCCCAGCATATAGTAGTATTTAATTTCCCATATGAGATTATGAACATCCCCAAAATATAATTTACAACCTGTACTATCCAGCACCCAACATCACTTCAGCACATAGTAGGTGCTCAGTAAACAATTGTGGAATGCATGGTTGACTCTAAAGGATTTTCTTCCACGAATTCTTTAAAGAACAACATTCCCTTGTGGCTTCAAAGCATGACAATTTAATTAATACAGAAATGAGAGGCAACTTTCAGAATCAATTCCAGGATTCAGTGTATGTCCACCTGTATATATTAGCAGAACGAATAATGACAGCAATAAACAATATTAAATAAAAGACAAGAAAGAGTCTCAATACAAATCCAAATGACTCTGAATTAATGCAAGTACTATTTTCTTGGCATAGCCCAGCCCGCCCTTCTGTGCCTGATAGGGCCATAACCATGACACCACCTGGGATGGGACGAGAAGAAGTGGAGATTCTGAGCTCACCCCTAATTACTTTTTTATTGAAGTGGGGGTTGGAGAGTGGGTGGGAAAGTTTCAGAGAAAGATTTTCAAGTGACACAGACTTACTAATAAAAATGCTCAGGAGCTGATTAGGCCTATTTAATCTCTAAGGCATCTGAAACAACACAGTATTTGTAACCACTTCTTATCCTGGAAAATCCCAGGGTCATTTAAATTATTCTTTAAATCCATGTATTTAGTAGTCATATCACTCACCACTAAAATGCAGTTCTCATTTCTGGGGTAAAAGAGAGCAATGTATTATTATTATTTTTCATAGATACCACGACATAAAAGATGACTAGACGCACAGCTCAAATCATTCAAATGGAGACAGACTGGCTTTCCCAAGCTGGAACGCAGCCAGCCTCTGCAGTGCTCCCCACATTCTGGGTGTGGCATTGCCAGGTTCCTCCTTGGACAGAAATGGGGTAAGAGAATGGGTAAGTGTACTAGTGAGAGAATGAGTGAATGACTAAATGGACAAATACAATAAAGTTAGAGAAGGTACTGGCCTATAAAGATTTTAGTTGAAATAAGCAGGGCTTTTTCCATCAATCAAATCTGCCAAACAATGAATTTTGCTTTAAATATCAACATGTAGCTAATAGCTACCATATCAGACAGTGAAGGCTGGAAGAGTCCCTTTGTCATCTGCATTCTTTTTCTGTCTCCTTCACGGTGTTTTCCTCTCTCACCTGCTACTTATATATGGGGGTTCCATATTGGCCCCTGCTCTTATGACCTTGCATGTTTTCCTCAGCTGTCTTTGAGACACCTTGCATGCTATATTACAAAAATCTAACTCTTTATATTCCTGTGCAAAACAGCTACTCTTCAGGAATTTGTTACTTTAGGTGCAGGCACTTTTAACTACCCAGACTCCCCGCAAGGAACCATCCTCAACAGCTCACCTCCATTCCTCCACCCTCCTCCAATTCTTGCTATAGGTATATTTACCTTCCAATTTTTTTTCAAATCCATCCCCTGCACCCTAACTGTGATTGTGTACTCCAAAATCATCCTCTCTTTTCCGTTTTCAACCAGCGTTCTTCTAGCTCAGGGACTGTGAGTTCTGCCTGCACATTAGAGCCACAAGGAGAATTGAAAAGATGACCAGTGTCTGGATCCACTCCGAGAAATGTGGTTTTATTCAGCTTGGGATCAGGCCCAGGCACTGGTATTTTTAAAGCTCTCCAAGTTACTTCTGTGCAATCAGACTTGAGAATCACTCTTCTTGCTCACCCTCTCTGGCTCTAGTTTTGGCCCCCTATAGTCACACCTGAAGAAGCACCAGGCTGCTCTCCCTAAAATGTTCATGTGTCCACTCTGCTTAAAATCCTTCAGTGACTGCTCATCATCTAGAAAATAAAACCCAAATTCCTTAACTTTTCCTGCCTTTTTGCATGTTGTGACACTCTCTGCCTCACACTTTTGCTCTAACTGCTGCTAGCTCCCCACCTGCAAACTGCCATATCATACCTGCATTCATGCCCTCTTCTCTGCTCCACATGCCCATCCTGACTCTTCCCCTGATGATGCCTACTCAACCATAAAGACTCAGCTTCAGCACCACTTTTTAAGAAATCTGTTCTGTCCTAACTTGCTTGGGCACCACCTCTCTGTGCACACTACAGCCTGTGCTTATCTCTACAGTGTATTTATAAGACATCAAAAGTATATGAACCCTTTACTCCTCTACGAGCTGGTTTTCTCATGACACTCATGGCTTAGGCCTATTCTCCCCTTTTAATTATTAACTGTGCCCCCCTTTTCTTTCCAAGGATTTGCTAACTTGGATGATAAATTGGTGGTCACGTTACCTGAGAGATGATGAGACCAAAAACAGTTATATTTTTTATAATCTAGTAATTAATAATCTCAATGGCTAATACAGTTCTTCAAACTTGGTACACATTTATATGCTCAAAAAATGAAGCAAGGAATGAAGTACATAACTGGTAAACTATCTTATCTGCAGAAGCAACCTTTAAGAAGCTCTATTTTGAACACTAAACCAAATTGTAACTCAAGAGAGATTATCTGCACTCCCATGATCATTGAAGCATTATTCACAATGCCAAAGATATGGAATCAACCTAACGCCCCTCAGTGGATGGATAAAGAAAATGTGCTCTGTATACTCATACAATGGAATGTTATTCAATCTTAAAAAAGAAGGAAATCCTGTTATTTGTGACAACATGGGTGATACTGGACATTATGCTAAGTGAAATAAGCCAGATACAGGAAAACAAATACTAACTACATGATCTTACTTACATGTGAAATCTCAAAAAAATCAGACTCACAGAAACAGAGTGGAATGGTGGTTGCCAGGGACTGGAGGTAGAGGAAATGGAGAAATGTTGGTCAAGGGTAAAAAACTTCAGTTATGCATTATGAATAAGTGCTAGATGTCTGATGTATCACATGATGACTATAGATAATAATACAGTTCTACATTTGAAATTTACTAAGCGAGTAGATCTTATATGTTCTTACTACATACACAAAAATAATAGCTATGTGAGGTGATGGATAAGTTAATTAGCTTATTTAATTAGCCAAATTTTATACCGTAAATATATATAATTTATATACAATGTACATCTCAATAAAGCTAGTAAAAAAAGGTCTGATTTTTTTAAACTAAACAAAGAAACAATTAGGCACCTATCTTCTCCTTTAAAATGTGATTTTAGAGAGTAAACTAAAGTCCTCTCTCAGTTTAATATCTCTTTTTGTATTTCTGTGCGTCCTCTGGGACCCCAGCAGTGTTGGAGAAGTTCCGCGTGGTTATCAGATGGGTGAGGACCGAAGTATACATAATTTCTGGGGACAATCGCAGCACATGTCTGCTCTCAAGAGGGCAGGTCAGATTTTCACAGCCAAGAATTCAGACTCTGGTGTGAGACTGCCTGCCTGTATTTGAACTGTGTTCCTCCACACAAAGGACACATGACTCTGGGAAGTTATTTAAACTCTTGAAGCCAGTTGGAGAATGTTAACCTGCCTACCTCAAGTAGGCTTTTTGAGAATTAAATGAGGAAAATGATGTAGGGAGTTTAGCACGGTGCCTGTCACAGAGAAAGCCCTGAATAAACAGTAGTCTTCATTATTTTATCTATTTTACTTGCTGGAGTCACCAATAATATTTCATTTGAAGAAGGGATTTGTCTGCATTTAAAAATACTTTGTGAATGCACTAGTCTAGAATGCTGTGACTGCAGAGACTCCAAGCCACTTCTCCTTTGGGATCTTTGTAACTTGAGTTGCTAAAGGATCCAGTGTTGTTTCTTTATTCTGCAATGCAGAGCCTGAAGTCCACACCTTGCTTGTTCACTAGAACCCGTTAGTGGAAAAGAAAACATCAACCCAAGACTCAGATTTCGGTGTGAGCCACAGGTGTTGGTGGGTGCCAGCTGCTGGCAGCATGGCATTAAAAGAAATTAATCTCTTGCCAATGTTGGGAATATGACTTCAGTATGCCTATTACAAATATTTATCTTTTTAGCGGGAATACCATGGGACACTAGGGTTTCTGTTTGAATAGTGCTTTGAGGCAGAACTCATTGAAATGACATGGAAAGCTTTGCAAAAATACATGCTTTTATGACTATACTTTGTAACACATCATACCATCAGACTACAAAATAAAGCTTTGGGGGACAAAATAATCCCACTTATTTACACAAAACTCTAATTCCCAACAGATTTGTAGATAACTTTGCATCAAGTATAATAGGAGATATTTCATTCTTGGCAAAACAGATCCATGAACAAGGGTTGAAAAAGCTGCATAATATGGGGATTACAGTCCAGGGTTACAGCCAAAACCTCTGGAGTCAAACAGACATAGGTCTGAGAAAATAAAGCACTTAAAGTGTCTGAAACTTAAGATAGATGCAATAAATCTTAACTCTCACAGTAATAATAATAGTAATTATTAATAGTATTCTCTAGGAGTATTTGAAATAATTATACAAAACAAAGATGATTAAGTCATATTTTATTCTGCTGTATTTTACTTCTGCTGCTATTTTAATTTTAGATCAACCCCAAAATATCCACATAGACTTAAAATCTGGCTTCAATAATTTCAATTTTCTCTAAGGAGTCAGAAGACCAACACGAAGCTATGAAAAGGAGACTGAGGTGTCTGCATTTTCATGACCAGTAGACGTGATAACTAAATCTGCTTCATCTTGTTACCATTTCTGTTGAGTACTTCGAGTCATGCAAGGGTACAGAATGCCTTTTACTCAAAAGCTTCCAAAAGAGAGATTGCATCGACAGACATTCAGAGCAAGCTGCTGAAAGGCTATATTAATCCCGATCCTGGGATATTACACTAAATATTTGACAGGAATCCAAATTTTCCTGTAACCTTCTACTAAGAAGATAATCTTTCATAATTTTAACTGTGAAAGGGGAGGACTTGATCTTTTGAAATGGAAAGGGTGGGCCTAATTGAATTTCCTTCTTTGGTTTCTTATTAAAGATAGGACCAGACTGAATCATATTCAATTAATGATTGTACTTGGATATATTGCTCTTTGCAGAAGCTGCAAATAAGATTAACAAAGCTAGAAAAAGATGGAGGAGGCAATGGTGCCAGTTCAACACTTAAAGGGCTAGGTAATATACAGGAGCAAAGATCTATTTCAATGTCATTTATTTATATGATTGTGGAGCATGCAGGACCATTGTTTTGGGCCAATTCAAGGTCTGAGAGGAAAGTTGTGTGATACTGAGAATCACCTATGGAAGAAAAGTAAGCTTACAAATGCTGCAAGTAATAACCCAGACAAGCCACACTCATCTGCCCCGTCACCTGACTATCCAGCAAGTATACCATGATCCCTGTCTTTGTGGACGTGGTACACAGCTGTCACGCCCCCATCTTAGCCTCCTCACCCACTTCCCAGACGCCACAGCTCAGGTTCAAACCGTCTACCTCCATAAGTCTTTACGTAGTACTAGCACCCACAGAAGCATGTTTTATGGACTAATAATTGTGACATCAGATCAGACAAGTAAATTAGCACAATTAGTCCAAATATTTCAAAACTGGGACTTTCCAGGAGCACAGATCATATGATTAACACCTTCATAAAACTCTTCCTTCTATAAGCTTTCCTGGGGGGATTTTTTTCAATCTTTTAGAGACTGGCATTTTACTCCAATAGAACCTCATATATTTTGCTAATTGTCTCATATCTCCATTTGTATATTACCTGCACAATGATGATTTAAGTTTAAGGGAAAACTGACAAGCCCTTCTATTCTTTAGTGTTCATACAGTACAAAACACATAGTAGGAGCAAGATTAGTTTTTCTAGAAATGCAGCTGGTGTGTGTGTGTGTGCGTGCATAGGAGGCGGTACATGTCTGGGAAACAGAATTTGGAATTTTCATCCTAGCTTTGACTTTTGACATCTGTGTGAGCCTGAGTAAGTTTCCACATTTGTAGAGTGGGCATAATACAAAATAATACACAGATTATGGTGATATTATATGACCTCTATGCATTGCATGTAGGAGAAACTCAAACAGTACTCATTCCCTTGTTGAAAAGAAATACTGGCATAAGAAAGGTTTCAGAATATGAGAGGGAATAAAGTGTAGTGCTCATGAGCATGGACTCCAGAAACAGACTTTCTAACTTCAAACCCAATTCTAAACCCTTTTGCTGTGGTATTTGGGCAAATTCCTTAATATCTCTGTGCTTCAACTCCTTACCTGTAAAACAGGGATAGTAATGGTATTTACCTCTCAAGATTGTGTGGGATAAACGAGCTAGTATATAGGAGTGCCTAACGCAGGCAGGTGTTTGGCTTTAGTTTTATTAAGAATGAACCTACTTAAGACACACACATGAACTTGGTTAATTTTAAAAGCCTTTCACAACTCTGGATCTATAGTTCTATGAAGAAAATATATACACTCTTGCCTTTTAAGTGCCACATAAAAGAACATAACATTCACACTGAGACAGCATCCACTGCCTAATTTTTTTTTCTTTTTCTGTCACAACGTGTACACCTGTTACCTGTAGTCTGAAAGCCCAACCAATTTATGACCTGCCATAACGAGCTACAAAGCTGGACCTGGAAAAGAGCTGAAACCAGGCCTGATTATTGGGGTTATATCAGAGATTGTTTATTGGCATGTCAGTCTTCTCTAGAGAGGGTAGGAGTAAGAGAGCTGTAAGTGACGTGCCCAAAACAGATGCCTGAGGAGAGAGGCCTGGACTCAGAGTCTGGCACTGACCTGGACTTTCAAGAAATTTTCCAATGAAGTTCATCAGCATCTAAAAACTAAGGCTCTTCTAGCACCTGGGCTAGGTCAGCACAAGGTTCATTGCTGAACCAGCCGGAAGTCTTCACAGTTTGGGAAACAAAACACCACCAAGAAAGACTAGGCACAAATTGCTCACACAGTCCCCTCTCAGTGAATTTACAGCAGGCAAAATAATTTGGGGATTCAGAGGAACAGGACAGAGCAAGCTCAGCACCAAGATGATCAGTGAGTTAAGATAATAAACTAGATTTGGGACCCATTTAGTGTTTAAATTCTTTGAAATGGACGTCTTCTACCAATCACACCCCACACAGCTTCATGCCGTGGCCTGCTTGCCTCCCCTCTCCAGTCACTGTTCCTTCTAAATGTAATCTTCAGAGGATAGCCCTGTTGCTTTAGCTATTTCCAAAACAAGCTCAGGGGAAATTAATACCATGTCCAAGATTTTTATTTATATGTTTATAGAGTCTTCTCTGTATCAATCTTGTTCTTTTAGTCTGTGCCTTAAAAATTCTGCCTGGTACCATTCTTTTTCTTACTTCCAAATATGATTCAAATGCATTTCAAACTTGGGGGAAAATGAAAGCTGTGCCCTCTCTGCTTTCAGAATGAAACAAACTGTAACAAAAGGACCTACTGGAGAAGCACAGACAAAATGTAATTGCTCAGATGAATCCAAGTCAAGTGGAGAGGAAAGCAGATCACCAGAGAGTTATCTGCAGCTCCCCGCAGGAACATTGGGTAGATGTCAAATGAAACCAGAGTCCTTGTGAGAGGAATCAGACACAAAGGAGGCTATTCTGGTGTTTTGAAAGGGCAAGTATTGTCTCACACCTGAGCTCCATTCAGTGAGAGAAAAGGAATCCCGTACATAGTGAAGGCGGGCAGAAAGACAGGAGGTACAGGGGAAACAAAATAAAAAGCATTACATCAACTGGGCTAAATTAATGTCTCTAGACTGAGTTATACAACTGGAGGAAGTGGGAGGGTTATGACAGGGTGAACCCTGCTCTGGAAAGATTCCCCCACTCCATTGTACCTGGCAAAGCCTGCCCATCTTTGGGCCATCACTGAGATCCAGAGACCCTGTAACTATTACAGACCAGGGGGTCCTTAACAGTCCCCCTCTGACTTCAGACGTACTTAATGTTTGCACCAGTGCTTCTCAAATAGGGCTGATTTTACCCCCCAAGGGACATTGGGCAATTTCTAAAAACATTTTTGTTATTAAAACTGGGAGAATGCCGCTGGCATGTAATGGGTAGAAAACAGGAATGTCACTAAACACTCCACAACACACGGAATACCCCACAGCACAGACTGTCCATACTGTTGTGGTTGAAAAATCTCATCAGCATTCCAAATCTTCACAGCTTTGAATGCTAGTTCCAATATCTGGATGGGTGTCTGTCTCTCCGACCAGCTTATAAGTATCTTCAGAGCATGGACCACACTTGCTAACTCTGGTCATCACCCAGCATCCTGGGCAGAGTGTCTTGCACATGGTAGCTGGGCTGTGTGGAGAAGCATGTGGGAGAAGGGACAAGACAGATGTGTTTGTTTCCCTGTGACCCACAGTTGTCACAGGGAAACTTCCTCACAAGGGTGAGGAAGTCACCCTTGGCAGCATTATTGCCAAACCTTGCTGGGCACAGAATGGCCTGACAAAAGCAGCACCCCCATCGGAACAACAAGCAAGGGGTACGCTGCTCAGGTGACAGAGATAGACCAGGAAGTAAATCAGCTAGGGCTGAAGAGGTGGGGGCTAGGTTGCAGCATAATATCCCATAGTCCATGAAAGATGACATTACAAATGGGCATCTCAACTCTTAAATGATGCTTTTTAACATAATTTAGAGATAAAGGCAAATGCTCTACAAATCAGGTAAAAACTGATCTTTCTGCCTCATCTCCACTGGTCCTTCACATGAAAGTTACTTTGGATGATGTTATTTTTTGAGGCTTCTGCTAAGCAGATATAGCATGGATAGTCTCTCTCTCTCCTTTTCACTGTCCCTCTTTTTCAGCCCATCTTTTCTATCCAAGAAAAGCACAGATTCCTACGCCAGGTTGTATTGAGGCATCATCTCCACCATCAAGGCTTCCAAAGCCTCCCACTGCAGTACTGCCTGCCCCACTGAATGTGGGCCTCCTAATGTATTGCTTCATAATGGATGGTTCTAAAGCGATTGTCCCGCTGGGCTGTGACCCTTCATTATCTTCCTTCAGTCTACCAGCACCAAGTGAAGTGCTAGGCATACACTACATACTTGCCAAGTGTTTTTGAACTACTGAAAGGGAAGACTTGTGCCTCTCTGAGACTAGCCAAAACATGGTTAAAGGGCCAATTCTCAGCCAGTGCAGCACAGAAGCTGGGCAGCCACAGGTTGTACCATCTCAGATCTCTGCACTCATGGCGAAGTCTGCAGGCTGGAAGGCATTTCCACCTGAGAAAAAGGCAGTCACAAAATTCTCTTCCCAGAGCATCCCTACCATCAACTGCATGTCAATTTCTGAGTGACACTGATCTCTAATAAAGATAAAAGGCATTTGAGGCTGCCTTTAAATGTTAGTTTTTTAAGTGATATGAACTGCATACTTTCAAGCACACATTTGTCAAGATGCTGCTTTTCTTTATCTATCATGTCTAATGGCACAAAACAAAATCTTAAACTAGTCTTAAGCCAATTTCCTCAGGGATCCAGATTTAGAGGACTGTCACTCTCAGCATTAAGATACTCTCTTGAGTCTTCTTGCACTGCCTGCCAGGGGTCTGTGTGAGCTTCACAAGTTCACATAGGAGCATTAAAGAGCAAGTCCACTGCTTGGTCCTGCTTGCTCTTGGTTGATTGCTGGCCTATGCTTTAGATGTCTCTCTTCTTATCCAGAATTTAGCAAAAGCAAACAACTGTACTCCTCCAATGAGGGCCACTGGCTGGTCTGCAGGATCCCCTAGCTCCTATTCAAAGTATCTGGCATGGTCAAGAACTTGGATTCTGCTCATCCCTGCCAGGGGCCCTCTGATTTCACCCTGATGCACTTCTACGGGAATGGCCCTTCTTCCTTGAGCCCTCTGTCTCCTACAGTTCACTTTGGACTCTACTTGCCGGAATTTCCTGAGACCTTTGAGCTGATGCAGCCTCTCTGGCATGAAGCACCCTGCTGCCATTTCTACTGTGCTGCACAGCCCAGAGCATGCACCCCAAGGTGGCTGCCCCCTACCAGGCCACACCCCTGGACAGTCACACTTTCTTCTGATCCCCAAGCTTCAAGCAGCTTCCATCAGTGGCTGCCCAGCTCACTCCTGAGTCTCCTGCTTCCACTTCAAAACTGTTCTTTCTTTTTCAGACCTCAAAGCTGTTTTCTCTGCTGGAAGAGGAGAGGAAAGGAAAAATGAGGAAAGGGACCTGTTGAGTCTATTTGCACTTTCCTGGTGACCTTATCTGTCTTTTACATTGACAGCTCACTTTGAACCTAGAAGTCAAGATTCTTGTTAAGTTTATTCATTGATATGTTTTGGATGATTTTCAAACTCTTGCATAGGGCAACTGGCTGTTCCTAATTATATGTAAGATTATTGATCAATACAAAAAAAAAAAAACTTAGCAAGTATAGGATTTTGTAACATTCTGACTCATGTTAAATGTTTTCTAAATGTTTAAAATTGTTTTTTAAAATGGCCTGCATTTTTTTTAGTCGACTTCATTACCCAAAATGTCCCCATTCTTATGCACCACCCCCACCAGGAGGAATCAAGCATTATTCACAGTAGCTGAGAAGTAGAAAACACCTGAATGACCATCGATGGATGAATGAATGAAGAAGATGCGTAAAAAAGGAAATCTTGCCATTTGTGGACAACATGGATGGATCTTGGGGGGATTATGCTAAGTGAAATAAATCAGACAGAGAAAGACAAATACTGTATGATCTCAGTTATATGTGGAATCTAAACAAAAACAAAAAAGCCAAGCTTATAGATAGAGAACAGATTGGTGGTTACCAGAGGTGGGGGATAGAAGGTGGGCAAAATGGGTAAAGGGAGTCAAAAGGCACAAACTTCCAGGTATAAAATAAATAAGTCCTGGGGATATAATGTACAGCATGGTGACTGTAGTTAATATCATGTTTGAAAGTTACTAAGACAATAGATCTTAAAAGTTCTCACAAAAAAGTTATAACTCTATATGGTGACAGATGTAAATAAACTATTAATCATTTTGCAATATATACAAATATTGAATCATATTGTATACCCAAAACTAATATAATGTTATTTGTGAATTATATCTCAATTTTTAAAAAACTAACAAAATAAAACCCACAAATGTTCCCATTCTCATGACTTTTTTTTTTATTTGAGGCCTTTAAATAAAGCTGGTAGGTGTCCAGGACTCCAACACTTTGGCCAATTCTTGAGAAGAGGAAAGAGAATATCAGGAAGAACAAAGGGCTGACATGCTTCAGCTTTCATAACATGCTCTAGAGAAGCAGCCACAGCCTTTACAGGTTGCTTTAGCACCAAGCAACAGCTAACGAAGGGCATGAGGGTCCCATAAGCTTTGCCAAGTTGTAAATAACTATTTAAGACAAAAACAGGGATTTTTTAAAGAATTATTCATCTCCCGGTCTTGCTTAAAAATACCTTCTCAGTGTACAAGAGGGAAGTTGAGACCTATTGTACAGTTCTCTCTTTCACAGTCAAACAAAAGGACAACAAACCCTGCCCTCCTTATCCCAGTGGGGTGTTAAAAGGATAAAGTGAGATAACAGATGTGAGACACTAATCTAAAATCAGGAGATTATTAGAAGCCTCTCTATATCCCTCAGTGTTATCTGTGGGGATTTACCAGGGTTCTGTGTTGGCCTTCTCTGCACTCTGATCTTTGCTTTTCTACTTTATTGACTCAGGCAAAACGAGAGTCAGAGTTGATGGCCAGCACCTCTGAAGCCAAAGCCTGACACCTGAGCCAGGCAATGGCCTCCTTGCTCCTTTACATCTATCTGTTCTCTGAGTGTTCCCTCCTCAGTGACTTCTTGGGCCTTCTCTCATTATGATACCCCCATGGATGGTGCACTCCTGGTGAAGAAGTTTTAACTCAATGTTTGCCTTGCAAGATGCAAGAGGCCAAAAGAGATGCTATGTGACAATAACAAATCAGTTCTTAGCTTATTTTGTTAATTTCAAATGAGGCCACTAAGCATTTTCTTGTGACTGAGAGATTAATTTGGAAAAGGAAATAATTTATTAAAAGGTTATTCTCCTTACACAAGAAGGTAAAGTTGTAAAAGTGTTAGATAATTTAATTTTATCACATTCACATTTCACTGCCTTGAAACAGCTCCTAAGTTTAGGTTGGTCTCAAGTAATGTGGTAAGTGATTTTTTGAAAAGAAGAAACTAATGGTAAGAATGTTTTGCAAGTTGAATCTATGGATTAATTCACAAGTAATTATTCATCACTAATTCTGAAAAGCCAACACATATAAGGTGTTGTGGAAGATATAAAAATATTAAAAATAAAATGTGAAACCACTAGTTTTTAAATAAAGCTAGTTCAAAAAAGAAACGCTAGATTTAATATATATATATATATATTTGACTTAACTATCATAAAAATCTATGATATACTTCTGAATGTTACCTCCATTTTATAAATGAGAAAATGGAGCCTCACTTTGGCAGATCTGGGATTTTAAATCCCAGATCTTCTAATTTTGGATTCCAAATCCTTTTCACTACATAATACTCAGACCTTTGGTTTGCAAGAAATAAGTGTCCCTCGGAGAGTAAAGCCCAGGTGCTATTTGGTTCTTCCAGGGAGCAATCATTTCTTACTGCAATGGTCGGAGAAGGTATAATAGGGTGGGTTGTCATTCCATTGGTCCCAGAGGACAATGGGATTTTGACAGCACTGGGAGAGTGATTAAGGGATGGTTAGGGAAGAGGACAGGGAAGTAGGTGAACAAAATCACAGAGGTAAAAGGAAGCTAGACAATTTTAGGGAATAGCAATTGAAGCAGCTTGCTACAAAATTGAGCCCTGGAGAAAACAACAAAGGAGCAGTAAGTCAAAAAGATAGCTTGTACAGGACCTTATTACTAGGCTAAGGGACTTACACATCATTCAGTGTCTAGCATGTATTTGTGGCAGAGCGGTGGTGGTGGTTTCAGATGAAGATGGCATGATTAGGCCTGTGTTTCAGAGAAACTAGCCTTGTCTCAATGCAAGACAAGCCAGCAAAGAGAGGAGATGAGAACCACACAACTGCAGAACACAAGGTAGGAAGCTCTGCCAGGAAGAGATTAATGTAGTGATTGTTTAAAAAGTGGGGGCGGGGAGGCAGTGAGTTGAAAAGAATAATAAATAGAAAATTTAAAATGCTTAACAATCTATAGATGGTTGAAGGAAAGAGAAGAATGTAAGTCCTCTGGTTCGAGTTGGGCAACTAAAAGATACATGGGTATCACAAATATATATAATCTTAAAGAGGAGAAGCTCTCGGGAGCCAGGGGATTTTGAAAGATAAAGGAAAATAAAAACAGCCAGGACCAGACATCTCTAAACCCTTTATGTGGAATAATTCATTTCATTGTCACCACAATTGTTTGACTAGATAATATTATTATATCTATTTTAATGATGAAGATCCTGAGACACAGAAAGCTAAAACAACTTGAGCCAAGATCACAAGCTAGTTAAGTAAGAGGGGCAGGAAGGAGGTGGACTCTGGTAGCCTGGCTCTGGAGTCTATGCCCTTGACCACTATGAAGCATCTGCCAGGAGGGGACAGCTGGACTTGGGGAGAAGATGAGATGACCAAGGACATTGGTGAGGGGCAGGGAGAGGCAGTTAACAGTGAAGGGGAGGAGGGGGCTGAATACAGACTAAGGGGGAGGAAAAAACAGAGACAGGAGAGAAGGCAGAAAACACAACTTGGAAATGTAGACACGTAGTGGGTGAGAAAGAAGAGAAAACAGAGACACTAAACAAGTGCAGTTAATGAAGGAAGACCCTTGGGTGAGTGTCCAGCATAATCCCGATAGCATAAAATGTGGAAGATTAGTTAGGGAAAGAAGCAATGAAGCAAGGGTCATTGTCAAAGCTAAATTGGTGATTCTACATGAGATGTGGGTAACGTTTTTGGCTCCATGGTGAAAAGCACCAACACATACACTCTCACAGTGTAAATTCAAACTCCAACTCTGCCTACCAGCTACTCGCTGCCTTGCCTGCAACCATGACATTGATGGTTTGTAATCATATTGTCACAGACTCAAGAGAAGCTCAACTTCTAAGTGAAAACTCCATTTGAATTTCTGCTGAGTGCACATAGAATTCAGAGACAAATGACAAGGTCACTGAACTCATTTTTCAGTAAAATCGTCTTCTTATTTTAAGAAGACTTAAAATAGTCTTCTAATAAATTCAAAGTTCATTTGTTTAATAACTTATTTTGAAAGTCTGTTTCTTTATTTTTAATGGAGGAAAAGTCAGTCTCAAGGCAGTGTCCGCATGAACCTCTATCTGTGGCCCTCGTCTTGGTGCCCTGAAGAGTAGCCAGTTTGTGTCCAGCTGGCTGAGACAGGGCTCCACGTGTGGTAATTCCAGTGGTCTGTCCACATGTGTGGCCCATTGGCTCACACAGTCCTAAGCTCACCGCTGAGAATACTCACCAGACTAAACCAAAAACACTTACTGAACACATTATAAATAGGCCAAAACAAAGCAACAGACACAGCAACAGAATGAAGCAGAGATGGGTTGGCAGGTCAGTGTCTTAAATCAATATACTTAAAATTTAAACTTCTAATTTAGTCCTTCACAGTATTTAGATTACGTTAACTTCTGAAATGAAAACAAATCTCTTTTTTGTCAGCATTCTTACTGATAAGAGGTTTGATATGTATTCTGGAAAAGAAAGGGGGAGGGTGGGGGCGCAATTTGTAAGCTTCTGGAAACTCTGCCAGAAATCAAACCTTTGAACCATGCTGGCATGGGGAAGCTCATGTATTTCATTGACTTGAAAGAAGAACAAGCCCAAAGTTAACTAATCCACTCTGTATAGAGTCATGTCAAGTAATCCAATTGTTTATCCTGAGCAGTCAAGAGGAAAGATTGTTTAAATCTAAAACAAAAGTAGCACATGTAAGTGCTTGATTTGGTTGGCTTCAAGATTTCTCCAAAGGTGGCAAATTGAACTCTGCCTACAAGTGCATGTTTGGACAGGTAGCTTTTTCTTAAAGAATTTCCCCCTTTGAAAAAGCCTATTGATAAGAGAGAAACTCAAATTTCTGTAGCTGTTATAGCCTTTTAGTCCATATGTTTCTCAATCTCTCCGGCCATTTCTCCTTTCTGTAAAATAACACAGGTAGACAAGATGCTACAAGCATACACTGGATATAGACATGAACAAAGGCATAGGCTGTTCTTAGTGGCCTTTGTTTTTCCTACTGTGGATTTGATGATCTTTGACAGTTCCATTCATTTTGTATATTCCTCCAGAAGAGCACTTACTATGCTATATAAAATGATTACTCCCTATGCATTGAAAGTGCAAGATCAAGGAGGGTTTCTGGTACATTTTACACTGCTGTTGCCTATTACAGAGTAGCTGCTCTATAAGTCTTTGGTGGATCAATGAATGAATAAATGAATAAAATGCTCCCTAAATTGCTGTTAACTCTCATGTATATTAGAAACTGGATTTCTGCCACTGGATTTTGTTTCTTTTTTCTTCAACTTTAGCCTGAAGATTCAATGCTATTGTGCCTCAGGCAAAAGTGATTAGAAGTAATCTAATTTATATTCAGGATATTTAAAGAAATTTTATGATATATTAGAAAAATGGGAAATTATCAAAATATGTGAATGGTATTTTATAGATCACACAGAGAACATATGTTCTCCTGATGATAGAAATACTAAACGCAGATACCTCTAAAATTTGAAATAAGTGGACTTTTACATTCCTGCCAAACTTGAGAATTTTCTGAAGAAGGAAATATAGTGGTTTTCCCTAAGGCACAGAAGTTGCTTTTGAAAATATGACTTTTCAACTTCCATAACACTCCCTCTCCAAGATCTATAGGCCCATCTGAACTGGATTTCATGTCAAATTTTAGGTCATAGATAGTATCATCTTGACTTTATCATCTATTCTCTTTTACATGCCACATTGATTTAAACCATAGGAGGTTAAAATACGCAATTAACATCATTATGCCTCATCCAAATCTCACAGTTTCATGACATTTTCTTTCAAAAGAAGTTATAAAACACAGAGATGTAAGGTCACTTAGAGGCTGTTGACTGAATTGCCACGACGACTCTGTCAAATGGCTGTGCACCTGCGCTTAAGCACCTACCATTCTCAGAACTCCCCATTTCTCAGACAACCCATGAATCTCCCCAAAGAAGGCCTATTAGAATGTATCAAAGATATAGCTCCCAGAAATATACATTGATTTGTCCAAATTTGGCCTCACGTAGCAAGCAATACAGGATAAATTTGAAGCCCTCTTCCAAACACACACACAAACAACCCTTGAAGATTTAATAGAAAGCTTACTTGTTCAGTCTGATTCTTCCCATCTGTTCTTCAAGCTAACGTTCCAAGTTCCATCCATCGCTCAAGTAACATCACCTTGAGTCATTTACTCTCCTGGCCATTCTTCTCTGAACATATTCCAAAATGTCTATCAAAGTTCTTTTAATATTTGGTAACCTCCAATGAACATAATTTATTTTCAGTATAATCTGACCAGCCCAGAGTGAAGGAAGATGATGACCTCCTTCCTTCCATTAATTCACCCTCTGGTTTACACATGCCTTTTTGGGAGACATTCATATTGAGATTCCTGTTGACTATCTAAAAAATATTGTTATTGAGCCAATAGTCCTCTGATGCTCTAACTGTATACTTGATTTTGGAACCATGGCAAGCCTTACATTTATTTCTATTAAATATTCTTTTTCATCTTTCTTTAGCTTTTAACATTTTCTTTGGCTAAAACTTTTAAAAGTCCAACCATGTGCTATCCTCAAATGGGATATACATAGTTAGTCTTATCTTTATTCACCATTGACCAAAACCTGCCCAGGACCATAAAATGAAGTGTGTAGCATGCCACAAAAACCTGGTTAACATCACTCTCCCTTTGGAGGCAATAATTCAAGCAAGATCTAATCCATCACATAGTGTTAACACCCAGACCACATTTCTCCATCTTTTCCACAAGGGAAAACATGAGAAATCTTGAGAAAGATTTTCACATGCCAAACCCAAAAGAATGTTTTGCCAGGAAATAAGATAGAGAAAAATTTGTTACTGTATTACTCAACCTCTATATACTGGTTTCAATAGTATCCCCCCAAACTTCATGTACACTAGGAATGTATAAATTAGTTTGTTTTTGTTTCTTCCCTCTTTCCTGGTGTTTTGTGCTATCCTAGCCTTAACTACAATATATGAATATTCGATCATAAAATCTTTCTGTACTATGAATATGCTCTACATAGACTGTTCCATACCATGGGGTTCTCTCTAAGCAAGTGGGAAGTCTTGCAATCTGTAGAGCCTAGTCAGGAATACTTAAGGAACACCCAGAAACCATCCTTCACCCTGAGGTTATGATCATGGATCTCACTATGTCCTTTTCATCAGCAGCACTCATTAAATGCAAAGCAAGTGTACCAGCTCTTTCCTCACCCTTTCCACATCTCATATTACAAAAAACTAAACGCCAAAATTTCAGTGAACTTGGCCAGGACTTATTCATATGCAGATATCAGAAAGCTTATACCCCAGTCTCACATGAATATCCTTTCCAGTAATCAACTTCATCTGTGAAAGCCAAGACATTTTCTGCTGAAAAGTGAGTGGTGATATCTTGTCTGACTTTTAATGGATCTTTTTCCTGGAATGTCACACACAGCCATGTAACAATCACTTAAAGGCACAGCACATTTTTCCACCACTAAGGTAACATACCCACTTCACTAAAAATACATTGATTTTTTTTTTAATGTTTTTACTGTTGTTCAATTACAGTTGTCCCCATTTTTCCCCCATCACTATCTCCTACACTGCCTACCCCTTCCCACATTCAATCCTCCCCCACCACTGTCCTTGTCCATGGGTCCTTTATATTTGTTCCTTGACTTGACCCTCCCCTTCTTTCCCCTATTATACCCTCCCCCATCCCCTCTGGTCACTGTCAATTTGTTCTTTATTTCCACGTCTCTGATTCTATTTTGCTCACTTGTTTGTTTTGTTGATTAGGTTCCTCTTAGATGTGAGATCACATGGGATTTGTCTTTCACCACCTGGCTTATTTCACTTAGCATAATACTCTCCAGTTCTATCCACGCTGTCATGAAGGGTAGGAGTTCCTTTTTTCTTTCTGCTGTATAGTATTCCATTGTGTAAATGTGGCATAGTTTTTTTTTTTTAATAATCTTTAATATCAATATTGTACTAAATCTAATATACTTTTTTTAATTTTTATTGTTATTCAATTACAGTTGTATGCATTTTCTCCCCATCCCTCCACCCCACCCCAGCTGAACTCACCTCCCTCCCCCACCTCCACCCTCGCCCTTGATTTTGTCCATGTGTCCTTTATACTAGTTCCTGTAATCCCCTCTTCCCACTGTCCCCACCCCACTCCCCCCTGGCTTTTGTTAAATTGTTCTTAACTTCAATGTCTCTGGTTATATTTTGTTTGTTTTTTTCTTCTATTATGTTCCAGTTAAAGGTGAGATCATATGGTATTTGTCCCTCACCGCCTGACTTATTTCACTTAGCATAATGCTCTCCAGTTCCATCCATGCTGTTGCAAAGGGTATAAGCTCCTTCTTTCTATCTGCTGCATAGAATTCCATTGTGTATAGATACCATAGTTTTTGGATCCACTCGTTTGCTGATGGGCACTTAGGTTGCTTCCAGTACTTGGCTATTGTAAATTGTGCTGCTATGAACATTGGGGTGCATAGGTTCTTTTGGATTGGTGTTTCAGGGTTCTTAGGGTATAATCCCAGCAGCGGAATTGCTGGGTCAAACGGCAGTTCCATTTTTAGTTTTCTGAGGAAATTCCATACTGTTTTCCACAGTGGCCTCACCAGTCTGCATTCCCACCAACAGTGCACTAGGGTTCCCTTTTCTCCCCATCCTCTCCAACATTTGTTTGTGGATTTGTTTATGTTGGCCACTCTGACTGGTGTGAGATGGTACCTCATTGTGGTTTTAATTTGCATCTCTCTGATGGCTAGTGATGTTGAGCATCTTTTCATATGTCTCTGGGCCCTCCGTATGTCTTCCTTGGAGAAGTGTCTGTTCAAGTCCTTTGCCCATATTTTCATTGGGTTGTTTTTCTTCCTGGAGTGGACTCGTGTGAGTTCTTTACATATTTTGGAGATCAGGCCCTTGTCTGAGGTATCATTGGCAAATATGTTTTCCCATACTGTTGGTTCTCTCTGTACTTTGGTGCTGTTTTCTTTAGCCATGCAGAAGCTTTTTATTTTGATGAGGTCCCATTTCTTTATTCTTTCCTTTATGTCCCTTGCTTTTGGGGACATGTCTGTGAGGATGTTGCTGCGTAGAATGTCTGAGATTTTCCTGCCAATGTTTTCCTGTAGGACTTTTATGGTGTTACAACTTATATTTAAGTCTTCTATCCATCTTGAGTTTATTTTTGTGTATGGAGTAAGTAGGTGATCGAGTTTCATTTTTTTGCATGTAGCTGTTCAGATCTCCCAACACCATCTGTTGAAGAGGCTGTTTTTGCTCCATTTTATGCTTCTGCCTCCTTTTTCCAATATTAATTGACCATAAAGACTTGAGTTTATTTCTGGGCTCTCTGTTCTGTTCCATTGGTCTATGTGCCTGTTTTTATGCCAGTACCAGGCTGTTTTGATTACCATGGCCTTGTAATACAGTTTGATATCAGGTATTGTGATCCCTCCTGCTTTGTTCTTCTTTCTCAAAATTGCTTCAGCTATTCGGGGTCGTTTATGGTTCCATATGAATTTCTGAAGTGTTTGTTCTATATCTGTGAAATATGTCATGGGTACTCTAATAGGGATTGCATTGAATCTATAAATTGCTTTGGGTAGTATGGCCATTTTGATGATGTTAATTCTTCCAATCCATGATCATGGTACATGCTTCTATTTGTTTGTGTCTTCCTTAATTTCTTTCTTCAGTGTTGTGTAGTTTTCTGAGTACAGGTCTTTTACCTCCTTGGTTAGGTTTATTCCTAGGTACTTTATTTTTCTTGTTGCTATATCAAATGGGATTCTTTTCCTGATTTCTCTTTCTGCAGTTTCATTGTTGGTGTACAAGAATGCCTTTGATTTCTGAGTATTGACTTTGTATCCAGCTGTTTTGCCAAATTCATTTATTAGGTCGAGTAGTTTTTTGGTGGAGTCTCTACGATTTTCCATGTACACTATCATGTCATCTGCAAACAGTGATAGTTTCATTTCTTCCTTCCCCATTTGGATGCCTTTTATTGCTTTTCTTGTCTGATTGCTGTGGCTAGGACTTCCAATACTATGTTGAGTAGGAGTGGTGAGAGAGGGCATCCTTGTCTTGTTCCTGATCTTAGTGGGGGAGCTCTAAGTTTTTGTCCATTGAGTATGATGTTGGCTGTAGGTCTCTCATATATGGCCTTTATTATGTTGAGGAATGCTCCCCTTATTCCCACTTTGCTAAGTGTTTTTATCAGAAATGGGTGCTGTACCTTATCAAATGCTTTTCCCGCATCTATTGATATGATCATGTGATTTTTGTCTTTGCAGTTATTGATGTGGTGTATTATGTTTATTGATTTGCGAATATTGTACCATCCTTGCATCCCTGGGATGAATCCCACTTGGTCATGGTGGATGATCTTTTTAATGAATTGCTGAATGCGGTTTGCCAATATTTTGTTGAGAATTTTAGCATCTATGTTCATCAGCGATATTGGCCTGAAGTTTTCTTTCTTCGTTGTGTCTTTATCTGGTTTTGGGATTAGGATGATGCTGGCTTCATAAAAAGAGTTTGGGAGTCTTCCATCAGTCTGTATTTTTTTGAATAGTCTGTGAAGGATAGGGGTTAGCTCTTCCTTAAATGCTTTGTAGAATTCTCCAGTGAAACCATCTGGTCCAGGGCTTTTGTGTGTTGGGAGTTTTTTGATGACTGCTTCAATTTCGTCTGCTGTTATTGGTCTGTTCAGGTTTTCTGCTTCTTCTTCATTCAGTTTTGGAAGGTTATATTTTTCTAGAAATGTGTCCATTTCACCTAGGTTTTCAAATTTCTTGGCATATAGTTCTTCGTAGTAATTTCTTATAATCCTTTGTATTTCTGTGGTATCAGTTGTAATCTCTCCACTTTCATTTCTAATTGTGTTTATTTGGATCCTCTCTCTTTTTTCTTGATGAGCCTACTTAAAGCCTTGTCAATTTTGTTCATCTTTTCAAAGAACAAGCTCCTGGATTCATTGATCCTTAGAATTGTGCTTTTAGTCTCTATGTCATTTAACTCTGCTCTGATCTTGGTTATTTCCTTCCTTCTGCTTGCTCTGGGCTGTCTTTGTTGTTGTTCCTCGAGTTCTTGTAGGCGTAGGGTTAGGTTGTTTGTTTGAAATGTTTCTATCTTTTTAAGGTAGGCCTGTATTGCTATGAACTTCCCTCTCAGGACTGCCTTTGCTGTGTCCCATAGGTTTTGGGTTGTTGTGAGTTCATTTTCATTTGTTTCCAGAAAGTTTTTGATCTTCCCTAATCTCGTTCTTGACCCATTCATTGTTTAATAGCATGCTATTCAGTCGCCACGATTTTGAGTGTTTTGGGTTTTTTCCTTTGGGGTTGGTTTCTAGTTTCAGTCCCTTGTGGGAGAAAATGCTTGATATGATTTCAATTTTCTTGAATTTGTTGAGGCTTGCTCTGTGTCCTATCATGTGGTCTATCTTTGAAAAAGTTCCATGGACACTTGAAAAGTATGTGTATTTTGCTTCTTTGGGATGAAAAGCTCTATATATATCAGTTAAGTCCATTTCCTCTAGGATATTGTTAAGTGACACAATATCGTTGTTGATATTTTCTTTGGAAGACCTGTCCATTTTTGAGAGTGGGGTCTTAAAGTCCCCTACTATAATTGTGTTGCTGTCAATATCTTTCTTGAAATCCTCCAAGATTTTCTTTATGTATTTGGGTGCTCCTATGTTGGGTGCATATATATTTACAATGTTTATGTCTTCTTGGTGGATTCTTCCTTTGAGTATTATGAAGTGACCTTCTGGGTCTCTCTTTATTGTGCCATAGTTTTTTGATCCCTCCACTTACTGATGGGTACTTAGCATATTTACAGCACTTGGCTATTATAAATAACTCTGCTATGAACACTGGGGTGCATAGGTTGTTTTGAATTGATGTTTCAGGATTCCTAGGGTATAATCCCAGGAGTGGAATTGCCAGATCAAAAGGCAGTTCCAATTTTAGTTTTCTGAGGAAATTCCATACTGTTTTCCATAGTGGCTGCACCAGTCTGCATTCCCACAAACAGTGCACTAGGGTTCCCTTTTCTCCACATCCTCTCCAACACTGTTGGTTTTGATTTATTTATGGTGGTCATTCTGACTGGCATGAAGTGGTATCTCATTGTGGTTTTAATTTGCATCTCTCTGATGGCTAGCAATGCTGAGCATCCTTTCATATGTCTCTGGGCCTTCTGTATGTCCTCCTTGGATAAGTGTCTGTTCAGGTGCTTTGCCCATTGTTTAATTGGATTGTTTGTCTTCCTGGTGTGGAGTCATGAGTTCTTTATATAGAACACATTGATTTTTGAGCAAAGCTGTCCCTTCCCATTAGAGCAGAGAGAGTGACCATATCAGCATCGATCAACCAGATGACCTGCATCTCTGTTGATGACTGATGCCAGGTAACCTAACAATCTCAGAGACCTGGGACTGAAAATGAATTATGACTTTAACTCCTCTGTGCTAAAGCACCTATATGACTTCACCAATTGGTACTTGACTAATAGGTACCACTGAGGACAAGTTTCCTCAACCCAAATAAGAGCTGGGAACTTCAAACATTTCCCTTCTAAATTACACCTCATACACCACAATTACACACACACTAAGCAATGGGGGCTGCATGTGCACTGCACGAGCAATAGGAGAGAAGGAACTTCATAGGAAAGAAAGATTCTATTTAGCATTCTTTAGGACAAGTGATCTAGCAAATGGGTCCCCTGAAACAGCTACCCAGCTCACTCTACTATATTAATATTTCAATTCTATGACACAGAAAAGAAAATGAGCAACTGGCCAAAAACAATAATATGTGCAGCAAAAACAACACAATATCAAACACAACCTCCTCTCCTTGAGAAAAGCTGTTTCCTGTTTATGCAACTTCAGGAAACATAAAGGGCGTCTCTGTTCCCAGCCAAGACGAGGGACCATTTGAAGAATCATAGCATGAAATGCAACCTACCAGGAGAGACTGGGTGACTAGGAAAATAACTAGGAGTTCTGTAGGCAGTCCATGTGAAGGGGAATATGAGAGAAGAGGAAGCCCTGACTCAAAGGAATATGTGCCCAAGAAGGAAATCCACTGATGGCATATATGTGCTCTACATTAGATCTATGGCTGATAATATGAAATAAGGAAATTGTCACTGAACCTCTCTAGGAAATGTCACTCACAATCATACAACTAAGTGGCACAGAGGTGGGGAGAAGTGGGGACCAACTGATGCATTTCCTGCATAGATACAATCCACCCCCCCCCACCAATGGCCCATTTAACATTCCTAAAATGTAGGATGTTGATGTGACAGAAAGGCTATCAGAGGAAGCAGTGTGAAATCAATTTGTCAATCTGTTCAAAACAAGACTGAAGCATCAGGAGTTAGACTGTGAAACATGCAGGAAAAGTAATCAAAGCAAGGCACATTTTTACACGCTTTTACTGCAGAGTCAGAGCCCCAAGCCCTACCTTTAGTAGCCAAAGGTGGTGTCTTCCCTCTGAGTTGCCATTCCTTCATATTAGAAGTTACTACTTTTCAGTTTACCATAATTTAGTGGAATATATTTTCTTATATCACTAGATACTGACCTCCTTGAGGAATCCTCAGTCCTTCATGTTTTTCCCCTTGTTTCTAGCATTGCAAATCGTAAGTACAAAATAGACAGTGGGAGGTTAAGAATAGTATAGGAAATGGAGAAGCCAAAGAACTTATATGTATGACCCATGGACATGGACTCTGGTTGGGGAATGATGGTGGCAGGAGGTTGAAGGGAGGAGGGGAATAAAGGAATGAAAAAAATGGGAAAATTGTAATAGCATAATCAATAAAATATACTTAAAAAAGAAGTTGCTACTTTTCAATTTACCACAGTTTAGTAGGATATATTTCTTTATATCACTAGATCCTGACCTCCATAAGGAATCCTCCATGTTTATCCTCCTGTGTCTAGTATTGCTCCATAAATAAATTCATTATTGAATAAGTTAACTTACATACAAAACACAAGGGATAAAAAATCTCCTAATAAATTATCCACTAATAAATCAAAAGTATCCATTTTATAGAAAAACTATAGAACTTAGTGATTTTATCTTCATGACCTAACATTAAAGGTTGAACAGTAGTCTGTTATATTAAGCTATTATGATGATTCTCCCTAGTCATCAGATCACCTCACTCATAAAACATCATAATTAGAAAATCCTAAAAGCAAAGATTATCAAAATAAATGTATCATCTATCTATTTTAAGACATTTATAGAACTACAGCATAAAAAATGCTAGAATCTTCTATTTCCTTAAACCAACCAATAGTTTTAAATTGAACTGCAATAATCTCAGTAGGGGGAAAAGCTCACCTAATTTGAAGAAGGTGAAGAAAATATTTTGTAAAAAATTGATCAAATACCTCTATTTCTTGTAAAATTTCCAAAGACATTAGTAATAGATATGAACACATCCTTATGGATAAAATGTTTACTGCTTTTAAAATAACAAAAAGAAAGAAAGTAAGAAAGTAAGAAAGTAAGAAAGTAAGAAAGTAAAAGAAAGAAAGAAAGAAAGAAAGAAAGAAAGAAAGAAAGAAAGAAAGAAGAAAGAAAAGAAAAGAAAGCGACAGGCAGGGAGGGAGGGAGGGAGGGAGGGAGGGAGGAAGGAAGGAAGGAAGGAAGGAAGGAAGGAAGGAAGGAAGGAGGGAAAAGAAAGAAGAAAGAAAGAAAGAAAGAAAGAAAGAAAGAAAGAAAGAAAGAAAGAAAGACATTGGAAATTGACAAAATAAGATCTATTCATTCAATGGAATATAATGTAGCCAGTAAAAACATTTATCCAAATTTTATAATTCCACTGGAAAACATGGATAAGATATTGTTCATGAAAACAGGAAAATGAAAGATTATATACCTGATATGATCTCTAATAAATGCATGATTAGACAGATTGACAAATGGACAGTCAGAAGGAAAGCAGGTAGAGCAGCTAAAGCACTGCGTGACTTTTCTTTCTTTGAACCATTATGGATATGTTTATAATGAGAAGATGTAATTTTCATAATCAGAAATATATTTATGATAAATTGCAAAAACTAAAGTAGAAAATAAGAAAGTGACATAGCAGAAAGAGGCAGAATTTGAGAACTGCCTGTAATAATTTTCAAACCTGTCACATGTTAGAAATTATCATATATTTTAATTTGCTTTAATAATTACCTAAAATGGCAATAGTTTCTATTAATTAAATTTCTTTTATGTCAGTCTACAGTTTCAAATCAGTAGTAGGGACTGTACATGTTCATTTTTAATAATATGTCTACAAGTTAAGTAACTAGACACCAATGACTAGAAACTAAGAATTATGTGAATAATGTTCACATTTCTGTTATCAAACTGCATTAAGAAAAGAGAATTTGGCTTTTGGGGGCAGGGTATGCACACAAGATAATACAGTAATTTAAACAGCATTATCCACTCTGTATGTGATTAGCATATATAGAACAATACACACTTACCTGGAAATCAGAATTTATAAAGAATTATACCTCAAAATTCTGAAGATATTGATAAATACTGTGTTGATAACCTGAATTAGGTCATCAGGGACAGGACCTCAGAAAACTGAGGAACACTTTAGAAACCTGTAATAGTGCTCTAATTTCCATTGAGATGGACTTATTATTATTACTCAATCCAGCCATACAATACTTATTGAACATTCATTTGTGTTAGCATAGGCTATCAACATTACAAATCAAACAACATACTTGCAAACTCAAGCCTTCTTGCCCAAGAAAAGAATCTGTTCAGCATTTCAGATCTCAGCTTCTGAAGGAATTGAAGAGCTTTTGACATGGCTGAGATTTTGAAAATAACCCCAAGTGTCATACCAATGAAGCCTGGTTAAGTATCAACATTTCTATATTCTATAGATGGTTCAAAATTTCAAGGCTGTCAGGATAAACAGGTTGTGTGAGCCTACATACTCTCAGGGATTTTGTTCCTTAGCTTTTTTTTAATAGGTTGAAACATTTTACCTAGAATTATGAAGACTACTTATACAACACAACATAGTCTTTTGCTTCTGGGAATCAATCAAAAATGGAAATAATTGGGATGTTACTTATCACATAGACCACAGGTGGCAAACACAAGGCCTGTGGGCCAAATCCCACCCTCCACCTTGTTTTATCCGGCCCGGCCCCTTGTTTCTACCCAGTGGCAGCATGGAACTCTCTCACTTAACTGTTAAGGAATAGTTACATTTATACAGTCCTAAATTTACATTCAGCCCTTTGAAGGCCACCGTGAGGCTGATGTGGTCCCTGGTGAAAATGAGTTTGACACCCCTGACAAAGACAAAACACCTGGACAGATGCTCAAATGATGTGACTTGAGCAAATATGTAGCATGGGTGGAAACTTAAAAAAAAAATCTTCTCTGTATTTTGAACTGACAAAACATTTGGAACTGAAAAAAAAAATCTTCCTAGAGATAAGACCCTGAGCACTGAGTCTATCCCTAACCATAAAATTTTATATCAACTGTACAGGACAAAATTAGCAACAAGTGATCTTTGGCACTAAAATGAGTAATTCTTAGCTGTTCATACAATAGTCAAACTACACACTACAATACATTAGATTGCTGGTTAACCGTGGAATTTTATATTTAAATTATCTTAAAGAGTTGGAAGTGCTAGCTAAGTTTTTCAAAATCAATATGCTAACCATATCTAATACTTAGTGCCAGCGGTAGAGACTTCTGTAAGAGATTTGTTAAAGAAAATACCACTGAGAGTACAATGAAGGAGGATTTCCAATCTTGGAAATGTACAGCCACATGCCTTTGTTGGTTCAATAAGCCAACACTGAGACACATGAATAGAGCAGATTCCTTCAGATTGTAAATACAATACAGTTTCTACTTGGAACTGATAAAAAAGCCAAATATTAATTTTCAAAAGGGCCTTTCTTAAGGAATTCAAAGAGAAAGTCACGGACACATTTTCTCTGAGAAATATGACCAACAAGATATTTGCATCCATTGCACTTCACTGGTCAGAAGGCCAACTCTACTTGAAGCAATCATAGAAGGTCCTAGAGCCGTGAGAACAATCCTAGATCTGTAGACCAACGGTGCTCTCAAAGGGTTAATAGTAGTATGTGACCAAGATATTTTGCAGATCTAATTAACCCAAATGTATGTGTCAGTTTTCAAAAAATATCTCAAGATGATTTGTGTCAGAATTTTTGTTAAAATATTGGATGAAACAAAGTTTTCTACAGTACTACCCACAAATTTTAATCAATCCTAGATTTGTTTCAAGCAATACCAAAAAGAACAGGGTATTCTTTATTGAGATAGTCCAAAGGAAAAGGCTCCACAATTCTTTTCTTGGAATAATTATAGTATCTTAATTCTTTACAATTAAGATTCTTTTTTGTAAAGTTTAAAATGACACATGTCAATACAGTTCATGTCCATTTCATTTCCTCACAAAATTCAAAGTCAATTGTTTGATGTCTTTATTAATATTAAAATTATGACTCTCCTCTTTCTAAGCTTTATCATTGACAAGTGGCTTTAATCATTTTCATGGGACAAATTTTCCAAAGTCTTCATTATTACCCCAATTTCATCATCCCACATTTTCACCATCGGGTGCTACACAGCAAACTATTGCTCAGGAAGTTCTAGCTAATAGAGTTATTATATCTAGAATATTCTATATGCTAATAAATCTCCATTTGGTCCAATGTACAAACTGTTTTTCCTTTTTTTTCTTTCATGGAGTTTACTGCTTGCTCAAATTCTGATCAGAAAATAAGATTCTTTTATACCCAAATGCCCCTTTCCACCATTTCTACCACCACACCCCCTGGGGGGGAAAAAATTTCCTCAATGAAAAAGTCCTTGCACTTTGAGAAACCAAGTTAATTTTTTCCTTATAGAAAAACAGAACATAAACCTCTTGTTAATGTTTTATGCATCATTAACAAAACCCCGATGTTGCAAGGGTAGCAATGTATCAACTAAAAAAGAATATTTCCTAGGTCCAATTGAGGACAAGGATAACAACTAAGATACAAGCTGAAGGCACCGCCACTGTGCAAGGGCTTCAGGAAAGTTCTTTAAAGTGACTGAGTTGGCAGATGCCCTTTCGTCCTCCCCTTGCCCTCTCCTTTCCTGCCTAGACTTCCCATCAGCCATACCATAACCTGAGTTGGCCTTGAAGGACCTTGAAGATAGAAGCTATGTGATAAGAATAGTGGGAGAGAAGATAAAAGGAGTATAGGTCTCTGATAACACCCAGGAGTCACCAACATCAACTCTGAATTGCCTCTTCCAGAACTCATGTCTCATAGGAGAAGAATAAATCCTTTCTTGATTAAGTCATATTTAAGATTTCTTACTTGCAGAGGCACACGATTCCTAACTAATGTAACAGCCTTATTATTAGTGAATTAGAAAAAGGCTGCTGACACAAAATCAGTAAGTTGTTTTTCTATTAGCAAGAACAGGTTGGATAAAGCAAATGATTTTTCTTTCAATCAGCTCTTTTTTATTTGTTTGTTTTTTAACAGAAGTACATATTTCTTAGACATTTTGAACTAAAGGAGAGGAAAATTTACCAGCCCACATAGGTGTCAACCCTGCACATTTAACCACATTTCTCTCAACAGACACATAAATGCTTACTAAGTTAACTGAGATACTAGGGTACGTCATTAGTGTAATGAGATCTTTGTATTTCAATCCCTGTGCTGTCCAGCCAGTTCCTTTCATAACTCTTCCACAGCCATGAGCTCAATCTCTAATGAGCAACACTGGCAGCAAGGAAACCCCAGGTAAGAGTGCGTGCTTATTCAGGACAAAGATGCATCAAATTTCATACAAAAAGGGGCCTTGACTTCCTCTGAGAGTTATAAGGAGGAGAGAGATTCCATCTGACAAAGTGGTTCCCATTTGGCCTGCCTGGAGCCAGGGGAAATTGGATTAAATAGTTTCTGATGGCCTCACCCAGGCTAAGATTTCAATGATATTTATTAACCTCCATTAATCATGTAATCATCTTTCCATTCTGTAACTGAATTTATATCATTTTAAGATAATGGTTTCTAGAGTCTTCAGAGCCAAAGCTAAAGCATGACCTCAAAGAATCACTCCTTCCCTTAGTCAGATATCAAATGCTGCCATTGAGAATTCTTTCCCATTTGATGTGAAGGGAAAGATGTTCACAGAACACTATGCAGATGGCAATGGTGCCTTAATCTTATTTCAAAACAGGATACTTTTTAAAGAATCCGATAACTGGCTCAGGGACAAGTGTAAAATATTTAAGATGAGAAGATAAATTTTAAAGTAATTATTTTTAGATACCCTGAAGGAACAAAATGTTATGGAAACTATTTTATTCAGAACAATCAATAATATACATCAAATATAATATTCATGAGTTGCCAAATGGGAAGAGGTGTAAGGCAACTCAATAAGACCACTTAATAGCATCCATTTGTGTAATTTGAAAAAGGAAATGCAAAAGTCCATTCTTAAAGAGGCAGTTTTTCCCCCTCCTGTTTTTTTCATTGTGTGTGAGTTAATCCATTTTTTCCAGTTTTTACATGCTTTATAAAATAATTAGTTATAGAAAGAAAATGATATTCCTTGAAATCTCTGATAATTCTGCTAGGACAAAAATTATACAGAATTTCCCCCATTTTTCTTGCTTAAATGAGTGTGTGAGCATGCATACCACTTTTTCACCACTGCCTGGGTCCAGTCCCAATGCCAGGCCTCTGCTCCCCTCCCCTCACTGCAGCCAATGAATCCATTATGAGCGTGACTAGCAGGTGCAGCCATGCCTGGTGACACATTAAAAATTCTGAGTTCATGAGCATCAACAAACATTTGTGCAGTTTAAGCTAAATAAATAGAGTTAAAAAGGAACTTTAAGTTTGGAATAGGCCCATCATTGACGCTGGACTAGGTACTGACAGGTACTAGCTAGAGTTATATTTGTTGGGGTAGTAAAAATCTACCATGTGACAGGGCAGAGGAGTGGAAGGGCCATGGCAACGTCCCGGCTGCCATCCAATGAAAACTGATGAAGTATGGAATGGGTAGTAGGTCTGATTATTTCCTGTCCACACACCACACATACCTTCTAAGTCCACAACGTGACAAGTCCTTCCGATTCTGAGTGTCACCTGTGATAAACCACCACAGGAGAAAATAAGCCCACAACAAGAGAAATACAATCTTTTTGTTACTATTTTGCTATTGTTCTTCTTCAAAAAATTTAATGGAGAAATCACTCCTGCGTACAACAAGGACTGCAAGGAGAGAGACTGAGGGACTGAAGAGGAGGCTGATAAAAACAACACTGAAAGGTTTTGAGAACACAGGTACAACCACTGAAACAATCAGTTCATCAATGTTGTTAAGATGAGGACGTTATCGGCTGGCCTACAGAGAGTTTTATCTGCAACACAGATGTCAAATTAGAAAATCCTTAAATGGCTTCCTACAACTACCACAGACTTTCTCTAAGGAAGACTTGAGTCACTCCCTGCCTGGTGACATCTTCGGATTGTCATGGACTGCCCCAGCTGTGCCGAGACTTTCTGCAGTCCTGTGTTCTCTCCTCTCTAGTGCTAAGCCCACAGGAAGAGCTAACAAAGAGGCCTGGTTGGTAGCAGCTGTAGCATTTGGTAACTGATTGAGTTAGGATTCACTTAGGATACTTCCTCCCAAGGCCAAACTCCATATACATGTATACATTCCTCCAATATTCAGATGTGAGCCTAAGCAAAGCCCGAGGCTTCATGGACTAACAATCTGTCTCTCTGGTTTGTGTGAGTACAACATTTCTGTTGGGTTCCTCTGGAGCCAATCGCAGAAGGAACTGGTGACCATTTAGCCCCGGCCTCCCCTTCACCAATAGTGTCACTAAATAAAATTATACCTGTGGATAGCAAGACACACTATAAGGATTGAAATACCACCGCATAAATAATTTAACTGTAGTTATTCAGTGGAAAATATTTAAATGCATCAGTTCTCCTAATTGGTTGGCATTTCTACATTCTTTATTAAATCGGCATCCTCACAAACTGGAATGGCCCGGGTGACCTCTGTTGTTGACCTTGGAAAGGCCTAGAGAGGTATACAAATACCTGATAATAAGTAGCTAACATTACCATCAGGAATATGAAGCTTACCCTTCACTAAGAAGCACTTTTATGTGAAGTATTACTCAAATGTGAATGGGTCCATATAAAATGAACATTTTTTCCCTTCAAATATCAAGTTCAGAATTATATGTGTGTTCATTTAAAACACTTATAAATACATGAAAAAAAGACACAGAATTGTAGAAAACATAAAACTCAAAACTTACATCAGTTCATTTTTCCATTTTTGGCTACTGCTGAGTTTTATGATTTTGGATTGTACTCTGTCCCCATTGAATGAATAAGTAAGAGCTCACTGACTACATTTTCCTGCTTTAAACTTTCCTGTTAGTTTCCAAAACTAACAGGAAAAATTAGCTCACCCAGTACAGTTCCCTTCCTTGTTATCTGCTTTGATATTCAACAACAGTCCTTCTGCTGAATCACATGTAGGGCTCAAATAGACCCATTAACAAATCGCTGTATTGTTGGGGGTCTCTGAGTGCTACCTGATTTGAGGACTAATGACAGAATGAACCTTAAGAGGAAAGCCAATACATTTTAATTGTATGCATGTTACCTGTTTCAGCAATATATTTTAACACTGGTTTTGCTGTAAATATATTATTACTACTAAGTATCAGAGGGAGTTCAGAAATATCCACCAATATACTTCAAATTACAACTTTATAAAAAAATTAAAATTTAATTTACAACTTTTAGAATAGAATAATTATAGCTCATTTACTAGAATAACACTCAACATGAGCAGGTGGATATAATGATTATGAAAGCATGAAATAAGTCATTTAACTTTTAACTAGAATTGTCACATAAAAACCATAAACTATAACAACATAATTTTATTTTCCCTTTAATCAGCAGAAGTCTCTCCCAAATATATTAATAACTAAATAATTATTCTTGAGAAAAACAATATTTTCATTTAGGAAAAAACACCCATCTCTTACAGATATTTCCTACTTAAAATATCTCCTTTACAAAGTAGCAAATATTTAATCTGAATAAAATCTCAAAAGTAAGCCAAAATACGGACTTCACAATATTTAAGCTAAATCAATACATTTGTAGTTCTTAGAGAAAGACAAAGCTACCTCTTTTGATATGGTAAAAAAATTTTCTATTTTGTGTTTTTCCAAACTGAGTTTTAAAAAAGGAGGCGAGATTCTTCTGACAGTCCATCAAAAATCTAAATGGTGTTCTTTCCGCCCAGACGACACAAAGCACTGAATTTCTCTGCAGCTACATGGATGAATGGAGATGCTATGACAGGTGAGAACGGCGGGAGTCTGCGCCCCAGTCTTCAGCAACCTTCATGCTGCGCACACTTGAAGAAGAGCCTCCAAATGTAAACATTATTTATATTTTGAAGATGGAAATATGGATAACCTTTTCATTTATCTATAGGGTTGGGCAGAAGTAACACCTGCTTGAGTGTGGTTGGTAGGGTACCTGAATCTCACACTAGATGGACAGCAATTCGAACATTTCACCTAAAATGTCATATGGGGTGCTTGAGTGTGATATTGTTATATGAAAGAATCACAGGCTTATGGTTTTGTAATAAAAAGGGCATTATTTGTGCTGGACCCTATATGTTTCTTTTATGAGTTGTCTAAATTGAATGGAAATTATTTTTTTCTAGAAGTTCTATTTCATTCTTTTTCAAATTGCCTTAATTTTTTAATAGTTTTTTAAGATTTGCTTATATTTTCAAGCTTCTCTATTATTAACAGATATGTATTAGGAAGAGTAAAACTAGAGCTTCAACAATACAATACAGAGACTTAAAGAACCAGGGGATTTACCTTATATCTTCCACCTGATCTCAGTATGAATTGTGCAGGCTTTATGTGCCCATCCAGACACCCAGGTCCTATTCCAGCCATTGCAGCTCCATTTCCCAGGACACTGAGAACATGTACATGGTTAAAGCTGGGTTGTCACCAATCTGGTCCCCCACCAAATGTGAAGGCCAGGAAGGGGCAGTAATACACATCATTTCTGCCCATATTCTATTTGTGAGAATCTAATGACATGGACAAACCTGATTGAAAAAGGAAGTGGAAAACATGCCCTGGCCAGGTAGCTCTGTTTGTTGGAAGGTCCTCCCAATGCACCAGGGTTGTGGGTTCAATCCCTGCTGAGGGCACAAAGAAGAATCAACCAATGAATGCATTAACAGGTGGAAAACAAATTCTCTCAAAAATCAATTTAAAAGATGAAAATCAATTTTATGGAGAGCTAGCCATCTCAACCACAACATGAAAAAGGTTTTAATATAATTTGCCCAATATAGCCAATATCAAAATCTCTACATGTCTGATTCTGCTGTCTACTATTTCTTCAGTTTTTCACTTATCATGACATATTTCCTTCTGTGTTTTATAATCTTGATTGTAAGCTCATGTTCTATGGGAAATTATTTGTGAGAAGGCTTTGAAGCCCAGGTTGAAGTTGCCTTCTTCCAGGAAAGAATTGTATTTGCTTTTACCTATCAATCCTAAACAATTTTTAACTGATTTGTTTAAGTTCTTGTTAGTCCTCATTGGCAAGTTTTCCTGTTGATCTCTTCTGGGCAGTACACTTATCTCCAGCTTTCAATGTCGTGACACAGCAGCCTGTTTTGGTTTCACCATGCCGGGCCCTGGGCCTTCTCTGCAGGTCACATAGCACCATGACGCCATAAGACTGGAAGGTAATGGGTTGGCAGACACCCTCAAGTGTCTTGGTGCCCACTTTCCTCCAAAACTCTTGTTGTTACTTAATTTTTGACCTCTGCAAATCCCTTGCTTTTGTATTGGTTTTGTAATATATTTAAAACTAAGTAAGTTTTTGTTTGTTTTACAGTTTAACCAGCATCTTAATTTTATTATTGGGAAGATTGTTTAGAGTTTCCATTTTAAGATAGCATCACAGATGAAAGTCTCAAATACCATTTTACATAGCTGGGATCACAAGCCGAGGGTTTTATTCTGAGTCGTTATCTGTTATGTGACTTCACTCTGACTTCTTCATCTGTAAAATTGGAAGAACAACAGCTATCTCACCCATCTTAGTGAGTTATGATGATGATTAAATGATAGGAGCTTTGCAAATTATCCAACAATATTGCCAGTTGGAATTAAGCTTAAGAACATCCATATGCCAACAGGTACAGACTGGCTAAAAAGCAATTATTTATAAAGCTCTTTTCTTGATATCTTTCCCAGCTCTTGCCCCTGCTAAGATCACCCTCCAGTTATTGGTTTCACTTGTGAACAGTTTGATACCACTGCTGACTTCATCGAATATCTTCTTTGTACTTCCATCTGCATTTTATGAGAACTCTGGAGTGATTAGTTGCTAATATCAACAGTGGTGCATGGTCTAGGAACATTTATTGCTCCCCCGCTTGGCTTAATGTTTTTGACTTGGTACCACAATATTATTAATAGTCACAGGGTACAATAAAAGAAAATTAAGTGTTTATTTTGTTTAGGCTTTAGCCACTTTACCTACAGCCTTTTTCCATTACATCTGCACATAAACGAGCATGCACGACATTTTTTAGATGCAAATCAGATTTTAGCTTTGCTAATCATATAGTTTCCTTTCTGGTAGTCTTCCAGCCTGGTTTCACTGTTACTGCTGATGCATCTACATTGTAGCAAATGAAGCAATGGCCATGTGGTAGATGTTTGCTCTTTTGCAATTCATTAATAGCTGATTTTTGCAGAACAACTGCATTTTAGAATCCAGTGTCACTTCAGATATTCCTTGGCATATCCAAACATGTCTATTAAATTCCAGGCTGAAGTCAATTGTTCAACTGCAGATCATTTTCCAATAAATAGTTGACAACAATTACCCTGAGATGTGGAATCAAAGGCATGAAAACAACTTCAACTAAAATATACTGAAACCAAGTGTCGGCATTGAGGGGCTCTCACTTTTCAGCATGAAAAAAAGCCCATAGATCTGAGACATTTAAGTGGAAATTGAAGAGCAACACAATGAGTTTATTCCACCCACATAAATGAGAATAGAAAGTTAGTTTATGTTCTACTCTTTCCAGCACCTCTTGCCCATGCCCTTCCCGATGAAGTGTTTGTTCTGCCTTGAAAAGATAAATTAATATTTTACATGGCAAGAACTCTTTTATTCCTTGGTGGGACATTTCTAATGTGATTTATATGATGGTGTTTAAATGTTTAAAAGCTTTTGTGAAGCAGGCTTTCAATCGATTAAAGAATTTAGTTTCCCTTGAGGTTCCTGCATCAGGTATTATCTCAGAAGTCTTACTTTCAAAGATTTATAATCCAATCTCTTCTTCCTGTTAACCATATATTTCAGTGAGCATCCCATTGGACCACATGTGGGGATTTCCACCCAGCATCGTCACGTGGAGTGACTGCCAACACACTGTTGAGCCTGCATTTCCCAATGCCCCATCAATGGGCTCTGGGCCACACCAGGCTTTGGCCTGCTCACCAGGCAATTAAAAGGAGACCTCTTGGGCTTCTGGGAATATCTCAAGACTCAACAAACAGGTTATTCTGAGCAAAAATACAGAAACAATAGTCTGAGAAAATCTATATAAAATGCACTAATGTTAAATCCAAGGTAGATAACTGAAAAATGTGAATAAACTTTTGCATACTATTTTTTCATCAATATTCTGTTCCATCTTTACTACAATGGCAGGCATTATGATGATGATTTTAATGGTGAAAAAACAGAATCACAGAGATGTGGGGGACTGACCTAGAATGTAGACTCAGGTACACTGGCTCCCATCCCAGGCTCTTCCTTCCTCACCACGTTGCTTGGACAGCCAACAATACCAGGCAAAGCTTGGCCCCAACCTGGGCTATCCTCCCTGTAGATTTCAATGCACCTTCAACACCTCCTCCTGTGGCATCTTCTAGTCCCATTTCAGTGTATCAAGACTTACCCTTGTATCATCATCTTGGTTTTGGAATTCCATCATATATATGTGGACATATATACACTACATCTGCCATCCCCTCCTCCAAAAGTTATCAAGATCAACACAACAGGAAGTGTTTTTGAGGAATCTTTTTTAGGATATTCAATTTTACCACAGTTTTACCTAAGAATCCAGTTATAAAATCATATAATTCCCTCTAACCAATAATATGTATTAATTTTTTTTTATTTTATGCCTTATTTTCAACAAAAAGTTGTTTTCATAGCATGACATCCTCAGACCTTCAATTTTCTTTGTCAAAGGACTCGTAAGTACTATCAGGACAGTCACAGTTATTAACAGTCTCCAACCTTCCCATTCTCCCTAGCCAGTAGTGCCCATCCTGAAAAGGATGAGATAGCAAACAGCCTTTCATAAAACACCCCTGTCTTACTTTATCAGCCTTGTATCTTGCCAATCCCTAGAAAGAAATGGCATTTCTCTCTAGTTATCCAGTTATTTCAAATTTGGTCTGCCATTGCAAGAAACTTAGTACTAGAGCCATTACCAGGTTCTAAAATCAGGGCCTGTAAAACCCTGGGATGGAGGGGCAGACTTCTAGGCCAGGGGAGACTCACTCTGGTCCTTAGGGGATAAGCGTTCAGAAAGACACCATCTTTGATGAACTTCTGACGGTGTTTTATCTAGACCACTGATGTTTCAGTTATAAAGACAATGTGGCTTCCTCTAATGTTTTTTAAACTCCTCGTATGTAAACGTTTTACCTAGCGTACTATTGATTAGATACACCTCCCCTTCACTTTCCCCTAGCCAACTGCTCATCAGGGCACCCACTACACCCTCTTGCCTACACCCCCTTCAAAGTTATCTGTCTCAAGTCTCAAACTCTCAAGACCATAAGTTATGTTTTAGTAGGAAATAGAGTTAATAATAAAAATTTTACTCATCGTTTCCTATTTACTTCAACCTACTGTTCATGATGCAGAAATTTAATTGAGTAAACAAACTTCTTGAAGTAACTGTAATAGAGCAACACAAAAAAAATCTGAGAGCAAAACTAAAGTCACCCACAATTTCACCATCTTAACTCTCTTACTTCCACAATTTTAATGCACCAAACTAGCCTTTTATATGTAATTTCATATGCCTATAGTCATATTCTAATTGAAATAATGCATAACTTTAAATTTCTTTTTTATGATATCATAAGCATTTTCCATGTTATATTATGCAGTTTATAACTATCATTTCTAATGCCTGTATAATTTTCCTTTAGATTTCTTAAATAAATAATATTGCTATCAAACATTACTGTAGCTTTTTATTTTTCACATTTAAAAATTCTGTGAGGAACATCTTTGCACACATGGATTTTCAATGCTTTGGTTATTCCGTAAAGATTGATAATTGTTATCCCTTCTCTATCCCTTTTACAAGCTCCTCTTCCACCATCCACCCTTTCATAGTTGAGGTTCTCGTGAGTTTCATGAATAAACCTCTTTCCACATTTCTCCTCCCCTAGGTGAGCTCATCTACAAGCAAGGCCTCACTTTCCAAAATACAACCTTAGACCTATATTTATTAACCCAGTAAAAAATACCACATAGCCCCACTGAATCTCCAAATATTTTTCCCAATACTAATCACTAACTTCTCCTAAAAATTGTTCTATCTTTTGGGTGGACATTTCCAGGTAATGGCACCCCATCCATTCAATCTTCTAGGTCAGCAACTACAACACCCTAGCAATCTTCTCTCCCTTTCCTCCATATCCAATGCCGTAATATCTCCTTAGTGCTGCCTCAGAAATCTCTTTCACACCTTGGGTTGCTTTTCTCACTGGCGCCCACATAGTCACTGCTTTGATCCAGGTATTTACCACCTTTTACTCAGATGATAATTGTCTGCTAAGTGGTTTCTATGGTAACAATTTCTCACTACTGCAACAGTGTGATCTTAAATCTACTACAATTAACTGTTTTACTAGTTTTTTTAATTATTATTATTTCTTATAGCATGCATCAGAATCAGCTGGAGGGCTCATTAAACTAGAGATTTTGGGGTTCCCTTCTCCAGAGACCCTGATTCAGTGGGTCTGGGGTGGGGCCAGGGAATTCGCATTTCTAACAGGTTCCCAGGTGATGTTGATGCCAAGCCTCTGGGAATCACACTGAAACCACTAGTCTATAAGACAATATTTAAGTTTCTAATTGTGCACATTTTACAGTATGGATTTACTCTTCTAGATTTACTGGGTAGAACTTGACCAGTGAAAACTGCCCTCCTGCCGTGCTGAAACCGCCAACTATGCTCAGTTCCTGTCTGCTTTTGGAATTGCCCCTCACTTTCTACAGCTGCTGGAATAGCCCTTGAGTCCAACGGTACAAACTCAAATATGTACCAAGACCAAGTAGGCAGGAAAAATGCATAAGGCAAGAAAATGACTATAATACAGAGTTCTTTTTAAAGAAGCAGCCTCTACCAAGCCCCTATCTCTTATCCTCCTGAGGTTACTGCCAACTGTTAGATATCTTTTCCAAAAATTCAGAATTCCAGATTTCTACACAAAATCTCCAGATTCTTAGCTACTTGTAATGGATTAAAAAAATTTCAAACCATGAAACCATATATTGGCTAGATTTAGCCCAAGGCCCATTAATTTAGCCCAGTGTTGTTCCTCAGAGCAGCCTTTCTGATGCACTGCCCCAACCACACACACACCCATACTGCACACACACACAGGCTTAGCAGTCCTGTTCTATTCCCATGGCACTTTGTTAAAATTCACATCAAAGCACATGTTTCAATAGCATAAGTGCTACTTCTAACACAAAGAAAGAAGCTCAAGAGAAAAAACTAGGTCTCATAATTCCTTTATTCTTATTTCCAAATGGAGTGCATGCAACAAATATTTGTTGAAGGAGAGAAGGAAGGAAGATTGACTGAGTGAAAAAATGAAGGTAAACTCTTCTTTTATGACATGGCAAACAGTATTTTGTCCCACAGGTCGTAACTACCCTTTGTTTGGACTTCCTCAGTGACATGTAGATTTCCCACAATGAAACATCCAGATTTCAGCCATGCTTTCAACAGATGTACAGAAAAATGTTGATCCAAGTAATCTAACATAAACACTGGAAGTATTTGGATCAAGCAGCATTATCTTGGCCTGTCTTTCAAGAGGGAAATGATGGGTGTGATTGATGACAATGACTAAAGGCATCAGTATTTCCTTATCATAACTCCAGGTAATCTTTCACATGCATGCAATTAATCACAGCATTTAGAAATGGCAAGATTTATGCATCAATCCAAGAGCCAGCTGTCTCCCACCTATTTAATCAAAAAAAAAAAAAATTAGTACCATGCCTGACAGAGAGGAAGTCAAACCAGAAAATTCTTCTTCATCTTCCATCCATGACTTTTACTCCTGGAGTTGTCCAGCCTGCTTGCCTATTTGCAATTTGAAAGCTATCAAATATAAAGCTAAAATTAAACTTACCCAGAAGGTTTCTTAAGCCCTAAAGGTCTTTTCTAATCAGAAAAAGGTACTGTCAATGGTGCCCTTTGATTAATTCTTTCAGTACAAATAAAACTCATTGCAGGTTTCCCTTTTATCTTTTACTAAGCATTAAAGCATGGTGGGAAAACACTTTAAGATAATGGTGGTTTTCTTCACTTATAAAATATAACTTCATAACCTGTAAAGCTTTTTATTACTCAAGGTCCATCAATTCTAATTGGGGCGACCTTGCACTGGAGAGGCTCCTGCCAGTGTAATTAAAGCTGACAATTTGATTCTGCTGCCAACTTTCTTTAGTTCAGAGCCCTTATCAATGGTGGATAAGTCATCAGACATCAAGTGATTGCCCTATATACTGACTCCTGTACCTTCACATTTTGGTTGAGGAGCTAATCTCTACACTTTTAATTTACTCTTCATACATTGGTCTCCTAGATCCAATATTATTAATCAGTATAAAAAAAGAAATTAACAGGTAAAATTATATTTTAAAATGTTTAAGTAGAACCATCCATCTTTAGTTTGCCTTTCCACATTCACACTGAATATCCTTCATGCTCATATATAGCACATTGATTTTTATATTATGAATTAATATTTTCTTTATAAAAATACATCTGATTTCCTGGATCTTCCCACATGTAGTGCCGGAATCAATAAGGTAGTTGCTGATGCTGCTGCTATAATTACCTCTCCTCTTTGTGAACCCTTTCTCATCATGAGCTAGATGTCAGACTAGAATGCAGGCCATGGTCCTCCACCTGAAATTGCCAGGTCACCACAACAGAATCTGCCTGGCCTTGCTCTGTGCAACCTGCCCTTCCTTCACTTCCTCTTTTGTTGGACTGCTTCAATACTCTTTCACAAAGCATATTTTTAATCATTGTTTCTCCCTTATGGAGAAAACTTAAGGTTGGTCTGAACTATCCTAGACAGCAATTAAACACTTTTTCCAAAGCAATTGAACAATATGACCCTAATTTTACTTTCTTAGTAGAGAAAAAGCAGAGGGAAGCATTGGCCTTGTGTCTAGTGTTGTAGCATAGTGGTCTGACTAGCTGGCTGCTCCAGCTATAGTTTGAAAGTCAATGGACAATGACCATTGCCGTTAGCAAACAATTGGAGAGCCATACTTTCTCCCTTTCAAAGTCTTCTTGGTTGATTTATGTCAGCTTGGGCATTCTGCTCCATCTGCTCCAGGAAGACTAAGCTGCTTTTGGTGCCCTGCCCATGACTTTTACATGATTTCCACGTAATTACTGAATTTTACAGAACTTTCACAAGACAGTGTTTTCTGTAAGCACTTTCCTGTTACTTGGTTTCACATTACACCTTTAAAAATATAGAAAAAAATCAAAACACACACAAAAAATATAGAGAGAGAAAATATGAACCCCTGAAAAAAAATCCCAAAACTTCACAATCTGGTTTCAAGCTCAACTTTCTTCTTCAAGTCTACCACCATGAATCTCACCTGGCTTCGACCATGCCAGCAAACACCCTGCACTCTGTTCATACCAGTAGCTACTTTTGCACTATTACTTATATACCCAACACATATTCCTGACATGTTCCCTTGCATTTTTCTTTAAAAATATATATTTAATAATGAACTCCTTAAGAGTGATGACCTTTGCTTTCTTGAAAATTTTCTTCAAAAGACATAAGCACCAGCCTAGATTTAGAGTCAGTTACTTTACCATTTACTAGCACTGAGGCCTTAAGCCCTTCTATTAACCTCTCACAGGCTTGATTTCTTATCATTAAATAAGGATAATCATGTCACCTGTCCTGCTCCCTCAATAGGCAGAACTGTGGGTAAAGATCATACAAATTATAGCCTGCCAGGGCACTTTGTAAACTGCCAAGGCTCACAGAGATGCTTTTATAATTATGCCCAACAAATACTGCTGACACATAAACCCGCAAATATTGAAGATAAATCAGGCAGGACAGTGGTTTCACCATCCTTGCAACAGTGAACTAAAATGCTTTTAAAAGTTTTTATCTCTTTCTTATCCTAATGAAGAAGCTAGAGTCTTAAAAACAAACGCATAAGGTTCAGGGAGGTACAAGAAATGTGTAAAGAAGACTTGGCTTAAGATCTTGTTAAGGCAGGCTGTGGACTGTGGGAAACTGGAGAACCCATGTCTTTTCTACAGCAGGGCATTGGCAGTAGGTCCAATTAATTGCACCATGAAGAAACGTGAGCCAAACATTTCAAGAGAAGCAGCAATTTACCTTTTTAAGTGAAATACCTAGATTGCTAAATTGTTGGCCTTTAATTCAGTTCTTAAAATAAATGTGTGCTGGCAAATACATCATTGATAAATACGGTCCATTGACCACAATGAGTTTGCCACCTCTGACGCAAAGTTTTCAACTGTTGAGTTTGTATGAATAATCAACAAGTATTCCTGTGCCCTAATGAAAACTAATTCTGAACCAAGTTTTTAGGGGAATATTCAAAAGAAGTGTAAGGCATGGTAATTGTTATCCAAGCGGAGTAATAATTATTAACTGGCTAACATTTATTCAGTTACTTTGCAGTTCATGTGAATGTAATCCTTATGAACTTATGAGGTGTTTACTATTATAAGCATTTTACTGATGATGTAATCAAAGTGTAAGGAGTGATTTTCCAAGAGAGCATGGCATAACCAGTAAATGGTGGAATGATAATTTTAATTCAATTCTGGCTGTTGTTAAAACTCATGTTTCTCCACCACAGAAAGGAACTGAATCAAACTTTGGAGACCTACAGAGTAACTGAAGGTTAAGCTGGGTAGGAGTGACACTATGATAAGACTTTGGAGAAAGGAACACACTGGTGAGGAATATGTTACTCTGAAAGACTTAGTAGAGGATGTGAACCTTGGGTTCGTTAAGATTTGGACAAAGAGAGAAGCAGAAGGAACAGAATGAATGAAAACCTGAGTGAACAGGAGAAACCTGCTAGGTCCTAATACAGGTGTTTCTCTCTCTCTCTCTCTCTCTCTCTCTCTCTCTCTCTCTCTCTCTCTCTCTCTCCCCTAACAAACACCCTCCAGATTCACCTAAGATATATCTGTTGGTTTTGCTTGATACAGTATTCCTCCATCTTTTGGTAACAGAACCTGTTTGCTGTCTTTCCTGTGGGGAACTGTCCTGCCATTACTCTGCCCTGGTGCTTTCCTAATGCTGCAGCTGGAACACCTGCACAAGGGCTCACTCAGCCATGCTGAACCTGGAGGTAAGAGGGAGTAACTTCACAATTGGTGGTGTCCCTCCAATCCCTTGGGTAGACAATTCTGCTCTTCAGAAGGTACCAGACAGATTGACCACCAGTTGCCCACAGTGATGTCCATTTCAATAATGTACCTTTAAATGGTATTTCCCTTCTTCTCTGATTCATTCTTTCTTTTCCTCTAATCTTATTCCCTGGAATTACTTCCCAAATGAAGGTCTGTTTCAAGCCATTGTCTTATGATTTGCCTTGGGGCAAACCCAAGTTAAAACAGTTCCTCAGGCTGAGATTTCCAAACTGCCCTCTGCCCAACTTTCCCAAGGTAAGATTATTCAGCTTTTACTCTAATGCTGATCTATCCTCTATTATTCTAAAACCTTCCTTGCTTCACTTATATTAGCTAGAATACATTTACGTTCCTTACCACCCTAACCGATTTATAATTTTATTTCAAGTGGACCCATAGTATACCACTGGACAACAGAAGTTTTGCATGTATGCAAATATAAATATCTTTCTGATAATCAGTGTGGTTGTTGGTCTAATGGGCAAGAGATTCTGAAACATTGACAGTATTATTAAATGACTCTTAGAATACTAACATTATGGATGGGCTTCACAGTAATCTGGCATTGATTCATGGTGTTTCTGTGAAAACCCACACCTGGCATGATGAAGTACTAAAGTACCAGCATTTCCTTAGTAACTTCATCTAAGATGAAGAATCCATATGATTTTATATCTTCTGTATTAACTCGCCTACCACCTCTCTGAAATCATTACCTTTTTGTTTGTTTGCTTGTTTCTCACATAAGGACCATTCCTGTGATTGAGTAATCCTTAGAAAAATTGTTTTCTCTTTTTCCCGGTGAGGAATTGAAAAACAGATGCAAATTTCAAAGTCATATGTTTTGGTTTCCCAAGACACTGTTTATCCACTAAGTTATACAGCTTTCCATTGTCATTTCAAATAAATGGGTCAGAATCATATTACATCCAGGTATATCTATCATCCTTTCATCTATCTATCTATCTACCTATCTATCTATCTACCTATCTATCTCTCATCTTTCTCCCTATCTATCATCTATCATTAGAATGGCTGAGTGGCTCCAAATACATAAGTATAGCTTTAAAAAGTGGCAATTTTTCTAAAATCTGGATCTAAAAATGCAAATTGAAAATCTACATTATTATAGTACATCTGGTGCTTGTTAATTCTTAATCTGTTGTGTCTTTTGCCATTATGATTTCTCCAGATGTGTGAGTCTAGCTCATAAGTTAATGTTTTACACAAACTAAAGAATTGTTGAAACAAAGGTGAAACTCCTTGGCTCTCAGCACTTCCTCCACACAGGAGCAGTCTAAGTCTAGCTGACCAAATGCCCAGACCATAAAAATCTACTTAATGAGAAATTTGCAAATAAGACCAAGATTCCCCCCACCCTCATTGTTATGTGTGCTTTATACTCTGTTGGGTTTATAAAGGAAATAAGGCTAAGAAAAATCCAGCATTTTACTAGAGATAAACAAGTTTTGAGAACTTTGCTAATACTTTACAAACAAATTGGCTCGTTATCTCCTCAAATAGAATCTAGAACAAAGGGTTTGCTTTTGAACAATGGGCTTACTTTTGAACTATGAGGTCAAAAATAGAACTTGCCATTTTGAACATTTCTGGAGATTTTCTAGAATGATAGCTTCCAAATATAGTCTCACTAGACTTACCCATGGCACTATTAATGAAAAAGAAGATTCTCAAGACCCACCCTCGAACTATTGAAGCAGAATCTCTGCAGGTAGGGCCACGTTTCCCTGGTTATTCTGACATTCAGCCAACTTTGAAAACCATGGCTAAGGTCTGGAGTCTAAACAGTAAATGTCGCTGTAGCACTTAAAATTTTAGGGCCCATGATTAGAACTTTATTATAGCAATTTCCTTTGGATTTATATGTTGGAATAAAAGCCTGAATGGAGAATCATTTGGTCATTATTTTGTTCAAATCCTCCATTTTGGAAGAGCCCTTCAAAAGGTTTAATGAGACCTTCAAATGACAGCTTTGTCTACCAGTCTCCTGATCCTTTATTGCTGTAGTTCTAACTGCTAATCTGCCAGAAATGGATCTCTAAGAGGGAGGCCTAGGGGGGAGATGGGAATATATTTGTACCCTGGCTGCATCACCAGGATTGAGTCAGAAATCTGGAGAGGACCAGGAGACCATCTGGCTTAGTCCCTGTCTTCCTGTGGTGGTGGCTTTCCTTCTAGGAAATTCAACGTAGGGAGAGTTCAGTGCTGGTCTTTCAATATCCTGATAGTGAGTAAATTCTTCCTTGGAATCAAATGGTACTGTAGCAGGTCGACATGTCCTGATCCCCAATGCAGGAAAAAAATGCCTCTTTGCATGTGTCTCTAATTTATTCCCTAGAACCAAGAAGCTACAGTTAAAATAATATGAAAGGATGGATTATAATCCTAAAAGGCACAATACCATAACAAGAACTGTAGCCTGAGTTCTTGTTATGGTATTGTTAAGACATCTAGATAGTAGTCCTGACATGGCCACTAATAGAATGTACAAAATCATTAATATTCGGTGTTTTAGCTTTTCATCTGCAAATTGAAGAAATCAAACCTTTTCTGGGTTGATGTTGTATATGTCTATCATTCCATCATTCATTTACTTTCTCATGGAGGCCTTTAATGTGCTACTTAAGAGCTACATGCTGCATAAAAATAGGGAATAAGACAAACATGTTCCCTGACCACAAATAAACTATAAGGGAAAGAGAAAAATAATGAACAAACATTAATATATCATTACATTGATATTATTATTGTGGAGGGAAAAAAGGCAGGCTGTCGTGTTTCCTGTAATTTCTTAACCTACAGGAAACATTTAGGCTGGAATCTTTCCTCCCCTGGACAGCACACCTGGCCCTCTAAATTACTGAAGTGTAGAAAGGCAGATGGCTGGTATGTTCCAAAACTCTCCAAGTGAACTGACTTACCTATTAGCGTGAAATTTATTAATCTGCTTAGATTTTGTCAGCTAATGGATGATCATATTTATGAGGAAGGATCCATGTTTGCTTGCAGAATCATATAAACATCTTCCAAGAAAACCAATAGGATCTCCAAACTTTAGAGACTAAAGAGACGCAACCCCAGTGTCAGCGTTGTCACTTGGCTAGGAACTACTGAAAAGATCAAAGTCATAAATTTAGGCCCATTAGCCTCACTTAGGAGAAGTGTGTCATGGCCAAAAAATAAACTATTAAACTGGCTCTTCTCTTAAGCATGAGTTGACTATAAAGGAACCCCAACCCAACAGTATATGGATAGCTTTCAAACTTATAACCAGTAATGGAAAACATCTTCTGTGGTACCCTGTTTGCTGATTATTAGTTGTTAATAAACTCCATTAACAAACTATTACTTTATCCTGGAGCAGCAATGTAACTTTCTAGGATGTCTTCAAGTCAGTTGCTATACGTGATATGCCCAACAAGCCTGTGAAGCAGATGGGATGATATATATTATCATGTGGCCATCTGAAAAAGGAAAACTCCTAAACCATGTAGCCACTTGGCATTTGTGGGCATATGCATGCATGTACATACATGCATACCAACCACAATTCTGTGTCTATACCAAAGGGCTGCGATGTAGACACTGTTAGTGACCAAGTCCAAAAACAATAGATCACAGGGGAGACAATACACAGACTTGGTTATTTAGTAGATATGAGACTATAGCTAATCTGATCATCCTATAAAAATCCTTGCATTCTTTCTCAGAAAGCTGAGTTGTCGGCGCCAATACCAGATACCAAAGTAGGTACATATCATGTCATGTTTACTTGTTTATTTTTAAAGGAAAAAAATCTTAGATAAGACCCCTTAGTTCTTGGTTTAATTTCATTTGAAATCTTCCATTATTGTGACTGTTATCAGCAGTAGCACCACCATCATCATTTTTATTATTTGGGGGGAACGGAAACTCAAACTATCAATGTGAAGGTGGCCACACAACAATGACAAACCCTTGTTCAGTCAGTCATCTGAGGCACATTATTGGCAATTAAATGTTTACCTGATATTTAAAGTATAACAGTTCCTGAATATATTGTCTGAAACCAAATCAGACACTACAGATAGGTTAGCATTCACCACTTGTGAATAACAGACCTCAGGCTCAGTCAGCTGAAGTGACCTCATTAGGCTGTCAGAAATTTAGATTTCATAACTGGTTGAGTAGTGAACATTTAAAAATATTGCTTCCTCTCAGAAATTATGCAAAAAGCCAAGATTTTGATCTTGCTAAATAGGGTCAGGCATGATGAAGAGCTCCTTATTGTTTTTGTTCTGATAAGAACCATTAGTAATCTATTCACTAGAATCATTGATGGACACCAGTTCATTCAATAAGTCACTGTGCTTCCTGTAATTCAGTCTTCCCACACTTTTTCACAAGGGCAGTCATTGGCTGGGAGCCTCTTTGGGGAAGACAAGCCCTTGAAGGAACAATAGCCACAGCTTTTCTGAACTGCACCCTGGAAAACAGAGCCCAGCATGCTGCAGGGTGAAAGGCAGGTCCCAGTCCTGAATCTTTGAAAGCATGGCTTAAAAATAGTCCCAAGTACTTTCCTGTTTGGAGAACTCAGTAACAGCTGTTCATAGCCCACATTTCTTTCATACTTCCCCACCGCAAAGAAAATAAAAACTAGCATTGGCTATAGGAATGGACATTATTCAACATCAATGTGCCTTCAAAAATAGCACAGGAAGAATCATAGACACAATGAAGGGAAAAACGAGGAAAACTTAGGAGGAGTAGAAAGAATAGGGAGGAGATACTTTTAAACAATGAGAAATTTAAAATAAGCAGGAAGGCAAGAAAGAAAGGACAGGATTTGAAAAGGTTGCCTCTAAGAAGCGATATATGGGGGTGAGAAAAGGGCACTCTAAAGTTTTTGTTAACTCTGACGCTAATCATCCAAGCTTTCTTGGACATGCCCCTGAGCCTCTCTGGACTTCTTTCATAAAATGGGAAGGGAATGGAGGAAACACAACTAGTCTTTCTCTAAAATTCCCCTCTAATTCTGACAATGTTACATTGCATGAAAGTATAGAGAATGTGGGCTGTTGAACAGGAGATGAGTTGAGAAGAACACTGGATTTTCCCTCCAAATGTTGAAGTTCCAGTTCTCTGTAGAAGGGCATGAAGGGGCTTGAACGAGGCAAACTAAATCTTACTCAGTTTCATGCACCTCTTTCCCTGAACCCAGGAGGGCTGCTCTCACCCCTCACACTATAGCAGCAGCACCCAGAAAGCCAGAATCACAAACACAAAATTTCCTGCTGTCTTCTATGGCACCCACCTGAAAGTCCCTTCCCAAGGCTTGCAAAGTCAACATGGCAGAATGCAGAGCCCCTGGCTAGACAACAGATAGTATCTGGGTGAAGAGTGCATGTACTGGAGTCAGACAAACCTGCATTTTCAACTTCACTGAGTACCAGATTCATTACTTCTGAAAATGTCTTAATATTTCTTTTTTTAAAAATATATTTATTGATTATGCTATTACAGTTGTCCCATTCCCCCCCCCGACTCCACTCCATCCTGCCCACCCCCACCTCCCACATTCCCCCCCCATAGTTCATGTCCATGGGTCATACTTATAAGTTCTTTGGCTTCTACATTTCCTACACTATTTTTGCCCTCCCCCTGTCTATTTTCCACCTATTATCTATGCTACTTATTCTCTGTACCTTTACCCCCCTCTCCCCCTCCCACTCCCTTATTGACAACCCTCATGTTCTAGTTGTTTGCCTAGTTTGCTCTTGTTTTTGTTTTATGTGTGGTCATTAATAACTGTGAGTTTGCTGTCATTTTTACTGTTCCTATTTTTGATCTTCTTTTTCTTAGGTAACTCCCTTTAACATTTCATATAATAAGGGCTTGGTGATGATGAGCTTCTTTAACTTGACCTTATCTGAGAAGCACTTTATCTTCCCTTCCATTCTAAATGATAGCTTTGCTGGATACAGTAATCTTGGATGTAGGTCCTTGCGTTTAATCTTGGGTAATGTAATTATGATGTGCCTTGGTGTGTTCCTCCTTGGGTCCAGCTTCTTTGGGACTCTCTGAGCTTCCTGGACTTCCCGGAAGTCTATTTCCTTTGCCAGATTAGGGAAGTTCTCCATTATTTGTTCAAATAAGTTTTCAATTTTTTGTTCTTCCTCTTCTCCTTCTGGCACCCCTATAATTCGGATGTTGGAACGTTTCAAGGTGTCCTGGAGGTTCCTAAGCCTCTCCTCATTTTTCCAAGTTCTTGTTTCTTCATTCTTTTCTGGTTGGATGTTTCTTTCTTCCTTCTGGTCCATACCATTGATTTGAGTCCCAATTTCCTTCTCATCACTATTGGTTCCCTGTACATTTTCCTTTGTTTCTCTTAGCATAGGCTTCATTTTTTCATCTGTTTTTCGAACAGATTCAACTAAGTCTGTGAGCATATTGATAACCAGTGCTTTGAACTGTGCATCCGAATAGGTTGGCTATCTCTTCGTCACTTAGTTGTATTTTTTCTGGAGCTTTGAAGTGTTCTGTCATTTGGGCCATTTTTTTGTTTGTTTGTTTGTCTTGGCGCGTCTGTTACTTTAAGGGGTGGAGCCTTAGGTGTTCACCGAGGCGGGGTAATGCTGGTCGCTGTGCTGTGACGCTGTACATGGGGGAGGGGCCGAGTGGGAGCAATGGCGCCCACCTCACTGTCCTCCGGATTTCAATCTTTCATTCCAATACCCACAATCAAACTGGGCCACTCTGGTGCTGGTTCCCGAGTAAGTGGGCCTGTGCACACTCTAGGTGCCTGTGGGTCTCTCCAACAACCACTCCTGTGAGGCTGGGAGTCTCTCCTGCTGCCACCCCAACCCCCAGGGGCGCTTTCAATCAGAGGTTTGAGGCTTTATTTCCCCGAGCTGGAGCCCTGGGTTGCGCGGTCTGCTTCGCTGCCCACCATTCGTCTGGTTTATCTGTGTGCGAATGTGGGGACGTGGGGTGCTACCCGCCACTCTGCCTGCCCCGCTCTCCACCACTCTGAGTCCGGCCCTCTGGGTTTATCTGTGCAAATGTTGGGCTGCAGGGTCTGCTAGTGCTCCGACTGCCTGCGCCATTTGTCCCACACTCCGCCAGTCTCGGTCCCGCCACAGCCACTCGAGTCCTCTCCACCCCGGTGCCCGTCTCCGCCCCTCCTACCAGTCTGGATGAATGTTTATTTTCTATTTCCTTGGTGTCGGTCCCCCTTGCTGTTCGATTCTCTGTCAGTTCTGGTTGTGCGAGGAGGCGCAGTGTGTCTACCTACGCCGCCATCTTGTTCCTTAATATTTCTTTCATCTTCAATCATTGTTGCTTTTTTCTTAATTCCCCAAAATGGAGACAGAAATACAGTTCTGAGTGTTAAAGGTAGTTATTAAAGTGTATTGCACAGAATAAGCGCTTATACATTATACACTATTATTTGCTAACATTATTTAATGGAGTTTTTTACTTGCTTAGCATGGAGAAATGTTTTTTATTTGTTTGTCCTCCAGGTCCTTCGACCTCCTGAATCACCCTATCAGCTTTGATTTTTTAAAAAAGCATTCATTCTATCAAGGAATGGTAAAGTAGCAACTGATAACACATTCATTAAAGCTCTATGCAGCAGGCAAAAAACAGTCTTTAAGCCCTCAATGTGCACCACTTAGTGAGTCAATATAAACATTTAAAAATGGGACTCCATTTTAGTTAGAGTTCCCTAGGGCAGGAAATGCAAACTTTTACATTCAGCCTAGACAGGTCGAGTGTTTCCCTTACACTCCACCCCCATCAAGAAAAGGGACACAGCACATCTTCATTTTGGCTATCTGACAAGATAGAATATTTCCTCTGGCCCTGCTGTGGTTGAACCATGCTGAGAAATCAGCCAACAATAATTGGGAACTACAGGCAAATGTGTCTATCTGAAGTGAGGATCCTAGCTTTCATGTTAGCCTTTCCTGTAGACCTGGGATCTGAAAAGACCCCCAAAGAATAAATCATCTTAAGTGAGAGAAGAGCACTCTTAGAAACTAGTTAATATTCAGGAAGATAATACTTACAAGTGGATTACATAGGGGATCTTTCCTGGCCTAACTGGGCAAATAGAAAATCTTCCAGCCAGAGGATTCATGAGAGTTCCCATAGGAAAGTGGGATAGAACTATATTTTCTAGTAATTTTTACTTCTAACTCACATTGACATGTTTTCTTATAGCAAAATTGACTCATAGAATTTTAAAGCAGCAAGAGATCTTATACAATCATTAGTTGAACCCCTTTATTTTATTTGTCCAAGTAATTACTTGTCTGTATTTTAAAGTAGATCCCAAATGACCTAAATCTCAGCCCCAAGAAACCACATAGATGTGGCTTTTGGGTTTTTTTTTTGGGGGGGGTTGTTTGTTTTTGTTTTGCTGGGCACTGAGTAAATATGTCCAAATGTCCAAGGCCCAGGATGCTGGAGCCATCAATTTGAAATGGACATGGTAGCAAAGGTAAGTGTAAGAACATACCAAGAAAACGTAACATGCAGAAACCCAGAGATTCAATCTAAGTGGAGAAAACTGTACTGATCAACTCTATAAAGCTATGTTTTCAATGTGCATAGAAGAATTATTTACAATAGCCAAATGCTGGAAACAGCCTAAGTGCCCATGACTAAATGAGTGTATAAAAAAACTGTGGTACATTTACACAATGGAATACCACACAGCAGAAAGAAAGAAGGGACTCCTATCCTTCATGACAGCATGGATGGAACTGGAAAGTGTTATGCTAAGTGACATAAGCCAGGCAGTGAAAGACAAATACCATATGATCTTACCTATAAGTGGAACCTAATCAACAAAACAAGCAAGCAAAATATAACCAGAGACCTGGAAATTAAGAACCAACTAATAGTAACCAGAGGGGAGGGGGAAGGTGAACAAAAGGACAGAGGAGAAGAAGGGTCATCAAGGAACATGTATAAAGGTCCCATGGACAAAGACAACAGGTAGGTAGAGGATTGAATGTGGAAGCTGGGTGAGAGTGCTGGGAGGAAGATAGGGACAACTATAAGTGCACGGCAATAAAAAAAAGGAAAAAAAAATTAAACTATGGTTTTGATTTCACACAGAAAACTAGTCAGGCTCCAAAGGGAAGATTTTCAGGGCTCTATGTAAAGGTGGTTGTGGAAGAATATGGGAGAAATAGGCTCAGAATGCTAGCAGAATAGGAGCCAGGAGGTCTCAGAGATAGGGAGTCAGGCCTTGTAGTCAAGGACCTCCCCTTGGCGATCTTGTCCTTTTTGACATAACAATTTCCCTAATGTCCAAATTAGGAGTACTCATCACAAAGCTCTCTCTGCCCGGTGCTAGGCCCAGCCCAGATGCTTCAGTGGCCCTGACACCCATTTCCCAAGTGGTGTCTGTCTAGGACACAATCCCCAGCCCGGCCAAGAATGGGACAGGAAGAGTAATTTATGGTGATGCTAGTTTCTCTGGAGCCCTGAGGGTGATTCCAAAGCTGGCCTAGAAAGCAACACAAATGAATCCTTATCAACACTGTCTTTAGATTTCTCAGGCCTCCTGAGTGAGCAATTAAAACCTGCCCCATGGCAGCAGTGGTGTGTGCAGAGAAGTCTAAGAGAATCACCAAGGTTATGATCTAATCCAAGAGCATCTCTAAGTAAATGGAGCCAGGTGTGAAAGAGGAAGACCAGCAAATGGAAAAGGTCCCATCAAAAATTCAAAACAGACCTGGCTGGTTGTGGCTCAGTGGATAGAGTGCCAGCCTGTGAACCTAAGGGTCACCAGTTTAATTCCCAATCAGGGCACATGCCTGGGTTGTGGGCCAGGTCCCTGGGGGGGTGGGGCGGGGGGGGGTGCATGAGAGGCAACTACACATTAATGTTTCTCTCCCTCTCTCCATCCCTTCCCCTCTGTCTAAAAATAAATAAATTTTTTTAAAATCTTTTTTAAAAATTCAAAACACCATCCCTATGGCACAGAGAATGTTCTGCGCTGTCAGCATAATGAAGACAAGGTCTGGAGCCAAGACACTAGGGTTTGCTCGGAAGGAAAGTCAAGTGAGGACACTGGGAGGAGACACCTTACGTGGCATCATACAGCATTAAGCCAATCTTTTTAATACCATTGGACAAAACCAGTCAGACTCAGGGTGCTAGCTCCAAGAAAACAGAACTGACACAGTTGACTACAAGTTTTTTGGTGCTTGATTCCAAGGAAATGTTCCTTTTCAGCCAAGACTTCTTTGTAGACTCAAGTTCTGGCTGTTTGCTTTGTATTTGCTAAGTTTAAGCAAGCAATTATTACAAGCAAGCAAAATATAGCCAGAGACATGGAAATTAAGAACCAACTAATAGTAACCAGAGGGGAGGGGGGAGGTGAATAAAAGGACAAAGAAGGAGAAGGGTCATCAAGGAACATGTATAAAGGTCCCATGGACAAAGACAACAGGTAGATAGAGGATTGAATGTGGAAGCTGGGTGAGAATGCTGGGAGGAAGATGGGGACAACTTGCTTGCTTATTATTTGTCTTATGGTTTCTGTTAGGAACTATGAGTGCTCCTCAAAGAGAGGCCTAAAGGAGGCTTGCTTGCTTTCCAAAAGGACCAGAAGAAATCAGGGAAACATTAAACTGGGAAAATGGGAAAAGAATAGAATTTGATATTGAGAGACAGAGAACATGCAAAATTCTCAAATTCATCTCACATTCACCTAAGATACCTTAGCCTTATTGTTCAATACTCATTATACATGCATTCATTCAACAAATATTGGAAATTTATGATACACCAGGCTCTGGTTTTGGCACCATTGAAACAGCAATAAAAAACTGCTCTTGGACTTCTGGCCAAGATGGTGGCATAGTAGACACACTGTGCCTCCTCAAACAACCAAAAGGAGGACAACAAATTTAAAAACAAAACCACCAGAACTACCAGAAAATTGAACCGTATGTAAGTCCAACAACCAAGGAGTTAAAGAAGAAATATTCATCCAGACAAGTAGGAGGGGCAGAGACGGGCAGCCAGGCAGAGAGGACTCACAGCAAGGCGGCAGCTAGAGGACTGGGGTGGGCAAGGCAGTGGCTGGCAGAGTGGGTGAGGCAGCTGCTAGCAGACCAGGTGGTCCCACATTTGTGTGCAGATAAACCGGGAGGAACAACTGGGGAGTGAGACAGACCATGCAACCCAGGGTTCCAGTGCAGGGAAATAAAGCCTCAAAACCTCTGACTGAAAAAACGCATGACGGTTGAGGCAATGGGAGAAACTCCCAGACTCACAGGAGAGTTTGTTGGAGAGACCCACAGGGTCCTACAGCATACAGAAAACTACCTACCGGGAATCAGCACAAGAAGGGCCCAATTTGCATGTGGATAATGACAGGAGTGACTGAAAGCCAGCAGAGAGCTGAATAAGCAGCATTTTTCCCTCTTAGACCCCTCCCCGACATACAGCACCACAACTCAGCAATGTGGATTGGCCCACCCTGGTGAATACCTAAGGCTCCACACCTTACTATGCAACAGGCTCGCTGACACGAAAAAATATGGCCCAAATGAAAAAACAGATCAAAGCTCCAGAAAAAATACAACTAAGTGATAAAGAGATAGCCAACCTACCAGATGTAGAGTTCAAAACACTGGTAATCAGGATGCTCACAGAAATGGTTGAGTATGGTCGCAAAATACAGGAAAAAACTAAGGCTATGAAAACTGAAATAAAGGAAAATATACAGGGAACCAACAGTGACAGGAAGGAAACCGGGACTCAAATCAATGGTTTGGAGCACAAGGAAGAAATAAACATTCAACCAGAACAGAATGAAGAAACAAGAATTCAGAACAATGAGGAGAGGCTTAGGAACCTCTGGGACAACTTTAAATATTCCAACATCCAAATCACAGGGGTGCCAGAAGGAGAAGAGGAAGAGCAACAAATTGAAAACTTATTTGAAAAAATAATGGAGAACTTCCCCAATATGGCAAAAGAAATAGACTTCCAGGAAGTCCAGGAAGCTCAGAGAATCCCAAAGAAGTTGGACCCAAGGAAGCACACACCAAGACACATCATTATGACATTAGCCAAGATTAAAGATCAGGAGAGAAAAGCAGCAACAGAAAAGGAGACAGTTACCTACAAAGGAGTTCCCACAGACTATCAGCTGATTTCCCTAGAGAAACCCTGCAGGCAAGAAGGGGCTGGAAAGAAGTATGAAAGGCAAAGACCTACATCCAAGATTGCTCTATCCAGCAAAGCTATCATTTAGAATGGGAAGAGCAGATAAAGTGCTTCCCAGATAAAGTCAAGGTAAGGAGTTCATCATCACCAAGCCCTTATCATATGAAATGTTAAAGGGACTTATCTAAGAAAAAGAAGACAAAAAATATGAACAGTAAAATAACAACAGACTCACAACAATTAACCAAAGCTAAAACAAAATCAAAAACAAAAACAAACTAAGCAAACAACTAGAACAGGAACAGAACCACAGAAATGGAGATCATGTGAAGGGTTATCAATAGCGGAAGGTAGAGAGAATAAGTAGCATAAATGGTAGGTAGAAAATAGACAGGGGAAGGGTAAGAACAGTATAGGAAATGGAGAAGCCAAAGAACTTATATGTACGACCAGTGGACATGAACTAAGGGCAGGGGCCAGTAATGCTGGTGGGTCGGGGATTGCAGGGTGGAGGGGAATAAAGGGGAAAAATAAATGGGACAATTGTAATAGCATAATCAATAAAATATATTAAAATAATAAATAAATTGAAAAAGCTGCTCTTGCGGAGTTTGCCAACAGGCACAGGAGATGGACAATACACACCTAAATAAGCATGTAATTAGTGTGAGGTGCTCTGAATGAAAATGTAGCAGGAACTGGGGTTCCTGAGTGCCTGGCATGAGCTATTTTAGATAAGACATACGGGAAGACTGTTAGGGAGGTGGCAGTTCAGCAGAAGTCTCCATAAAGTGAGGACCAGAGTTTTGACAAAATGTCAAAGAATTAATGAGCCTTTGCTCTGAGATCGTAGCACAGAAGGTCTCAAGATGACTGATAAGGCTAAAGCCAAATGGGCCAGGCTAAGGTGGAAGCAAGAGACAATGTAATCACTTTCCCTAGTAAGTCCTGTTAGGTGAGGAATTGAGCATATTGTTTGCCACATATGGGTCCTCAATTTCTTTATGTCTATTCATAAGGACAGTGAAAGTTTAATGTGTTTCTTTGTAAATGTGATTACCGTATTTTGCCATTATACAATGAACACATTTTGCCCAAATTTTTGAGGGAAAAATAAGGATGTGCATTATACATGGGTAGTACCTGGAATATCCTGTATCTGTTCTTGTGTTTTGTAATTATTTGTTACACAAAATTTCTGGTACCATAATATGTTTAAAATTAAATGCTAAAATTCCATTAGAGTACCAAACAAGTTATCTAAATTAAATAAATAATTGAAATAAAAAATTAAAATTAAAGATTTTTTTCCTAAAAGATTGGGCTAAAAATGTGGGTGTGCATTGTACATGGCAAAATATGGTAAGTCTTTCTTGTGCTTTTTTTTATTGTTCATACTGTAGAGAGCTCTTTTTCCATTTCTTCTTAATGTCATTTTCCCTGGGAACTCCCATTTTCTGAAGGATTTCTGTAAAGCCTTCCCAGCTACTCCAGGCAGAATGTCTGCTCTTTTCTCTGACCCAACTTTCATTCTGGTTGTCCTGCTCCAAATGACATCTGCCCCACCAGCCCTGGACATGGAATCTAGTGTATGTCCACATCATGACTGGAGAGGCCCAAGGGAAAAAATGGGTGTTGGTGTCAGGAAAAATGTGAATTCTAATTCCAGACCAACCACTCACTCATAAACTAGTTTCTCCATCTCCACAGTAAAACGGGATGGCAGTGGAGGAGCCTACCTCATGGTGTGGCTATAAAGTGGGCACAGTACAAAGGAATGCCCAGAGACTCCATCATGGAGTTGCTGCCAGCAGGTCTGTGGGTTCTTGTGGAAAGGAGTGCATACCTTTGATTTTCAGTTTTACACCACAGTGCCTATAGCACATTATGTTCCCTATTAATGGTCTTTGAAGGTAGCATAACATGCTCCAAAATGCACTCACTGGACTTTGATTATCAGGGATAGATAATCAAAGAGTCCTTTCCAGACTCTGTCCCTTACTAGTTATATGACCAAGAATAAAAATCACTGAACTACTCTAAGCCTCAATTTCCTCATCTATAAAATCGGAATAACTCACACCAACCTCATAGATATAATCCATGAGATAATCCATGAAAAGGAGAAAGCATCTCCTGCTTTAAAAATTCTAATTCTGTGACTCTTAACTCTTGCTCATTTAATATAAAATCCAGTTACATTAATCCATAATTCCTTTAAAATTCCACAGTTCCTGAATTGAAAGAGCAGGAAGTGATCAGAAGCTGTCTTACTGTTGCTCAGAATAGAAGTCACAATGGGAGGGGCAATGTGTAAGGTACAAGTGACTCAGCTCATGGCTATCAGAATCCCATCTGTTTCAATGTGAAGGTCATTAACGTCTCTGCACTGGTCAACCTGACAAATTGCTTTGTATTTATTTCTGTTTAAGTTCCTCTACCTGAGACAGTGATGTGACGGTATAATAAATATCACACCAAGTGGCAGTGCGAAGTTGGGTGTAGCTAGGGAAGGTCATTTTGCCCTAACAGACATGTCCAGCAATGTTTTGAAATTCTTTCATTTTATTTTATTGTTGTTGAATTACAGTTGTCTGCATTTACCCCCCACAACTCCTCCCCACCCCAGGCATGCCCACTTCCCTCCCTTGCTTCCACCCCTCCTTGGTTTTGTCCATGTGTCCTTTATAGTTGTTCCTAAAAACCCTTCTCCCCTTTCCCGCATCCTCCCATTATCCCCTCCCACCTCCCCTCTGGTTACCATTAATTTGTTCTTAATTTCAGTGTCTCTGACTCTATTTTGCTTGCTTGTTTGTTTTGTTGATTACATTCCAGTTAAAGGTGAGATGGTATTTGTATGGTGTTTGTCCCTCACCACCTGGCTTATTTCACTTAGCATAATACTCCCCAGTTCCATCCTTGCTGTTGCAAAGGGTATAAGCTCCTTCTTTCTCTCTGCTGTGTAGAATTCCACTGTGTAAATGTACCATAGTTTTTTGATCCTCATTTGCTGATGGGCACTTAAGTTACTTCCAGTACTTGGCTATTATAAATTGTGCTGCTATGAACATTGGGGTACATAGAATCTTTTGCATTGGTGTTTCAGGGTTCTTAGGATATAATCCCAGCAGTGGAATTGCCAGGTGAAAAAGGCAGATCTAATTTTAGTTTTCTGAGGAAATTCCACACTGCTTTCCACAGTGGCTGCCCCTGTCTGCATTCCCACCAACAGTGCACTAGGGTTCCCTTTTCTCCACATCCTCTCCAACACTTGTTGTTTGTTCATTTGTTTATGATGTCCATTCTCACCAGTGTGAAGTGGTATCTCAATGTGATTTTAATTTTCATCTCTCTGATGGCTAGTGATGCTGAGCATCTTTTCATATGCCTCTGGGTCCCCAATATGTCCTCCTTAGAGAAGTGTCTGTTCAAGTCTTTTGCCCATTTTTTAACTGGGTTGTTTGTCTTCCTGGAGTAGAGTTATGTGAGTCCTTTATATATTTTGGAGATCAAACCCTTGTCTGAGGTATCATTGGCAAATATGTTTTCCCAATGGTTGGTTCTCTTTTCATTTTAATGCTGTTTTCTTTAGCCATGCAGAAGCTTTTTAATTTTATGAGGTCCCATTTGTTTATTCTTTCCTTTATGTCCCTTGCTCTAGGGGACATATCAGTGAAAATATTGCTGCATGGAATGTCTGAGATCTTCCTGCCTATATTTTGCAATTCTAAATGATACTCTGACCTTGATGAAATTTATATTTTGCTGATACACCTCAATGTGTGGACAGACCCAGATGTATAGCAGTTAAAAAGTGAGGGAGCCATGAATGCCAAAATAGTTCCATAGGGCAGGAAGAAATTAGACTCGGCATAGGAAAAAGAAAAAATAGCTGAAAGTAAAAATTACCCTTAGCTAATGCCCAAATACTTCCAGACTCTTCTCATTCAAGACTATCATATTATCTTCACCATGACTTTGCAAGCTTATGAATTCCAGTGACAGCACGGGCACTACTACAATATTTTGTAAACCAAATTTGTGGGTGCCATGGAAGCAAGGATTTTATCTGTTTTGTTTACAGATGGGTCTCAAATACTGAAAAGGGTACCTGGCACATAGTAGGGGCTCAGTAACTATTAAACCAAAAAAAAAAAATGAGGGAATGAGAATATTGGTTTTGGGTTTTCTGATGGGTTCAGGGGCATTTTATATTGTAATTAGAAAGCAGTTTGTGTTTAGTCATCATCCTCCTGCACACTTAAAAACTTTCCATGAATTATTTTATATAGCTAACTTTTCCATTTGCTTACAGTACAAAGAAGACAAATAAATTAAAATGTGCAGTGCCAATGAAATAAAGAAAAGTGAGTAGACTGAATAGATGATGTGACCAAGGTCAGGTAGAAAATTAGTAGAAGAGAGGACCTAAGCTCAGTTAACGCCTCTGTGCTCTATCACCTGAAGACTGCTCACTTCCTGGAAAGCAATATTGCAAAGAAATAGAGGGTAAGTTGTTATTACTTACCCAATAATTCATTATAACATCAGGAAAAGATGGGTTTATGAGAATAGGTTGGTAGTCCTTTAGCTGATTCTATACACTCTTTGGCTGGACTTCCTGTTCAGAGACAATGCTATAGACCATAACAGAGTGGGGGTTGAAAGGCCCATATAAGGACTCTTTCTATTTCTTTTTGTGTTTAGAGAGACATACATGTGCCTCTGTAACTTGAGACTAACTCTTCATTGCATATTAACTGTCCATCTTTACCAGACTAGAAGCCAGACAGGCTTGCCAACAAATTTGTTAGTAGGGCCTACTTTCCACCTTGCTCAAAACCCAGACCCTGAGGCTTTTTCCTCATTCTTACTTCTTCCACACTAAAATTTCTCAATTCTGTCTCTCATAATAGCCATCTTCTTTGCCTGGCCTCAACTCAACTTTTTCTTGGGTTTTCCCTAAACTAGCAAATATTTTCTAACCAGTCTTTGTACCTCAAGTCATGTATCCTTTCAGTCCATTTTCCATACTTCCATCTCAGATGTGATTCTGAAAGGCAAGCCTGGTTGTATGCCAGTGTGTTAGAAAACTAATTCCTAGCACAGAATATAAGACCATTCACGGTCTGGCTCCTGTCATCCTCTCCAGCCTCACATCCAACCTCTCTTCTGGTGACACTCTGCCTCTCAACTCTACCCACGCTCTTGCCATTCCTAAAGCACTCTTGTTCTCTCCAACTACTATGCCTTTTCCTACATAGTGCTGTCCAAAATGTTCTTTCTTCTGTCATCTGCCTCCCAATCTCCTCTCTATTTTTTAAACCTATCAGAGATTTAAATCCAGTCTAAACCTCTAGCAGGTTTCCCTCATTCCATTAGGTAGACCTCCAATGAACACACCTCTGTTTCCCCACCACCTTCTATTTGTACCACAGCAACTATAACACTAAATTAAAATTTATTCATTAATTTACCTCTCTCTGAGGTTAAAGACTGTGTTTCATTTATGTGAACACACACACAAACACAGAGACACGCACTGCATAGTTCTCAAAACACAGTTAATACTCACTGTGGTTGCTGACCAAATGAATGAATGAATTCATCACTGTCTCTCAGATCTGTCCTTCCATCCTTCCTGCTAATAATTTAGTTGCTGATTTCCCAGAGGTCAGAAAGTAGCCACTTAAGTATTTTTAAAAATCAGTTTTGCTGATAATACCACTTGGCAGAGTGAAGGGATAGAAAATATGCCCTAGTGTACCCAGGTAAGAGTACTGCTCTGTGGGAAGGAAAGAACAAATATCCAACTGCTATATTTGAAAGAACAAACTGAAAATACAGTCTTTGGCAGAGTTCTGCCATAGGATGCTTAGTCTTCTAGCCATCGAGGACCAGATATGTGCGGACCAGAAACACACTAACTCTTAGTCCAGTTGACATGGGGACTTGACCAAGCAAGATATGCACAAATGTTCATATTCAGAATGAGCTGATAACCAGCTGTTATCTGCCAAGAACAATTATGGTGCAGATTCATCCAAGATTTATAAAATCCAATGGCAAAACAGCTTGTTTAGTTATTACACCTGCTGTTTCTTGACAGCCTGTTTCTGAAGGGCTGTAGTTACTTGTGCGGAGAAAGACCTCCCAGCCACTATATAACAGGATGATGTGGAAAGATTCAGTCCTCTGTATGGGCATGGATGGAGTGGGAAGGTGGGGGGCTCAATTAGCCACACCTAGAAATAAACACACTAACTCAACTGGGTATTCAAAATAGTAAACCAGGGTAGAATTTCTACCTAAACATTATATTTAAAATAAACAGTAAAATATTTCCTTGCTGGTTACTCTCAGGCAAATTTTATGCCTGCCTCACATAATGTCAAGATGTCTCAAGTGCTAAATTAAATTATCACGCTTGCTTTGACAGATCATATGCTTATTCAGAAGTTTATTTAAACCAGGAGTATACACAAAATCCAACAAAATTCAAGTCCACAGAATATTTTTAAACCAGTGTTTCAGTCAAATATATCTAATTAAATGCGTTGGGAGATGATATTAGCAAACAAGATCAACTTTTTGACATTTTGTATAGACCAGCAGACACTATTCGTTTAACAAAGCAGCCCTTGTTAAATCTTAGCTGAATCCCTGGTTGGTTACAGCAAGAGGAAGCCAGGTAGAAGTGGAAATCCTGCTCGCCTGGGAAACACTTAACCTTGCAGGTGACACAGGGGGCATCTCTGGAGCCCGTCTGAGTTGCTTGTTAATTTCTCGTTGTAATAATCTGCTTTATAAAAATCACATTTTTTGCATGCTTCATGGTCTTCTCCAAAGTCCACTTTGAGATCTCCAGCTCACGTTCATCTCTCTTTCCTTAACTTATTGCAGGACTCATTGTCTATTCCTCTTGATGTTGCTTGTAACTTACACATAATCACAATAGTAGGAAAAGTATCTGACAAGATTTAAGACAAGATTTAGTGCTCATTAAGCACATAGCAAGTACTTTGTGGCCCTTTTGTGGCAATTTAACATTGACAAGGCTTGTTTTTCTAAGGTGTGGGCCCTAGCTCATCAGCATCCACACCTCCTGGGAATTGTTAGAAATGCAAATCATGGCCCCTTGCAGACCTGTTCAATCAGAAACTCTAGGTGTGAGACCAAGAATGTGTTTTAATGAGCATTCCATGTTGTAGGGTAAGTGGAGGCAGTCTGGCTTCCTCACCCAGGTGTCTGAATAACTAAGGGAAGCAGTGTTCCCATTGCCTTGGAGGAGCCTGGTAAGTAGTGTCCTAGTAGCCTTGAGACTGGGTTTGATAACCTGTTCCCATAACATGAAGTGGGCTCGCATGCGCAGAATTATGCTATGTTGTATAATTTTCTGGCTGGAAGCCAGCTTTGTTTGCCTCCAGTACTTAAGCAGGTAGGGACTCCCTCCTGGGTGCCACGACGTGTGCCACACAGAGACATGCAGGGGGACACGCAGCTTGTAGTGTGCATGGCTCTTGCACCATGAATAAAGGCATGTCAGACATCCCAACGGCTTCGTGAATATTCTTCCATCTGCCCGGATACCTTGAACCTGTCAGGCCTTGAACGGACGCAACACATACATGATTTTGATGTAGTATTAAGTTGGAGACTTACTGTATTAGGATTACAAGTCTGCATGTATTTGGAAAAAATTGAACCACTTTATGAGAAGAGGGGAAGATCAAGGTTCTTATGATGGACTCAAAGAAGTTAAATAAATGCAATTTTCTTTGTAAAGAACTACTTCTTACAGAAAATAGGCATAGCAATATTAGACATCTGAAAAACAAACAAAACAAAAACCAAAAAATGGGGATGTTTGTTTATCAGAGCAGCACAGATGATATTTCTAATCATCAGGAGAATTGCTTAGCACTGAATATCAGGGCAGCCGCACCTCCTGAATTAAATCAGATTCTGCGCTGAATGAATGTGCAAAGCTTATTCCCATGGAAACTGAGCACTACACAGATTGATAGGGTTATAGAACATATAACTGAGGTAAGGCAATTGCCAATTTTAAAAGATTAGCATTGAAAATTTCACACAACCCATTTATTTTCCAAATATCAGATGTGCCTCATCTATATTTGAGGATAAAGCACTGTCAAAATTTGATTTAAGAGAAAAGAAAAAGCTCTACTACAACACAGCCGATTTTCTTTGAGCTCAGGCCAAAATGAGGCAGAGGCTCTGTTTTCTTAATACCGCCTTAATTACAAGGAGGCTGTTTTGAACATTGAAATTAAATGGGTTGCTATGGCTTCCTGCCTGAGAGATCAAGATGCCAAGTTTCAGGCGTTAGGAAGCTATGAATGGGCTGAATAAGGTGCTCACAAATAGAGTTTCCCAACCCAAGCTCCTGCCAGAGCATCCAGCAGGAAGTTTACGAGGAAGTAACAGAGCTCTGACAGTGGCCCAGCCTGTCTTCACTCCTCTGGACACTCCTTCTGTGGTGCTCACTAATCACCTCATCACACAGGTCGCTTTTCCCGTAGAGAAAGGGCTGCACCATTTCCCAGGCACGGGGGGAGCCATGTGGAAGCTTCTTAGACCTCCAAAAGATTTGTTTGCTTGTTCTTTGGGCAATTTGGGTGTTCCCAATTTTTACATATGACCGTGACCAACAGGTCGGAGGCCAAGAAGAGATCCAGAGGGGAGCTAACTATGCTCAGATGCAGACTTCTGTCTCTGGTAAATAACAGAGAAGTAACCAGAGGGGGGTTTATCTCTAAGTCCTCAAAGAGACACACAGAACCTCAGGTAACACAAACCAAAATATTCAAAATAAGTAAATGCCACCTGCAGAGCTGTGCTTACGTGTAATTCTATTCAAATATCTAAGACCCCTTCTACTTTTAAGTCTCCACTTCTCTGATCTTGTAGCTTCTTACAGGGAGTAAACCTTTGAAATTTCATGCCAGATTTTAGTGTTTTAGGTTTTTGTCAAGAAAAAAAGTCCATAAGCAACATATGTCACAAATTTTGGGTTGTTTTTGTAATCACTTAATATTTGAGAGCTGTATCTTCCATTGGGAGATGGTAGTTTTCAGAGTTTCATATTTTGGAAGGTAAGGTAAGAGTGATAGATTTTTGGCAAGCAAGTTGCTAAATGAGGCTCTAAGTCAGGGGTTTATTGGGGGTCCATCTACACAAGTTCATGGGATCTATCAGGATATTTACATGCAATTAGGCAGAATGTGTGTGACAGTAGGAACAGAGGTAAGAGGTGGTTAAAAACAAGTAAAGAAAAGGAAACAGAAAGAGAAAAGGAAAAGCCACAAAGACATTCTGTAAGAGAAGAAAGAAGTAATTCTCACAGTGTGTCTTTTATGCAGCTGCTGACCTGAAGGTTTAGAGAAGGTGAAGGAGTCTGTACTCTTTCTCTGAGGTGATCAACTCATACACCAAAGCTTGACATGATTATCTCACAAGCTTTGATAGTTCATTACCTCAGCTTTCGCAACTTCAACTGCTTTATGGCTCCAAGAAAAACCCAGTCCTTTCTAAAATCTAGTAGCCATGTCCAGGTCGGCAGCCTCTTGATTCAAGTGACTTGCTGGCTGACAATATTATCTGAGCTCTAATAGAGGTTGCCAACCAAGATTGATTTCTTTGTGTGCAGAGGAGTTTGCCCTGTAAGACTAATTGGAAAGTTATCAGGAGTATTCCAATTACTGTATCAGGGTGGGCAGATGTCAAGGACTTTATATTCTTGTTTGCAACTTTTGCAGATTGGCCAGTCACATAAGGACTTATACCAAAAGATTATGAGCTGTTTTTGGTTTCAGGCCCAGCACCAGATTGGTAAAATGAATAAATCTTCAGTCAGAAAGAAAAGTTTTCTATTATCTGGATGTGAAATATATATTGAACTGGTTAATAGTTTAACTTACAAAACCTATTTGCAAGTTAAACTATTACTATCACAAGAGAAGGAAATACCCGAGTCTTTGTCTCAGTTACCTGTGTTCTAAAAATGCAAAAGCTAAATGAAATCTCTTAAACACATTTTCAAGAGGTAATGTGGTACAACACATGCCAGGTGGACACATCTTCCTACCATTCATCAGAGGGCACATCACAAAATCAGCCCATGACTAATGACAATTAAAAGTGACACAAAAACCCAACTGTTATTTTGCAGATTTCTTAATTTTCAGAAGTAAAAAAGGTATCCCAACTTGTTTCTGACTCAAATCTATTTTTCAAATAGTTTCTCTGATTGTTCACAGGACTTTAGAACATTATAAGTTTGGACTTGATCACCTGGAAATATCTGACTATTTAATTAAAATCTGCTGAGTCTAACTGATCTTGCAATAAAAACACAGAATCTTATGAAACATACACTGCTTTTAAAAATTTGGATGTCTGATTTTATATTTGCAAAGCAATACCAATCATAGATGATTTATTTTTCAAAACAGCCTGAAGAAAAATTCCATTTTGTGTTAATTCGACTATAATATAAATCTAAGAAAACTTGAGCTTCAGTTCTTTAAAAAATACTCAGTCACATAATCTATTCCAAATCCCCCAAATCAGTGAGGTCTTACCATTTATGCAACCCCTCTAAAGTGTGTGACTTTTGACAAGACTTTTCCTTATCATTTACAACTCAAGCATCCTTACCAGATCAGAGACACTGCTCCATTGATGCATGTCTTTCTGCCCCAGAATTTTGGAAGAGTTCTGAGAGATAAATTTGAGTGGGAGGTCTGAAAATCAGACACAGCAATAATGCATCTCAAGTATCAAAATGTTGACTGAAATGGCCACATCTGAATGAGGCAACCATGCTCTAAGCAAAACAGAATCCTTAAAAGGATTGCAAAGCTGAGAGGGTAGCTTGGGACGAAGTCGGAAGTCCAAACATTTAACTGGGATTACAAACTGACTTTAAAATTTGAAATGAAGCTAAGCAAATAACTCATTGTCAGATATTATGAATTATCTAACATTATATTTTCCTCAGAATTGAATCATTATATGAGGCTTCTTATGATAGTGACATACCTATAACCTACATTTCTTTCCCTATAAGATCTCTCTTCCTTGCTCACTGCAATTCTATCAGTAGATATTCCCACTTGCACCACTTACTTAAATGCAGCACAGAGGACAGTTCTGCTATGCTTTTTCTGTCCCTGCAGCTCCATCTCTTTTGCTGGGAGCACATTGAGAGCAGAAGTCTTATTTTTTCTTTATTTCGCATTCCTCACCCTCTGCTAGGCACTCAATATCATAGAATCATTGCGCTCCCAGGAACATGTCAGATCATTGGGCCTGTCCTCTGATCACAAAGACAAAAGGATGAAGCTCAGGCACAGAAGAGAAAGGAGAATTTGTCCAGAGTGACTCAACCCATTAGTGACACAGCTGGCCCAGAACTGCGGAGCCCACAGCACTCAGAAATTCACTCCCCAAGCATTTATTGAGTCCTACTGTGTGCTGGGCACTGCATTATATTTGGGGATGACAATGATAACTACAAGGATTTTTTTTCCTATAGAAGCTTGAGATCAAAGTGAATTGGACAGACCCAAAAAACAGTAGTTACAATGACTACCTACTTAAGTATAATTACAGAAGTTGAGTCCTTAATTAACCTTTGTTGATTCAATCTAAGGAACTTAGTAATTGAGATATAAAAATTATTTACACTGAAGATTTCACCCAAAAACAAGTACTAGAACTTAGATTCCACAGACAGATTTTTAACTGAGATTCCAGCAAATTTAATTTTAACTTAATTAATGACATTTTTCTTCATTTATAGATTTAGAGAGCTCAAGCATTTTAACTATATACTAAAGATTAAAGTTGTGTTTATTTATTTATTTAGTTAATTTATTAGGTGTGTATACAAATAATATGGACACAGAAATATTAATTTGATCAGGTCTGATGTTCATATATAACTGGTTACTATTAACAGTAGCTAAGGTATTAACTTTTCTAACAGATCAATTTGTACATTGTCATGGATGATGGTAAATCTTATTCAAGTGTGAACCTTAGTCCATTCTATTTTCTGTGAATTCTCTCAGATAATTAGTTTCTAGAAATACCACCACATGGAACCTTGTCATTTTCCAGTCCTATTGGGAATATCTGAAAAATGTGACAAGAACACTATCTATAAAATTTGATAGGGAAGTGGCATAAACATTCAATTTTTGGCATGCAGTTTTTGCTTCATGGAAGCATCAACCCACCCTAGACTTCTGAGTGCCCGTTCACCTCACATACTTGTGATAACTGCATCATCTACTGCTTTGGTGCCTGGCTTTTGGTTTCCCCAACAATCAAAACTCCACAATGGCTCTATCTGGTCCACTTGTACCACTTCATCTGGTTCATATGTGCCTTTTCCCAAATGTACTGGATTTATCCAGATTTGGAAATGGGCAGGAAATGTAATGCTTGGGTTGCAATCTGCCATTTCAGTGGACTTTTGCTAACCCTCCTCCACACAGACATGGGATATTGGTCATTTTTTCACTCTGGGACATCACATAAATGCTGGCTGATTTCTGAGGGCTGAGAGAGCAGGGAAGAATTGAATCCATTTATTGGAATGCAGTTGTGTGTGTGTGTGTGTTGTTGTTGTTATTGTTGTTGATCATTTTTCTAGTCTTTTTCCTTCGGCCAAAGAGTCACTGCCTGTCTCAAGACTTACTCAGTTCTCTACCCTCTTCCCTTGTGCCATACATCCACATCATGCTCTTGATATTCATAAGGGCCAAAACAGGGACTCACTCATGAATGCAGCACTTCAAGCACATGCTTTGAGCTTCTCTGACCTGTATCTGTGTGGCTTCCCAGAGGAGCTGTAACCAGAGCTCTGAAGGAAGCACGGCAAAAATTGAAAGAAAAAATACTGAATTTTAAAAATAACTATATTTTTAAAGATTTTAATAGGAGCACAGTACCTTGAACATAAGGTGCTCGATGAGATTTGATTATGCAATGAACAAATACTAAGCTTCTCTCTGGAGGTGGGGCCTTAAATGAAGGCAGTCACTTCCCCTGTTCTACATAATGGCAGGCATCAGAAATGTTCTTAGATCCCATCCAGATGAGTAAGCCTGCTTCCTGGGTAACTGAGAGAGGGCAAAGCCTCCAGCTCTCCGGAGAGAGCCACCTTTTATTTAATCAAGATGGAATACTATGTAGCAGAAAGAAAGAAGGAGTTCCTACCCTTTGCAACATCATGGATGGAACTGGAGAGCATTATGCTAAGTGAAATAAGCCAGGCAATGAAAGACAAATACCATATGATCTCACCTTTAACTGGAACCTAATCAACAAAACAAACAAGCAAGCAAAATATAACCAGAGACATTGAAATTAAGAACAAACAGACAGTAACCAGAGGGAAGATGGGAGGGGATAATGGGAGGAAAAGGGTTAAAGGGTTTTCAGGAACAACTATAAAGGACACATGGACAAAACCAAGGGGGATACAATCAGGGGAGGGAGGTGAGGGTGGCTGGGGTGGGGGGCGGGGAGTGGTAGGGAGAAAAGGCAAACAACTATACTTGAACAACAATAAAATAATATTTTTTAAAAAGAGTGTGTGTGTGGACCACTCACAATACTCACTAGAATAAATTTTATTTAGTGGTAGAAGGATGAAAAAAAGGAACAAAGCCAGGGCCACCAGCAATAACACTGTTTTTACTTCAATATCACTACTGTTATCATTCATTTTCTTCTTTCACCTGTTTTTACTTCAATAGAGTAAGTGTTATCATTTATTTTTTTTATTTCACCCAGCCATTCACAGAACATGTTTAAATGCCCCCCTCTACCAGGTACTGAGGTATAAATGTGAACAAGTCAAAACTTCTATTCCTTATCCTAGGGCCCTCATTATCACTGTTCTCATTGATTCTGGGGGTACTTTTCAACTTTCTCATCTTTTTTTTTTTTTCTGGCTCATGTCACTTGATCCTTATATAAGACCAGAAGAAAATGGAGGCTCAGAAAAGGTTAAAGGATTTGAGGAGGGCACACGGCTAGCCAGCAGCAGAGCTGAGTCTCATGTATTTTTTGACACTACGAAGTATGCATTTCTATCAGCCAGTTTCATTTCCCTTTCTATGGAGCCTTGCAGCAACATGCTTATCAACAGTGGCAGTGATCTTTTGCTGCATCTCTCAGTGCAAAGGACTTTGCACACAAGTATGTGGCTTGTATGGCTGTGCTTTCAAAATAACCACTGTTCTTAGTTTTCTAATTTCCCATTGGGATCTGGCAACCACACAGGAAAAAGGATGAACTATCTTCCTGCTCCTAGTATACTAAGACTCATTCTAGTTAATTCCTCATTTAAGACAGGTTTTTTTCTTATGTCCAGACAATGTTCAATTATAGAAGAATTATAAATTTGATATTTAATTCGGTGTGGCAGATAGTATGCATATAGAAAACCCAAGAAACTGGCTTTCAGTCAAACTGTTCTGATTCAGAAACTCAGTACCAACTCTTACCAACTTATGTGACTTGGAGCAAGTTATTTAACTCTTCTGAGCCTCAGTTTCCACATCTCTAAAATGGGAATTGTGATACAAGCACCACAGGTTGTTGGGAGAATTATTTGAATGTTAGCTTCATGAGAGAAGACATCAGCTGTCTTGCTCACCACAGAATTCTGTGAAGAACCAAGCACAATAAATATTTTTTGAATAAAGGATAATTTAGAATATATATAATGAATCTTTGTAGTACCTAACATATCACCAATGGCCAATAGTCTACATCTGAGTAAATGGCCCTCTTTTCTGCTTTCTTTTTCATCTAATCAGAAGACTGGGACTCATCATTTGTGTAAAAGTAAATGGACATAATTTACACTGAGAGAACTTTTATGGGCTTATATGCCAAAAAAAATCCTTCAAAGATGTGTGGTAGGGTTATGACGTGTGAGTCACTCTGGATTACCTGTAAGATACATCTCTTTTTATTATAGATCACACCATTGATCATCCTCACCAGAGCTATTGAGAGTAAAGAAAAATTGCAATAACTATGTATGGCGCTAGGTGGGTACTAGAATTACCGGGGAGAATCATTTTGTAAATTGCATAATTGTTTAACCACTATGCTGTACACCTGAAACTATATAAAACAATACTGACTGTCAACTGTAATTTAAAAAATGTGAAGAAAGGAAGAATGACACCTCCAGGGAGGAGACGAGGCCTGGGAGTCCTGGTTGTGGCTCTCATCTTCATCCCCTGGGTAAAATCTCCCTCCACGCCCCATGACAGGCCCTTCAGGCCTTTCATTGCTCCTGCAGAAAGTGCTTCAACCAACAAGAATATCATCTGTGATCTGTTTTCCATCACAGAAAAAAAAAGGTCTGATATTGTATGTTTAGTTCCATGAGAAACTACTACTGCAAATTGAATTTTGAAATCCAATTCAATTTAAAATATATTAAAGTCTATTTAAAGAAATCTCCTGTTAAGTCCCTTGTTTTGTGAGGAATCTCTCTGGAAAGAGGGAAAGCAACCCCCAGTGCATCTTTTGTATAAATCTGGATTCATAAATAGAACTTTCTTAAAACAAGGCATGGAGGCATCAACTGCAGGGGTTAAGGGCCCACACTGCTTCCAGGTGCTCCTTCAGAAAGGCCTTCCCCATTCTCCCACTGCTCAGAATCCTTTAGGACTCTCTTCACAGAGCACGGGAAGGTTTCTGTGCATGAGGGAGGCCAGACTGTGATTGGAATAAAGGACTCCGAGCTGAGGGGGAACTAATTGTTTTGGGAAGAGCCACTATAAAATGGCCATTGAAGCTATGGCACTGAACTATACAGAAGATGGCATCCTGGAAGTAACCAACTCCTTCTTGGTGGAAAGGGAAACCAGAAACTTCACTGATTAAAGCAAAGAGAGGCACGCTCCTCTCAACTCTGAAATGAGCTGAAGATGTATGGGGACAGCGCAGGTATTAACAGCAGGAGCTTTGTGGTAAGACAGACCTCAGTGTTTGCTTGTCATGTGATTCTGGACAAATAATTTAATTTCGGAGCTTCAGTTTCTTTATGTGTATAATAGGAATATTATAGTACCTCCTTGTAGAGTTGTTGTGAAGATTAAATGAGCTAGTATAAAGAAAACATTTAAGTCCAGCACCAAGAATACAGTAAATACTCTATAATGCTAGTCCCTATTATTATTATCATCAATAGCATTTATTCAAATGAACAAGAAAACCATATGGAATATTTTAAGGTCATCTAACTGTTCAATAACACCATCATCATCATTTCATAATAAATGACCCATCCCAGAATTCACTATTTATATACATCAGGGCTACTACATCCTGAACTAATGGCTCTTGGTCTCTTCCCTTCCTCCGAAAATACCAGTTCTGTACTTCATTCTCTCGAACTCCTTTCTCAAACAAATGACAACTAGATAAGCTAGTTCCATTTATGCCAGCCCTTTCAGGTGATGTAATACAGCTCACTTAAGCACTTACAAACTAATTTTAATTCTTGAAGTTCAGCACCACTTGTGCTGACATCTAAGGTAGCACCTTATTACCCAAGCAAAGGATTAGGCCCTAATTAGAAGCAGGCTGTAAATATTATATAAGGACCCTGGTGTTTCTGTTCAGTTTAACACTGACTCAGTTTTTACACTGACTTCTAATAATGCATTTTATCTCTTGGCATGCATACGTAGGTGCCCAATAAATGTTACCTTTGGTGATAATAAAACAAAAGGCTAACTTTCAAAAGTGAAATATCCAAAAGACCATTGTCTGTATTCTTGGCAGCAGCCAGAGAGCCAGTTTTCCCAAGTCAGCAGCCTCTGAGGAGTCTGGCCAAGGGCCAATTCCCAGGGTTGGCGCATTCCTGAGAGCTGGCAAGAGACCACTGGGACCCTGTTTCCTCTTTCGTTCTCTTTATGTAGTGGAAAATCTTTCCTGCTTCGACCTCTCTGAGTCTGTTTTCCCCCATCGAAGAAAAGAGAGGGAGTCACATGGGAAGTGATCCTCAGCCCCTTCCCCAAATCTCGTCTCCCATTGCTCCAAGTTGGCACAGCTCAAAGTAATTGAAGGCATAAGACAAACAAAGGAGGGCTCTGCAGCTCAGTCTCCAGCCTGATTCTATCAGGGGCACAGGGACTGGGGCAGAGAACCAGCAAGGCCTGTGCACAGGGAGTCATTGTGCACTTGCTTGGAAGGCTCTGGGCACTTCTGGAAGCCTTTGGAATAAAACTGCTTGTTATAAATAGACATTGGCTGGGCTTCAAGGGTGAGAGCAGTAGGCCAAAAGTTCCAGAAAAATATAATGCTCCACATAAGAAGGTCTGGGGTACAGCTCATTAATAGGCAACTACTGAGCAACTGGACTAAGAAGAAAGGAATCCAAAGGTTCGGTCAGACACAACCTGTAGTTAACACCTGGTGAACATTTCTGGCTGATAACATCATGATATGCCATTCAGTTTTTAAACATTATATATGAATATCTGCAAACCAAACACTGAAAAAACCCCAGCTTTTTTTCTGAATGTCTCCTTCCATCTGCAGACAAAAAAAAAAATGGCCATCTGGAGTCGCCACGTCAGCCAGCTCCACATATTTTCAGTGCAGAGGAGGAGACTGCATGCCAGGCATGATGCTGTGTGCGATAATTGAATCCTTTCCCTTAACTGTCCCAGCAGCCCTTGGAGCAAGACATTATCACCTCTTCATGGAGATGAGAACAAAGGGGCTCAGAGAAGGTAAAGTAACATGGCCACATTCACACAGGCAAGGCATTACTGGGATGCTGAGATTCAAATCCGGTTCACGCTGATTCTCCAGCCAGCCCATGTCCTTTACAGTAGGTTCCACAGGATCCGTTGCCACTAAAGCCTTTAAAAGGAGTGTGTGGGACACAGGGAGCCCTCAGTATATGTTTCGTCCTAGAGCTGCTACTGGTGCTTATGTTTCTGATAAGTTGAAGCTGAGCAAGCAGAGCTGCCCCAGTGCTATAAGAACAGCTAACTTTACTTTACATAGAGTCCTACAGTGTCTAAAACAACTTCCTGATCTTTATTTCTCTGTACCGTCATGGCAACCCCATTACTGAGGGCATAGAGATTCAGGGAAGGCCATAGATCTGCTAAAAGGTTCACCTCAAGTTCAAATCTACAGACTTGGAGTTGAAATAGTGATCAATGCACCATAGCATACTCCAGCCACCACACTACACGCAGCCCTCCCTACACATTTTTTCAAGACCTTTGAGAGAAGACCATGTCACTGATCACATGGAACTTGTGTTGTGAAGGTGTCACAGCATATGATTCTGATCAAAACAAAGCAATACATAGGAACCCATTTCTAATAATATATAAATAATAAAATAATCTGTTTTAGGATTGTGTTTTCTTCTCATTCTAGAAATGTGAGAACAGAGGATCTAGGTGGAGTGTATATTATATAGAATAAATGGGCTTGATAAGGTCTGCTAGTCCACACATATCCACTCTCCAACCTGCTCTTCCCTGCTCTGGGCTCCTTTCCCTCTGGCTTCCTATTGAGTTCAGCCAGTGACAGGAGCCAGGAGGGGAGGGATGCCCTTATTCCCTCCCTACTGAACCAACACTGGTTGATTGCATCCCTCCACCTAAGGCCATTTCCTGCCAAGTGGCTTACTCCAATGTCACATGGTTCTGTGACCACTTCATCTCCTTGCCCTTAGGCACAGCAGTGGCAACTGCCCACTGTTTGTAGCCTCAGGGTGCTGCACTACTTCCTTGATGAGTCCCGTACATCCTGCCACCCCTTTATAAGAGGCCCTTTATTAAGCTCCTCTCCATCACCTGCTTGAGTCTGCCATCTGTCTCCTTCTAGGACCTCAACTGATGCAGTAAGTAAGGAAACAATATTACTGATGTGGCTTTTGTAGGCAAACCTATGGCAAGTTATTCAGGTCCTGCTTAGAGAGCAAGACATGCTAACCACAGTAGATCTGGCTCTCTCCTACCTTCACTTCCTCCTGGCTATGCTTCACCAAGTAGGAATTAAGTCAGACAGTCTGCCTCAGGGACCTACTGGTGGAGCTCCAAACAGTTACCTACCACAGCCATCCAGCTGGGACTGCACTCAAGGAGGCAGGAAGGACAGCACAAGCCAGGTCCCAGTCACAAACAGTTGATGCCTTCATGGGCTACTTGCTCAGCCTTGCACCCACCCATCCTGGATTATGGCCAGCCTTCGTGGCCTCCCCGTGTGGAGAGATGTCAGCCTCTGAAAACGGTTCCTCCTCTCAAAAAGAGCAATAGTCCCTGAGCCTACTTATCTGCCGGCTCTGACAGATGGAGCCCAGAATTTACCAGACCAAATGACTTCATTTCCTTACCACATCTATGTGCATGAGAGCAGTCAATCAATTAATTCTATCAGGAAACCTACCAAGCTGAAGACAATTGCTTATAACTAAGAACCAGAAAGGTGCTGAAAGACAGAAGGCAGGCAAACCTCAGAGTCATCTTCGGAAATGGACAATTATGATCCATTAAGCCTAGTTAAGGGACTGAAATTTATGAGGAGGAAACATCTGGAACTGCCTGGAATGTGAAGGAACCAGGAGAAACCACTGTTTGGTTTTGTACAGAGCAGCCAAGACAAGTGATTTCGTGTTAGGAGAGAAGTGCAGAATTAGCACATGAAAGGGACAGAATGGAGGCAGTACATCTGGTGTTAAGTGAAGCATTTTAATACAATGGCCCATGGATTTGCTCATGAAATATTAACTGATGTTGGGATGAATATGAGTGCTGTCACATGAAGAGAAAACTGGCAGAAAGAAAGATCCTAAATACTGGCTAAGCTGAGCCCAGGCAATGGAACATGGCAATTCGATCAAAAGTAATGAAAATACTGCCTAACCCACAGCCACAAACCCTGTGGATACTTAATAAATATTAATTGATAATGATGAACTATAGCACAGGCTGGTAAATTAGTGTGAGACAGTTAGGCTACTGAAATACAGCTAGTATATGCAGTTGATATAATATACTCTGATAAATGAATGAAAAGATAGGTAAATCAAAATGATTTAGCTGTGCGATGAATTCTGCCATGCACCAGGAAGTATGTGTAAGAAGGGTGGGAAGAGGTGGCTACAAGGGACAAGAGAAAAGTTAAGGCAATTAATTCAGGATTACAATGGAGCTTTCTTAGAGTCTCAGCAATTCCTTAAATATAAGCCAGGCACCTTGGAGTCGTACACTATTCTTTTAAGACACCGTAGCTTTCTCAATAAATGTCTGCTTCAGGAAACTCAGGGACACCATAGATTAAATCTGTAGCAATTTCCTAGAGGAGGATATGAAAGCTCTCCTCCTTGGGGAAGCCTTCTCTATAAGTACAGCCAGAAGAGCAGCCTCCTTTTTATAAATCCCATCATTCTTGTTGTTTGCACCGTGTTCCTCCTGGTACTATAGTACTATGGTTTGTGAATATGTAACCACACATTTTTTAAAGTTTTGTAAAGCAAAAATAATGCTTTGTATCTCTTAGCACACGCTTAGGTCTTCACTCTTAACACTTCACAAGGTTTTAAACCTAGTAGGTGCTCAATTCCTGTGCTGATCAATTAGGAAATCTAGACAGAAAAGCAGGCACCTATCAGTGAGAACACCCAGGTGCCTATGGGGTTTCAGGAGCAGCTTCTAAGGACTCCATGAAAGCTCTACCTCTTGTTATGGACAAAGCATTAGAGAGTCCACCATGGGATGATTTTAGACTGCCAGAGGATCATGCAAGAAACTCAGTTGCCATGGAAACTTGTATGATATGATGAGAACCATTGTTGAAAGATGGTATGACACCCAGAGAATGACAAGCATATCTCTGAGCCCTAAGAAAACACAGAACATCCCAAGCAAATATCTGCTCATTTGTACTTATTTTTGCTATAGAAGCAGCATTATTTCATCACCAATCAATAAGAACATTTGCAAACAGCTTTAAGAATGTTTCTAGTTCCTACTGTGATTCAGTGAGACCCCATACATGCGCAGAGCTACATCTGAGGCAGGCCAACAGCCATCACTGTAGCAGGTGCTGCTGAGATCCTGGTCTGTGACCTGGACAAGGGAAGCCATCTGTGTGCAGGTCCTGTGGGCTGCACTTGCTAGACTAAGGGCAGGATAGACAACCTAACTATTCTTTGGCCATAGATACGTTTGAGAATCTCATTATACCTATGGACTTGCTCCCCAGGAAAATGCCCATATGCACATAAAATCTAATATAACGTATTTCAGAGAATTTAAAACCCCTGGAGTTTTTTCATAAATTTGCTCTATCAAGCACCTTGGGACTTAAGGGGATCCAGATATCATGTTAACAATTTCTGATGAAAAATTAAAATCTTTACACACTAGAATCATCTTTGGACAAAACTGAAAAGCAGGGTGTCATCTACCCTCTCCAACCTTCCAAACCAGCCTTCAGTGCCTTCTCCAGATAGTTCCCTTTTATTCCTTATCCAGTATCACCTGATACTATGTACTGAGCTCATGAACTCACTGGTAAGTTCACTCACTCATAAGTTCACTCACTGGTCCATTCATTTCACTGAGTGTTTTCTATGTGTCAGATTTTAGGGACACAAATGTGAGTATAACATGTCTCATGTCCTGTAGAAGCTTACAGTTCCGTTCAGTCAGGGCTGATTTTGCTTCCCAGGGGACACCTGGCAACGTATGGAGACAGTTTTGGCTGTCACAAGGGGAGAGTGCTATCGGCATCCAGTTGGTAGAGGCCAGGGATGCTGCTAAACACCCTACAATATACAGGACTGTCCCACTACAAAAAAAAAAAAAAAAAAAAAAAGAAAAAGAAAAAACAAATATAGGGCCCATAATGTCAATAGTGCCTTGATTGATAAACTCTGCTCCAGAGTAGACGGGTATGTGACAAAGTGGTAAGTGCAGTGACAAAGACCAGAAGTATTAGGGCAGCTCAGGAAAGGGCACGTGGATAAGAACTCTGGGAGATATGGTTATGATAACAGTCTTCCTTGTTTTCAATGATGAGAGGGAGGAAATAAGAAGGAAAGGGATGAGTCATTCAGGGCAAGCCATCACCATAATGAAGGCAGACATTTCTTTGGGCAATGTCAGGATGGAGCACCAGTTGCAAGTAGTGAGCAAACAAATGGCAAGTTGGAGAGAATCTCCTCATCAGGAATGATGTTCGCCCCTTACCCACCTCCATCAGTCAGTGGTCCAGCCAAAAGAATATGTAGCCATCTGGTAGGACCATCACTCAAGTTATAAACCATATTGCATGCTGGGGGACATCTAGCTATACTTTGGATGTGCCCCATCATCCTTCATCAGTTCCTCCTTTCTCTACTCCCATTCTGGTCAATAATCCCACCTTGTACACACTACAATCAGTCCTCATGATGCTAAAAATACAAAATTATAGACATGTGATATTACATACATTGCACTATATATATGCTACTATTATAAACTTGAATCTCTAAAGAGGTTGGCTTCAAGACCTGGTTAATCAGGAAAACCACAGGACCAGATCTCAGGCCTAGACCAACTTCCAACATGAATTGGGTTGTCCAAAAAGTTGATTTTGTCTCTTCCATGCTTCACTTGGCTCTAGCAGTGCTTAGTTGTCTTTAACTTCATTCAAAAACAATTTCGTTAGATTGTATTGTGACAGCTGTCATATCAACTTGCATTTTTAAAAAATTATTAAAATTGGTGAATTTTTATGTAACCATCTTAATATTGAAGACAGAAAAAATACACAAGATTTTTGGAATATTATGCTTTATTATTTCAAAAAAGGTAAAAATGAATTTGAAATCAACAAAAAAAAAAGATTTGTGCTGTGACTGATTGAACATGTCCAAAGTGGTTTGTGAAGTTTCATGCTGGAGATTTCTCGCTGGACAATGCTCCATGGTTGGGTAGACCAGTTGAAGTTGATGGCAATCAAATTGAGACATTAATTGAGAATGATCAATGTTATACTACACAGGAGATTGCTGACATACTCAAAATATCCATAAACTTATCAATAAACTTATTGGTGAAAATGAAAAATGTGTCTTTTAATTTATGGAAAAAACACATGGCCTTTTTGGCCAACCCAATACCTTCTTTCTTTTTTGTAGAACCTCCCCCTCCCACCTCCTTTGAAATTACTTTGTGAAATCAGGCCCGGCCTCTCTCATCAGTAGGCAGAACCATGGCAGCTGTGCTAATACACATGTAAACCTCTAGCCCCATTGAGGCTGGGGCTCTCCAAGATTGGGAAGCCCCACACAAGGAGCTCCCCATACTGGAATAGAAATGGTTCCTGCCTCCAAACTGTTAGCTATGCATTGGCAGTGTAGTCTGAAGCCAGACCTGAGTTGAAATCCCAATTCTATTACTCACCATTCTATAGCCTTGAGGAAGTTAATTAACTTGTTAAGCTTCAGATTTCTCATTTGTAAAATAGGAATGGAGTCCCTACCTTAAAGAGCTGTCATGAGTATTAAATGACACTTTCTATCTAAAGCATTGAGCAGAGTGCCTCAATAAATTTTATAGGGTGAACCTCAATAAATTTCAGCTATTATTACTAAGGGAAGGAAGCCATTCTGGTCTCAACTCAATGCCTGATTCTCTGCCTGAATATGCTGAGCTATTTGCTAACTCTGTCAGCCCCCACTGTTGACATATTCCATTCTCACAGCTTAGATGTATTCTGCTTCTGCTCCTCTGTCCTGCCCTCCACCCAGACTGTCCTCAGCAGCAATGTTGCTCAAATCTCCAAGCTCCCTCCCAGCATTGTTCTTGTCAGATTCTGATCTCGTCCTACCTATATGGAGCCCCATTATGACCTTTAGCAACCAGGCACTGTGGGTTGTGCCCACCTGGCCAAGCCCTCCCTGCCTTCTCCTAGCCCATCTACCCCAAATCTACCCACAGTCCCTAGGGATCTGTACTGCTAGAGGGCAGGCAGCTGGATAGGACATTTCCCCAGCATGTTCATTTTTAAAAAATTATTTTATTGTTGTTCAATGACAGTTGTCTGTATCTTCCCCCCACCACTACCCCCCAAACCCCAGCCAAACCCACCTCCCTTCCTTACTTCCACCCTCCCCCTTGGTTTTGACCATATGTCCTTTATAGTAGTTCTTGAAAACACTTCCCCCCATTGTCCATTCTCCCCTCCCCTCTGGTTATTGTTAGATTGTTCTTAATTTCAATGTCTCTGGTTATATTTTGTTTGCTTTTTTCCTTTGTTGATTATGTTCCAGTTAAAGGTGAGATGATATGGTATTTGTCCCTCACTGCCTGGCTTATTTCACTTAGCACAATGCTCTCTAGTTCCATCCATGCTGTTGTGAAGGGTAGGAGTTCCTTCTTTCTTTCTACTGTGTAGTATTCCATTGTGTAAATGAGTGGATCTGGCATGTTCTTGATCTTCCATAATGAGCTCAGTGAAGCTGGTGAACAGATACACTAAGTAAATATTCACCTGAGAATATGACACTTTTCTAACTCTCCCACCACCCACTTTTAAGGGAGAATAGTTAAAGATTCGGCATGCCAGTTTGGGAAGGTTGCTAGCCTGGGCTAAAGCTGATGTGTTCTCCACTTGTTTTGTTTTGTTTTGTTTTGTTTCCAAAAGGGGCCTTGGATGAACCCTCAAACACCACCAACCTTCCAACATCTGGCTCTAGGTAATGTTCTCTGTTCTTCTTATGATATTAGGAAATGGTTGGTATAATAACCCTGTTAGGGGCAAAGAAGCAATTGTGGAATAAAAAACTCCCTCTCGTTCCTTGACCCTCCTCCTCTTGAGGCTTATTTGGGGAATCTTAAACAATCCAGATACCGTAGAACAGGGGTGTTGAACTCATTTCACCGGGGGCCACATCAGCCTCGTGGTTGCCTACAAAGAGCCAAATGTAATTTTAGGACTATAAATGTAACTACTCCTTAACAGTAAAGCAAGAGCTTGGCACTGCCACCAGGTAGAAACAAGCTGCCAGGATGGATAAAACAAGGTGGAGGGCCAGATTCGGCCTGCAGGCCTTGTGTTTGTCACCTGTGCCCTAGAACAAAGGTCAGGCTTTCCACTAGACAACTTGGCCTTTGCCCAATGGTCAGAGGCACTCAGTAAACCAAACTTTACATTGTAGAAAGGGTCAAAGGCAGCTTGAATTTGATAGCTAGAAGCCTTCTCAATCAAGCTGATAGTGTGTGCTGTGTACAGCATCTCTACGGTGAGGCATAGTGTAAGTATAGCACCGAGAGAGTAAAGGAGGCTACAAGCATACCTGAAGCAAGGCAAAATTTAGAGTTTTTCATAGTTTTCACAATCCACTGGCTGCACTGAGCAACACTCACAATGCCCCTATTTTGTGTTTAGAAAAAGTCTCAGTGTGTTCTGAGCTTTCTAAACTATTCCCCTATGCTCAACCTCTTGCCAGTTGGGTTCATGCATCTTTGCTTAACAGCCTAAACCTGTTCCTTTGCCTGCCTGGGTGTATTGCATATCCTGAAAGTAGACACAAGTCATTACTCAGAAAGTTAATACTCAGAAAAAGTGAACCTGCACTTTCAAGTTTCCCGTTACTCTATGGTGGGCAGGTATCTGTTAGAATCCAGCCTGCTGCCTGTCTTTGAAAATCAAGTTTTATTGGAACATAAATCACACCTATTTATTCATGTATTGTCTGTGGCTGCTTTCCTACTGCAACAGCAGAGTAGTTCTGTCTGCTAATTTGACCTTCAAAGCCTAAAATATTTATTTTTTGGCCTTTTACAGATGTTGATGATCCCTGCTTTGAGGCTAGCTTGTGTGATTATGAGGCTGAGAAGTCCCATAATTTGCCTAAGAGCTGAAGGTCCAGGAAAGCTGGTGCTATCTTTCTGGTCCAAATGCAAAGGCCATTTAAGAACAAGGTGCAAGTTCCCATCCAAGTCCCAAGGCCCAAGAACCAGGAGAACTGATGTGTGAGGACAGGAGAAGATGGATGTGCCAGATGATGCAGAGAGCAATTCACCCATCCTTTGCCTTTCTGTTACATTAAAGCCCTCAACAGATGAAATGATGCCCACCCGCATAGGTGAGGGCCATCTTCATTCCTCAGTCTACCAATGCAAATGCTACTCTCTTCTGGAAATACCCTCACAGACACACCCAGATATAACATTCTGCTAGGTATCTGGGAATGCCTTAGGCCAGAGAGTCAAGTTGACCTATAAAACTAACCATCAAAATTTGATATATGAAAGTTTCCCAGGGGAAAAAATAGTTCAGTGATGAAATGAGTTGTCACCAGGGGTATAAGACAACATCCTTGGGTTACATCTTTCTTCTTCTCTTCCATCTAATCCTTAACTAGGAAATTCTCTCTATTGCTTCAAAGCACAACTGTAACTACAGCTCCTTCATGGTTCCTCCTTACCATCTCCCACAATAATCCCAGCTCTTATCACTGTCAGCATCACACCATTTACCTCCTCCACATTACATTATGTTGCCTGCATATTAGGTCAGCTTCCACAAGTAAACTATAAATACTTTGAGAAGGAGTATTTCCTTGTATCAGTCGGGGTACCCTACAGGAAAGAGATGGTCCACTCAAAACATCTAACTGAGGAGAGTTTTGTAAAGGAATTACTCAATAAACTGTGGGCAGATCTAAAGCAAACATACATGAGATAGGCTGGCAACACCCAACATTCATTAGTACCAAGAAGCCTGGAAGAGGCATGGGGACACAGAAGGGCCAGAACACAGAGAGAGCTGTGGTTATGACTACAGTGAGGGTTGTGTCAGAGGTTGCTCAACAAAAGCTGTGACCATAGGCAGAGGAGGCCAGTTACTGTGGTCCTCTTCCACGACCAGGCAGGAAGAGAGTAAAGAAACAATGACCTTGACTTCTTTCACCTCCCAAATTCTGATATCCTGCTAGGTCCTCCCTTTGGCCAAACCCAACCAAGGCCAGAAAACCAGAGATCCTTCTGACAAGATCAATGTGCTACATCCTCCAGGGGTGCACCGTCATGTACAGAAGGATGGCATGGTTCTAGAGGAGCAAATGGCAACTATCCAGCATATATATCCCACACCTACTAAATACCCTAAATATAAAGCACATTTTTCAAAAGTGCTTGTTGATTGGCTTAATTCATGCATGCCTATGGAAGGCCTAATTACTCTAATGATTTGGATGTAAACCATCAAGAGGATGAAGATGAGTTGAAGAACCTTTTTGGGGCCTTTTATGCTCCTACAAGTCTATCAAAACTGCATGGCTATCATAGTTGAGGGTGCAGCATGGCCAACATTTCTCTTTCTTTTGGTGGGGACAAAGGAATGAGAATACCACAAAGGAATACATCATTCATAAGAGAAACTGCTACTCACAAGTGTGCTTAAAAGAAAAAAGTAATTTTCTCTCAAATTAAAAGAGAATTTTTTCAATTGAAATGTGAACTGGTAAAAAACATAACTCACTCCCCAGCCTTCTCATCAGTTAAAAGCTATCATAGCTGTACATGAAGCCTGGGAATGATTCTTGCAAATAAAAAAAGCACAGTGTGTAATGCTGACTTTTACTGATCAAAAAGCATCCTGGGGTGGGCTGAACAGCTTTAGGTCAAGAAGAGGCCTCGATTTCTGGGGTGGTTTTTATTGTTATTAGAGAGAAGACTGTACTTGCCGTCAATATGCAGCTATTTGGCACACTCCTAGTGGTAGAAGCACACTGGTAGTCACTTGTCTTTCTCTCAGGGCCTTTACCCCCAACGTTGAAACACATTTTTCATTTCAGTTTCACTTACCTGTCACTTTCTTCTTAAAAAGGATGATTTATCAAGAAAAAAATCATCAACATCAAAGAATACTTCAGCGTTACCACCCACATACACACATACACTCACACTCACTCACTCAAACTCTTCCGTGTCATGTCCTGAAAGCAAAATTGTGAGTAAGAACTAGAAACACATCCCCCAACTGGAAGTTTTCTTTAATATCTGAACATGAGTTTCTTCATTCTGTGATTCCTCCAGCCTAAAAATTTAAAAGCTATTGCGAGGAAGCTATAATTTCTACTCAACACTTCATGATTTGCCTATGTAAAATAAAGAGTGTAATGAAGTTAATAACACCTTATTTTTGCAGTCCATTATGAGGAATTATTTCCTGCAAAATCTGAAAGTGGAAATTATCTCTAGATAGTCTCACTCTCAAAAATATGGGTCATAATGATTACGGCACTGGAATTTTAAGACAAGATTTTAATGTTTCTCTTTCCTCTAGTCTGTTTTCCAAAAGGACATCTTTTCTTCCAGGGGTATTATACACATAGTGAGAGACAAAGAACTGAAGTGACAGGTAGGAAGCCTCAGTTCTACGCTCAGTTATATCCTGGTTATACAACCTCAGCAATAGCATCTAACTTCATGGACTATTACCGTATTTTTTGGACTATAAGACTCACTCCTCTCCCCCAATTTGGGAGGAAAATGGGGGTGTGTCTTTTAGTACAAATGTAGCTTACATTTACATTGGTGAAATATTATGTTATTTATGTTATTAAACATTTTACCACATTTTTTGCTTCAAATTTTTTTTTCCTATTTTCCTACTCTAAAACCGAGGAGTATCTTTTTTTTTCATAATTAATTAAGTGTGAATTTTATTTAATAAGCAGACTTTTTCCAAACACCTTGTCCTAAATGTCTGCTGTAGGGAAACCTGGCATTTTTTTAAAAATATATTTATTTATTATGCTATTACAGTTGTCCCATTTCCCCCCCTTCACTCAACTCCATCCTGTCCACCCCCTCCCTCCCACATTCCCCCCCTATAGTTCATGTCCATGGGTCATACTTATAAGTTCCTTGGCTTCTACATTTCCTACACTATTCTTACCCTCCCCCTGTCTATTTTCCACCTATCATTTATGCTACTTATTCTCTGTACCTTTCCCCCCTCTCTCCCCCTCCTGCTCCCCTATTGATAACCCTCCATGTGATCTCATTTCTGTGGTTCTGTTCCTGTTCTAGTTGTTGGCTTAGTTTGCTTTTGTTTTTGTTTTAGGTGTGGCTGTTAATAACTGTGAGTTTGTTGTCATTTTACTGTTCCTATTTTTGATCTTCTTTTTCTTAGATAAATCCCTTTAACATTTCATATAATAAGGGCTTGGTGATGATGAACTTCTTTAACTTGATCTTATCTGAGAAGCACTTTATCTTCCCTTCCATTCTAAATGAAAGCTTTGCTGGATACAGTAATCTTGGATGTAGGTCCTTGCGTTTAATCTTGGATAATGTAATTATGATGTGCCTTGGTGTGTTCCTCCTTGGGTCCAGCTTCTTGGGGACTCTCTGAGCTTCCTGGACTTCCTGGAAGTCTATTTCCTTTGCCAGATTAGGGAAGTTCTCCTTCATTATTTGTTCAAATAAGTTTTCCATTTTTTGTTCTTCCTCTTCTCCTTCTGGCACCCCTATAATTCGGATGTTGGAACGTTTCAAGATGTTCTGGAGGTTCCTAAGCCTCTCCTCATTTTTCCGAATTCTTGTTGCTTCATTCTTTTCTGGTTGGATGTTTCTTTCTTCCTTCTGGTCCACACTGTTGATTTGATTCCCAGTTTCCTTCACATCAGTATTGGTTCCCTGTTCATTTTCCTTTGTCTCTCTTAGCATAGCCTTCATTTTTTCATCTAGTTTTCGACCAAATTCAACCAATTCTGTGGGCTTCCTAATTACCAGTGTTTTGAACTGTGCATCTGATAGGTTGGCTATCTGTTTGCTGCTTAGTTGTATTTTTTCTGGAGCTTTGATCTGTTCTTTCATTTGGGCCATTTTTTTTTTTTGTCTTGGCACATCTGTTATGTAAAGGGGCAGAGCCTTAGGTGTTCACCAGGGTGGGGTAACACTGGTTGCTGCGCTGTGACACTGTACGTGGGGGAGGGGCCAAGAGGGAGCAATGGCACTTGCTCCACTCTCCACCGGTTTTCAGTCACTCCCTCTGCTACCCACAATCAAATTGGGCCCCTCTGGTGCTGGTTCCCTAGTAGGTGGGCTTGTGTGTGCTCTAGGCCCCTGTGGGTCTCTCCAAGGACCTCTCCTGTGAGGCTGGGAGTTTCTCCTGCTGCCGTCCCAACTCCCACGGGTGTTTTCAATCAGAGGTTTGAGGCTTTATTTTCCCGTGCTGGAGCCCTGGGTTGCGCAGTCTGCTTTGCTCCCCTGCCATTCATCCCGGCTCATCTATGAGCAAGTGTGGGGCCATGGGGTGCTACCCGCCGCTTTGCCTGCCCCATTCTCTGCCACTCTGAGTCCGGCCCTCTCAGTTTATCTGTGTGCGAATGTAGGGCAGACTGCCTGCCTGGTTCGTCTCACACTCCTCCAGTCTCAGTCCCACCACGGCCACGCAAGTCCTCTCCCGACCCGCTGCCTGTCTCCGCCCCTCCTACTGGTCTGGATGAATGTTTCTTTTTTTATCTACTTGGTGTTGGACTTCCTTGCCCTTTGATTTTCTGTCAGTTCTGGCTGTACGAGGAGGCGCAGTGTGTCTACCTACGCCTCCATCTTGGTTCTCCCTAAAACCTAGGAGTGTCTTGTGATCTGAAAAATACAGTAACTAGTTCTGCAGAATGAGGGGACTGAATAAGCCATTCCCAATTTAGTAGTCTATGATTTTAAAAAATTATATAGACTAGAACAAAGTAAAATAAAATAAGCATGCCTTGGGAATGAAGAGTGAGTTATATGATGCTGGGTGTCTCTTATTTTTTTCTTGTATTTCCCAGCAACCCTTTTCTAGACCACCCTGTGTCCTCCTTGCTTAGTTATTTGTACGATTTCAGCACGGAGCCAAAAGGAGGGCCACGCCTTCTCACCCCCTCCTTCGTTTCTTCCTGACAGTCACAACGAACTTCATTCAAGGACCTTTCAATGGATCTCATGCTCAAAGAACCAACTCAAAAAGGGTACTCTTGTTGTCATTGTCCCAGCAACAGTATCTTATATGAGGAAAGAACATAACACTGAAATAGACGGAAAAACTATAATCTCCCAGCCTAATAGCATGACGCTAAATGGCATGTAACCACCCCCATATACTGGGACACATAGTCATAGGTGAGCATATTCTTTTTCAGGATTTTCCCAATATGCACGTGCAGAAGTAACACTTAACTGCCTCTACGAAACAAGAAAGATATTTCTTTAGTGTATAAAGTCTCCTAAGCATCATTTAGGGAGATTTAACAGGATTACATTTCTTAGGTGGTGCCAAGCAACAAGCTCTCAGTTTCACAGTGTTCTTTTATGCTGTAATCAAGACATATATTACAGCCCTCACATGACTCAGGGTAGCACCATCTGCCAATGGGAACTCAAGCTTGGTTCGGGGCTCCCAGCTAGCACTGGTAATATCACAGGCTTTGATTTATGCTCACAAATGTATCACTAAACAAAATATAAACGTGGGCAAAGATTTCAGTTAGACTGTTTCCTCTTCTCTGATTTTCAGGTACCCAGTGCCTTCATACTAATCCACTTCCCCCTTCCCTACTTGCCCTGACCCAGCCCTGCATTCCAGCACTCTGTATTCTGTGTCTTTTTGTTTACCAATTCCCTCAACAAAACTCTACTCATCCAGATGACATTTGGGAGTGATCCAAGATCTTTTATTAATGAGTGCTACTATGAATTATTGAAAGACAATAGCTTAGCATGCTTGCTTTGATAGGGTCTTTGCATATTCTCTGGGATAGAAGGCAGAATTGGGGCTTTAGGGACTGGAATTTGGGGATAAAGAGAACCTTTCTTGTGTTGCTCATATCGTGCTATGTGGGCACCTCTGTCCCCTGCCTGGGCATAAGACAGACCCCAGTGGCAGGTTGATATGTAAGAAGTGCTTTCTTTGCCAAAGGAGAGGCAGATAAATCATCTTTTTATCCTATCTCCCCAGAAGTTGCAAAAGGAATAAATATAAACACACACACACAGAGACACACAGACACACACAAATATTCACCACATTCTACCTGGAAATAAAAAGACATAAGAGATGAGAAGAGGACATAACCATTGGAAAGAGACCTTAAAGTACTATTAAAGTTCTTAGTCTCTGAAGAAATGCTGCTCAGTGCATAGCCCACAGAGGCACAGAAGTTGCCTCTAATAAGAAAAGAACTAGACCAAAAAGTCTTTTCTCAATCGCCAGAAACTCACACCTGTGAATAGTTTCTTAGCTTTGTGGTAAATAGCTAATCTGTACATTGGCAGAGTAGGACCTACAGCAGCAGAATTGGAAAAGTGCAACTGATAAATCAACTCAACAAAAATACTACTGAGCACCTACTCTGATCCAGAGTCCGGGCCAGGTGTTGGGAGTATATAAATGAATAAAACACATCCCTCTACAACATGCAAACAAAGGAACTAAGCTAATTTCTATTTCAGGACATGAGCAAAAGGGAAAGGAGTGACTTGCTTGATTTGATTTGTTGCTCTGTTCATAGGTATAGAATAGAAGAGATGGCCAGCACCTCTTAGCTCGTGACTGTGAAAGAGTGACAAACCTTCAAAAATCAGTGGTGTAGTCTATTTCCTTGGACTAACCAGATTCTCATACACAGAAGCAAACCCAACCAAGTGGTTAAGTATGATGCTCATCAGCATTAACACAATTAGAGGAAAGCTTATGGAGAATTAAACTAATTTACATACCTAGGAAGATCTCAGAGTTTCTTTGCTCTTCAATAATTGAAGCTGTGTTGAATTCTTGTTCAACTTATCCCGAAAGTTAAGATAAATGGGTGATGGAACAACTATATATAGGCTTGGCATCTGGCATCAGCTGTACAGTAGTGTTTTTGTATAGGTTAAAGTCTACTTCGGCTGGAATTAATGTAATTATATTTAATGTTGACAGATTATGACATTTGCCTATTAAGACACTATACAAACATTCCAATAATTTACTGGCTTTTGACTCTGTAAAAAATAAATGAAACAAAATCCCGGGGGATATTGCTAATGGGGTAACTGGAATAGAGGTTTGAAAAGCACAGGGTTCAGGAAATAACAGTCAAAGAATAATGCATTTTAAGCCAAAACATATAGAGTGGTAAATGAATATTTAGTACTTACCACAAGACTGCTGTCTAGAGACAGTCTTTTTCCAAAGTCCCTTTTCTCAAGCTGTCTCTTTCCCTCCATGGGTGAAGTTATTTATTTTCCTTTGTGATTTATAAGAATTCCTCTTCTGCCTTCAGGGTCACTGCAAAAAGTGAACACGTTTTCACTATCCAAGTGAACAGTTTTTAGACCCTTGTTTTTAACTTTATAACCAGGGACAAGTGCTGAAGCCAAAAATACCCAGGCCTAAATAATAAGTATAGAACTGGGCTCTCTCAATTCCAAAAACCTCTCCAGGTTGCAAATGTCAGATTCATCTTTATAGAGGCCCCTGTGTTTTTATAGGTTTTGCTCATGGTATTGGGAAATTGGTTTGCAGGTGGAATCAGCAGACTGCAGAAAAAAGCAAACAGTCCATTTCATGCCACACTTGCTCCACACCCATCCTCTACTGGCCAGAATCATTCTGTTGTTGTGCACATGGATGCTGTCTGCAAATTCCATGAAAGCAAACTGACAAACCCACACTCCATAACCAAGAATTGTTGAGCCCAAAACCCAATGAGGGAAAACTGAAACAAACAATATTGTCAATATTTAATTTAAAAATATTTGATTTAAACATATTTGAGGAACATTATTAGATACATTTCCTTTGGGACAGGTTAATTCAGAAAGGTGGAAGACAGACATCATTATTGTCAATGATTATTTGAACACCCACTGCATCTACCGTATGAGATACAGTTAATCCCTTCACTCCACTAAGATTACTTGTTCTAAAATTATTAAGTATTTTGGTTAGTAAGGATGTATCATATGTTAAGCACTAGCTCCTAGTTTTCACCAAGATGTAAAAGGCTCAAAGTAAAATAAATACGTTGGAGTCCAGGCTTTCCTTCTCATTAGCTAAGTGACCTTGAACAAGTCATTGAGCCTCTCTAAAATTTATGTTTCCTAACTGCAATCAAAAACAATCAAATGATGTATGTAAAAATGGTTTAAAGGCAGTGAAATATAACCTACAAGTATGTAAGTTATAATTATACACAGATCACATTACAGACCAGTTAACCTTAAATACTAGTTGACATAATTTAATGTCTTTGATGATTCAGAGGCACTTTGAGATACAGATATGCTCATACTCCACACAAAACACATGGCCAATGTAATGCTGATACAGAAGAGCTGGACTTCTATACCAATCAGTTTTTAATAAAACTGAAAAGAAATAATTTTCAAAACTCTCTCAATTGCTCCATCTCTGAAGAGGATGCAACAGACTCTACTTTACAGCCCACACACAGCACGTGACCTGTTTTTCTTGATTTCCTCCACCAGGAAGAGAGTTAAGATGGCTGTGGCCCAGACAGAGTCTGCCCAAATTACAGTCAATTGTAGGGAACTGATGGACCCCTTTTCCAGCCATAGGCTCCCTCCTCCGTCTGAGTCATTCCACCTCTCGTTTTTCAGAAACATTAATTTTAATTCATTTCTAGTCCACTCAGAAACTTGTAGGAGTCCATTCTGAATTCAGGATAAAATTCACATTTTTCAACATCATGCTCAAGGTCTACTTCCTGCCAACTAGTCTTTTCCAATCCCAAGCACACTAGGCACATTCCTGAGACCATGCTTTTGATCATACTTCTCACCTCCATCTAGTCTATTCCTCCCCTTGCTCCAGTGTCTGGCTCAGGTCCCATCTCCTTCACAATACCTTCCTAGTCACTCCATTTGGCATCTTTCTCTCTCAAGTTTCATACAAGTCCTTAGAGACTTAACTTATTAATCACCATCATCACCTAGAATAGTTCTTTAAATATAGTAAGTTCTTAATACTTGCTTTCTAGTAATCATTAAAAATAAACTCTCAGAAGCATTTTCCAGAATTAAATTAGCTCTGTACTATTACTATAGGCAAAACTACTAGTCAACTGAAATTTGTCTAGGGGGCTCATCTCTCCCACTTTCAGCTATTCCCACCCATTTTGCAACCCCCTCCTCATCTCAGTGACTGGATGTACTGGTAGCTAGCAATATTCTCCATAATAATGAGTCCAACCAGAGAGACTACTCAGCCACTGAGATTTCCTCCTCCCTCAAAAGCATGATTCCTAAGTCTTATTCCAAAGACCCTGAGGGTTGATAAGTCACAACAGATGATCTTTGGATATTTAGCATGTATTTACTCAGTGATTACTATGGAGGATTCAGTGCTTAGAAGTTAATGACACAGCCATGTATAAGAGAGTCTTTATGAAACTGACATTCTATTGGGAACATACAGAAAATAAATAAGCAAGCAAATAACTTCAAATGGTGATAGGTACCCGCTCTGAAGGAAATAACTCCCAGTAGGTGGTGTAATAGTGTCGAATATGTGGAAGGGGAGATTTTTTTTTTTTTTTTTTTTTTTTAGTGAAAAGGAAAGTGGTTTACTCAAGATGCCAGCAAGCTGAGAAGATGGCGGACTCTTGCCTCCAAGCCCATCTTAACATCTCAGTGCAAGAGGAGGTTTTTACTTTTATTTATTTATTTTTTTAACCTCTTTGATTTATTTATTTATTTATTTATTATGCAAACCTTTATTTTATTTTATTTTATTTTATTTTATTTTATTTTAAATAGAATGGTAATGGTGGAAGCCAGCCATGTGGATAAAATAAGGGTAAAGAGCATGCCAGGCAGGGAGACCAGTCTTTCTGCTGGGAAAGAGCTGGGAAAGTTGTGCATGTCCCATAATAGGGGACCAATTCCTCAGGATCAAAGCAAGCTGGAAAGAGAACATGTGAAAAAAGTCCCAGGATGTAAGCAACAACTACGCATACAGGGTCTTGTAGGCCAAGAGAACGTGTTTGTTCTAAACACAATGTTTAAGCTTAGGGTTCATTTTCTATTTTACTTCTTACTAGCTGAAAGCATTAAACAAATTATTTGACATATTTAAGCTTCAGTTGATTCAGTTGTAAAATGACAGTAGTAAAACCTTCATAGTAAGATTGGTATGGTGATTAATGAGATGGTCCATTTAAAGAGCAATGCCTAAAACATAGTAGGTAAGGTTTAAACATTTGATATGTTGGTTATCCCTTCTGGTAAACATGATGAAACTCATCAAGGAGCAACTCTGGTGACTGGATTTTATACTCCATAATAGGCTAATGAGACTGTCATTTTGGGAAACAAGGATCCTTTTGACAGTTCTCAAATAGCCTACATCACTATGTGGAAGGCTGATTGTACAGCTTAACCTGGTCGATTTCTTTTTACACTCTATGGTGCCAATTATAGAGGCACAGATTGACATTCAAAACATTTAGCAACTGACGCAGCACAGGACTGACCAATCAGAAGGACACGGTCCATGACAACAGGCAGTATAAATGTAGCAGTGTGTCCTGGCCAAACTTCAGCCTAAGTGTGTATACTACCTCCCATCCCAAGAACTTGAGATTTTGTGTATTAAACCATAAGGCAATCATGGAAAAGATCAAAGTAAAGTCACACAAAAAGATCAAAGCAACACCTCCCTCTCCCCTCCACGCCCCCAAAAGTGGCACCAGGATATATCAATAAGGGGAGAGATCCACAAAGGAGAAGTCAGGCAGGCTGATGCATTCCACCTGTCAGGGAAAAGGTGTATCCACACTTACTTACACATACCCAGCAAGGACTGCAGGTCTAGAGTGGAAATGAGTATGTCACATCCCAATAACAATTTGGTATTACACTGGCCATTTGTATCATCCAGCAAACTCTCATGTTCAAAGAACACTGTCATTAAAAAATCTAATTTTATTTGATTCCTAGGTAGGGTTACTTATAGAAGAATGTGCTGACCAGCAAATATAAGTAGGAAATCTTTTGGAAATTTACATTTTTAGTACAAATTTGCAATTTGGCATCTGACTCTTTATACTCATTAACTAGATATTTGCTTAGTATATTAGCTCGTACTGCCATAACAGAATACCACAGACTAGGTGGTTTAAACCATAGAAATTTATTTTCTCACAGTTCTGGAGGCCGGATGTTGAAGGTCAAGGTGCCTGCAGGGTTGGTTTCTGATGAGGCATCTCTCCTTTGTTTGCATTTGGCTGCCTTCTCTTTGTGTCCTCACATGGCCTTTTCCTATGCACACATGATTCTGGTGTATCTTCCTTTTCTTCTAAGGACACCAGTCCTATTGAATGAGGCCCCCACTCTTAAGACTTATTTAACCTTAATTACCTCCTAAAAGTCGCGATTGCCATATCTGGTCACATTGTGGGTTAGGGCTTCAACATATGAATTTTCAAGGGATCCATTTTAGTCCATACAGTTAATTTCAGTCAGATTTCAAAGCCTGATCACAGCCCAATGTACTAATAATCAAATTTCTGTGTCTAAACTACTAAGAGAAAACTCTGGGTGTCACTGGCTATGGGAGTGACCCTATCCCTCTCCACTGGTTATTTCACTGTTGGATTTCACTACACCAACTCCCACCATATTCTTCTCTGTATTGCAGGTCAAGAGGTACAAACTACATATTAAGATTTCTTAGTCAGCTGATCAGGTCAAGGCAGTGAGAGATCAGAAGGCAACAGGAAGGCAGAGGCCATTCTGCTTCCAGCTGCAGGTGACCAGCATCATCAGTGGTTGACTACAGGCTCCAGTGACTTCTCTGATACCCACAGCAGCTCAGCATAAGAAAAGGCAGTCACGGCTTCCTGGGCTTTGAGTACCACCACCTTATGCCTTTTGCTCCCTCAACTCTTCCAAAAGTGTCACAAATTTTTTCATGCATTAAATCCCTCTCTGCTTGAACTATTTAGGGTAGTTTCTCATTTCCAGGCTTGACAAGATTGATGCACACCCCATACGGAGATACCTTTGGACATGCAGCCAACTTTCCTTGCACAGCTCCTGGCTTCCTTCTTGTACACAAGCACTTATACACACACTCATACACACATTCTGTGAGCCTTCTGAAATAATAGCATGGACTTAAATGTCCTCCAAGACTAAGTTTCTGGAGAGCAGGGACAATATTTTATGTCCCATGATCCCCTAGATAGCATAATGTCTTATGCATACCAAACTGGCACACACTGGATGAGCACTTGTTGTTTGAATGAGTGAATAAATGAATGAATGTTTGCAGCTGTCTTTGTGAACATGTAAAGAACAGGGCAGCAATAAACATTCCTAAAGCAAAGAAATGCTATAAACATTTATTACACTGAAATTAATTTTTTAGCCAAACATACAGGCATATCCAAGCCTCAAAGAAAACATTTTACCATTATTTTAAAACTATTATCAACCTAAAAATTATTGCTTAGGCCCTGCCTGCACTTAAAAAGTACTATAACCCATTGTGTTCATGTCTTTTCTGTAGCTCTCACAATTCTTTTTATAAAGAACACACATCTTCCCCTGAGTGATGGATTGAAAGCCTCTCCCTCCTTGCATGGGAAGAAAATGGTCAGAAAGTTGAAGGAAGACAGGATATTAAGCATCTATTTTTGATTGATGGTCATTGATACTGATCTCCCCTTCCCCTCACATACATTTCTCTCTGGCTGATGAAAATAATATTTCTTGGTATCTGTAGAAGTCAGAGCTGGTCTTAATAAATTCTCTTTAATTTTCCTCACAGATAGTAATGGCCTTTCAGTGGCAGACCGACTTTTCAATACTCCTAGAGATGTCAGTAATATTTTTTGCTAGACTTCATTAATAAACTGTATAATTTCCAATAACCAAATAACACTTATCAATAAAATCTCAAAGGCACATTTTGTCACACGCACATAGTTGCATACATGCAGGCACACATTCTCATACTCACACACACGCACTTATACACACACTCACACACACACTCTGAGAATAGTTTGCTCCATCTCAATTTCTGCCTCTTCACTTCCCCCGCTCCCCACCCCTGCTTTGAAATTTTAACAGTAGTGCCAGAGCAAATGGAGATACATGGTGGAGCCAAAACGCAGTGGAAGATTTGGCTCCCAGCCCTCTTTGCCACATAAATTTGCATTTGAGCACGTTCCCTTACTTCTGTGAGTCAACATTTCCTAATCATTTCCCAGTAGGTTATTGTGAGGTTCCAATGAGATCATGTATGAAAAAGCCCTTCCACATCTAGAGTCAACATATTTTTCAGTCAACTTCCTTAAGCAACAAACAGTGTAAAATATGACTGTTTACAGCCTCAGTAGCATCCAGAGAGCAAAGACTGTGTCAGTCTCGTTGGCATGTCATCTGCAGCACCCCACCACACTGGCACCTACAAATCTTACAAAGAGTAACTTCAGAATTGAACATGCCAAAGACAAATCAAAAGGGCAGCAAGTTTCCTGTCCCTGACAAGACAGCTCAGCAGATACCCACACTGGCTGCTCCTCAAAATCACCTGGAAGCGTGTATAATACACCAACAAGCAGGCCCCATTGCAGACGGGTAATCTCTAGGGATGCGGGGCCCAGGCACCAGGGCATGGTGACAGCAGCCAGGGCTGGCAACCACTGCTTAGATCAGTGGTTCTCAGACTTTGCTGCATACCAGAGTCACCCAAAGAGTCACTGAGACCCATCCCCAGACCAAAGAAATCAGGATCACTAGGAATGGGACCGAGTCATTATTACTTTAAGATCCCAGAATGACTCCAACACACAGCCAACTGATCACCAGCTGGAGGGGAAAGCATACCCCCTTTCTTGATCTCCTTCCCTTTCTCAAGGGCTGAGGAAAATGCAGCTGTTGGCAGCAGCAACTACCTTTTTTAGCCACTGTTAACAGTTCTTAATCTGCACACTCGGAGTCCAAAGAAGATAAATGTTACATACAAACTATTTGCATCAGGAACTCCCCCACCCCATTCTCTCAGGCTCACTAACAGTCATGCTGGTCTTTTGCTTTGTGCAGAAACTAATGTTGAATAAGAGAACTATCAAATCTAGATTCCAAATTAATCTACAGATATCTTAGAAACTCAGTATGAGGCCATAACTTAGAGAATGAGGGAAAGGATGTCCAATACCAAAGACAAGAGGGGCAGAAAACTGTGACTCAAATGCTTCCAAATCCTGCTCCCCTCCTTCCTCCACACTGTTCTTCATTGTGAACACCTTGCTCTCATTTCAAAGTGCCAATAGCATGGGGGTAAAAATAGAAATTATGAATTTATAAGATTTTTTATAGCTACCAAAGGGAACATTTGAAACTCCTGTCAGCCTTGTATTACAATCTCTTTGTCCCTATCTCTTCTGCCTATGTAAGGGACAGCAGAGGACTTGCCTTCCACTTCAGCATATACACACAACAGTGTCCTTTTGGAAGATACATTGGCTCAATAACCTGCAACTGATACATACATTCGTGAGGTAAATAGGTAAAGGTGTGTGTATAGATGTGCACACACATGTGTATATGTGCGCGTGTATGAGTGTGTGAGTGCACGCCTGCGTGTATGCACATGCACTCTGAGTTGACAGGAAAACTGCCATCTCCATTCTGGACACGAGTATAAAAACATACCAAATGATGTGGTTTTCAACCATAGGGTGTCTATCTGAATCCTAACCTCACCCTGACACTGACTAAGAAGACTGACTGCCAACATACTCCCCAAATGCAGTGTCCACCCCTGCCAGCCAAATTCATGGCTGCAAACTCTCAGCGATGTGGCAACAGCCCTTCTCTTTGAAGTAGAGGAAATTTTTGCCTAATGATGAAAACTGGTTTTAAAAAATGGTTTCATGAGCTCATGTTCATTAAACCTCTCACCCAAGATGTTGTTCAGTAACTTAGAGTTGATGATTAAAAAGCTGGTCAGACCCCTTAAAATCACTGCCCCAGGGCCCCTTCCAGACAAACAGGGCCCCAATACAGAGAACGAGAGCATACAGCAAAGTCTGGGTGTGGGAATCTTGGCTATTGTTCAACATGCAGCTTTGGTAAACTGAAACAGTTAAAAAAATGGTATCAGTTTGAACTCTGTTCCTTAGCAATGGAGGACAGGGAAAACTCTTGGAACCTCTAAAATGTCCAAAATTCTGTAATTTCAAACTCTTATCTTTTAAATCTTTTTAAATTTGAGGTATAATTCACATACTACAAAATTCACCTTTTTAAAGTACACAACTCAGTGTCCACCCTTTCAATTACCCAATGTTTACTTATTTGCTACAGAAACTGGGGGTTGTGTGTCTCTCTCAGCACAGGCACAAAGAAGCCCCCTTGCTAATGCTTGAGCTCCATCAAGCCTGACTATCCCACATCACCATCATTTTGGGTAGCAGCATCCTAAACATCCTAAGTTAAATGCTTCAGCTGAAAAGCTCTGTGATCTTTGAGCAATTTTAGTGACCTTAAGCAATTTAACATCTTGGTTTAAGTTTCCTTATGGATAAAATTAAGAGAATAATGACAGAAATCATCGTAACAAACTTGCTCTGAGGATTAAAATGATGCCTGTTTTAAAATAATGGAGTAGATGTTCAATGACTGTTAGGTGTCATACAACAGAATTCTTTTCCATCAGAATTCAGTAGTATTTATTCAATATTTATTCTGTTCCACACCCAGTGTTAGGCTCTAAAGAATATAGAAATAATATAGAAATAAAGAATATAGAATAAAGAATAGGCTCTAGAGAATAAATAAAATAGGAGAAGGGAGGGAATAAGGGATAAAGAGGGGATAAGGGAGGGGATAAAGAGGAGATAAGGGAGAGGGGAGGGAAGGGAAGAGGAGAAAAGGAGGAGGAGAGAAGAGGAAGGAGAAGGAGGAAGAGGACAAAAAGAAAAGGGAGGAAGAAAGAATGAAAGAAAGAAGATGTGAAATACATATCCTCAAATTTTAAGAAAGTTTAAAACCACAATGGAAATAATGATTTATATATTCATAGTAAAAAGTAAATAAAGAGGTAAATGAATGAATGAATGATTTTAGCATAAAGGAGATTCACTTTCTATTTGGATAATCCTGGTAAACTTGCCTTTATTGTCATCTGAAGTATTTTCAGCTGATTTCCAGACACAAACTATTGCTACATTTTAATAGTGCATGAACCAAAAACTAAGAGGTGGAATGGCAGGGGTTTGGACCAGGATAAGCATTTCAGCTGTGGCTGCTCTTCTCCAACCATCTGTTCTTTCTCTCCCAGTTTTTCTTTGTAAAGATTTTCCCTGCTGTGTAGTTCCCTTCTCTGCCTCTTCTCCATTTATCACTTTAGAAAGGTTTCTAGTTCATTACATGAAATGTCTACATGCTGCCCATAAACTCTTAAGGGAAGTCAGTATAGAAATGAAACAGATAAATAAATAACTTTTAAAAATAAATAAGTTGCGCACATAACCCCAGTGGTTTGGAAGAACAGTTAGATAAGTGACTGGGGAAAAGAATTTTCACACTGTGTCATCTGCTTACGATAATGAGTTAATTAAATTAGAAAAATTCTACTGCCAAAAGCAAAAACATCCAAATACGTGAGATGCAGGGGGAATTATAGGCCATGCTACTAAATGAATTCTGTTCAATCTGTTTTTTCCCCTTTGAGAAGGCTATAGAGGGCTACACTTAAAAAACCATCCAATTTCAAGAGTGTATTTTCCATCTGGGGCCAGTTGGGTAGCGTATGCTCTAAACTCTACAAATCCCACTGAGAGGCAACATGACTTGTTAGGAAAACAGTTTATGAAAAGCAATATCTTGTGAAGATCCAGCAAAAGGTTTAACTGCAATGTCCCCATGTATTGCTGAATTCATTATTTTCCATTAAATGCCTTTGCACACAGTAAAAACACCAAAATGATCCAGAAAATGAATATAGTAAAATAAATCCAAAGCCAATATATTTTTGCTAAGGCCTTAGTTAATAATTAGAATATTTGCAGTTACCTGGAAGCTATTTTCACTTTAAGAGGTTATTCATTCTTCTTTTTAGTCACTTCCTTCCACAACCCTCCTGCTCCAAATAATTCTGATGTTTAAAAAAATACTAAAAGCCTAGTAAATAAAGATTAAGGGATTAAGCCTTAAAAAACCATTAAAATATGATAAAAACAACAGACACACTTCTTAATAAACCATAAAATGTAGAATATGACATTAAACATGTCCTATGTAATAGCAGCTGTCAAAATGAAACATACAAGAAAAGTCTCTAAGAGGTTATCGTCTATTTAGTGTTTAATTAAATTGAGAGTGCTATTCCCTTGTGGGCAGAGAGGTCAATTAAAGTCTTTTTAAAAAGTAAAATATGAGTTCCAGTCAAGATGGTGGTGTTGGCAAATATGGTACTCGATACTTCCCACAACCACATCAAAATTACAACTAAGCTACAGAACCATCATTCAGAACAGCCTGAAATCTAGCTAAACGGAAGTCCTATAACCAAGGATATGAAGAAGCAGCGAAATCAAGACTGGTAGGAAGGGGAGAGATGTGAAACAGGCTGGTTCCACACCCATTTGCGGTGGTTAAAAGTTAGGACGGATATCTCAGCTCCAGAGATCCCTCCTGAGGGATGGTGACAGGTCCCAGCCCCACATCAGAACCCCCAGCCCAGGGTTCCAGTGCCAGGAAGAGCAGTCCCCATAACTTCTGGCTGTGGAAACCAGCAAGAATTGTGGCCGAGAGAGACAGAGGGCTTCTCAAGTCCCAGGTGTTCCTCTTAATGGGTCTGGGATCAGACTGACTTGGACTCATTTGCTCTCAGCTCCAGCATTGGGAAAGGAGCTTTAGAGGTGCCAGGGACATAAGAGGAAGAACAGAATTGTTTGGCCTCAAAACTGCTGGCAGAGGCCATTGTTCTTTTGCTGAACCCTCCACCCACAGAGCCACCATGTGGACCCAATATCTGAGTCTCTATCAACCCTGCTAGCACTGTTCACCCTGTCCTGGTGACTCCCTGAGACCCTGCCCCACCCAGCTTGTAGGCCCACCCAAGCTGTTTCCAGTGGCTTTTCCATACAAGCACCCTCTTCAGCTCATGTTTCAGACTTTTCTAAAATCTCTCAAACAAGCAGCATCTGGCCTCTGCATACCTCTTGCTAAGCAGTCCCAGCTCCAGCACTAGCAGGAAGTCAGCCTTGGTTCACAGCTTGTCCTTTTCTGGGCACCTCCAAGCCCAACACAGATAGCAGGCATCTGCAGATCGCTTTGTATCTCATGCTGGGTGGCCCTGTACAAGGCACAAGCAGTGGCTGACCTTGCACCTTCCAGGAGGCCCCAGAACCAGTGCACCTGGTGGACAGCTTCAGACATGCTGGATTACAACCCTGCCACCTCCATGAGTGACACGTTCAAGGGGCAATCTTGGTGGGCACCAAAGTCTCACCGAAGTGAGTCCTGCTCTGCGGGGTCGGACCCTGCACAGCAGTTCCTCTGCTGTAGTGGCAGCCAGTCTTCATAACCAACTGGCCTGGGGGTCAACCCCTCCCTGTGATGTGCCAACAGCAATGAAGGCTCAACTACAACAGGGCAGTGCACACAGCCCAAACAGGTTGCAACTTGAGTGCCAGCTTAGGGAATGGGGAGGCTGCACCACTGGGCCCTACAGGACACCTACTACACAAGGCTGCTCTACCAAGTCTGGGAGAGATAACAACTCTACCTAATACATAGAAACAAACACAGGGAAGCAGCCCAAATGAGGAGACAAAGAAACAAGTCTCAAATAAAATAACAGGGGAAATCTACAGAAAAAGAACTACATGAAATGAAGGCAAGCAAACTACCAGATACAGAATTCAAAACTATGGTTATAAGGATGTTCATGGAAGTTAGTGAAAACCTCAACATCATAAAAAAGGACATGAAAACCATAAAAAAGAATTAGTCAAAAATGAAGGATACAGTAACTTAAATGAAGAATAATTTACAGGGAATCAACAGTAGAGTACTGAAGCTAGAAATCAAATCAGCAATTTGGAATATAAAGAAACAGAAAATACCCAATTAGAATAGAAAGAAAAAAAAGGAATCAAAAAAATGAGGATAGTGTAAGGAGCTTCTGGGACAATTTCAAGCATATCAACATTCACATCATGGGGGAGTTGGAAGAAGAAGAGAGAGAGCAAGAAATTCAAAACCTATTTGAAAAAATAAAGATGGAAAATTTCCCGAACTGGTAAAGGAAATACATATGCAAGTCCAGGAAGTACGGAGAGTCCCAAACAAGATGAACCCAAAGAGGCCCACACCAAGACATGTCATAATTAAAATGGCAAAGGCTAAAAACAAAGAGAAAATCTTAAAAGCAGCAAGAGAAAGGCAGTTGGTTACGTATAAGAGAGCTCCCAAAGACTGTTAGCTGATTTCTCAGAAAGTTTTTAGGCCAGGAAGGATTGGCACAACATATTCAAGGTTATGAAAAGCAAGGACCTACAACCAAGATTACTCTATTGATCAAAGCTATCATTTAAAAGAGTTACCATATGACTTAGCAATCCCTCTTCTGGGTAGCTATACAAAAAAAAAAAAAAAAACTGAAAATGTTTGTTTGAAAGATATATGTAACCCTATGTACACTGCAGCATTATCACAGTGGCCAATGCATGGAAACAACCAAAGTGTCCTTTTGATAGATGATTGGATAAAGATGATGTGGTACATATATCAATATATAATGGAATGCTACTCAGCCATAAGAAAAGATGAAATACTGCCATTTGTAACAACATGGATGGACCTTGAGAATATTATGCTAAGCAAAAAAAAAAAAAAAAAGAATAGGAATCATTTGTGGATCTCATTAAAATGCAGATTCTGATTCAGCAGGTCTGTATAAGTGGGTGCTTCTGGTCTGCGGATTGTCTGTAATAGTAAAGTATCTGAAACTTAAAATAGGGAACTTCTCAGTCTACATGTAAGAGTGAAATTCTAAGAATTTTCTCATAAAGCTATGCTCATCTAGCTGGATTTTAGGATGACTTTGTTCTTGACATAATCTAAGATAGTTCATGGACTACAGTTTAGACCATGTGCAACAATTCTTATGTTAGCCTCTACTCAGGACATTTGGAAGCCCAGATCCTGAAAGTGTAAATGGTTTTTTGCGGAACTCCTCTCCCCTTATGCACCAATAGTCATTGCCTCTAAAATTAACCCAACAAGGAGCGTCCCTGTCTCCGCTTGATATTACTAGTGAAAGAAGCTCACACTGCCTTATACAGCAGCACAGTTCACGTTTGAGAGTCTTGAATCATTAGAAAGTTGGAATTTGTCTTGAATTCTCACCCACTGGCCATAGCTCTGTTCCCTGGAACAAAGAAAGTTTTCTCTTTCTCAAGCAAAATATTCCAAGTTTCTTTAACATTTTCTCTTGTGTGAAAGTTTCCAGCCTTAACCTTCCTTATCATGGTCTAATAAGTTTTCTAGAACTTGTTGAAAATCTATGAGATAATAATGTTTTTTAGTCTGATTCTCTTAAAAAATACATAAGATATATGCATTTATTCTCTTTGTCAAATATATAAGCCGTAAAAACTTATACAGATTATAGTATGAAAATTGCATACTTTCACTCTCCCCCTTTTTACTCCTCTCCCCAGAGGTAATCATTTGAAGAGGTTTTCAATTTGTTCACCTGCAGAAATATGTAAATATATAAATACTTATTTTTTCTATATAAATGGGGTCAACATCTATTGTTCTGTGACTACATTTTTTTCACCCACCACTCAATACAGATGGGCCTGATTCATTTTTTCACAGCTTCCTGTGACTATGGAACAAATTACAGATGGAGACCTAGATGGGCGCTGCTGTTTCCCAGCCTGAGGCAGTGCTGCCGCGAGCACCGCCTGCGCGTCTTTTCTGCCTGTGCAGGTTTCTCTATAAAGTATGGGTTTCTGGAGGTAGAATTACAACGTAATTGTTTTTAATTTTGAAGAAACTGTCTAATAATCTTCAAAAATATTTTAAGAATCTATATTAGCAGTGTATAAGACTACCTATTTTCCACAGTAATTGCTGGATAGAATCAGTATTAAAACTTCTCCAAATTGATTGGTAAAAGGAAAAAATAGACCTCATTGCTTTAATTTACATTACATGGTTAGTGAGGTTGGGCATCTTTGTATGTATGTTGCTCATTTCAATTAATTTTCTCTGTCTCCTTAAATCATTTCTCCATTTTCCCATTGCTTCTTTTTTACTGCCACATAGAAACCATTAATATATTTTTTAAACCTAAAAACTTTCTTTTATTTTTAAATATAATAGTCTTTTTCCTTTTTTTAAAAATCATTCTTCAAGTACAATGGTCTCCATTTTCTGGCCACTACTCCCACCCACCCCAGCCATCCCCACCTCCCACCCTCAATCCTACCCCTCCTTTGGCTTTGTCCATGTGTCCTTTATACATGCATGTTCCTTGACTTGACCCTTCCACCTTTCCCTCCCATTATCCCCTCCCACCTACCCTCTGGTTACTGTCAGTTTGTTCTTAATTTCAATGTCTCTGGTTATATTTTGCTTGCTTGTTTGTTTTGTTGATTAGGTTCCAGTTAAAGGTGAGATCATATGGTATTTGTCCCTCACCGCCTGGCTTACTTCACTTAGCATAATGCTTTCCAGTTCCATCCATGCTGTCATAAAGGGTAGGAGCTCCTTCTTTCTTTCTGCTGCGTAGTATTCCATTGTGTAAATGTACCATATTTTTTAATGCATTCATTTACTGATGGGCACGTAGGTTGCTTTCAACACTTGGCTATTGTAAATTGTGCTATGAACATTGGGGTGCATGGGTTCTTTTGGTGTTTCAGGATTCTTAGGGTGTAATCCCAGCAGTGGAGTTGCCAGGTCAAAAGGCATTCCATTTTTAGTTTTCTTAGAAACTGTTAATACATTTTAAATATTAAATCCTTATTATAAGTTGTTTCAAATATTTTCTACCAGACAATCTCTTGGTTCTTTACTTTGTTCATCATTTTATAGGATGTTTTCATCTATTTATAATAAATCCATCAACCCTTCCCTTTATACTTTATACTTCTTCCTTTATGCTTTTATAGTTTTATACTTTTTCCTTTATACTTCTTCCATTATGTTTTCTTAATATTTTTATGGTACCATCTGAACATACTTTTGTGTATTGTGCAAAGCATAGATCTAATTTGATCTTTAAAAGGATATTCATTAATTCCGTGATTGAAATTTTCCTCCACTGATTTGAAATGCTCCCTAATAACAACAAAATTCAACATGTTTATGGTTCTTTTCCTTGACTCTTTCTTAATAATAAAAAAGAAACTGATCCACTTGCCTAGCTTTGCACCAATACCACACTGCTTTAATTATGAGGCTTTAATAAATCTTAATAGCTTACAGGTCAAGTTCCCCTTGCTGTTTTTCTGTTTGGAATTTTTCTTGGTTATTTGTGATGTGTTTTTATCTTCCAGTTGAACTTTAGATCAACTCATTAAGTTCTACAAAGTGTAACATATAGATTCTTATCAGGTTAGATTTAACCTTATAGATATTTAGAAGAGAATTTACATCATTATATTCTTGAATCTTCATGTTCAGTAATGGGAATTGTAATTGTTCTCATCCCAGGTTGCCCTCTTTTGCTTTAGAAATTTGTCTTTGATGCTCTTCCAGTCTAGAGGTGCTGTACCTTTCTCCACTCCTCGAGTCTGTAATGGCTTCTGATTCTTTCAACCACTGGAACGTGGCAAAATTATACTGAGGTCTGATGTTAGACCTTAAGAGGACTCGAGACTTCTATCTTCTCTCTTGGAGCCCTGAGATTAGCGTGCTATGAAGAAGCCCACTGTAGCTCACTGAAGGAAGAGAACTAAGGTGCCCTAGTTGACAGCTACACAAACTGTCAGATAGCTGAGTGAGGCCACCTTGAAACCTTCAGCTCTAGTTAAGCCCTCAAATGACCACAGCCATATGAGTGATCTCACCTGAGACCAAAGGAAGAACCATACAAATTGGCAACTCACAAACTCAAGAGAAAAAAATAAGTCACTGCTGTTTTAAGTACCCAAGTATTAGAATGGTTTGTTATACAACAATAGATAATTTAAATAGAATATCCCTTCATTAATTTCAGTCATTGTTCATATCCTTCAATAAAGTGTTACAACTTTCATTAACTAGCACTTGGGAGTATCTTCTTTAAATCCTAGATGTTTATGTTTTTGATGCTCTTGAGATAAAATACATTTTTCAAATTACATTTTGTAATTGGTTATATATAATATAGGAAAAAAAACTACTGATTAATAAACTTCAAAGTTTTGTTTAGCCATTTTCCTGAGTAGTCTTGCTAGTTCTAAATATGCTTATTTTATTCCACTGGACTTTCTAGATAGAAATAGCAACATTTTTGCTTTTCCTTTCCAATATTTACAACTCTTATTTCTTTCTCTAGTCATAACACATAGGCTAAGAGAGCAAGTTGATAATAGAAACTTTTGTTCTTTATTCCAGTGGAATTACTTGCATATTTTCATCAGTGAGTATAAAGTTGTTTTGTTTCTTTTTACTACCAATTACCAGGAAATGTCTACATATTCCTAGACCCCTATAAGTGCTTTAAAATGTGTTGTTTTGAATTTTTAATCTAAAAATTTAACATCCCAAAAGTAATAAAGTAACAAACATTCATGTACCCACTAACCAAATTTAACAAAGTTAATCTTTTGTCATACTTGTTTTAATCTCTCCTCCCTCTCCCCTTCCTTCCTTCCTTCCTTCCTTCCTGTCTCCCTTCCAAGACATAACCATTATAAATACAGTTATGACCCCATTAGCCACTGTTCTGTAGTGGTGAAGCATCCTGGCTATGCCTGAATTATACTTTTACTATGTATGTATGTATGTACCAAAAACAATAGACAGTATTGTTTAATGTGCATTTTAAGCTCATATATGTATCATACTTTCTGTATTCTGATTTGGCATTTTTTTCTCATTTAACATTAGGCATCAAGGTTTATCCATGTTGACAAAAGTTCTCTTTTATTTTAAATATTTTAAGACTCCTATCCAATAGATTTATGACAGTTCATCTCCCCAATTCTCCAAAAATGGATATTTAGGTTGTTTCTGATGATGTTTTGCCACTCACATTGCTAACAATGCTGCTATGAACGTTCTTGCTCATGCATCTTTCTGAACAAAGGCAAAACAATGTTTCTCAGACAGAGATCTCACTGGGCCACAGGTTATGCCCACTTTCCATTTACCAGGCAATATCAAATTGCTCTCCCAAAATTGTTATACTTTTGCAATTTACATCTACATCAGCAATATTAAAATCCCTTTGCCCTGGCTTTTCTACCATGTGACCTAGCAATCCCACTCCGGGGTACATATCCAGATGAAATGAAATCACTATCTCAAACAGCTATCTGCACTCCCAGGCTACTGTTTACTGCAGCATGATTCACACCAGCCAAGACGTGGAAACAACCTAAGTGTCCATTGTCTGGTGATGTATAATGGAAAAGTATTCGGTCATATAAAAGGACATTTTGCCGTTTGAAACAACATGGATGGACCTCGAGGGGATTATGCTAAGTGAAATAAGTCAGAGAAAGACAAATACTCTCTGGGCCCACTTACATGTGAAATCTAAAAAACCTTGAATTCATACAGAGAGTAGAATGGTGGTTGCCAAGGGCTGGGGGCTGGGGAAAATGGGAATGTTGATGAAAGGGTAAAAACTTCCAGTTATAAGATGAATAAATTCTGGGGATCTAACATACAGTATGATGACTATGGTTATTAATATCATATACTTGAAAGTTGTTAGAAGGTAGATATTAAATGTTCTCATCACACAAACACAAAATGGTAATTGTGCAAGGTGATGCAGGTGTTCACTAACCATATTGGGGTAATAATTTAATAAAATATATGTGTACCCAATCATCATGTCACACAACTTAAACTTACACAATGCCACATGTCAATTATATCTCAATAAACATAGTGAATACAAGAAATGCTTGGTTAATTTTGCAGTTGGATTAGTTAGTGTCTTCTACAGTGGATTGAAGGCGTGTCTCCACTTTGACTTGATCACTAGTTTCTTTACACACACACACACACACACACACACACACACACATTTAGGGTTCTTCCCACCAGAAGGAGCCAGAAGTGACAGGAAAATATTGAGTCAAGCATTAGTCTTTTTAATTCCTTAGTCATCCCTTTATTTCAGTGTTTTTCAACTCTATAAAATTTTGTATCACCCTCTCAGCACCCTTTAATTTCTTTTCCTAATTCCTTCACTTACCCCATGAAATTTTAATACCACAGATACTATGTATCTGTTTAAGTATTGCAGTCTTTTGTAGAACCACAAACCATTGTGATTTCTAAGTTTTTTGTCTCAAGAACCAATTGAGAATGTTTCTATCTGAAGATTTAAAATACTTTCAGAGGAATGATAGGAAAGGTACAGGGAATAAGAAGCATAAATGGTAGGTACAAAGTAGACAGGGGGAGGTTAAGAATAGTATGGGAAATGGAGAAGCCAAGAACTTACATGTGTGACCCATGGACATGAACTAAGGTGGGGAATGATGGTGGGGAGGCGGGTACAGGACAGAGGGGAATAAAGGACATAAAAAAAATGGGAAAACTGTAATAGCATAACCAATAAAATATAATTTAAAAATATTAAAAAATGAAAAAAGTTCTTTCAAGTTTCTCAGTTCTCTCTTTTGGGAAATTCAAGTTGCTTCTCTTACATAATCAGCAAGGTTTACAATGCATTTAACCAATAGAAGGGGCCATAGTGATAACGAGTTCTGAATTATCTCACTAGGTGTACACTTACATGGTGCAATGCCTTAAGTGGGAAGTAGGGAGGGAAATATAATTGAGCAAAGTCAACAGTCGCAAAGCCAAAGGGCTGAGAAGTCAGGAGGGTGATATAAGTAAGAAAAGCTACCTGGAGGAACGATGTCTAGCTGGGAGCATACATCCTGTCCAAAAAGGGCAGCTGGCACCCAACTGCTGCCACAACCACCATGCAGGAAGGAAGATTCATCTTACCAAACCCTTCCATTTTTCAAGCCAACACAGAAATCCCAATAGTTATGTAAAATCTCTCAATTTTTAAAGATTTGTTAGATTTTAAAAATATATTTCAAAAGCCAAACAAAATTCATCTCAGAGAAGTATGCAACCTTTCAGCTACAAATGTGAAAATTTTAACTACATGAGTTCTTACAAATCCTTCTCCACCCCTAAAACTTGGTAATTATTTTTTTAATTTTGAATTAATGTAAAACTCTAAAAAGACTGCATCTTAAATATTAACCCTCAAAACTAAGAACAGTGACAGCAGGGGATGATTTAATATCCCATCATCTGCTTAGGCAAATAGAGAAAATCCAAATCCAAACTTTCTTTTCTTTTTGTTTATTTTTGAAATTTCTTTTTTAACCTTTTTTATTGTTGTTTAAGTACAGTTGTCTCCATTTTCCTGCCACTACTTTCCCCCCACCCAACCCATCCCCCCTCCCACCCTCAATCCTTCCCCCCTTTGGCTTTGATCATGGGTCCTTTATACATGCTCCTTGATGACCCTTCCCTTTCCCCTGTTATCCTCCTCTCTGCTCCAAATTTTCTTTTTAAAGATGATTTATTTTTTTATGTATAGCCAAAATATAAAAGCAATTATTGTAAGTTATAGAGTAAGTTCTGAAAGTATAAATGTTTTTCTCCTTAGTTAAAATGGAAATATTACTCAGGTTACTAAATATTTTTTAGATATTCATGTATGCCATGACAGCACAGAGATTAAAAAAAAAAAGTCTCTCCTTCAAAGACAATTTTATGTATTTCTTTAATAGATTCTCTGAGGAATATGAGGATATACTTCCATAATATTTTGATCATCTTTACATTTTTACTTCCTTGTTAGTTTTGGTATTTCTGTCTCATCCACACAAAAACTAATTAAGGGCACATGTGGATATTTTGATAGCTCACATTAATAAATTACCTGAATTATGACCACATCTCCACCACATACTTACCTGTGTAGATGGTTTTTGTGGGCTTAGCAAATCTCAATACATTTTGAAAATGGAAGGCTTATATATCTGGTTCTGTTACTAACTACCTATACATCTTCAGACAAATTATTGAATTTTTTTAGACTTCAATTTTCTCATATCACATATAAAAGACAATGAACTAAGTGATCTCTAAGGTCCATTTGCCCTAAAATATTATGATCTATAGAACTACAAAACAAGTTAAAGGAATTAAAAAATATTTGGTTTTAAATTCATTGTCATTTATAATTTACAGCTTTATTGAGATATAATTCACATATCAATACAGACTCATTTAAAGTTCAATGGATTTTGGTGAATTCACAGGATTGTGCAACCACCAACACAATCCACAGTAATTTTAAAACAGTTTCAACACTCCAAAAATAAACCCCATACACATTAGTGGTGCTTCCCCAAGCTCTGCCGCCACCCACCTGCAATCTACACTCTGTCTTCATAAAATTGTTTATTCTGGATATTTTACATAAATGGAACAATGATGAGTAGTCTTTGTGACTGACTACTAAAGTTTTCGAGAAGCATCCATGTTGCAGCATGTATCAGTACTTCATTACTTTTTATGGTTGAAAAATATTCCATTGTATGAAACGCCATATTTTATCTGTCCATCTATCAGTTATTAGACATTCGGATTGCTTTCACTATGGACACCATATACAATTTTTCATAAGGGCATGTGTTTTTGCTTCTCTTAGGTATATACCTAGAAGTGGAATTGCTGGGTCAAATGTAAACTCTTAGTTTAGCAGCTTGAGAAACTGCCAGCTTTCCAAAGTGGCTACACCATTTTACATTCTCACCAGTAATGTATTAGAATTCCAATTTTTCCACACCCTTACCAACATCTGTTTTTGTCCATCTATTTTATCATAGCCACTCTACTGGATATGAAGTGATACTTCATTGTAATCTTGATTTCAATTTCCTTAACGGAAATACTGAACATCTTTTCATGTGCTTATTGGCTATTTATATATCTTCTTTAAAGAAACATCTATTCAGATGTACCCCCCACCTCTTTTTTTGGTGATTTGTTTTTTCATTGTTCAGTTGTAAGAGTTCTTTACATATTCTAGACACAGGTTCTTTGCTAGATTTACTATTTGCAAATATTTTCTACCATTCTGTGGGGTATCTTTTCATTTTCACTATAGTGTTCTTTCATGTAGAAATATTTTTTTATTTTACTGAAGTCTAAGTTATTTTTTGTTGTTGTTGTCATAGATCATGCTTTTACTGTCAAATCTAAGAAACAATCACCTATTCCAAAGTAATGATTTATTCTTAATAGGAATTTTATAATTTTAGCTCTTATACTCAAGTCTATGATTAATTTTAAGTTAATTCTTATGTATGATGTGAGGTAGGGGTCCATATCCATCCTTTGACATATGGATATCTGGATGTCCTGGCACTATTTATTGAAAAGTCTATTCCTTCCCCCATAAGTTTGTCCAGGCACCCTTGTCAACTGATCATAGTGTGATAGTTTATTTCTTCACTTTCAATTGTATTAATTTGATGTTTATGTATAGCCTTATGTCAGTACCACACTATCTTGATTACAATAGTTTTGTAGTAGGTTTTGAAATTGAGAGTATGAGTCTAACTTCATTCCTCACTTTCAAAGTGATTTGGGCTATTTTCCATATACAAATACCTTCATTTTCATATGAATTTTATGATCAGCTTATGATTTCTACAAAAAGCCAGCTGGAATTGCATTGAGTCTATAGATCAGTTTGGGGAGTATTCCTACCTACCAATGCTAAGTCTTCCAATTCATAAAAATGGGGTGTCTTTCCATTTATTTAAATCTTCTTTAATGTCTTTCAACAATGTTTCATAGTTTTTGGTGTACAAGTCTTGCATTTTATTTGCTAAATATCTTCCCCATCGTTGTCTTCTTTATTACAATTTTGGGTGGTTCGTTGCATTGTATGTCTTTTAAGCTTCAAGATTAAAAACTCACACTTCATTCATTCTAACATTTTTGTAATTTGCTTTGAATGATGCACTCATTTTTATTTTAGTTATTTTGTTTGTTTTTTTATTGATTTTATTGGGATGACATTGGTTAAGAAAATTATATAGGTTTTGACTGTAAAATTCTACAATATGTCATCTGTATATTTTATTGTGTTCTATTTTATTCTATTAATATATCTTTGTTTTGGTTTTAAATTTTATTTTTATTAAGTCATGAAAAGATGCATAAGAGTTATATACAGTACATTTAAATTTGAAGTTAAGCTGGATGTCTGACCTAGTCAATTAAATCACTGAGAATAAACTGCAATAGACTTTATCATCTTTTACTAACACTCATTGAACATGTGCTGAATGCACGACACAAGCACGTCTCAGAAGCCCACATTTGTTGAAAATGCATTCATCCCTATCTAACAAGCAAACTGCATTTAACTCCCATGACCACAGAAAAACAGTTAAAAGACTAAAACATAAATAAATACCCTTATCATGTCAAGCCTGTTGCTTTGATTAAATATTTGTATTCTTTTTTCATTAAAAGAAGCATTTCCTTTGACTGCACCCCAAAAAATTGTACCAGGAACCTGAATTTCAAGTTTACTTTAAGGGCACTCCACTCAAACCATTCCACAATTGCCACTGAAGCAGTGACTTTTAAAATTATGCTAATGTTGTTGATGCTATAAAATGTAATTATATGTCTTGGAAGGGAAATAAAATAAATTCTCACTACTGTATTTTTTTTCCTGACAAATATGTGTTCAAATAGAAAGAGTCACATTAGGTTAATGGCTCTTGGAAACTTTGAGGATCAGAAGTTGTTAAATACCCAACAACCTGGAGAAATACTGACATTTAACATACCTACATTTTTATGTTTTAAGGATCCACGATTAATCTGTTCATTCATGGATAAATGGACATCATAGCAAGAACTTCCTCTTAAATAATAGTTGAAAATAGTATATAACTGTCACACATAAATTCCCCGGGATATATAAGATAAACATCTCTATGAAGCAGAAACTGAGCTCAGAGAAGGAAGGGTGTACTGAGGTTCTTGGCCTACTCAGTTCTGACTTTAGAGACATACAAAATTAGGAAGGAGTTTGAAACCTGATACGTATTAGGTATTAAAAGCTTTCCATGAGTGTCTGAAGACAAAAGACAGCAGGCTTTCTTCATGAGAACATAGTCAGGAAATGGGGTCCCTCAATCTTACAAAAGGTTAGTGAAAACTAATGGCTGCCTGAGACTCCAGCTTGTATAAAGCGCTAATCTGTTTGCTAGAAGGAAAGAGTGTCCACGACAGAATTTGAACCTGAGGCTACACTTTATAGAGGATGATAATCTGCTCCACAGGAGTCTCAAAGACAGAATTTGAACCTGGGGCTCCAGCTTGTATAGGATGTCCATCTGCTCAGTAGAAGGAAAGACAGTCTCAAGGACAGAACTTGAGCCAAGTTATTGGCTAGCTTGGCTTCATCTGAGATGTGCCCAATTTTATAGTATAGGATAGGTGCATCAGGTCACTGGACTGGGTATCTGCTAAGCTTGCTGGAGGTATCCACAAATCCCCCACATGAAGAAGAGTGTGAAGAGAGAAAGGGGGGGAAATCCTCATGCAAGAAGAAATGGAAAAGTAAAAGCACATGAAAAATAATACTAAAAAAGAGAACCAAAATAAGAGATTTACGGTGAAAAATAAAAACAATGAACAAACAAAATGACATCAAAATAAGAGATACAAATGGCTAAAATTATGTGAAAAAGTGCTCCACATTAATCACCAGGGAAATGAAAATCACCACAATGAAATATCACCTCACAACTGTTATAACAGCTATTACCAAAACAACAAAAGTGTAGGCAAGGTTGTAGAAAAAGGGAAGCTTTATGCTAAGTTGGTGGGAATATAAATAAGTACAGTCATTATGGGAATAGTATGAGGGTTTCTCAAAAAATTAAAAATAGATCTATATGATCCAGCAATTCTACTTCTGGATGTATATGCAAAGGAAATAAAATCACTATCTTGAAGAAATATCTGCACTTCCATGCTCATGCAGCATTATTCACAATGGCCAGGACATGGCAATAATCTAAATATATGCTGACGAAGAAACTGATAACAAAAATGTTGTGTGTGTGTCTATACAGAGGAATATTATTCAACCTTTAACAAATAAATAAATTCCACCAGTTTCAAAAAAAGGCATAACCCTGGAGGAAAGGTTATGCTAAGTGAAATAAGCCAAGCACAAAAAGACAAATATTTCATAATTTCATTTCGATGTAGAATCTGGAAAAGTCAAACTCACAGAAGCAGGACGTAGAATAGTGGTATCCAGGGACTGGGAGGTGAGGGCAATAGGGACATGTTGGTCGGAGACCACAGAAGTTCAGTTAAAAGAGGAAAACATTTTGGAGATGTAATGTACAGACTGGTGACTATAGTTAATACTCTATTGTGTACTTGAAACTTGTTAAGACAGTTTACCTTAAGTGTTCTCACCACACACACACACACACACAAATATAACAATATGAGGTGATGTATTTGTTAACCAGCTTGATTGTGGTGCTCATTTCACAATGTATATGTAGATCAAAATATCATATTGTATGCCTTAAAGGCACACAATTTTTTATTTGCCAAGTATATCTCAATAAACTGGGGGAAGAATGAATAGCAAAAATCAAAACAAAATTATAATAGCATTCATATAAGGATGAGAAATTGTGACCCAAGAACAGGAAGTAAGAAGCACAAAAAGTGGGTGTGAAAAAGGATCTATTATAAATCTAGAAAACAAAATCATGGTCTGAAATAAAATGTCATAACCAAGATAAAGTTTAGACAAAAGAAAAAGAATCAGTGGATTAAAAATTGTATTAATCAATAAAGCACACAAATAAATGGAGATAAGAAATATCAACTAAAATACTCTAAAATGCATCTAAGAAATTCCCAAAAAAGAGAGAAACATAGAAGAAATATCCTAAGAGATAATGGCTAAAAATTTTCAAAACTACACATATGTTTTATGAAAGTACAGAATAAATAAAAATAAATCCATATCAACATGTATAACGTTAAAACGATAGAAATATCAAGCTAAAGAGAAAATCCTAAAACTTATTAGAGATGGCTTCAAGTGACATACAAATGAAGCCTATTGGATAGCTAGACTGCCAGCGTAAAAATAAACACCTGAGCACAAGAGAACAAAGCTTTCAACGTGTTGAGGGCAAGTCACTGTGAACCAACAATTCCAAATTGAGCTACAATATATCTGAAGAATGAGAACACTATTTAAATGTTTTCTTGCTCACTAACAAATGTTTACCTTCCCCAGACACTCACTAAGAAACTATGGAAAGATGTATCGTAAGTAAAGCTCACAATATTTTTACAGCTTTTAATGAGAACAAATATGAGAGCAACAGTTACACAGAAAATAGCTAACTTACAATAGTTACAGAGAAAATGGCTTAGAAATATAAGTTAATTCAAAGATGCACATAATAAGAAATGTTAAATAAACTTTATGCAAGATGTTAATTACATCATGATCCTTCAAACTCTGAATATCCTCATGCATCCTTGAAAAAAATCCTTGCCAAAATTATTTAAAGAAACATTCATAACTAAATAATATGTGAACTAGAGATAAAGAAAGAATCACAAGTATCTTTACCTTTACTACCTGACTATACTACTCAACAAACAACAAGTATTGATGATTTTCTATTGAATATATATTTGTGAAAAACAAGAAAAAGCAGTAACAAAAGACTAAGTCAACATGTGTAGTAACCAATGCTGACTGATTCAGAAGTATAGAAGATTATTTATAAAAAGTATCGGGTGGCTCAGGAAACAATTGGGAGGACTTGAAACTAGGCTCAGGGCTCAGCTGTCAGAAACAATCACCAAAACCACACTGCAGAATTGAGCTGATGAGGAAACTGATTCTGCCACCTCCAAAACCCAGCTTCTCCCCTGCAACCCCTAATGAAAGCTCAATATCCCTGCCATCACCCACGCCATAAAATGGAAAGCTTTGCACAGGAACTGTTTGCACACTTTACTCACATCAGGAATGAATTCTCTCACATAGCAACATGTAGTTGGTGGAGCTCAAGTCCTATGCCTGCATCCCAGTTGCAAGGGAGGCTGGAAATCTGAGTTCTAGCTTCGATGTTGGGGAGAAGGTGGTCAAAATGTAAGAATGTCCCCAAAAATCGAAAAGCTGCTCATAAGATGACAAGCAGCCACAGACATGACAAGTGTCTACAACAACATACTACTTACAGAAATAGGAATATGCACTACATAATTCTCCACCTGCAGCTATTTAGTTCAGCCTAATTTAATGCCATTAAGTATTCTCCCACTGTATCATTTTTGAGGACTGTACAACATCTCATTGACTGGATTTGCCATAATGAGTTTTGGCCATTCTTTACTATTGGACATGGAGGTAGTTTCCAAATTTTCATTGTTTGCTTAACTTTGAGAATACCCATGGCCATTTGCTTCAGGTAAAGTTGTCACTTTAAGAGAGAGTGTGAAATGTCCTCCACCTCTCCCCTTTCATCCCACACCACCCAGCTGTGCCACCTGTGTACTACTGTTGTCTCCAGGTAACAAGCTTCAGGACATGCTGCCACGTCTGGGAGCTGCAGCTCCAGCTCACAGCTCTCCTCTCCTCCACGTTCACTGCTGTGACTAACGTTGGAGCCAACCTTCACAAATATTTCCTGGATACCTTTTACACTGTGATTTTCTTCTCATCACTATTTTTATAGTCCATTGGTTACATTCTTGTCATCTCCTGTAAGGGCTTAACCCCCAAAAACTATAACTCCCAGGTATATCTAAAGCAAAACCTCAAGGCCATCTACTTATGGGTCCAGTATTGGAATCATGGTTAAAATTAGGGGGTTGGGAGCTCTTTAGGTCTGGAGTTGTAACATTACATAAGTAAGTTAGCTTCTCTGAGTCTCAACTTTTCTTATCTATAAAATGTAAATCACACCACTACTATACCACAGATAGGAACACAACATTATTTACATTATAGGGTTGCTATAAGGATTAAATAACTCAAGTGAACTACTTAGCAGAGTACTAAGCACATAGTGAGTGTTCAACAAACATTAACAATTAAAATCAAACATATACAATTGCCTTTTTTATAGCTCCCTGGAAGTTTCACAATGAATATTTTTACAATACAATATTATCACTGCTAACTTCCAGAAATGAACTTTTCATTGACACCAAAACCTCTAGTCTTTTGAACGTTGTTATACTCTCAGGCCATCAGCCCTCTCCTATCTTCATTTCCCCTGCATTCATCCTAGACTTCCATATCTGCCTCATCTGGTCCTTTGTGAAAACATATTTTCTCCATCCTTAAAAAAACAAGTATTTGTTTCTTTTCCTTTGCGTGTCTACAACTTGTTATCTCCCAAGTAATTTATTCAGTCTTCTAATGTACTGCGGACTCGTAAAAGATGACAGGTGTTTACCTCTTTGTCCTTCCCACTAGACTGTTTACCCTCAAGTACAGAAGGCATGGTTCACATACCTACTTATCCCTAATCCTGGGGCTGAGTGGTTGTGACAAGGTATGCTTATTTGAAATGAAATTAAAATCCTGTGCAATGGATTTCTTTGCAAGTAACTTATGCTGCTTAACGCCTACTTAGAAATTACCAGTGATTTGTATTTTAATAGCTTTGATTGTATCTTAGATTAAACATTACCATGACTGGCAACTGTAACTCACACAGAGAAAAGCTGAGATACTGTTCCTCTTTTATGTTATCTTTGGTACCTCAGATTACTTATTTGAAAGACATAAATCCCTTTCTCATAATCCCAGGAAATCTTCAGAATATCTCCTTATTAAAATATACATAAATAAGTATACATGCATATAAAAATATACATATGTAGATCTTTTCCAAAAAGTATTATGTGAATATATTCTCAAAGTAAAAAGTTGAAATTATATAGAAACCCTTATGGAAAGTAGCAAAAGATTCCTCTTCACTCACTTCCAATTATGTCCTCCTAACTAGGAAAAAACTAATAATTGGTCATATTTCTAGAACTTTTTATGACCATTTACACACATATATACATATTTAACTACATAAGGTTTTTGAAACATAAATGGTGCCCTATTCTACATATTTCTTCTCTTTATTGAATTCATTTGAGGTAATACTGGTAGCAAAATTATATAGGTTTCAGGTACACAATTACACGACACATCACCTGTACACTGTCCTGTGTGTTCACCACCCCAAGTCAAGTCTCCATCCATCACCATTTATCCCCCCTCCACCCTCCCCCACCCTCCCTTGTCCCCAGCAATCACCACACTATTGTCCATGTCCATGAGTTCTTTTTGACAATTTGGGTTTTTTTCACCTAATAACATATTGGGCGGGCCAAAACTTTCATTTGTTTTTTCCACAGTATGGAGTTTTTTCCTAGTAGCACTTGGAGTCTTTAACTTCATTCAAAACAATTTTGTAAGATTTTATTGTGACAGCTGTCATAACATACATTTAAACAATTTATCAAAATTGGTGAATTTTTGTGTTGCCATTTTAATATTAAAGGTGGAAGAAAATATCCAACATTTTTGGAATATTATGCTTGATTATTTCAAGAAAGGGAAAAATGCAACTGAAATGAAAATAAAGGTTTGTGCAGTGTATGGAGAAGGTGCTATGACTGATTGACTGTGTCAAAAATGGTTTGCGAAGTTTCATGCTAAAGATTTCTTCCTGGATGATGCTCCATGGTCAAGTAGACCAATTGAAGTTGATAGCAATCAAATTGAGACATTAATTGAGAAAGATCAACATTATACCACACAGGAGATAGCCAACATACTCAAAATATCCAAATCAATAAAGTTGTTGGTGAAAATTAAAAATGTGTCTTTTATTCTAAACAGACTTTTTGACCAACCCAATATCAAAAAGATTTTTCCATGTAAGAGTAAAAATACCTCTACTTTGTTCTTTTAATGGCTACATGGGTACCATACTGTAAACAGAGCATTATTTGTTTGACTCTTCTGCTATTGATGGACATTTAGATGCAAGTACTTATCACCATTACAAATGATGCCACAATGTGCATTCTGGTGCACACATAGATGACCTGTTTTTAAAGATAAATAGCTAAAGGTCCCCTCTACGTTTGAATACATCCACATTTCTATTAATCTAAATAACTGATGATGCCCACAAGTTCCCAGAACTGTAACGACCAGCCTTCATAATCAAATTCACACTACACTTAAAGTGTCCCCTGCCTATACAATTCACTTTCAAGTCACTCTGTGTCATTAACCCTGAACTTTGTGCCCTCGTTCTATCTGCTAATCACAACCTCAACTTAAGGGTAATTCTCATAGTTTGGACAGTTTGATGAAGGATATATAGGAAGGCAGAACTCCTATGGTCCCTGGGCAACAGGGGCTCAGGAAAAGTCTTGATCAGGTCTTGGGAAAGAGTCCACTCAACAGGAAATAGAAAGGCATGGAACAAAATATCAAAGGCAGTTGGTATGGAGAAATTGAGGTTACAATCAACTCTTTCTTCATCTAATTTCCTTCATTATCTGTTGCAGAATACTAAACATTTTGCTTCAGCTATTTTTGGCAAAACCTTCTGAAGTCGGTGTGGCAGGAGATACGGACATAGTTGAGGTGGGTTGCCAAATTTGCAAGGTGGTTCCCTGGGTGGGGCTCTGCATCCAGAGCTACTTTATCAAGGAAGCTGAGTTCTCCACTTCCTTCCTCCCATGGTCAGCACAGATTTGATAAGTTGGAGGCCAAGGCAAAAAGTGAAGGCAGTGATGGAAATTGTGAGGTACAAATGAACTCTAAAAATATACATTCTTGTTTCACTTGATCAGCATCGTGGTGCAGTGTTTGATGGGTTGCATGGCTGTCTGTGGGCTCTGCTGTCCCACAAAGGCAGCCTCCAAGTCCAGTGGTGTCAGTGGCTACCACACCAACCCCTGACTGCCAGATGCCAGCTCTGAGAATCGACATTAAGTGCTTCCAATAACACTCACTAAGTAAACATCTACCACCCCTAAAGAACAAAACTGAAACATTTTCAAGTCATGTGTGAGATTTTATAGCTTTATGAAAACATGGGATGCGGTCATGGGGAAGGAGAGGCAGATTTCAATGGTTCAAATGCTTATATTTGAAAAGATTCATAACAGCTTAAGATAACTCCAATGATACTAGAGAAAATGGCACAAAAACCTCTCAATTGGGCAAGAAAATATTTCTAACTTCAGTAAAAAAAAGTTAATACCACTAGTTAAAATTCCCTGGAATTACTCTCACTTGATACAGTGCTAAGTTTGATTAGGTAATTTGTAAATCTCAGGGTGCATAAAATAATAATCTGTGTTTGTCTAACAGAAATGGCAGAAACAGAGATGCTGAAACTCAAATGCATGCACCCATATACATACATACACACCCTGCACGAGGGTGTACACACACACAGCACGCATCTCACCATGCCCACCTGGATCTTTAGATATAGTCAAATACATTCAAAACAAAGCCAATGGGCAAACAAAGCACACCGCACTAAAAAGAATCTAAGTAAAAAGGATTTGCAGAAAGCACAAGTAGAATGAGTCAGGGGACTCATCATTGCCCAGCAGATCATATAATTTCAAAACAGTAGAATGGGCTTAACAGAATATTTAGAGGAGTACAAGTTATCAGGTTTTCCACAATGACTGCCTTTGTAGAACTTCCCCGGAGGATTCTTCAACCCTGTATGATGAACCGGCTGCCCCACTCAGTTATATTCCATTTACCAAGTATGGCCTGCACTGTAACATTTCAAGTGATATCACAGAAGTGTACTTTGGGATAAGGGCATGACTGTCATCCTAAATACAGCACATTCAATGGGCTTTGGAAGGGGAAAGGACAGTGCCTGATGATTTAGGGGTCCCCTCCAGCCCTGCATATAGAATGCACCTGTTCACAGAACCAGGAGGCTAAAAAAAATACTCATCAGTCAAAAGCCATTTCAGGCAAATGAAAAAGTCTGAAAGATACAAAGAATATTCTTATTAATTTATGTTACTTCAAAAAAGTGTAGATTTATTAATTAACTTATGTAATCAAGCAATTGGTCATCTCAATTATTAATAACTTTAAAACCTTAACTATGCATTGTGCTAGCCTCTAATACTTGAGTCTAGAAAAAAAGAGCAATTCTTTGTTCAATGTGTCAAAAGATGGGCAAGGGGGTCCAGGAAGGAAATGAGGGGGGCAAAGATGAAGGAAAGGAAGAAACACTGTACAAAGCTAAAACCTTTTCTTATCCATTCAATCATTAGTCTTTAGTTTTCTGAACACTGCTCCTATATGCTCAAATTTTATAAGCTATGATGAGGGCACGAAATAAAGTATAAGTCAGAGCTGTGGTTTAGAAAGTTTTACTGTTGCTAGGGAAATGAGATTCATGTACATTAAAGTATTAGGAAAGAGTATGTTGTTTTTCTCTTTATTTATTGACAACTTCATTCCCCCCAAGGATTTGTGATCACTTACAAAATTATGCACAAAAACAAAATGATAAAATAGTTGAGGAAGTAAAGCCACAGGGAAGATACAAGTGGGAAAATAATAAAACCAGGGTTAAAATTAAATAAAGAAGTGTCCAATATGCTGTCCAGGCAAGAGGTGATCTACAAATTTGTCTTAAAGTTTTGAGAGCCCTAAGCACAGGCAGTAAATCACACCGAACACTATACACAGAACGGACTCCTGTAGGAATGAGAGGGTAACCATTGCCAAAACTAGCTGCCCAGTGATTTCGCCTGAAAAGGTTTTCAAACATTCAGTAATGAACCAGAATTCCTGGGGGAGGCAGAGAGGAAGGGAATGATGGGAATCTACATTTTTTAAAAAACTTTCCTGAAGGGATTGTGATGATGTCAGCCCTCAACCTGGAAAGCATAGCTGTAAGGATTTACAAATGGGGAAGAAAAAAACCCCAAAACTCAGATTACTTGAATTATGAAGGACGTGAAACCCAAGCTGTGTTGAGAAACTCCTCTAAGTTTAGACAGAGTTTTGATAGGTGGAGGAGATGAGGACAGAGGACATTCCAAAGAGAGGTGAGGGCACAAGCCAGAACACAGAGGTAGGAGGAAGACTAATGCCACAGAGGAAATTGCACTATCCCTAGTCACTCTGGAGTGAATGTATAGGGCCCTATGACACTATTTAACTTATTCCTTAATCCATTCATTTTAATTAAATCACAAAAAATAAAGACATATGTAATAACATATGTCTTAACTACATATGTAATTACATATTACATATTAACATATGTAATAACAAAAGTATAAAGCTGAAATTGAGATGAGTGGAAATGTATGTACTAGTTATCTACTGCTGTATAACAAATTAGTACAAGTTGAGCGGTGTAAAATAATTCATATTTATTATCTCACAGCTGTCTTGGGTCAGAAATCTGATAACAGCTTAGCTGGGACCTCTGCTCAAGCCTCCTAAGGCTGAAATCATGGTGTGTCCTTCTGAGGTCGTTGGGGGCATAAATTTCCTTGCATCTGGAGAACTTGTAGTGAGTTGCTTTCTCAAGGTCACCAAGAGAATCTCTGCAGAGGCTTCAATTCTATGACCTCTAAATTCTCTTTAAGAGATTTGCCTGATAAAGTCAGGGACACACAAGAAAATCTCCTTTTTTAATTAACTCAAAGTCAACTGATTAGGGACCATAATTACATTAGCAAAACTCCCCTTTTGTTATATATTACCTAATCGCAAGAGAGACATTCATCATCCTCTCAGGCCCTGACCACACTCAAGAGGGAGGAAATTATACACCAGGTGCATATACAGCAGAGGGCTGAGATCTTGAAGTCCATCACAGAATTCTGTCTATCACCAAGTGCAAAGATAAGAGAATGAAAAATTGTAAATAAGCAGTTCCAGTCAAGATAACAGAGTAGGTAAATGCTGTGTGAGCCTCTCCCATGACCACTTCAAAATTAACACTAAATTATAGAACAATCCATCTGGAGAACCACCTGAAGACTCACTGAACAGAAGTCCTAAAACTAAGGACATAAAGAAGACAAGTCATGACTGGCAGGAGAGGTGGACACATGAAAAGGGCTGGCCCACACCCACATGTGGTAGTAGAAGATCAGGAGGGATATCAGCTTCAGAGGTTCCTCCTGAGCAGCGAGGGGTCCCAACTCCACACCAGGCTTCCCAGCCTGGGGCACCACTGCTGGGAAGAGGAGCCCCTACAACATCTTGTTGTGAAAGTCAGCAAAGATTCCATCCATTCAGCTGCTGAAAACCTAGGCATTCTCTTAAAGTTCTGACGCAGGACTCATATGCTCGAGGGTACTCACCGTGGACTCAGTAGAAAAAAGGTGGCTCTGGAGGCTCCAGAAACATACAAGGAGAAACACACTGAGAAACTGCTTCAGTGTGGCTTCAAAACGAGGGCTGCAGGGACAGCTGCCATTGTCCCTGTGTTGAGTCCTCCTCCCTCACAGTCCAATCTGAATCTGCCTTAGCCTGGTGAACTTCATTTGCTCCACCCTGATGATTCCCTGAGACCCAGCCTTACTGAACTCTTGCACCCCCGGAGGCTATTTTGGAGACAGGAAGCCAGCCTTGGCCCCTGCTGTAGCCTTTGTTAAAAAACTCTCTGAAGTTCACAGGCCCCAGACATGTGGCTGCTGGCCTAAATGTACCCTATGCCTTTCACTGAACAGACCCAGGTTCAGCACTGGTGCCATATCTGAACATGCATTAACCTGGCAAACACCACTCATCCCCACCTTAGTGACTCCCTGAGACCATGTCTCACCCAACTTTCATACTGCCTAAGTTTCTTTCAGAAGATGGGCATTAAAAGCAGCTGGAAAGCAGAGGCAGGCCTTGAGGTGCCCTGTGCATTTGTCCCCAAGCCCAGTACTACTGGCAACAGGCTTTGGTTCACAGAGAGGCCTCTCCCACACACCTCCAGTTCCAGCACAGATAGGTACCAACTATTGTTTGCTTTGTAGCTCCTACCAGATATCCACAGGCCAGCTACAGACAGTTGCTGAACTTTGCCTGCACTGGAGCCCTTCCAAAGACATCCTCGAACCAACCAGCATAGTGACCAGCTTCAGACCACACAGAGCACCACCTGATTAGCTCTATGAAAGAACACACAAAAGTGGTCTCAGCAGGCACCAGAGCCCACTGGGCAAGTCCTGTTCTAAGGGATCAGTCTCTGCATAGCACCTTGTACACTGTGGTCAAGGCCAATCCACACAGCCATTCGACCAAAGATTGAATCACACCCACTAATATGCCAACAGTAATCGAGACTTAACTATAACAGGAGGACATATACAACCCACAAAACAGACACTCCTGAAGCACCTGGCTTAGATGATCAGGGAGACTATGCCACAGGGTGCCACAAAACACCTACCAAATAAGTCCACCCTGCAAAGACTGGGAGACAAAGCGGATATACATAGTATATAAAAACAATCATAGAGATGCAGCCAAAATGAGAAGACAAGGAAGCATGTCCCAAATAAATGAATAAAACAAAACTCCAGAAAAAGAGCTAACTGAAATGGAGGCAAGCAATTTACCAGATAAGAGTTCAAAATATTTGTTGTGGATGCTCAACAAACTTAGTGAGAACTCCAACAAAGAGACAGTAAGCATAAAATGAAACATAGAAACCAAAAAAAAAGTCAAAAATAAATAAAATAACTGAAATAAAGAATACACTAGAAGGAATCAATATCAGATTAGATGAAGCACAGGACTGAATCAGCAATTTGGAAGACAAGTAGCAGAAAACAACCAATTAGAACAGCAAAAAGAAAAAAAGAGAGAAAACTGAGGGTAGTTAAGGGATCTCTGAAACATCATCAAGTGTACTAATATTTGCATCATAGAGATACCAGAAGAAGAGAGAGAACAAGGGATTGAGAACCTATTTGAAGAAATAAAAAAATAAAAAATAAAAAAAAACTGAAAACTTCCCTAACTGGCAAAGGAAATAGAAATAAAAGTCCAGACAGCACAGAGATTCTGAAACAAGATGAATCCAAAGAGGTCCACACCAAGACACATCTAATTAAAATGACAAAGGCCAAAGGCAAAAAGATAATCTTAAAAGCAGCAAGAGAAGAGTAATTAGTTACCTGTCAGGGAGTTATGACAAAATTGTTAGCTAATCTCTCAACAGAAACTCTGCAGACCAGAAGAAATTGGCATGAAATATTCTGTGATGAAAAGCAAGAATCTACAACTAAGACTTATCTATCCAGCAGGGCTATCATTTAAAATTGTAGAAAAATAAAGAGGTTCCCAGACAAGTAAAAGCTAAAGGAGTTCATCATCACCAAACTAGTATTACAAGAAGTGTTAAAGGGATTTGTTTAAGATAAAAGAACATAAATATGAATAATGAAATGTCAATAACATTGTTCCTATCAATAATCACTTTAAATGTAAATGGATTAAATGCTCTAACCAAAAGATAAGGTAGGTGAATGAATAAGAAAACAAGACCCATACATATGCTGTCTACAAGAGACCCACTGCAGATCCAAGGACACATACATGCAGGTAGAAAAGATATTTCATGCAAACAAAATTTTTTTAAAAGCCGAGGTAGAAATACTTATATCAGACAAAATTACTTTAAAACAAAACCTATAATAAGAGATAAAGAAGCATATTTGACAAAGATATCAATCCAACAAAAGGATATAACCCTTGTAAACATTCATGCATCCAATGCAGGAGCACCTAAATATATAAAGCAAATACTGATAGATATAAAAAGAAAGATTGGCAGTAATATAGCAATTAAGAGTGGACTTTAACAACCCATTGACATCAATGGATAGATCTTTCAGACAGAAAATCAACAAGAAAACAGCAGCCTTAAATAACACACTAGGCCAAATTGATTTAATTGATATTTTCACAGCATTTCATCCCAAAGCAATAGAATATACATCTTTTCAAGTACACATGGGACATTTCCCAAGGTAGACCACATGTTAGTGCATGAAACAAGTCTCAATAAATTTAAGAACATAAAAATCATATGAAGCACCTTCTTAAACCACAATGGTGTGAAACTGGAAATCAATTACAAGGAAAAAAATGAAAAACACATACAGTCTAAATAACATGCTACTAGACAATGAATGAGTTAATAATGAGAACAAGGAAGAAAACAAAAGTTACCTTGAGATAAATGAAAATAAAAACACAATTACCCAGAATATACGAGACAGAGTAGAAGTGGTCCTAACAGGGAAATTCATAGAATTAAAGGCCTACTTCAAGCAACAAGAAAAATCTCAAGCAAACAATTTACTAACCTTACACATAAAGGAACTAGAAAAAAACAGCAAACACAGTTCAAAGTGAGGAGAATGGAGGAAATGACAAAGATCACAGTAGAAATACATATAACGAAGTCTAAAAAAGTACAAAAAGAATCAATGAAACCAAGTACTGGTTCTTTGAAAAGATAAAAAATGATAAACCTTTAACCAAACACATCAAGAAAAAAAGAGACAGGACCCAAATAAAAAGATCAGAAATGAAAGAGAAGTGATAAGTGACAACACAAAAATACAAAGACTTATAAGAAAATAATACAATTATATGCCAACAAATTCAATAATCTGGGAGAAATGGATAAATTCCTAGAAGCATATACTCTTCCAAGACTAAATACAGAAGAAATAGAAAACCTGAACAGATTATTACCAATGAAATTGATTCAGTAATCAAATAACTCCCAAACAAACAACATTTCTGGACTCACAGGTGACTTTTACCAAACATTCAAAGAAGAATTAACAACTATCCTTCTGAAACTATTCCAAAAAATTTCAAGAGGAGGGAAGGCTCCCAGGCTCATTTTACAAGGCCAGCATTACCTTGATTCCTAAATCAGGAAAAGAAAAAAAAACACTAATAAAACAAAAAATTATAGGCCAATATCTATGATGAACATTGATGCAAAAATCCCCAATAAAATATCAGCAAACCAAATTCAGCAATATATTAAAAAGATCCTATACCATGATCAAGTGGTATTCCTGGGATGCAATGTTGGTACAATATCTGCAAATCAATTAACATGATATACTACATGAACAAAATGAAAGATAAAAATCATATGATCACATTAGTAGAGGCAGAAAGTAGCATTTGACAAAATCTAGCATCCATTTATTATAAAAACTTCCAGCAAAGTAGAAATAGAGGGAACATACCTCAACATAATAAAGGCCATATACGGCAAACCCACAGCTAACATCATACTCAATGACAAAAAGCTGAAAGCTTTTTCTTCAAGATCAGGAACACGGCAAGGATGTCCACTTTCACCACTTTTGTTCTACATAGTATTGAAAATCCTAGCCACAACAATCAGACAAGAAAAAAAATAAAATGAAAGCCATCCAAATAGAAAAGGAAGAAGACAAACTGTCATTATTTGCAGATAATATGATACTACATAGAAAGAACCCTAAAGATTCCAACAAAGAACTATGAGAACTAATAAATGAATTCAGTAGTAGTTACAAAATTAATATTCAGAATATCAGTTGTATTTTATACACCAATACAGAACTATCAGAAAGAGAAATTAATAAAACAATCCTATTTACAACAGCAGCAAAAAATAAAATAAAATAAAATACCTAGAAATAAATTTAAACAAGGAGGTAAAAGACCTGCACTCATAAAATTATAAGACATTGAAGAAAGAAATAGAAGATACAAATAAATGAAAACATACAGTGTGCTCATGGATAGAAAAAATTAACATCGTTAAAATGTCCATACTACCAAAAGTAAACTGGAGATAAAATACAATCCCCATGAAAATAGCAATGGCATTTTTCCCAGAACTAAAAAAAAATCCTAAAATTTATATGAAACCACAAAAGACCACAAGGAGCCAAAGCAATTCTGAGAAAGAACAAAGTTGGAAGTATCACACTACCTGATATCAAACTATATTACAAGGCTACAGTAATCAAAACAGCATAGTACTGACATAAAAACAGACACACAGGTTCATGGAATAAAACAGAGAGCCCAGAAATAAACCTATACCTATATGGTCAATTAGTCTACAAATAGGAGGCAAGAATATACAATGGGGTAAAGACAGTGTATTCAATAAATGATGGTGAGAAAACTGGACACACACAAGCAAAATAAAATGAAATTAGACCACCTTCTTACAGCATTTACGAGAATAAACTTAAAATGGATTAACGACTTAAATGTAAGACTCAAACCCTAAAACTACTAGAAGAAAACATAGGCAGTAAAATCTCAGGCATTTCTCATAGCAATGTTTTTTTTCTAATACATTTCTTCAGACAAGTGGAACATAAGAAAAAATAAACAAATGGGACTACATCAAACTAAAAAGTTTAATAACACTAAAATCTTTAATAACTATTATCACAATATTATTGTGCCAGGTGGGTATTAGATTTATTGGGGGAACACTTAATAAATTATATAAAGGCCTAACCACTATGCTGCATACCTCAAACTAATATAAAATAATATTGAATGTTGACTGTAATTGGTTTTTTTTAATTGACAATAAGCATGATACATGAACCAACCATATATTAAGCATGTAAATTTGGCTCTGAGCTTCCTGGCAGTTGAAGTAAAAAGGGAACATGATCAGAGTTCTTAGTACTCTCTGATCAGTTCCTAGTACTAACTTATGCAAGATATTTTTCATGTCTTTACAAAGGAATCATAAAATGATACAGCATCATTATAAAGTAGAAGAAATAAGATAAGAGTTCGGTGAAATTTGATCCCAAATAACTCTTCGTCCAGTAGGGGATATGTTTGCCGTCATCCCCACACCCAGGCCATGGGGAATTGGCAATGACAGGAACAGTGTTCAGGGGGGTGCTTGATCAGTATTGGGTACCATGGACTGGTACTAGGGCACCCATAAGAGATATTAACCAGGACGAGACACCATGAGTTATTCCAGGGAAAGTGAGAATACTGAATGCAAACATAAACGAAAGTCAGAAACCAGAGGGATCAAATGTGTGGAAGAGACAGGAGCAGAAGTTCAAGCATTGCATAGACTCTGAGGAGTCTCGTAGAAATGTCATCTTATTGTTGAGTGTTATCTGGCCATAGCCCTGGGGAGCAGCTACCCTCCTGGGCATCTTATGGCCATCACTTGCTCTCTTGACAGAGCAGATCAAATGCCTCTGCTTTGCATTATGGTTTTCCTAATTCAGTCTAAGCATTCAGTAGAGTGAACTAAGTCAACCCCTGTTCCACTTGCACTCTAAAATAAACCTGTGGTTGCATGCAAACTAACCCTTCTTTGTTCTGTCTTCTAATATATTATCTCTTTTTATGACCACATTCAACTCTACCACTTCCTCTTTGGGCTCAGGTAGCTGTGTTCCTTTCTTGAATGGCCTCTGCCCTCACTCACAAAGACAGCATTGCCTCTGTAATCACTCCTGTTTACTCATGTCTTGTCTCATGCCATCTGACCATCCGGTCCACAGCAATGACCTCTTTCATTTTCAGTTTCTACAGAGATCGTTAATTTAAATTTGCAAAGCCTGTACTTGGAAGAGGCCTTGAAATCCTTCAGCTCACCTTTCTTATCAATGAAGATCATCACTGTCTGACCACTGTCAAGGACAAGGAACTATTTCATAGGGTCCCAGCTTCTTTCTGTGAATTCCCAAATGATAAAAGTTCTGCCTAATAATAGGTCACACTGCTTCTGTTTAACATTCATCCTCAAGAAGTGGTGGAAGTTAAGTAGTGTTCTCTCAAGTAAACTAAAACACCACCTTACTCTCACATTTTGTTAATAGGAATATAAATTGGTACAACCACTTTGGAAAACCATTTGGCAGTATTTCCTAGATACTCTGTGATGCATCAATCACATACACACATACTCACACTCATGTATGTTTGTTCACCAAGAGTCATGGACTAGAATATTTGTAGAAGCACTATTTGTAATGGTCCCAAGCTGGAAACATCCAAATGCCTATCAACAGTAGAAAGAATATACTATGATATAGTCCATGAAAACTCTACAACTAAACACAGAATTGTGGGTGAATCGGATACATACAATTTGAATGACTAATAGAAACTTATACATATTATGTGTTTTCATTTTTATAAAGTACAAAACCAGGCAAAATTAATCTGTGCTCCTGGAAGCCAGCATACTGATTACCGTGGCAATGTGACTGAAAGGCCCTTGAGGAGGGCGTCTGAGGTGCTGCTGATGTTCCGTGGACTGGGAGCTGCTGATATGGGCATGACTAGCGTGCACAACTTTATTAAGCTGTATACTTATGTGTACTTACTTATACTTCAAAAAAGTTTTAAAATCCTCTTCCTCCTCTAAATAAGCTGAATAAATAAAATTTCTTCAACCATGTCTCATAGATATAGGTTCCAGAATGTTTAAGATCTACTTATAAACCTTTTGATGTGGCAGCTCTGGCCATTCATTTGGAAATTAACCATATTGATTGGTTAGCAGTATTTTTAAATGTCCATGTGGGTCCTTTCCTCCAACATGTTCTCCATAAACACAGGTGTTCTTCCTTTTGATCCTCCAGAAGCCCATATATCCAGTGTCCATAGTACACTCAGAAACACTCTTCTTCCCTCCTCTTCCTCAGCTAGTGCAGATAAAGATCAAATTTACCTGAGCTCTCTTTGATAAGTCAACCCAAATACTGTCTTCCTTTTCAATTTTTTAATTAAATGTTTAATGCAAATTTATCTGGTGAAAACAAATTTTCTTTTCCTCTTGTAATCTCAAGTTGATCTGAAGACTCACCTTTGCCCTAATGTATGGACCCTTTTCAGATGCCTCCATATGGAAAGGTGGAGACTTTTATTAAGCAAACCCCTCTAAAAGATCTGATTCAGTATTCCTTATTTCTGTTCCTCTTGTCTTCGCCATCTATAAATTGACCAAATGTCTTAACTGCTTTCTTATAATTCTCTTGAGGAAGAAACATACTAATGTGCACAATGAGACAATGAGAAAGAAGAATCCTCATGCATGCAGAGTTAGTGCCATCAAACTTACTGATGGGCTAAATATAAGGTGAGATACATGAGTAATAGAATACAAACCACATCTCTAATGAAAAGAAAGAATTCTGCATTCTAAATAATGGAATGAAAATAATGCTTTTGATGTTGATAAGGCTTCTGGCTGATAATTTATCTTTCCAGAGCAAATACTGCAGGAGAAATTAATGTTATTTTTCTCTCTGCTTGCACATTCACTTGCACTCTTGGTCTCGGGCATGTTTGGTTGCTGCATAAAGTTTGCTACATTTTCCTTTCCAACTTTACACAGCTTTTCCCCCCAGAGAATATTCATGGGCATCAGTCACTTCAATGAACAAACGGTAAAAACAAAGACCAGCTTCTTGGCCACATTCATATTCCTGTCACCCAACCACCTTTGCAACCAATGTTTCAGCCTTTACAAGCACAGCCCATCCTACCCCAGGTTTGTGTATGTGCATTTATTTATTTACATACACATACATAGAGATATTTATATGGGGTTAGATATATGGAGATAGATACAAAGGAAAGAGAGAGAATGAAATTATAAATCTGCAAAGATTCTTACCAAGTCCACTGAGGAACTATCTCTAGAAAATTGAAGACACATGTCAGTTCTTTATAAAGATCACACAAAACAGAAAAGGAAAATCTAAGAAAGCTACTCATGCAGAAAGTATTTAATCAAAGAGTAAAGACAATTATAACATCTGTTAATCTTCTGTGGGGGTTATAATTAAATGCTTTGGAGAAATACCCTTTCAAGGGTGCTTCTTTAACATCTGTTGCAAGGACACCCTGTATTGCACAGTGACGAATCGCTTCGGCACTTTGGAAAAATGGGACTTCTGGAGATTACAGACACTGCCGAAGTCCCCATGCACGCAGCCCAGAGCTGCACCCACTGTCCTGGGGGAGGGAAGTTGCTCCTCAGTGCTTTCTGTTGTGAGTCAGACTGCATGCACTCAGCATTAAGTAATAACAGGACTGTGGGGCCAGAAATGGCCTTGGAACTACCTGATTTCCCCCTCCATTTTGCAGATGGGGCCACTTGATCCCATGTCCTACAGCTGGCCTGTGGCATGATTTAACAAGCAGGGTCTTTCAATTCTCTGTCCAGATTACATTCCACTCTACCATGCTGCTTGGTCCTTTGGATTCTCTCTCACTTTGTCATAAAATTTAGATGTGTTATTTAACAGGATAAGCATTATAAATTTATGAAAAGCTGGAAAACTGAAATGCTTCCTTTCTTCTTTATCCTCCTGTCCACTGAGAAACACTGACCATCATTACACTCTTCTACCCTCCTTTCTGGGGAGGATGAGGAGGGGGAGAGGTAAATGAAGGTAAAAAAAGAGAAGAACATAAGAGGTAAGAAAATAGAGGGAGAGATGGAGAGAGAGGAGATTGAGAAATATAAGGAAAGAGAAATCTGGTGGAGTAAGAGAGAGAAATAGAGATGGGGAAGAGGAAGTGAGCAGGAGGACTTAGGGAAGGTGGGCCAAGGATGCAGAAACAGTATATCAAGTTAAGACCCCACCAAAAGGATCTGGACACTCCATTATATCCACCCTACTCCATAACCTGTTTCCATTGAACTTCAAATAAGCAGTTCTATATACACCAAAGACCACAGGATTTTGCAGTTTTGCCAAACAAAATGCAGAGATGATAAAGCCAGGGCATCACATGAACAGATGCAATGTGTTGAGCAATGAAAAATGTGCACATATGGTAAGAACATAATAAATGCATTCACAGTCCAGGAGGGGGTTAGAGATGGGCAGTTCCCTTGGTAGTTCTTCTGGGCTGCAAACACTGGTATATGCCAAAATACTGAATAAATAGGGCTCCTGACATGTGGCATGGGGATTAAACAAATCCCGATGACTGGGACACATTGTGTTGTCATCAGCCCTCTCATCTCCCTTCAGAAATCACCTACTTACAAGGGCCCATCATGCCTTCAAGGATAAGGAGTCAATAATGGTTGTAATGGCCACCATGTGATGGGGTCTCTATAATAATGGTTGCACTGGCTCTCTAGGTACTTTATCCCATTTAATCCTCATGAAGATCCTATAAAGAGGTAATATAATCTAAACATCTGGCTCAAAGTCTTACTGTGCAATCTGGAACAAATTAACCTCTTGGTACCTTCATTTTCTCATCTACAAAATGGGATTAATAGTAATGTCTATCACAGAGGGCTATGTTAGGAATTAAATGAAACAATATATATAAAAAGCACAACAGGGCCAGATACATTGTAAGCACTTCAAAAACAGTAGGTGAAACTGTTGATGCTACATTTTATGGACAAGAAAAACAAGCTCAATGAAGTTAAATAACCAAAATCAGTGGGTATCAGAACAGAGATGGAAACCCAGGAACATCCAACAGTAAAGGCCATGTGGGCACAAACTGTGGCTATTTGTCTTCTGTTCCTCTGTCTGTGTGAACTGAATCCAAAGGTTCTGGTCTTTCTAGTGTGTGATGCAGCCTCTCAGGAAAAGGGTATCCAGCAAATCTCTAGCCCAATCTAGGGAACATAAAAGGGCACATTAGCAGAGCATTTCCTGTTTCCATTCCCTTGTCCTTATCAACAAGAGAAGAAAAATCTTCCTCCACTATCTTCTTCATTTATTCTCATGCCTTCAGAGCCCTCATTTAACAAATGTCACGAATATTGATGCATACATGACTAGAAATAAATAGGCACTCACTCACTCGTTGAAAGTTAGGTAGAAAACAACGCCATGCCTTTATGCCGAGTCCACAGATATTTTGAATGCTGTAAGATTTGAATGTCATCAGTTGAGTTATAAAAAGGAATGTTTTTTAAATTATTTTATTGTTGTTCAATTACAGTTGTCTGCATTACCCCCACCACCACTCCCCCCATCCCAGCCAAACCTCCCTCCCTCCCTTGCTTCCACGCCGCTCCCCCCCCCCCTTGGTTTGTCCATGTGTCCTTAAAAAGGAATGTTTTTATACGTGTAAAAATGGTGAGGAGAAAAGTATAAAATTACAGTCCGAAAACTTGCTTATATCCATCCATTTACCAAATATCTTCTGGGTGCCTACCATTTGCCAGCTAGGGTTCTAGGTGCTGAGGCTACAATATTAAACAAGACAGACACAGGCCCTGCCTTCACAGAACTTATAGCCTAGATGGGGACGATGGTTTTGATCAAATGCACGACCATATATTTAATTACACTAATTGTAAGTGCTGTAAAACAAGTACCTGAAGCTAACATGCTATATAACAAGTAGGGAAAGTTTTCCCATGGAAGGGTCATTTAGCCTGAGCAGGAGTTGTTCCAAAGAGGCTGGAGGGATAGGGACGGGAAGCTTCCTAAGAAAGAGAAATTTTTGGTGAGTAGGAGGAGCTGAAAACAGGCCAGTGCGTAGTTAAGAGAATAGCTCTGCACTAAGCCACTGAATTGAGTTTAGAAAAGTCAGCACAACTGCCCATGACTCTTTCCTTTACTGGACAATGAGTGTGATGGTTCTGAATCTATGGTACCCCATAGAGTGAGAAGATTCTGGTCCAGGTGCAGAGAACAGAAAACCTGTTTTGGTGAGAGTGGGGCTCACTCAAAAGTAGGAAGCAAGTATAAACTGTTCCTAGGAGAGGGGAAACATCATTTCTTCCCTTCACTTATCCAGAAGTCAATGCTAGTTCCCCAAAAGGCTGAGACAGTCTCCAACTCCAAAAGACATGTCATTTATAGATTTTATGGCTTGGTATTCAAAGTCCTGGTTTGGCTGATGGGCTACTAATGATTTATCTGAATCCTCCAATTTCCCCCTAAGAAAACAATGAAAATGAAAAGCTAAGACTTCTAATTTCTCCAGATAGAAAGAAATATAATGCTCTTAAAAAAATTACTTTGGTAGTTTTATGGCTATTAATCAGGTATCTTAACAAACAATGGCTTCTTAACTGTTGCAGTCTGTATGTGTTTATTCAGTTTAATAAGGCCCTCTACTGGCAACCTCTAAAAATACAGTCTCTTTCAAATTAAATAAACTATTTTCACTATCGGTAGTCATACAGAACTTCACATTCCTGATCTTACAAATCTGGGCTGAAAGAATGAGTGAGAAGAAAATTAGAAAACAGAGATATAGGTTTCAGTTTGCATGGGATATTCATTTACCTATTCATAAAATAACATTTTATAAAGTATCATTTGGTTTCCTCTCAGTTATTCTAGATGTCAAAGGTACTCAGAAACAAAGAATATTTCTTACATTAAAATATATCGAGTATTCATGGAACCTTAAAACCAAATTACAAATGTTATTTACCAACTACAATAAACCATATCATGTCTGTCTCATTAACCACATGTAAGTAATTGACAGAATAAAGAAATACAGTCAGAATAGTCAGAATAAAAGAAATATTGAAGGCAGGCCTTTTAAATTGCTTCTGTATGCCACAACTAATAATTAGCTTCTTCCACTTGACAACTGACAATAAAACAGTATATAATGACTTGAGAATTTAATTATAAGAAGTACATTTCAAAAATACATTATCATTGACACATTTGTCAAGCGCTGTTGAAATGACTGGGAAAATTTAAGTATAGTTTCCTAAAACACTAAGTAAATTTTTTAAATGAGGCAATTAATAATTTTAGTAAAAAATATTTTAACAGGATAAAAATATAATCAACAATAAGTGATTTAACTCAACAGCAAACATTTCCAATCATGATAAAAATAAACACTAAATATACATTTAATCAACAGTGGTGATATTATTCATTGGAGAACAGGAAGGTTTGAGAAATATATATTGTAATCCACCATAATAGGAAAAACAACCAAATAAATTGATATTATATATAGATATAAAACATTATTTAGAAATATCACAGGAAAAAACAGCTAAAAGAGTAGCAAAAGCCCCCGAGGAGCAGGACTGGGGAATGGGAAGGAAGGAGTAGCTCGGGGGACTTGTACTGCAAGATATACATGCAATATGGATATATGTATATATATAAAAATTTAGTGTTGTCATTCAGTTTGTATACTAAATAACCAATATATGTATGTATTCATTTAAGACATATAGTTATGTATTTACATAAACATTTTAGTAGTTTGTTTTTCTAAATTATGAGCATGTATTGTTGGATTTTTTTAAAGTTTCTGGAAACTAGTTATCACTGACAATGGAAACCATTTGGAACATACCTTTTGGACTGACCTGGATCAGTGCTCAGTTTCCAGATTCACCTGGAACTGAATTAAAGTTCAATTTGGAATTCAATTAAAGCACTAAGCTTTCATGGAGCAGCTTGTCAGCCATGCATCTTGACAGTAACACTTGTTCCCACATTTCAGAACTAACAATTCTTCTTTCAACACCATAATATTTATCTGCCATATTAATATTTGAGCTTATTTTCCAAAGTGAGTTTGGAACTTTCCTGTTGAACTCAGTCCATTGGGTTTCCATAGTGCATCAAAATTCTACTCAAAAGCGTCACTAATCCAGAAAGTGTATTTCTAAGAGAAGTGACCTGTTTTCTTGTCCTGAAAATTCCAAGATTAATTTATGTAACTACTGGGAAGTACCTTGTATAATTGAGACCTTCAAGCCAACGCGACCCACTTCATTAGACAAGTGTGTACTGAGGCGTAGTAAATGTTGTGGGTAATGTTCTATGTATCCAAGAGATTTATTATTTCATCTATAAAGAAAGCACAGCTAATTGGGAATCCAAAATTCCAAAGGCTTTCAACTTTGTACAATTAGACAAGTAGAGAAAAATAAGGCTGTAGGATACCTTGTGTTTAACTGGTTCTATAACTTGCCACTGTTCAGCCTCAACCATCCTATTTAAATCCACCATCACAAAATACTACCATTTTTCTTGGTAAACTTGTCTGGGGACCAATCAAATGGCCAACCATTAACCCCCACCTTCCTTTTTTTTTTTTTACCTAAATCCCCTGGATTAAGCTCCTGATCAAACTGAACTCAACCTACCAACACCCATACCGAGAATGCAAATAATCTTGATGTTCAGCCATAAACTTGGGCTAGACTGCAAGGGGATTCATATCTCAGATCAAAGGAAAAACATAAATACCAAAGAACTGGTCATGGGCTTTAGACAATTCTGAAAGACTAGAAAATGTGAATCACCAGTCCAACGGGTTGGTACCCAGAAGTGTTCATCTGATTTGCTGCTCTGACAGTGTAATCTGTTCAGGGGAAGACAAGAAAAATCAAAGTTCCATCATGGGCTCACCAGAAAAATCGCCTCCTCCACCCAGAGAACGGCACCATGAAAGGTCAGGAGTATGGGCTCAGGGTTCAAATCTTGCCTCTCCCTCTTATCACCCAAGTGACCTTTAAACATGACTTCACCTTGCTGAACCTCAGTATCTTTGCCTGGGAAATGAGTATCACAGGATACCATATGCAAAGAACTTAGGAGTGTGCCTGTTACACAGAAATCCTTCAATAGTGATTAAGGGGAAGAAAACAGTTTAAATTTTCTTTTACAGTGCCTATTAAGCATGCACTCATATTTTCTTTTTCATCACTTACTGGGAACTCATTCTCTGCCAGGTGCTGAGCCATGCATGAGATTGCAAATTTGGCAAGGGCCTGCAGGATAAATTCTGTGGATAGAGAGGTGCCACAGGCAGAAGTATAAAAGTACAGAGGTGCTAAAGAACACAGCAGCCCAGCATGTTCAGATTACAGAAGGCATCTCTGGTAGCTAAGCCAGTAATTCCCACCCAAATCATCTGAGGAATGTTTTAACTATTCCTGAATCTCATGGTGCAGATGCTAATTCATTAAGTCTGGGTTGGGACATGCATCTGCCAAGTAAGTATTAATGACAGTAGCTAATACTTATTAGCACTAATGTATGCCTGGTATTATGCTTAGCATTTTAGCTGTAATAACTTATTTAATCCTCCACCAGGTCCCCAAAAGATGGGCACTCTTATTACCTACATTTTAAAAATGAAAACTTGAAACAGATAAGTGAATTAGCCAAGACCATAAAGCCAGCAAGTAGTGGAGGGAGGACTTGAGCCAACACTGTCTGGTTCCAGCCCAAACCCTCAGTCACAATGCCATGCTGCCCTGCAACCCTCCATGGGACTCTGTTGAGCTGTCAGACCAGGAAACTGCAGAACAGATGTATGAGGACAATCAGGGGAGTGGGGAGAGGTGAGCCAGGCTCAGCTGGCAGGCATCGCATCAGGCATAGCCTTGTTAGCATGCTGAGGAGTCTGGTATTGAGGGCCTTCAACCAGAGCAAAGAAGAATTTAAAGCCACTCAGCACACTTATGTGATATTTTTATTAGCAAACTGCAGAGGCCTGGGTGTCTGATGCAGGCAAATGGGATATTTAAGATTAATAACTGACTCATTCTTTTATTTAGTATTATATATTGAATAACTACTCCGTACCGGGTGCCATGAATATATGGAGTTATTAAAACATAGCCCTTGTTTTTAATGGAAAGACATATGTGACTATATGGCAAAAAAGTTCCAGATCCCACAACAAAAGTCAGCATAAGATGCCATGAGCATCTAATGAAAGAAATCTTCACTGTGACCTGGAGAATCCCCAGAGGCATCCCACAGGCATGGGTACCAGGGGCAAGGGAGGTTCCAGAGAGAAAAGGAATGTGGGTGTGAGTGGAACCGAGCTGACTGTTAGAATCTGAGGTCTACAGCTGTAGTGAGAGAATGGAGAGGGTGGACGAATCAATGAGAAAGTGGAAAGAAGGTTCTACCTACAAGAGGGGACCCAAAGAAGAGTCCGAAAAACAAAGGGAGGTCAATAAAAAGTTTGAGACAAAAGTAAAGCAGAAGCAAAAAATGTCAGGGAACCACTTGTATCTGATACAAAATGCCTTCTGTACTTCTCAACTTCCGAAATCACCTCACTTGCCTTTCATTCACCAACTGTAAAATAATCACAGTTCTCTTGGTTCCCTAATGAAAATGATGAGCAAGAGAGACATTAAAAAAGCATATTCAGAGCCAAAGACAAAACAGAAATGTTCTCTCTTTGCCAGACCACCTTCATCTACACACCTTCACACTGCCCTGCCCCTACAAGGCTTATTAGCCACGTGTGGGTCCTGTTTCTTTTATGACCCATGAGAAGTGGAACGTGCAATGCATGCCGTGTGAGCAGAAGGATTTAGTTTCTAGTTGTATCACTGCCACCATCTCTCTGGGTGACTTTGGACAAATTATTTCTCCTCCTTGTCCCTGAGATTTTCTTCTGTAAATGGATAAGCTTTGAGTAATATTTTGAAAACTGCTTTAGCAGCAAATCCCTTATTTTAAATGAAAATTCACAGAAAGCACTGATCTTTAATGCATGAAACATATACAAGCAGAGTGTGTGGTGATGGAAAAATTTGGAGCTGACAAACACACAGGAAGTTGCACAACTTAGTGCCCCATGGAAAAGAGTCGAATATTTTTGGATCTTTCTGGTACTGGATTCTTACAACTCTCTGAGACCAGAGATGAGAGAAAGGCAGCAGCGAAGGCTGTCACCGCTCTCCTGGGCTAGTGACAGAGCAGCTAAATTGAGGAGCAGGTCAGGTCTCCAGGAGTGACGCATGGGGTTTGTGTGCAGGAGGTAACAGGCTAACAGCCATTTCTTGCCAATCGGCACAGTGCAGCTGACAGTTTTAGAAGGCAGGACTCAGTTCCGATTTGCTACTGGCTGCAAGGGGCTGAACTGCAGGCACTAAAGGGCAAGCCCAGTCTCTTCAAGTGGGCAATAGAGAGACAATCTCACAGAACTCTCGAGCACAGCTTCCAAGAGGCCAGGTGGCCCAGCACAGCCGTGATAAGAGGGAGCCCATGTCCAGTCTGGCACACACGGAGCATACTCTTCCTATACCCCAAAGAATATTAGAAGAGTTTTAAAGAATCAGAAGGAAAATGAAAGAGAGGATGTGGATCTTGAATCCTGACCTCGCTGTGTGTCAAAAACAAACTTTTTCAAGAGTACGTTATTTCAGGTTTCTGACTCAGAAGACGAGTCAGAACAGTGAATATTTCTCCAGATACTCAAAGAAAAAAAAACCCATATAGAAATGGTTTCAATTTCAAAACATTTTTCTATCCTTTAAATTCCCCGAGAATGAATGAGCTTGTGGGGAGGGGTGGTGCCGTCGGGGTAAAGGGTGTAGGCAGGAGGAAACAAAATACTATAAACAACAATCACATATGACAGAAATCTATAAACCACAGAAAGGATCAGAGACAAAAAGTAGGTTTCCCCTCCAGCACATCAGTTAATTAAAAATTAGTCTTTATAGTTTTCTATTAAAATGCTTAGATCAACCGAATAGTTTTTTGCATGGTTGGTTGCTTTTTATTTAACAACAACAACAACAACAAAAAAAAAAAACCAACCTCCCTGCAGAGGCAAGTAATTAGGAACTCAGTACTATCTTGTTATCATCTCTGTCCCGGTGCCTCTTCTCAGACACAAGGAGTCCTCTACACCTAAGAGGCAACTTCAGCGCACCATAATTGCTCAGAGCAAATGCATACTTGGGGTGGCAGCCCAGAGAGCCTGTAGAAATGCGTAAACATCATTATCTCACTTTAAAAGGAAAGCAATCTGTATAAATAAGAAAAACTGTTACAAGAGTTTTTAAAAAAATTCCAACAGTCTTACTTGCAGTTAGCGCTTCAGTCAACACATATCACAGTCCTGGAGACAGACACAGGAACTGCAACAACTCTCTCCAGCTAAACTTTCCTCCCGAGTTTATCCTCTGTTTATTTTTGAAGCATTAAAAGGCTGCGCTAAAAGGACACACTCAGTTTTCCTGAATATCCAAAGCGGCAGCAAAGTCCTGCGGAGAATTCACAGCAAGTTTGCGGAGACTCGCTCCCTCCACTGCGGCTCCGTGGTTGCTCCGAGCTTGTAAATACAAGCTCCGTGGACAAAGTCCCAAATGACATCACTGGCAGCTGCTTATTGTTGAGTCTTTATTAACTGACTGTCAAAAAAAAAAAAAAAGGAGGGGGTGGGGAGCAAGAGTATCTTTTCTGCAGCAAAAAGCAGCAAGTTGGAGTGGATTCCAGTTATACATGCATTAGTAATCCCATTGATTCAAGTTTTCAAGAGCTTGGTTTCTCTCAGGTTAGACCCTCTCTCCTGAATAAAACCAAGAATCTCCTCCCATAATTTACACTGGGTAAACTGCAGACAACAAGATAGGGAGGGAAAGTCTGAAATGCCAGCACAGCCCTATCGCGTTGTTTACCCACCTGTTTCCAGTCGGCTTCAGAGTTTGATGATTCACTCACATACGAATATTATGTTGCCAAACAACTTTTACTGGGATATGCATACCTGTGTCACATATTTTCTAGCTGGATAGTCTTTGGTTACAATTAAGTTTAGATACTCTAAAGTTTACCTTGGGGTAGAAGGAAGGGCTCCTTGAGATCAGAGACAAAATTTTTGTGTATGTGCAAGCAGGCAGGTAGTTTCCTGAGAAAAGTGCTGGAAGCTTTCTTCAGATTCTCAACATTTTAATGGCCTATCTGTACCAGCCCCAGCACACACCCCGCCCTCCCCCAAAAAAACAAAACCAAAAAAAAAAAAAAAAAAAAAAACCCTGCCAAGTATCTAATAATCTCAAGGGCTACTGTAAACCCCACCACAACCAACTAGCAAGTTATAAGTGGGCTCTTTCACCCCTATTTTCCACTCTCTCACGGAATCTCTCTTCCTCCATCAGATGACTCTTGCATTTTTTAAACCCTCACTGGAGGACATGCTTATTGATTTAAGAGAGAAGGGAAGGGAAGGGAAGGGAAGGGGAAAGAGAGGAAGAGAAACATTGATATGAGAGAGAAACATCAGTTCGCTGCCTTTCATATACACTGGCTCCAAACCCGCAATCTAGGCATGTGCCCTGACTGGGAATCGAACCCGAGACCTTTTGGTTTGGGGGATAATGCCCAACCCACTGAGCCACACTGGCCAGGATTCTTACTTGCATTTTATAGTTATCTCCCATGCACCTCCAACTCCCACCTAGAGAAACCCACAAATTCTATACTGTCTCTGCTTCAGGCTACAACACTGTAGTCCACTGTTTTCCTCCCTTCCTCTGAACTTCTACAATGATGCTGACTATTTATATTTGCTGCTTTTTATATACTGACTTGTATTTTTAGCTTGTTTTTTAGCCATCTGTGTCTGTCTCCCAACTCAATTTGAAAGGTCTTTGAGGGCAAATATTGTGTTGTGCTATTTGTTTATACCCAAATTGCCTGCCATAGTGACTCTTAAACAGCAACGTGGAGAGAAGAGCATAGAGGGTGGAGGCAGGAACAAGGTTGGTGGATTCCATGGAACGAGGTGTATATTTAGATTAAACATTCTCCCTGCCCTTGGAAAACAATGACCTCACATCTTACTACAGTGGAGGTTCACTGCGTATCCCAAAATTATTTTCTCGAGAGCAGTGATTGATTATTAATTCGGAAGAGTATCAAGAACCACACATCTGCCACTTTTATGGAGGAATCAGTTGACAGTGCATGTCTTGGGTCACTAATGGGTCTTAAGTCAATGCAATATTTATGAAAAGCAAATTATAAGTACCTAAATATTTTATAAGTACCAACCCTTGGACCCAGATATTCCACTAATCCAGAGTGATCCCACAAATATACTCACAAAAGAGTCCAAGGATATAAACTCAAGAATGTTATTTGCAGCATTATTTGTAAACCAATAGAACAGAGACAACTTAAATATCCATCAATATGAGAAAAGGTACAGTACACAGATTGTAGTCCATGTATATTATACAGCACTTAGGAGGAGCTGAGGAAGTTGGCATAACTGTGCATAGACTGACAGGAAGAAGTAGGTAGTTGCTTGTTGAATGAATAAAGCAAATTGCAGTACAGAACATAGCACACGATGGGAGGAACTAACGAATTATTAAAAATGGTTATCTCTGGGGAGGGGGATGAAGGAATGTTCAATTCTGTATGTTTCTGTGTAGTTTGACTTTTTATTAAAAATAACAATAAAAGTATATGATTGTACAATTTTCATAATAACCCACAAGGAGAATCCTAGCTATTCCTTCAACAAATGTTTGACATATAGAAGGTGCTCAATAAAGATCTATTAATTGAATGAATATCTGTGGAGTTGCTACTAGGATACAGCAGTACATGGGGATGGGACAAAGAAGAGGGAGAACCAGGCACTGGATTTTCATTTCTGATTGATTGACCTACTCAACCCCTTGCCATTACATTTGAGGACTGATTTGAAAACTTCTTAGACTCTGTCCACCTTAGGAAATGATTAAAGTCAGGCACTCAGAACATAAACAAACCGCTGACCTTTCCTGTGTGCAATTGCTGTTTGACAAGTAGAGTTTTAAGGTAAGACAAGCATGAACCGCTTTGGTTCAGTTCTCTGGTTGCTAGCAAGCACTGGACGGAAGTCAGCTCCCTGTCATGGCTGGCCTAACATTAAGGAACTCCCCCACCCCACCCCCTCTCAGGGGAGGGGAGGGTGCTCTAATCCACAAAGAGTCTTCAGAGCTTTACTTAGGAGGAAGTGAGGCTTTGAAAGTCAGTGGCCTGGAATGATGGCACAAAACAATGGCCAGTCTCCCCTACATACCTACATAGGGTTCACCTACCAGTAGAAATTCACAGTCATAAGCTGTGCAAAAGATACATTTTCTTCAGGGGACTAAAAAGTCCAAGAAAAAGAATGAAAATGAGCACAAAGGTAAAATAGGGTTTTCGAAGTACTATTTTCAGTCCTCTAGAGAAAACATGCTGGGGTCCCATCTTATTTCCTAGTGAGAAGATATCCTACTCTGTAGTAATTCCTGCATGTTTTTATATTGCTATGATCCACGTATTATAGGAGCCTGAGGCCAGATTCTGTTTAAATGCACATTTGACACCCCTTGGGAGTCATAAAGTCACACTTTCCCAAGTTAGAGTTAAATATCTGTATTAAATGTGACTTGCAACTTCATATCGAAATAAATAAGGGAAAGGTTAGGTAGCAGTGGGAGGGAGGTATTTGTCCCACCTCTACCAAGTAATCATTAATGCTGCAGCCAAAATTACCCCCACCTGCTGAGATGCTTGACCCACCTCTTCCAGTGCCTTCTACGCCTCCATTCCGGCAATCTCCTCTCCCCATGTGGCCAGCTCCACCAATGGAGGACTGCCAGGCAGCGTTATAACATGCATATATATGTCTCTATATCTGTTCATTGTCTTTTAATGTCCTATGTTGTATTCTTCGTGTTGAAGTGTTTTCTGTTTTAAACGGGAAAATCCCTGAAGTCAGAGATCAGGTCTGCAAGGTGTGAAACACAGCCAAAAGGTCTTTTTTACAGGTGTTTGCTGGATCACTGGATCTGTCTAGGGACCTATCAAGACTATCGTCACAGGGACAGTTGCTACCTCCAGTGTCTGATTTCCTCTCTACTTCCCCCTCTTATCCTGATAAACAAGCATAACCACTGCCATTTATTAAGCATTTATATGTGTCATTTGCTTTAAATGTGTCATCTAATGTACCTTTAAAATGGCCCAGTGAGTTAGATACTATCACATCCCTTGTACTGCTGAGGAAATTGAGGCCCAGAGAGCTCTGTTCCTTAAGTAATTTCATTATGATCATACAGGTAAGAGGTAGAGCTACCACTTCAATTCTGCCTGACCTTCCAGTATCCTGGGGAGACTTAAATACCTCTGAGGATTGTAAATATAAATAACAGCAAGTTGGAATTGGAAGCATGTAGCCATCTTTAAGTACTCAGTTCTGATTCCTGTATACCATATGTAGCAGGGGGCACTCAACAGACCTTCAGACTTCAATCTCAAACTAGTGTGACTTCTGCTCCTTTCCGTAATGTAGCCCCTCTGCTTAGCTCTCAGGCCTCAAAGACAGGTGCAAAGACCATGAGAATCAGCTTCACAGGTTTTACTCTCAGAGCATCAGTGTACAGTAAGTTCTCCATGCCGTCAGAGATGGGCAAGATTCAATAGTGGAAAGAGAAAATATTGGAGAGCAAGCATTTAAAAGTGTTACCACCTATTTCCCTTTACATGGAGACCTTCAGTGACTTGTATTCTTTTCCTCTGGTATCTAGTTTCTCTTGTGGAGCTAATAGTTCTACTAGGGCTAAAGAGACAGCCTGTTGCCAGCTAGTCTGCTCTGTAAGAGTTAATATGATCAAAAACAGGAGGCAGAAGAGATGTTAGGGGTAACACAGGAACACCTCAGCATTTCTCAAACCAGTTTACCTGCCTTTAAGGGTGGGGTTTCTAGGGGCACTGAGACAGCATATTAAGAAAGTGGCCCACATCATTCTCAAGCCGATGGTATGCAGACATATTTGAAGACGTACTGGTTATAACAAGTGAAGTGAATATGTGACCCTCTTGTCTGCAATCAGACATTAATAAAGATCATGTAGCTTTACCCAGGTTCCTTAGGAAAGAAACCCATGATCAATTGGAAAATTCCTGGTAATCATTACCTGCAATAGATCACATCTGACAGAAAACTGGTGCACAAAGCGCAACGTGGAAAAGGTAAAGTGGGTACCATGCTGATGGTCCCACACATATAGGCATTCATCGCTGCAGATGTTACAGTAGTCCCATACATGAATCACACAAAAACAACAGTAAACCATAAAGTGTGAACTCCAACAAAGTTCAGATTGCTCCCATAATGACTGCTTTGATGCATGTGACGATATATCAAATGTCAAGCTTACACACGCTTTTTTCCTCAGCTGGGGAGCAAGGGTTGCTTGCTGGTGCTCTCAACACACATGCAGTCTACCCACTGAGCTGTTCACACCTTCGGGACACCAGGAACCTTAGCAGTGGGGTCTAGTATGGCAGATGTCTGTTTAAAGAGGTGAAAGAAGAGATGCAAATTCTACTGATTATGAAAGTTTCCCTGGGACCTGTCTCAGAAACGGAGTACTATGCCCCCATACATTTGCTTTCTCAACCAGCTCAGGCACCAGGCCCAGCCAGAGCGGTACAGCAAGGGTTAACGTTCCTAAGGCAGTGGAAGGCTTTGGATGAAAGGCCCTATGTAAGTATAAAGTATCACCGTGAAGCTGGAGGATTTTATTTCAGCCTCCTCATTGTGTTGTTGACAGTGCATACTGTGAGTTTGACATTTTTAACTACTTTGCTTGCCCCAAATAAAAAGGGTTGGGCAGGAGGAGGTGGGAAAAGGGGAGGGGTGGGGGAGCCATAGTCTTCCCCCAACTTTGATTTTACACAACTCCAATGCACAGCATTAAAGCCCAGTTTTCAAGCTGGGTCCAACAATGCTACTCCAGAGATTTATGTAAATTCATTAAACAAGATGCAAGTTGCATTCCTTTTAACCTGAGAACAGACTCCTGAAACCGGAGCCTGAGGGAGGTCTCAAGGGACTCAGCTGTCTGTAAACTGAGAAAGCAACTCAGTTTGTGCCCTGTAATGATTGTCTAAATAAAAAGACCCTGAGTTCGATTTCCACCAGATACTGAGAGGCCATTAAAATCAGTGATAGCACTAAGGGAGGAAGGAGATTGGGACAGCCACTGATTTCCCAGTGTGTGAGACCCAGATTGTCTCGTGATTAGGGCCTTCAATGAAGCCTGTTCTAAATGGCATGACAGTCAGCTCTCTGGGGTTCCCAAAACACACTGGGGCTCCAGCACTTAATAGTCCCTGCCCCCCGCTGCCTCATACTTGCCCTGACAACCCCACTAAGATGCAACGGGAAAAAAAATAAAGAGCTGATAACACTGGTAGGGTGCAGGGTGGAGGTGGCGGGGTGGATGGGGCAACAGGGCTTGGTCCCCAGGGGACAGACTCCTACATTCTGGAACGCCTGTCTACATTTGGCCACATGGCCAGCATAGCCCTGGGCTGCCTTGGCGTACTCAGGCAGCACCATCAATCCCCCTTTTATGCTGACAAAGATTTTTAAGCTAAAAAGGCAAAAATGGGGATGCTTAGGGAAGACAGATCAGAGGTCTGCTGAAACTGCTTTTCCCCCTTTATAAATGCACATGCATGTAATACAATACACACACAATGATATTTTTTCCTCTGATTGCCTTTATAGAAACATCTTACTTATGTTTGTGGAAAATAGACCTCAAGGGCCCTATAGGAAAGGCTTCCTTACAGATCAGAGAGAGAGGGAAGTCAACAGAAGTGGCAGAAATAGAGGGGCGGGCAGAGTGCAAGCTGTGGCTCAGGTGCATGGAGCACCTATGGAAACAAGGCTGAGGCTCCAGGAGACTAGCTGCTTGGGCTTTGCAGGGTCTTCTCTTGTGGTAACCATGCCAGCAAGGGTGACACAGTTAGCCTTTCTCCCAGGAAAGGAGGAGAGCATGCCTTCCTTACATTGCCAGGCAGAGCTCACTATGGTGTGGAGAGATGGTCCTTGGTCCAGAAAACCCAGGCAAGAAACCTCTGTGATTCCCCTGAGGACTCAGAACACCTGAGGCACTCAACTGTGGAATACTAGATCTTTGGAGGTAAAGGAGCCCCTCAGTTCTATCGTCACTGCTATTTTAAACTGTATGCCTTAAATAAATCCAGGAAAATTGCTTTAAGTCAGATTAAGCCTTTTCCAGGTACAATAATCTATGAGGACAAGAAAAAGTCCAGATGTTATTAATGTAACAAGAACGGTTTGTGCGACATCAATGTAACCTGGCAGCCAAGGAGAGTGGACTGGAATGCACATGCGTGAACAATGACAACTTCACTGTACTAGTCAGTGGGGGCAATACATGCTGTTGATGCTATGTGGCTATCACATTCAAAATGACTGAGTACAGCAACAAATCTGCATCAAATTTTGCACTAAGCTTGAACATTCCTCTGTAGAAACTATTCAGATGATTAAAAAGGCCAAACCTATGGGCAACTGATGATTGGCAGCTTCATCACAACAATATGCCCACTCATGCATAGATTTTTGCATAGATCACGTCTCATGCAGAGATTTTTGGTGAAACATCAAATCACCGAGGTGACTCAGTCCCCCTACAGCCCAGATTTGGCACACTGCAACTTCTGGCTTTTCTCAAAACTGAAATCACCATTGAAAGGAAAGAGATTTCAGACCATTGATGAGATTCAGGAAAACACAGTGAGGCAACTGATGGTGATTGGGAGAATTGTGTTAGGTCCTAAGGTGCCTATTCTGAAGGGGACTGAGGTATCATTGTCCTATGTACAATGTTTCTTGTATCTTCTTCAATAAATGTCTGTTTTTTTCATATCACATAGCTGATACCTTCTGCACAGACCTTGTACTTAGTTAAACCTAAAATTCTGCTGGTGGTGAAATTATTTTAAAGGATAACCTTTCTATTAACAAAAAAGAACCACAATTCATATGGTTTTGTCTTTCACCACCCGGATTGTTTCACTTAGAATAATGCTCTCCAGTTCCACCCATGCTTTCATAAAGAGTATCAGCTCCTTCATTCTTTCTGCTACCTAATATTCCACCATGCAAATGTACCAGTTTTTTGATCCACTCATTTACTGATGGGCACTTAGGTTGCTTCCTGCATTTGGCTACTGTAAATTGTGCTGCTATGAACATTGGGGAGATAAGTTCTCACCTATAAGTGGAATGTAATCAACAAAACAAACAAGCAAGCAAAATATAACCACAGACCTTGAAACAAAGAACAAGCTGACAGTAACCAGAGGGGAGGTGGGAGGAGATAATGGGGGCAGGGGGGAGGGGAAAGGTCATCAAGGAACATGTATAAAGGACACATGGACAAAGCCAAAGAGGGGTAGTATCAAGGGTGGGAGGTGGGGATGGCTGGGGTGGGGGGGGAGTGGTGGGGGGAAAATGGAGACAACTATACTTGAACATCAATAAAAAAATTAAAAAGAACCACAATTCAATTTACTAGTTATAATTTATTATTTTGACTGATTATAATAAGGTGAGTTCTATTGGTCAAGCTCAGGAGATGCTATTGTTACGTTAGAAATCACTTAGTGATATGCCTGGCTAATACCTTTTGAAGATATATAAAAATGACAAATTCTTTGTTTTATAAAAAGATAAACGTAGTTAGTATAATGGGGAGGCTTTGGAATGTTACTTTAGCAACAGAATACTTTTGAAATGAAGTCTTAGGTAGAATTTGATTGTATAAAATAGTTCAAGGGCGGTATCAGTGGGTGAGGTCCTATACTGCCAGCTCCACCCCCCGCCCACCTTCAAAAAGAGCAGAGAAAGGACATACAGTCATAGGCAGGGCTTTATGAGTTGAACTAAATGACATCATTCTTTCCCTGTCTACTTCATCCCTTAGTGACCCCTGTCCTCTGAGCCCTTTTGACCCATACCTTCTGCACCACCCACTTTAGCACTTAATTATATACAACAAGGACTTGTGTGTTCATATTCACATATGTGTGTTCATATACCTCCCAAGCAGACTGCAGTCATCTTGACACAGAGACCACATTCTATACTTCAGTAATTCCTCTGGGAAAACATGGTGCTAGGCATATAAAAGCTGTTTAACTAAACAGGGATTTATTCCAATTGACAAGGAGATGTAAAGTCCCAGAAGGCCTAAAATTTAAGGAAGAACAGGTGGATCTGATCCAGCTTGGGATGCCAGTCACAGACTTGAATGGGCAGTGGGGAAGGGGGAGACAAGGCATCAGGGCCTAAGATAAAGAAACTTGGCCGCCCTTCTTTTTCCTCCTTTCTTTTCTTTATTCAGTCACCCCTCTTCCAAGCCACAAGTCAGATGCAGATTATCATACCTGCCTACTCCTCCAAGATGCAATCAGCATCACTTAAAAATGGTGAAAGATATGTTGGGAGTCCAGAAAAAATCACATATTATTGTCTAACAAATGTTATGTGAATTTGAAGGTTACAGCAATGCATTAATCTTTGAAGTCATTATCTTCTCATTGCTGATTTTGATCAGGCATTCCCTGAGTCACCCACCAAGCACCATAAGGGGCAGTTTACAACTTACACAACGAATCCTCATTGAGTACCTTCTGTATTCCAGACTCTATGCATATTTTACAATCGGAGCTGCTATGAATACTCATAGGATATTCTGTGGATATCTACTGATTGGGAAATGTAATGTAAAAATACATTGCAAAATATGTTTTCACCCCTGATAAAAATAAGTAGTAAGCATAGGGTAAGAGGTGGCAATTGAGACTGTGTGTTAGGACAGAAAAATTAAGGTAGCCTGACAATAAAGTACATCTAATTTTATGCACAAGATTCTTGGATAAAAAGAATTCAGTTATTAGCAGGGAGCCCAGTTTATCAATGGAAATGTAATTGCTGATTGAGTGTGAACTATGGTTGCTATGAGGTCAGAAAGTCCGGAGGTCACAGTTAGAGAAATACATCACGTGGTCAGAGCCTTTCCTATAATACATCCCATATTTTGAAAACAAAGTAAACAGATGTTACCCTCATTTCAATGTAGAGACAAGACTAGTTTCCACCAAGCCCTTTGACCCTTGACTTGGATTATGCAATCCCTAGTAATATACTCCCAGAAGCAGGTAACCTCCCCACCCCCACACCAAACTTCCATGCCAGACACTGAATTACGTCCAGTCCCCAGAGAGACTCATTCACTCTAAAAGGGGACAGTGTATATACCAGAGGACAGTTTTGGGTGAAAATGTAATTCTCACTAGCTTTGAATCACTTATCATCCCTCTAGTGAGAGGAAAAGGAGGAAAGAAGTAAAGGATGGGCCAGAATCCATAAGGTGAGGGCATGTGCAGAAAGAAGGCTCCAGGGTTGTTCTGTAGGGCACATGGGTTGCAGGAGCACCCCGGTCTGGCTAAGACACTGGCTCAGACCTGACCTGACCCCTTTGGCATTGTCAGTATTCAGTGCATTATGGCATTTAGCTCTGGTTTGCACCTTAGATTTATTGCCTATTTTACCCTTCTTTACCTGTCCTCAGCAGTTTGTTCCAAACAATTTTCCCTTCTAATTCATTGCCCTCATGTTCAATTTCCTTTTGATCTATATTTATCAGCTGCCACATACATGTGGAGCACTGCAGGAACTATCAATAACATCTCTGTTCTCTATCACCCTTAACTACACAGAAAAACATCTGCCCACAGTTTCCCAACCCTCTACCCATCCCTTATTCCATGACTTTGTCTGTTACTCCTGGAGGTGAGTTGGAAGAGGCTTTGTATCAACCCACCTAGGGCTCAGGTTTAGCACTAAAAGTCAAGCATTCTGTGAAACCCCTCAGTCCAGGCAAACCCACCTCAATTTCTGTTAGAACTTCCCAAAGCCACAAAAAAAAATAGTGTTTCTTTTTTTAAAATTATTTTATTGTTGTTCAATTACAGTTGTCTGCATTTACCTCCCACCACTCCCCATCACCCCAGCCAAACCCACCTCCCTCCCTTGCTTTCACCTCCTACCTTGGTTTTGTCCATGTGTCCTTGATAATTGTTCCTGAAAACCCTTCTCCCCATTATCCCTTCCCACTTCCCCTCTGGTTACTGTCAGATTGTTCTTAATTTCAATGTCTCTGGTTATATTTTCCTTGCTTTTTTTCTTTTGTTGATTGTCTTCCAGTTAAAGGTGAGATCATATGGTATTTGTCCCTCACTGCCTGGCTTATTTCACTTAGTATAATGCTCTCCAGTTCCATCCATGCTGTTGTGAAGGGTAGGAGATCCTTCTTTCTCTCTGCTGTGTAGTATTCCATTGTGTAAAAGTACCATAGTTTTTTGATCCACTCATTTACTGATGGGCACTTAGGTTGCTTCCAGCACTGGGCTATTGTAAATTGTGCTGCTATGAACATTGGGGTGAATAGGTTCTTTTGGATTGGTGTTTCAGGCTCTTAGGATATAATCCAAGCAGTGGAATTGCCAGGTCAAAAGGCAGTTCCATTTTTAGTTTTCTGAGGAAATTCCATATTGTTTTCCACAGTGGCCTCACCAGTCTGCATTCCCACCAACAGAGTACTAGGGTTCCCTTTTCTCCACAACTTCACCAGAATTTGTTGATTGTTAATTTGTTTATAATGGCCATTCTAACCAGTGTGAAGTGGTATCTCATTGTGGTTTTAATTTGCATCTCTCTGATGGCTAGTGATGCTGAGCATCTTTTCATATGTCTCTGGGCCCTCTGTATGTCTTCCTTGGAGAAGTGTCTGTTCAAGTCTTTTGCCCATTTTTTAATTGGGTTGTTTGTCTTCCTGGAGTAGAGTCATGTGACTTCTTTACATATTTTGGGGATCAAACTCTTGTCTAAGGTATCATTGGCAAATATGTTTTCCCATACAGTTGGTTCTCTTTTCATTTTAATGCTGTTTTCTTTAGCCATGCAGAAGCTTTTTAATTTGATGAGGTTCCATTTGTTTATTCTTTCCTTCAGTGTGTTTCTATAAAAGTCCTCTAACACCCTCAAATTGTTTCCAAGGGCCCCTCTCATATGAAAATTCTGCTTGGCTTCCTCTACTTCCTGTTGACCCCAGTAACCTAAACCTCTGTTCCATTCCTTTGTTCCCATTTTCCCTGCTATCCTTCCTTCTTTCAGCAACCTCCTTGCCTTCCCCCACCCATCCCTGTAAAAAACATTTGGACAAATGGTGAAGACTTTACAAAGAGATGTTATGATGTACCTTCGTGATCTCATCTTTTAGTCTGGAACTTGACCTATGGGGGACACGGACTTGCACCATACAGATCTCTCCTCAAGCAGCCTGGAGCCTGCAGCTGCCAGCACCTCCAGGATTTGCCTCACCCAGGGCTCATTCTTTCCCAAGTGGCGCGTATCCATGTAGTAACATAAAGGCCAGGAAACTCTGAGTTGATGCGCGTCACTCCAATAGGTCATGTGGAATCCACAGCAGCCTGGAGGGTTGGCTGAGGCTCTGTTCTCCTTCTCCCTGCATGCTGTGCACAGTTCACCTTGTCCCCTCTGCAGGCATCTCTCCTCAGTCAATACTCACAATACCCTAACCCAATCAATGTGCAGACTGCACAGTTTCGGCTTCTAGAGAACCCAACCTGCGTCATAACCACAAACCTTGAGAACTTTAAGTACAAAAGGGAAAAGTATGGTTTCTCCAGAGTCCTCAGTAAAATCTGCTTTTTTGAGGTAACTAGGACCCTGAGTCAGGGTGAGAAATTGCAATCTGGAGAGCCACAAGTTATGCTCCAGTACAGAGGCAACCCAGCAGATAATCTGAAAGCAGAGCAGAGCAGCAGCTTCAATAATTAAGTAAGTTACAGAAGGTCAAATAATAACAACAGTAACTGAAAAGATAATAAACACTCATACAGCACTTAATCTGTGCCAAATGCCTTTCACAGCACTTTAAATGTCTTAGCTCAGTGAAGCTTCACCACAGTTGTGTAAATTCGGCCCTTCCATGATCTTCGCTCTACAGTGAGGAAACCAAGGCACAAACAGGTTGAGTAACTTGCTCAAAGTTGCAGAGTGGGCAGAGCTGCAATTGTAATTAAGCAACTGGCTCCAAAGTCTCCACCAAACTGCCACTATATATGATGTGAAGGGAAACAAATGATAAGATTAATGCCTTCATCCCACCCATGGCAATAAATATCACCCTCCATCATCAATAAGCTACATCAACATTTTGACAACATTTCTTCTTCCCTAGACAAGGAAATCCTCTGTGTCAAATTGAGATATACCCAGGTCCAACTTCAAACCTCTGTGTCAATGTCCCTGTGTCATATATGTGCTTTGTCTCCCCACCATTATGGTTTCATTGTTAAAACATAATTCCTTTAATTCCCAGCAAATAGGATAAAGAACACCATAAGTATTTTTGGCTTCTGTACATGCCAGCACAAAAAAATTGTTTTCTTTTCCTTTTATCCAACTGTGGAGCTGTAGAGAAGCTAGACAAACCAGTGAGCCCACTGCCAACACATCAGGGAAAGGGCACAGAGCAAAACACGGACTCCTTCTCTGACGCTCAGGGGGCCAAAGTCTCCTGGCTTCCCCTTGTGAACTGCTTGCACACCCGTGAGTTTACTGCTAAGAGGGTATAGCCACATCACTGCTGCTTCTGGGAGATGAATTTGTAAACCACATTCTACCTCCTGCCCCTCTGCAGGAGAAAATAGCGAAAGATAAAGATAAATAAAATTTTAAAAATTCCTTCATTGCAAATTATTCATATTCCAAGCCTTTGGTCAAGCAGGATCTAAATTCCTGAACTTCTATTTCTCCAATCCCTGTGTATTTTTCAGATGGATGTAGAAATTGAATCCCAGGCTCCAGGCATAGAAGGGAAAACACTATTTTCTCCCTTACTTTGGAAACACTGGGTACCATGAGGTGCAAAAGAGAAGAGCTTTAATAACTTGGGGGGACTGCTGCCTCTACCTTAGCCAGCATAATGGAGTTATGGTGTGGCATAAATCATGGTGTCTAATGCCAGCTGTCTCTTGAAAGCTCAGGGAAGCATCCAACTCACTTGGAGCAAATAGCATGGTTTGTTCCCAAAACAGATTAAGCATTTCCCCACAAGCTTTAATCGCCTCTTGGTACCTTAGAACACTCAGTGTGCAGGTCCTCATAAGTAAGGAAACACTGTATGCACTGTGGTTTTACATGCGATACTTTCATCCTGACATCCTGAATACACAATGACACCATCAAAAACATTAGTTGTTACTTTTGTCAGATCATGTCTCAGGCATAGGGCCAAATATATGAATATATAACCCACCCAGAATGTGTAGTTAGTATCAGGTTTCTTCCTCTCTCTCTCTCTCTCTCTCTCTCTCTCTCACACACACACACACACACACACACACACACACACAGAATTTTGGGAAAAAATAGCTCAAACTTAATAGCTTTTGCAATCAGTCTTTAAAAAGCTCAACTGACAAACTATTTCTCCTCTTTTCTTCCAACCTTCTTCCTCTTTCCCTTTCCTATTGCCCATCCTTCTTACATGATTTCAGTCAAAAAGAATTTAATATCTACATTAGTCCTAACACTCTTTTTCAGAACTGTTTCACACGGAAAAACCTCATCAAAAGTTAATCCTCCATTGCTGCTAAAATAAATCTGTACTGAATGAGGACATTTGTTTCCCTCTCTTCAATGTGAGTTTAAAACATTTAAAATATAAACTCGGGAAGGAAATGTCTCAGATGCACCTGGGTTCCTGATGGAGAGCATCAAACTGCTACATGCTTGGAAGTCATGGCTGGAGATGGTTATCTAATTGGACACCAGCACCTCTTTCCTTTCCGCTTCCTATTGTGTAGGATTCTTCCTGTGGAGAGTGAGCCCTTTTAATGGGAACACACTGGCTCATTTAGGCCCCTCTGTCCTGCTTGGTGGATCTCACTGGCTGCCCCAAGGCCCAGGTATCAATTAGGGAATACATTCTCCCAGGGCAACCATCTGGCCCTGGGTCCTTGGCAAACCAACTGTGACAGGCTCCTCTAATAGCAGCAGTGGCAGGCTGAGCTTCCAGGTGATTAAATAATCCTGCTTTCTGGCCTGCTCATGTGTTTAGATTGGAGCCACTTTCCTGGAATGAGGCTGAACATAGCTGTCTGCTCACTGACCACCGCTGAGCCCCTCTCTGAAATTATGAAATGTCCCCTTATCTTTTCCAGGCCACTTAAACCTGGAGTTGTCACAAATATGCCCTAGACAATGGGAGGTACTCCATTTGCCTGACATGGGGCTAAAATTTTACTTTTCACTGTAAATAATTGTTAAATTTGACAGCTCTGTTCAGAATAGCAAGTACTGATTCTAACACTGGCTAGAAAATATTCCTTTCTTGCAATACTGAACATGCCCATGATACATACATTTGGCTACATGTATTTATCAGATGAAGATATGGATCATTGCATATAAAGATATACTCAATGTGTTTACATTTCCCAATAACACAATACCATGTCCCAGTCAAGTAATTAAGACTGTTTTTTGGTTGGTGAAGCTTAATGCTGTTAATATGCAAACACCAGTGGCCTCCCATTGAATAAACACACAATCAGGTGGTAGTTTCATTTCATGATAACTAAACTGCTGCAACAGGATCCTATGTAGACCTTTGGTTTTTAAAGTGTGGTTGCTGGACCACAACATTAGTGTCACATCAGCGTCACCTGAGGGCCTATTAGAAATGCAGAGACTCAGGCCCAGCCCCACCTAGTGAATCAGAAACTCTGTGGGAAGGACCCAGCAATGGCTCAATGATCCCCCAGTTGATTCTGAAGCACGAAAAGTTTGAGAACTGCCATTCTAGGTGAAGCTGGGGCCTGATATGATCTAACTGAAGAAGTGTGGGGTTGCTCTGGAGGGACTTGCCTGCATGTTCTCCACTACAATCCACTTATACTTCAGCTAGATCTAATTCACGCCACTACTTCTCTCTTCTAAAAGGTATTCTTACCAGCTTCTTCCCTGCCCCCACACAATTATGCACCTCCATACACACAGTAGTAATTAGCTGGTGATTTGGTGTAATATATGAAGCTCTGAAGACATCCAGATGTATTAACAAACCATTCAATTCTACTCAAAATCCCTCCAAGAGATAGACATAAATGTCCTCATTTTACAGATGACAGAAACCTATGTTGCCAATGGTCTTTCAATTAAGACAACATAGAAATAGCTTTGCATTCACCTTCTGTGATAGTGAATGCCGTATTTCCAGTCTCCTGGTCCAGCCAACCTGGTATGAAATCTGAAATCCTAAGACACTTCTCTAACCCTTACTCAGCCTCCCCCAGGTAAGAGGGTAGAATAGAGATACTGTTATTTGTTTAAGATGTCCACAGTTTGCTACTAAAAAATTTTCACAGACAAACTCATCTTGCAGAACAGAATTTGGTGTGAGAGCCATTGTTAATGAGGCCATGGTAAAATAGGTGTTTTCATGCAATGCTAACAGCAGTTGTAAAATGGTACAGCCCTTCTGGGAAGCGATTTGGCCTATCATTCATCTTAGTAAGTACACTTCTTGGAATTGACCACAGGTGAGTTGTCCAGAGGTGGTATAAGTGATTCATACATAAGAAATTTCTCTGTAATAGTATTTTTAAAAATGAAAAAAGGGACAATCTACATTTCAATAATATATGGTTAAATAAACAGTAGTTCTTCCATAAAATGGATTATAATGCAGCCATTTATAAGTAGGTTCTTGAGCACAAGTTATTAAATAATATTACAAAATAAAGTGAAAATAGCAGGATATAAAATTTTATAAAGATTAATTTCCATTTTTTTAAATTGATGGGTCTGCACACAATATATTCACAATACACATGTCCATGTTAACACACAGAGATATGCATTGGAAATGAGTGAATAGAAACCACTAATATATTAGGAATTGTCACAGTGTTTCACTATAACAACATTCGAAAAATATTATCCCATTTTACAGATGAGGAAGCAGAAGTCCATAAGCACCAGCCAGACTATCCAAAATCACTTAGTAAATACAGATCAAGGCCATGCTTGTCTGAAGCAAAGGCCATTTTTCATATAGTCTACTGTTCACGACTTCTGATAGCTTACGTGGTGTGACACAATGTGGCTGCACAAGGAACGCGAGCAGGCTTTCTCACCTTTGTTTACTGTTCTGTGTGAGAAACATACAAAATATATTTTCATCACAGGTCACAGGCAACTTCCATCTAGATTTCCTCCAAGTATTTCAAGTGGCAGTGATAATAAAAATTAGAATTATTGAATGCATAATATGTATTAGGTCTGCGCTAATCATTTTACATATGTCATTTGATTTAATAATTTTTATGACAACTCTATGTATTATAAACACTATTCATCTTACTTTACAAATGAGGAAACTGGGATCCTGAGGGTTTAAGTATGTGCCCTGTACACACAAGTAAAAAGTATCGAAGTCAAAATTCAAACCATCTGTTAGGATACGAAGTCTTTGCTCTTAATTTCTCCATTGTGAAATATTTCTAGAGATAAAAGGTTCCTCCAGTTCCTTCCATTTCTTACCCTGGCATCCAGTTTATGTGTTTTGGCACAAACAATATCTTGGCATGGCACTGATCATTTTTTTTTAAAGTGAGAACAAGCACTGTTGGCCGTATAAGAGCCCAGCTTAAGTGTGAGCAGATATTAGAGGTAATGAGCAGATCTGGCATTTTCTCCTCAATATCTTTAGCATGGAATTCATTAAGAACTGATGTTTTTAATAGTAAAAGTTCATTCAGTTACAATTAACTCAGATCCTTAGTAGGGCCACATTAAATACTTACATATTAATGACTAATTAAAGTCAAACATTCTCTAGGTATCTAAGTGTCTGTGTTTCAGAAATGTCCAGCAAGTGCTATGTGACTGTCAGGCCAATAACACTCTCCTTGAATTCTCAATCACTTCCTTTCCTTCTGCTTCCAATTCCTGGCCAGTTCCTGAACCTCTATGTACTTAGCTGGGGGGCTTATCTCCTTGCCCTCACTCCCTCTTCAGACCTGATGCTGTGTATGAGTGATTTACCATCACTTTGACTTCTTTCCCCAACACTCACACTCACTTATTATTGGATCACATATTATCATGTCAATTTCAAGAAAAGAGGTAATAGATTATTCCTCTAGGTCTGATGCTCCCAATGGGCTCTCCTCCAACAAATGGGAACCATACATTTTCACTTAGATGTGAAGCACTATGAGAAGAATACTATCTAGTCTATGTCTTGTTTGACTCATTTTCATCCTCAGAGCAGATAATGGCTACATCATCATGGTAAGAGATCTAAAGCCAGCTGGCACTTGATCCTGTTTCAAGACAGTGATTATCACACATGTGCATGCAAACTGCCTTCAGGAACTAAGCAGGGAACGTAAGAAGAGCAGAGCAGAAATACAGTAGGGAATGGGGAAACTATGATGAACTGGAACGTGTATGGCCAGCAAAAGGTATTAAGATCTACAGTTTTTATACCTAGTGGACCAAACAGAAAAGGTCTGAATCCAGTTTACAGTCTCTGTATTAGCTTATCAGTCTCTTAGCTTTGACTAATTGTACTTCTAGCAAAACTGAAATTCAGATAAATATAGGGTAAAGGGTATGCCCTGGCGCTGATCTATCAGGCTACCATCCATGCCTCTAAAGTGTTCCTCATTTCCCTTTGCAAAGCAACAAGCTGGCACCAGTCTCACTACAATACCAGCCATCATATTTTTCAAAAACAAAGAGCTTGTAAGAATAAGCACTCAACAGTCAGATTGCTTGGGTTCAAATCTCAGCTCTGCCATTTACTAGCAAGATAATCTGGGACAACTGACTTAATAATGCTCATATATGCAAAATTTAGAGACTAAATGGCACCACTATTTCATAGAGTTCATTTAAATTACTTAGAGCAATGCCTGGCACATAATGAAGGCACAGTCTCAGATAATAATCATCATGTGATAAACTGAAATGCCTTAAGTCTGCTTCTGAGAAGATAGCCTGAATACAACATACTTGGTCATCTCTGTTTGGCAGAGAACATTGGAATGGAAAAATCTAGAACTAATTACATCATCCTGGGAGAGGCATTGATGTGGATGATGGAAGTGTGGGGAAATTTTGTACATAGATTTCACCTGAAGGGAAGGATGGGAAAAGTCCTCAGGGTGGCAGAGGAGAGATGGACAGAGTTTAAAACTGGGTTTGTCCCAGTATGAAATGCGGACAACATAGGGAAAGAGTCCGGCCAGAACTGACTTTCCTAATCTCCCTCTCCCACATCCTCCCTTTGGGTCATCATGCCTCCTGCTCCTCAAAGCACCCATTCCAGACAACTGCCTTTTCCTCCCTGACTCTAACCAATATACCAAAATTTTGTGAGGAAAGCAGCCTGATTTTATACATTTGCATGCCTGTGTACAGACAGATCACTTCATTTGCACTTTAACCTTTATTCCCCAGCAAGACTTTCCAGTTTCTCTGGTACAATACAGTACTTTTCAAACCATGATTTGTAACCCTTTGGTGGTTACATCAGTTTAGTGAGTCCAGACCAGTATTTTATTATGGAAATAAAATAGAAAATATTAAAACATAATTAAGAGAAACAGAAAATAGAGTGCATGCCATATAGTAAATACATCTAGACCTACATTAACTGTGTCATAAGTAAAATGTATCACTTATTAAATGTCCATAATCAAAAGAATTTAAGAAATACTGTTCTAATGAAAAGTTCCATAGCCTCATGTGCTAGAGGGTTCTGACCTAATTGAACTCATGATTGCCTTCCCCTTTCTTTCCTTCCTTCCTTCCTCTATTCATCAGAAATTTATTGAGAGCCAATTGAAAACCAGGTACTGTTCTAGGAACTAGAGGTAAAGATGACAACAAAATCCATAAATTCCCTACTCTCAGACAGCTTGCATTCTAGGAGGAGTCCTTGGGCAATAAACATATAAACAAAAAACTGCGAAGTAGGGATAAGTGTTACGGAGAATAAGCTGGAATGGCAGAATGGAGGTATTGTGGTTGGTCAGGTAATGTATAGCACAGGGGCACTGGAGCAAACCTAAAAGAAGTGAGGAAGCAAGCTATAAGAATATTCAGGGACAAATAATCCAGGCAAAGGGACTGGGGGAGCAAAGGCACTGAGATGATAATCAACTTGGTATTGGGAAACAGCAAGAAGCCAGCATGACTTAGAAGAGGAAATGAGAGGAAGAGTGGGGGAAATGAGATGGGGTGGTGAAGTAGAGACCATGTAGCCATTGTAGACAAGGTGAGAACTCTAGCTTAGACTTGAAGCAAGGTGCCAACCCACTAGTGGTTTTGAAGCACAGGCTGACATGATCCTGTTTACGTTTCTGGAAAAACACTAGGGCTTCTGGGGGAAGATGAAATGCAGACAGAAAGGGAGGACACCAGGATACAAGACAGGAGTATTTTTGTAATCCAGGGAGTGGCATGGGGGGTGGCTCTGGTCTGAAGGGCAGCAGTAGAAGTGTTAGGGTGTGCTAGATTTGAGGTATACTTTAAATGTAGATCTGACACACTGATGAAGTGAATATGAGCATAAAAAGGCAAGAATAAATCCAAGGGTTTTACCTGAGGAACTGGAAAGATGGGGTTGCCTTTTCTGAGAAGGGGAATTCTGCAGGAGAAGCAGGTGGAAAGGGGAAATCGGGAGTCATTCTGAATACATCAAGGCTGGATGCCTGTGAAGCATCTAATTGGAAATGTCCAGCAGGCCATTGGATATATGAGCCTGAGATCCAGGAGAGAGATTCAGGGTGAAGATATAGATTTGGGAGTTGTCCGTATATAACTACTATTTAAAGCCTGAATGAGATCACCAAGGAAGTGCACATAAATAAAGAAGAAAAAGATATTCAGACGGTGAGGTAATGTTCAGGCACATTATAATCTTCTCTATGCCCACCAGATGGCCAAAGCCCCTGTATATGTTCAGAAGTATCTGGACTGCTGCTTCAAGAAGACTGCCACCCTTCCATTAAGTACCTATTGGCTGCTTAATGACGCCAGGCATTGACACCCTCAAAGAGAAAAAAGATGCAAAAACATTAGGCCTTGAAGGAAAAGAAGAAACTGATGTACATATAACTCAAACTGATGTTATTTCACAAGTAAAAGAAATGTTATCAGGTCTCTCCCTGATGCCTGAAAGCAACTGGGCCAGGTGGCTGTGGACAGTGAAGAACATCAGTGGGTTGGGGCTGCCACTCACCCTGCAGCTGGCCCACCATGGATCCCTTTCCTGCCTCCCTTCTTTGTGGACCATCCCTCAGCCTTGCCCTGCCTCTCATCCCTCAACTGCAGGACATTCTCCCAGGGAGTGTCAGCTTAACTGGACCTGACTGACAGGGCAGTTGTCCCCCTTCTCTATCCTGCGCATACTCTTTTCAACACCTTCAGCAAAAAGTGGTGTTATTGGCTTGGGTGGGGAAGACAGAAAATGATCCTAACAACTACAGTAAATCACAAAACCCAATATAAGGACAATAACAGCCCTAAATGAGGAGTCACGGTGAATTCTCATTTCAGTGAGCTGACATGTGCCTTGAAATACTATCACCGAAGGCATTACTATTGTTCATAGATATCTAGAGGAAAAAATGTTCTTTTTGCCAAGCCTTTGACTCACAGAAGGAGAAAGCTCTTATGTTTTAATAAGTAGTTTTTCCAATGTCTTCTCATATGTCTGAGAGTTTGTTCACAGTGTATATGCCATGGTGAATGTGTGCTATGTGTGTGTGAATGTGTATATATATCATGAATACAGCATGTGCTGTATATGAGTGGGTGAGTGTGTATAATGTGTGTGAGTGGCATGTGTGTATGAATGTGTGTCAGTCTTGTGAATGTTTGATTTGAGTGGCATATGTGTGGAGGTGTGTGAAAGGGTACATGCAATTGTATATAAATTTTGTGTGTTCTGTGTGTGAATTAGTGTTGTACATGTGAGTGGTGTGTGTGTATGAGTGTGCATTTGTGTGTGTGAGTGTGCATGTGAGTATATGAAGTGTGGGTGTGTAGTAGTTGTGTGAAAGTAGTTTGAGTATATACATGCAAATGTGTGTGTGCATGTATGTGTAAGTGAATGTGTGCAAAACCTGACACCTATTTGGGTTCTCTGGTGTGTAAGTGTGTCTCTCCCTCTCTGAATCTGTGTCACCGCTTTGCTGGGCCCAGACTGCAGACAAGCAGTAATAAAGCCAGGACCCACTTTGTGGGGAACTTTCTACCTGCTTGGAAGATAAAAGTAGGGCTGCATGTCAGGTGGGGCAATGAATCATTATTTAGATTCTGATGATTAGCACTGAACTAAGAGCCCAAATAAACAGTGTGAGCTAAGTTGGGGCCTCATAAAGTATTTTGATTGCTGGGTTTCCCTTCCTGATGAGGCAGGGTGTGTGCCAACCAAGGTTTCATGAAGTCATGTTGCAGAAGACAGCTGCGTCATTCTGTTGCCAGAGGACCTGCTGCTGTCTCCTGCCCTCCCCAGATACCGTCGGCATCCCCCAGTGCACTGGAACACAGGCCCGTGTGTTTCCAGCAAGGAGGGGGAGAGCACTGCGGGTCCAGGCAGTTGTCAGAGGCAGGAGGGAAAGTATCATCTGAAAATCCTGGCCCTCTGTGAGAGCCTGGAGAAAATGTTAGCAACAACTGTCACTTTGGCACCTGGTTCGATCACACTCAAATGGGGGCTCCCAGGCTACACTAAAAAGAAAAAAAAGGAGAGGTAAAAATGAATACCTGGATCCCACTTGAGACTTTGCAGAGAACTTTTACATGCATCTTACCTTTGTTCCTCTAATCAACCCTGAAAAATACACTGAAACTCAGAAATTTAGTGTCACAAAGTGGTCTCAGAAATGACACTCATGCCCAGCTCTTCAGTTTTTCCCTAATATTTATCATAAAAGTAATGCAGACAACTGTAATTGAACAATAAAAAAAACACTTCAAAATGAATTAAAATATGTAAATTTTTTTAAAAAGTAATGCATGCTTATGATAATACTGTTTTTTCAAACTGTACAGAAGAGGATAAGACAAAGTTAAAAAAAAAAAGAAATTCCTAGGATGAATCAATCCTCGAGTGTTGCTACTAGTGTCTTGTATGTCCTTCCAAAAAGGGTCAATCATTTGCATATTAATATGTTAATTTACTAAATATAAATAAGATTATTTTATGTGCATATATGATTATAAGATATTTTTCAATTGACAATATACCTCATACAAATTTTTATATCAGTATATACTTTCTACATACAACTTTCTTTTTTTAAAGATTTTATTTATTTTTAGAGAGAGGAAAAGGGAGGGGAAAAGAGGGGAAGAAAACATCGATGTGAGCAAGAAACATTGATCAGTTGCCCCTCATAAGCACCCCAAATGGGAACCAAACCCACAACCCAGGCATGTGCCCTGACTGGGAATCGAACCCACAGCCTTTTGCTTTGCAAAGCAATGCCCAACCAACTGAGCCACTCCAGTCAGGGCTACATACAATTCTCTTGAACCAATATACCCTAATTTACTTAACCAGTTACTTGCTGATTAATGTTTAGATGGTTTCAAATCCAAATCGCTCAATATACATACCAGGCTTTCCTGATAACAAACAATTGCTCTACTCAGCAAATGAGAGTTCCAGGTTGACCTCAGGCAAAATCAAAGTTATTTATGTGTATAAGTGTTTATTTATTCAACACTACACTCAACTCTCTCCTTTCTGAATCCCTTTCTTGTTGCCATGCTCTTGGACTCTTTCTCCATTAACCTACTACACTCTTCAACTGCTAGCGATAAACTAGAAAACAATTTCATGATTTCATGTATACCTTTGAGTTTGTCTTCATTTTCATAATGCTGGGAAGTACACATTAGAATAGCAAAATTTGATATCACAAAGACCAAACTGCTCACTGAATGTAGCATGAGAAAAATTTGTGTCATGTATACACAAATACAGGGATATATAGATTAACATCTGTAAAGACACCTACCTATGGTTTTTCTTCATGATATGCTTTGCTCCCCATGACCCTTTACAAAAGGGAAACTTTGTTTAATTGTTTGTTTGTTTGAAATAAGTATGAGTTTTGTGTTCAGGTTTGATGAAAATGTTTTCTATTTTTCTCTTTTGTCTGAAATGGAAACATTTACTCATTTTAGAGTGTAGTTTTATGAGCATACACAGCTTCATCAGGAACTGAATGGGGACATATTAGGGTGAAGCCTTGTCTTCAACCTCAGCCCAGGCCCCCAGGGACAAATATATACAGAATCTTTGAAAGAGGAAGCAGCTGAATTGGTCTGATTAAAACTGAGTTCCAACGCTATCTGTGAACTGTGGACAGTTGGGCAGAGATTGTTTTTCCTGAGGATGTTTCGATAGTTCACAGTGGTTCTAAAATAAACAGTCGTTACTACCACAATTTTAAGTAGATTACCTCTCAACAAAGCTGAAGCAGAATCTCGAGAGGAGCCCAGAATTGTTTCTTTAAAGTGCACTAATGTTGCACATCATTCCACAGATGTGTGTACATAAATATACATGTGTGTACGTATGTACACAATGTGAATATAATTCTCCTGGCCATCATCACAAAACAGAAAGGAAGAAGGTGCCCTAGTCAGCTGTTTAATAGATGAGAGGATCCTGAACTGTGGAATTTCATGAGAAAACTTTTAAAAAACAACAGTATATACCTTTGGACCAACAGTACCTTCTATTATCATTAGTTCCCCATGACTCCCCACACAAGAATATTTTAATGCCAAAAAGTACATTTCAAAACTCTTATAATGGATTTCAGTTCTTTAAAGTAAATCCTAAAAACTTATTTGAAAAAACTCCCTGAATTGTTTTTATTACACTCCTTTGGCCAGAAGCTGGGAAAACCAGACACACATTTGGGTGTTCTTGGTACAGTCTGACAGTCATCAGCTGTGCAGTCTTGCCCATCTCTTCATCTCCCCCAGCCTCACTTTCCTCTTCTGTGAAACAGAGATAATGACAGGACTTTTCTTACAGAGATGCTATGGGGAGTAAATGACATTTCATGCACAGAGGGGAGCACCAAGGCGTTGGCCCCCGGGAACACCACTCAGCACTCTCTTAGGAAAACTCTTGAGCTACCTTCCCCAGTGCCATTGCACAGTGTGCAAACACTAGGCCTACCCTCTCCCAAGAATCCAGCCAAGAGACCAGACCCATGTGAAGTACACAGGCTGTACTTTCTTCCCATCTAAACCCTCTCCAAACCATAATTAGCAAATATGTTCTCTTCCTCAAGAATTTCCCTCAGGGCCAAGTACAATCACTTCATATGGAGCCACCCCTTCTTTGATAAGTCACTGAGGGTGTTAAATACAGGAGAGCTTATTTCCAGGGTGGTACTCTCGGGCAGGACTGCTGAATGGTTAGGTGCTGGATTGCCATCGTCATCACTGGGAGGGTCTGATTCTAAGCTTCTGAGGGCTGGACAGAGATGTCCCACCTAAGTGACACATCCTCTCTTCCTCTCCCCCACTTTTCTTTACACTCTCAGGCTTACCAAGGTCCTTCTCATCTCTCCTCTCAGGGACCCTTGGCCTGCTGCCATCAAAGGATGGATAAGCTTGTGTCCCAAGTAAAACTGTGACCTCTTGGAGTCTAAGACTATAACTTGTTCATTTTTGGATCTTCAGAAACTAGTATAGTTAGTACCCGATATCAAGTAGGTACTTGATACGTATTTGGTGAGATGAAAATGAATTGAAAAAGGCATGTGGCCCTGTGTAAATGGAATGAATTTCTAGTTATTGGATCCCCCTGACATCACTCAAAGCATATTCCCCTACTCCTATGTTCTCATTTATGAGATGGAGATAATTCTTCCCACCAGCCTTTTCTCCAGGGTGTTGTAAAGAGAGAACAAACAGGACCAATTCAAAAGATACAATGACAAAGCTTAAACTGGATGAAAAATAATTATTTAAGACATAAAGAAGATAAGTTGTATCACTTCATTCTTATATGAGGATTATAGGATACTGCTTGAGTCACTGAGTTTATTCATTTCCTCATCCATATATTCACTCATTCATTTTATAAACACACATTACACGTAACAGTTGAATGACACAATACCCTGGCCTCACAGAGCCAAGTGTCTCATGATGGAAGCCAATGAGTAAATAAATACCTCCAAGACAATGGGATTCATACTGTGGTAGACATGTCACAGATGCCAGGGGGCCACCTAACACAACTTTCTATCCAAGATGACTATGAGAAAGAACAGGAGTCAAACAGGTAAATTTGGAAAGAAGGGCTCTTCCAGCTGATGGACAGCAAGGTCACAAACAGAGGCAAGAAGCGTCATGGTGCAAATCAACCAGTGCCCTGAGGTTGACATTGTTTCCTTTTCTTCTATTTTACTGAATGGCTTTTAGTATGGCATGCCTGCTTCAGTTCACCAGTGGCCTCAGCATGACTCCATTATCTTAGCCTTACTTGTTGCTTGTTTGTTTCTAACATTGTCAGCCTGGCCCTTGGTAATATTTAGGTTGGCAAAGCCAAGAACCGGAGGAAGTGAGGCTGAAGACACAGGCAGAGGTGGCTCACAGAGGCCTTGGTGGGCCATGTTAAGGAGACTGAGCTTTACCCAGAGGCCTCTGAGGTGCCTCAAAGCGTTTCAGGCACAGGAATGACGTGACAGACCGAAAACCTTTTCTGTAAAGGTCCAGGTAGTAAATCTTTTAGCCTTCGTAAACCACACAACCTCTGTTGCAGCCACACAGTTCTCTGGCAGTAGTGTGAAAGCAGCCACAGACACTCTATAAACAAATGATTGTAACTGTGTTCCTATAAAACTTTACCTACGGACACTAAAATTTGAGTTTCATATCATCTTCACATATCACAAAATATTATTACTTTCTTTAAATGTACAAATGAAATATACTTCCAATCAAGATGGCAGAATAGGTAAACTCTGAACTCAACTCCTCCCACAACCACACCAAAATTACAACTAAATTATAGAACAACCATCACTAAGAACCACCTGAAGCCTAGCTGGAAAGAAGTCCTGTAACTAAGGATATAAAGAAGAAGCCACACCAAGATCAGAAGAAGGGGTGGAGATCTGGAATGGGCAAATCCCACACCTCAGGTGTGGAAATTAAGAAATGGGAAGGGATATCTCAGCTGCAGAGGTCCCCCCTAAGGAGGGAGGGATCACAGTCCCATACCAAGCTTCTCAAATTGGGGCAACAGTGTGGGAAGAAGAGTCCCCCATAACATCAGCTGTAAAATCCAGAGAGGATTGTGTCTAAGAAAGACAGGGGGCTATGGGAAATGGAGACAAACTGCACTTAAAGAGCTGGCACACAAATTCAGTCATTCACCACCTCACTCCCTCCGAGCTCCACCACAGGGGCAACAGCTTGAAAAGCATCAGGGACATGCAGGAAGGAACTAAATCGACTAACTTCAGGACAAGGGCTGGAGGGTCAGAGGTTGAAGCGACTCTCTCCAGGAAAAGAAGCACTGACAGGTGCCAATGTTCCCTTGTGGACACAGCCGGCCCGAGGCAGGTGGGTGCCAAATTTGTGCCCTCCATTAACCTGGCTAATACCGTTCACCTTGCCCTGGTGATTCCCTGAGAAACCACCCCACCCAACTCGCTCACCCAGACCAAGCCTCTGTGGGAGCTCCACCACAGGTGCAACCTGTCTCAGTTATTAACATTGTGAACTTTCCCAGAACCTCTCAAAGGTCCACAAACCCCAAACCAGCAGTGACCAGCCTCAACATATACCTTGTAGCTCTTGCTCAACAGCCCCAAGTCCAACAAGTAGGAACCAGTCTCAACTTAATTTGTTTTTATTGAATTTATTGGGGTGACATTGATTAATAAAAATTATATAGATTTCAGATATACAATTCTATAATTTATCACCTGTATATCATGTTGTATATTCATCACCCCAAGTCAAGCCTCCTTCTATCACCATTTATCCTGCCTTTACCCTATTCTACCTCCCCCCGCTCCCCTTTCCCTCTGGTAATCATCACACTGTTGTCTAACTTCCATTAGGTGGTCCCAAGCACAATATAAGCAGCGCATAGTCTACGCATAGTCTTAGCTTGGGATGTGGCTCCAACTAAGATGCCACAGCCCAGTACAAGTGGCAGCTGTCCTCAGCTCCTATTTTAGTGTTCACCAAGGCTCCCTAGCCTGGCACAGGTAGCAGCCAACCATGGTTTGTAGTGTAGCCTCTCCTAAGTGCCTCAGCTCAGTGCATGCGGCAACCAAATACAGATCGCTCTGTAGCTCATATCAAGTGGCCCCAAGACTGACACAAGTGGCAACTGACCTTAGACTGTACCACAGCTCCTTCTAAGAGGCCCCACACACAACACACCAAGTGGACAGCTTCAAACTGCACCAGAACCCCACCCAGCCAGCTCCACAATAGACATATCTGAAGGATAGACTCAGCTGGCACCAGAGCCCAGCTAAACTGATTGCCATTCAGGGGTCGGCACCTGCCTGACAGCTCATCTGAACTTGGCAGCAAGTTGTCACAGCCAGTCACCCTAAAGGTCAACCTGACCCACTGACATGCCAGCACAAATCAAGGACCACCTACAAAAGGGGGGTATATACACTCAACATGAAGGACACCCCTTGAGCACCAGGCTAAGTTGCCCAGGGAGACTGTGCCACTGGGCCACACAAAACACCTTACATAAGGCCACTCTGTCAAAACTGGGAGACATATATCTACCTAATACATAGAAGCAAATGCAAGGAGGAGCCAAAATGAGGAGACAAAGGAACATGTCCCAAGTAAAAGAACAGAACAAAACTCCAAAAAAAGAACTAAAAAAAAATGGTGACAAGCAATGTACTAGATACAAAATTCAAACCACCAGTTTTAAAAATGCACAATGAGCTTAGGAAAATAAATGACTTCAGTGAAAACATCAACAAAGAAAGAGAAAAACATTAAAAGGGAGATAGAAAACATAAAAAAGAACCAGTTAGAAATGAGGAACACAATAACCAAAATGAAGAATACTCTAGAAGGAATCAAAAACTATGTAGATGAAGCTGAAGACTGAATCGGATACCTGAAAGAGAAGGTAGCAGAAAACACCCAATTAGAACAGCAAAAATAAATTATTTTTTAATGAGGATAGATTAAGGGACCTCTGCGACAACAACATCAAGCATACAAACATTTGCATCATAGGGGTCCCAGAAGGAGGAGAGTGACAGAAAAAGAATGAAAACCTATTTAAAGATATAATGGCTGAAAACTTCTCTATGCTAGCAAAGGAAATAAAGATACAAGTCAGGAAAGTGATAATGTCCCAAATAAGATGATTCCAAAGAGGCTCACACCAAGACACATCATAATTGAAATGTCAACAGCCAAAGAAAAAGAGGGAACCTTAAAAGTAGCAAGAAAAATTGCACATAGTTACATACAAGGGAGTTTCCATAAGACTATCATCTGATTTTTCAACAGAAAATTTGCAGGTCAGATAGAATATCACAATAGAATCAAAGAGATGAAAGACAGAGTCCTACAATCAAGATTATTCTATATGGCAAGGTTATCAATTAGAATTGAAGGAAAGATATGAAGTTTTCCAGATAAGTAAAAGCTAAAGGAGTTTGTCACCACTATACCAGTACTACAAGAAATACTAAAGGGAGTTCTTTTAGTAGAAAAAAAGGAAAAAAATCTCACTGAGAAAGGCAAACAATTAATAAAACCAATAGGTCAACCAATTATAAATCTAGTACAAACGTACAAAGACAAAAGTAGGAAGATCATGTGTAATTACAATGATAATTTTAAGGATATACACAAACACAAAAATAAGTAAAAAGTTGATGACAAAATTATAAACTAGAAGGGGGTGAGTAAAAATTGGAGTCATTCTAGAATGTATCCAAGCTTAAGCAACCATCAACTTAAAATACACTGCTGTAACATAGCTTAATATATATATGAAGCACATGGTAACCAAAACCCAAAAATCTACAAGAGATTTACAAGAAATAAAGAGAAAAAAAATCAAAACATAACATTAAAAAGTAATCAATATATAGGAGAGAGAATGACTAACAAAGAAACCAAGAACTACAAAAAATCAGAAAACAATTAATAAAATGACAATAATTATGTACCTATCAAAAATTACTTTAGTCCTGGCTGGTGTCACTCAGTGGACTGAGCATCAGCCTGTGAACTGGAGGTTCGCAGGTTTGATTCCTGGTCAGGGCACATGGCTGGGTTGTGGGTCAATTACCCAGCTGGGAGCGTGTGAGAGGCAAGCAACAGATCTTGTGCGTGTTTCTTGCCTCTCTTTCTCCTTCCTTTCCACTTTCTCTAAAAATAAATAAATAAAATCCTTTTAAAAAACTACTTTAATTAAAGGTAATTGACTAAATAGTCCAATCAAAAGACACAGAGTTTCTAAATGGATGAATAAAAACAAGACCTATACCTATGCTACCTATAAGAGACCCACTTAAGATTCATAGACACAATTAGATTGAAAGTAAAAGTATGGAAAAAGACACTTCATGAAAATGAAAACAAGAAAAGCAGGGGGAGCAATACTCATATCAGACAATATAGACTTTAAACAAAGGCTGTAACAAGAGATAAAAAAAGTGCATTATATAATAATAAAGAGACCAATCCAATAAGAAGATACAACTCTGGTAAAGAACCTACCCACCCAGTATAGGGGCACGTAAATATATAAAGCAAATGTTAACAGGCATAAAAGAAGAAATTGACAGTATTACATTAATAGTAGGGAAGTTCAATATCCTGTTGACAATGATGGATAGATTATCCAGATAGAAAATTAAGGAACCTGTGGCTTTAAATGATACATTAGACCTGATGAACTTAATAAACATTTTTAGAATATTTCACCCCAAAGTAGCAGAATATACATTCTTTCCAAGTGTACATATAACATTTTTTCCAGGATAGACCACATGTAAGCCCACAAAAGAACTTTCCATAAATTTCTTCTTTTAAAGTTTCCATAAGTTTCTTCTTTTAAAAGATTGAAATTGTATCAAGCATGTTCTCTGATCACAGTGATGTGAAACTAGAAATCAGTTACAAGAAGAAAACAGAAAAACACACAAACCTGTGGGGGCAGAATAAATAACATGTTGCTAAACAACAAATGAGTTAACAAAAAGTTCAAGGAGCAAATCAAAAGATACCTTCAGACAAAAATAAAAACATAAAGTCCCCCAAAACCTGTGAGAAACAGCCAAAGCAATTCTAAGAGGAAAATTCCTAGTACTACTGGCCTGCCTCCAAAAACAAGAAAAATCTCAAATGACTAATTAAACCTCATACCTAAAGAGACTACAAAGAAAAGAACAAAGCAAAACATGAATAGAAGAAAGAAAATAATAAAGATTAGAGTGGAAATAAATGAAACAGAGGCAGAAACAATAGAAAAACTCCATAAAACCACAAGGTTTTAAAAGATAAACAAAATCAGTAAGTCTTTAGCCCAACTCATCAAGTAAAAAAAGAGGGCACAAATAAATAAAATCAGAAATGAAAGACAGGGAGGGAAGGAATGCGGCAAGCGGAAAACTTGGAAAGAAAGAGCAGTGATCCCTTCCACCAAGAACGTACTTTTTTCCGAAGAACCTCAGTTGTATGGATGCAGGTAGACTTTTTACATGGGGACGAGTTCTTCCAGCATTTTTACCTGCACATTCTGAGACAGTTGGGCGCATTGGTCCTTTCAGCAGAACCTGCCTTAGGCACTTAATCTTTCGTGGCTCAGGCACCCCAACACATGCAAAAAATGGCCCAAATGAAAGAACAGATCAAAGCTCCAGAAAAAATACAACTAAGCGATGAAGAGATAGCCAACCTATCAGATGCACAGTTCAAAACACTGGTGATCAGGATGCTCACACAATTGGTTGAATTTGGTTGCAAATTGGATGAAAAAATGAAGTCTATGCTGAGTGAAAAAAAGGAAAATGTACAGGGAACCAACAGTGACGGGAAGGAAACTGGGACTCAAATCAATGGTGTGGCCCAGAAGGAAGAAAGAAACATCCAACCAGAAAAGAATGAAGAAACAAGAATTCAAAAAAATGAGGATAGGCTTAGGAACCTCCAGGACATCTTGAAATGTTCCAACATCTGAATTATAGGGGTGCCAGAAGGAGAAGAGGAAGAACAAAAAATTGAAAACTTATTTGAACAAATAATAAAGGAGAACTTCCCAAGTCTGGAAAAGGAAATAGACTTCCAGGAAGTCCAGAAAGCTCAGAGAGTCCCAAAGAAGCTGGACCCAAGGAGGAACACACCAAGGCATATCATAATTACATTACCCAAGATTAAAAATAAGGAGAGAATCTTAAAAGCCATAAGAGAAAAGGAGACAGTTACCTACAAAGGAGTTCCCATAGGACTGTCAGCTGCTTTCTTAAAAGAAACTTTGCAGGTAAGAAGGGGCTGGAAAGAAGTATTTGAAGTCATGAAAGGCAAGGACCTACATCCAAGTTTGCTCTATCCAACAAAGCTATCATTTAGAATGAAAGGGCAGATAGAGTGCTTCCCAGATAAGGTCAAGTTCAAGGAGTTCATCATCACCAAGCCCTTATTATATGAAATGTTGAAGGAATTTATCTAAGAAAAAGAAGATAAAAAATATGAACAGTAAAAATGACAGCAAACTCACAGTTATTAACAACCACACCTAAAACAAAAACAAAAGCAAACTAAGCAAACAACTAGAACAGAAAGAGAATCACAGAAATGGAGATCACATGGAAGGGTTATCAGCAGGGTAGTGGGGTGGGGGAAAAGTACAGAGAATAAGTAGCATAAATGGTAGGTAGAAAATAGACAGGGGGAGGTTAAGAATAGTGTAGGAAATGTAGAAGCCAAAGAACTTATATGTATGACCCATGGACATGAACTAAAAGGGGGGGAATGTGGGAGGAAGGGGGTGTGCAGGGTGAAGGGGAATGGAGGGGGAAATGGTACAACTAATAGCATAATCAATAAAATATATTATTTTTAAAAAAGAAATGAAAAACAAAAAAAGAACAGATGCCAAAGAAATACAAAGGACAAACAATTATATATCAACAAATTGGACAACCTGGATAAATTCCTGGAAACTTACAATCTTTCAAGACTGAATCAGGAAGAAACAGAATATATGAACAAATCCAGAACTGCTAGTTAAATTGAATTAGTAATCAAAAATTGCCCAACAAACAACAGCCTTCTAGATGGCTTCACAGGTGAATTTAATCAAACCTTCAAAGAACAATTAGTACCTATCCTCTAAAATGATTTCAAAAATTGAAGGGGAGGGAAGGCTCCCAAAGTAATTTTACAAGGCTAGCATTAACCTGATACCAAAATTAGAAATGACACTACAAAAAAAAAGATAAAATTATAGGCCAATATCCCTGATAAACATTGATGCAGAAATCCTCAACAAAGTACAAAATATTAGCACACTAAACTCAGCAATACATTAAAAAGATCATACACCATGATAAAGTGGGATTTATTACCAGGATGCATGCTTGGCTCAATATCAACAAACCAATTAATATGATACACCACATAGGCAAAATGAAGTCTAAAAATCATCTGATCATATCAACAGATGCAGGAAAAAGCATTTGACAAAATGCAATATTCATTTATGAGAAAAACTCTCAGCAAAGTGAAGATAAGGAAACATATCCAACAAAGTAAAGACCACATATGACAAATCTCAGGCTAACATCATAGTTGATGACAAAAAGCTAAAAGCTTTTTCTTAAAGATCAGGAACAAGACTAGGATGTCCACTTTCACTTTCACCACTTTTATTCAACACACTATTGGAAATCCTAGCCACAGCAATCAGAAAAGAAAAAGAAATGAAAGGCATCCAAATTGGAAATGAGTAAGTCAAACTGCCATTATTTGTAGATGACACGATAATATATATGGAGAATCCTAACGATTCCACAAAAGAACTATTAGAACTATACACAAATTCAGTAAAATAGCAGGATACAAAATTAATGTCCAAAAATTGGTTGCATTTTTATATATCAATACAGAACTATCAGAAAAAAAATTTTAAATCCCATTTGCAATTGCATCAAAAAAGTAAATAAAATAAAACATCTGGGAATACATTTAACCAAGGAGGTAATACTGTGCTCATGTATAGGATCAGTTAATATTGTTAAAATGTCCATACTACCCTAAGCAATCTACAGATTCAATGAGATCCTTATCAAAAATGCCAATGACATTTTTCACAGAACAAGAAGAAATAATCTAAAATTTATATAAATCCACAAGACTCCAAATAGCCAAATCAATCTTGAGAAAGAACAAAACTAGAGGTATCAAACTACCTGATATAAAACTATGCTATTATACAAGGCTACAGTAATCAAAACATGATAGTACTGGCATAAAAACAGACACATAGATCAATGGAAGAAAATAAGGAGCCTAGACATAAACTCACATCTATATGGTTAACTAATCTATGACAAAGGAGGCAAGAATATAAATGTGGTAAAGACAGTCTCTTCAATAAATGGTGATGAGAAAACTAGATCGATACATGCAAAAAAAGAAAAATAAAACTAGATCACTTTCTTATACTACATACCAAAAATAAACTCAAAATGGATTAAAGACTTAAGTGTGAGACCTGAAACCATAAAACTCCTAAAAGTGAAGATAGGCAGTAAACTCTGATACAACTCTTAGTAATATTTTTTGAAATGTCTCTCCATGCAAGTGAAACAAAAGAAAAATGAACAAAAGGCACTACATCAAACTAAAAAAGGTTTGCAAACCTTTTTGCAAAAAGGAAACCAAAAACAAAATGAAAAACATCGTACTGAATGGAAGAACGTATTTGCCAATGATATCCCAGAAGGGGTTAATATCCAAAAAATATATAAAGAACTCATACAACTTAACACCAAAAAATCCATTTAAAAATGGGCAGATGATCTGAACAGATATTTCTACAAAGAGAACATACAGATGACCAAATAGCCATATGAAAAGATGCTTAACATCATTAATCATCAGGCAAATGCAAATTAAAGCCACAGTGAAATATCACCTCCCACCTGTCAGAATGGCTGTCATCAATAAACCAACAAACAAGAGCTGGTGAGGACATGGAGAAAAAGGAATTCTCATGCACTGTTGGGAATGTAAATTGGTATGACCACTATGGAAAACAGTATGAAGTTTCCTCAAAAAATTAAAAGTAGAACTAAAAATAGACCCAGCATTTTAAATTCTGGGTATTTTTCTGAAAAAATCCAAAACACTATTTGAAAACATATATGCACCGTTATGTTCACTGCAGCATTATTTATAATAGCCAAGATATGGAAGTACCCTAAGTGTCCACTGATGGACAAATGGATAAAGAAGATTTGGCACATAAACAATGTAATGTTACTCAACCATAAAAAGAATGATATCTTGCCATTTGTGACAGCATGGAGGACCTAGAGGGTATTATGCTAAGTGATATAAGTCAGACAGAGAAAGACAAAAAGTATATGATTTCACTTTTATGTGGAATCTAAGGAACAAAATAAATGAACGAACAATATTAACAGTGATTAAATTACAGCATGGGGAATACAGTCAATAATATTGTAATAACTATGTATGATGCCAAATGGGTACTAGACTTATCAGAGTGATCATTTTGTGAAGTATATAAATGTCTAATCAGTATGTTGAATTGGGTTGGCCAAAAAGTTCATGTAGTTTTTTTCCACACAATGGCTCTAGTAGTGCTTAGTTGTCTTTAACTTCATTCAAAACGATTTTGTTAGTTTGTATTGTGACAGCTGTCATATGAACATGCACTTAAAAAAAAACTCATCCAAATGGTGAAGTTTTATGCAGCCATTTGAAATAATATTGAAGATGAAAGAAAATACACAACATTTTCAGTATACTACTCTTTATTATAAGAAAGGTAAAAATGCAACTGAAATACCAAAAAAAAAAAATGGTTTGTGCAGTGTATGGAGAAGGTGCTGTGACTGATGAAACATGTCAAAAGTGGTTTGCAAAGTTTCTTGGTACTATTGACATTTTGGTCAAATAATTCTTTGCTGTGGGGCTGTCCTCAGCATTGGAAGATGTTTAGCAGCACCTCTGGCTTCTACCTACTAGCAGCCAACAGTGGGAGATAGCCAACACACTCAAAATATCCCAATCAATAAAGTTATTGTTGAAAACAAAAAACGTGTCTTTTATTTTATGGGAAAAACTAAACAGACCTTTTGCAACCCAATACATCTGAAACTAATATAATATGTTATTTCAACTTTAAGTGAAATAATTGAGAAATAAAAAATACAATAGCAAACATAAGCATAACAAATTTTCCACTGCCCAAAATAAATAGCTACCTAACTAGCTAGATAAAATGTACAAATCATTCTTGGCTGTGGTCAGCCAGATTTGGCTCAGACCTCAGCTGGCCAGCCCATTTTAGATGGATAATTCCAGAGCAGTGCTGAGGCTGAAGTTGAGATTGTACGGCTGAAGGCAGAGGCACAACTTAGAGGCAACTGCACCAGCCTAGGTAAGAATATTTCACAGAGATGTAAAACCGATCCTTGGGATGGAAAAGGGAAGGAAAGCCAGGTTGGACAAACGATGATAACTCAATGTGGGGAATACAGGGAGGGGCAAAGGTCAATTTACAATTGGATGCAAGGAAAATAATACAATAATTAATAAATAATGCAAGAATAAACTCTGTTTCACGTACTCTCAACTGTAACCCTACTTTAGCCCCACCTTTCGTGGTCAAAAATGACCCCCAGGTTTCCAGCATGAATGAGTGAACACAATGTTGCTATTAATGGAGAGCAACCTGATTCAGAAGTGGATTCTCCTTTAGACTCGGAGTCACTTTGGGGACTCTATGAGACATGTGTATAGAAATGAGTAAGGCCATGGCACCAATTGGAACTGTTATAAAAAATTTAAAAACATGGTTTATATCATCACCATTTTAGGGAGGGAAGGGGCATGAAGGAGGAATCTTGTCAATCTTTCTGCACAAGAGAGAATTAAGCCCTGACCAGTGCGGCTCAGTTGGTTGGGTATCGTCTGCAAACCAAAAGGTCATGGGTTAAATTCCTAGTTGGTGCACTTTCCTGGGTTGCAGGTTTGATTCCCCATCGGGACAAGTGCAAGAGGCAACCAATTGATGTTTCTCTCTCACACCAATGTTTCTCTCCCTCTCTTTCTCCCTCCCTTTTGCTCTCTCTAAAAATAAATAAATAAAATCTTTTTCAAAAAAGAGGAAGATAGAGAATGAGATCTAAATCATCTCAGACCAGTGAGAATTCCTCCTTCTCTGCAGGAGGTGTAACTTATCCTTCAAGCAGCACATAAGCTGCATTTCCTCTCATTCTGCTACAGGAGAGATGGAGGCTTTTTGACAGACAACCTGTAAAGCCTTCAAATTCACCCATCTTCATGAAATTTGCTCTCCTAAACAAGTTGTCAATAGTACACTTGGGAAAAACTATGTCAAAGATCTTAGTATAGGGTCTCTACAATTATCTAAGGAGCTATCCACAGCTTCCACCAAAGCAGAGTGGCAATTGGCCTAAAATAATGCTTCCCAAAGTATAGTACTCAAACTAACTGCACCAACATCACCCAGAAACTTGAGAAAATGCAAATTCTTGGGCTCAACCCCCCAGACCTACTGAATCAGAAACTCTGCAGGTAGGCCCAGCAATCTGTGGTTTAACAAGCCGTCTGGGTGATGGTGATGGACACTCAGGTTTGAGAACCACTGGCCTAAAGGAGAGGACTGCTGAGTCCTTGCCATGACCTCCAACTTCCCCTGCCCCACCGCCTCCACACTGCTCTGTTTTATTATGAACAGTTGATGTCAGTCCTTCCACTCAAAGACAATCAAATGGACAGGCCAGGAGGCTCTTTTTTAGAATGAAAATCTATTCTTATTCTTCCCAGCCTGTGCCCACTGCATTTTCCATTCAGCAAGGCTCACATCGCTGGAGTTGCATAGAATGCCAGTGGGCAAGGAAGGTCTGGGCCCAATGACATAACAACTATCATGAGTATGAATATCCATCTGGATAAACTGGGAGAAATGAGGCCACTAAGTAGTGTTGTGGCTAGGAACACAAATTTAGGAGTCAGACTTTGTTAAGTGTCTGTCACTTACAATGCTAGGCATCCTCAGGCAACTTATTAAACTTCTCTGTGCCTAGTTCCCCCATCTCTACAACAAGGACAATTAGAGTACCCTAGCCAGTCAAGATGTTGTGAGGATTACATGAGTTATTTGCAAAGCAAATTGAATAGTGTCTGGCACATAGTGCCACATGAGTACTATTTATTATTTTTATGCTGGAAATTCCTCATCTTCAGTCAGCCACATAACACACTGCAGGTTCATGGGGCAACCACGCTCCCAAAATTGCCCAGAACACTTAATCTTCTTCCCGGCAAATTTAGACTTTACCTCCAAAATCCTGTATGATGCCCTAAATTGATGAACTGGGCAAGACCACACATCTCTGAGAATGTTCCTTTTCTTCTCCTCGAATTTAAAGGGCTAAGTTTGAAGCAGGGCTAGTGGCCATTTCCCCAAGACTCACAGCCAGACATAATCCCTATGGCTCTTACAACTCCAATAATGCAACAATGGACAGCAAATGAATCCACTGAGCTTTCTCCCAGACAACAAGGGCCCAGTTGCTTTAAGCTGCATAGTGTGGGTCTCCTTTCCTTTCCCCTGACTCCCCACTCCCCCTCCCAGAGTGGATGAGGTGAGAACTACCAAAATAGGTGACCTGAATATCGAACCAGGTGCACTAGATTCTGACTTGAGTGGAAATGCAGGAAGCACATATAGTTTCCTAGGGCTACTATTAACAAATTAGCACAAATTGGGTGCCTTAAAACAGATATTTATTCTGTCACAGTACTGGAAGCCAGAAGTACAAAATCAAGGTATCAGCAGGGCCATGCTCCCTCTGAAGGCTCTCAAGAAGAATCCTTCTTTGGCCCTCCCTAGCTTCTGCTGATTGCTGGCAATTCTTGACATTCCTTGGCTTATGTAGCTGCATTGCTCCAATTTCTGCCTCTTTCTGCCAATTTCTCTCTGTGTTAGTGCGTCTCCAAATTTCCTTCTCTTTATGAGGTCACCAGTCATTTGACTTAGTGTCACGCTAATTCAGTATGACCTCATCTTAACTTGTAATGACATGTGCAAAGACCCTATTTCCAAATAATGTCACATTCACAGGTGCCTGGGGTTAGGACTTCAACATGTGTTTGGGGGGAGACATAATTAAAGCCACAACAGATGGCAGATGTTTCATCACAAGTGCAGACTCAAAGCTGTTGAAAGTGGCATGTGTGACAGGCTGTGTCAAAAGAATTGGAGGCCATCACAGGCCCAGCATGGGGATCAGTTGCTGATACCCGCCACTGCGGGGTGTAGCAGGGAGGGCTCCCATGCTCTCCTGCCAGGTGTTTGCCTCACTGGTGCAGACAATGGGGAAGCACCAGGGAGTGAAATGACCAAATGCAATGTCAAGGTAGGGAATCTGGGAATTTGGCTTGACAGCCAAAGAGTGCCAACTGAATACTCTTTTTGGCAGAAGAGTATCATTGAACAGAGCCCTTCCTGAGTGCCAGGCACACTGAGTAAGTGGGTGAAGCATATAATACACAACTTTACCAACCCGCAGACAGGCCCAGCCTTGACTGTGATGGCTGACGATGCAAAGAGGCTGCTAGGAGAGAGAAGAAGGACAGGCACTGGTAGCTGTGGGAATGAGGGAAGCACAAGAGGCCCCTCTTCCTTCCACATCTGGGACCCTGGGTGACACGCTGGGAGTCAAGAGCATCTCCACATGTGTCTGCCTGGAAACCCTGTCCACTGCCCCAAAGGGTATGAAATCTGGAGGGGAAAGGGTAGAAATATGGAGGGGAAAGGGGCTTTTCCCAGTGCCTTTTGGGAAGAATCCAATCTGCTTATCCATGCCTAGCAACAACTTTAAAGCCAATCAGTCACACGCCCCATGGTGAGGTGAAGAAATGCCAAAAGGTTTTGTGAAGAGTTGGAGTAGAAACCGCATTCTGTCAGACCCACTGGCTGGCTGAAGTTCAGCCTTACCAGGTTTGCCTACCATCCAGTCTAAACAATGGCCTTCTGCTTATTCATGCCCCTTAAGAGGCGGGGATTTCTTAGGGGACCCATTTAAGGCTATGCCCGGAAACATGGTTCTGAAGAGAATAAACTCATCACAAAAGACAGCACTGAGCAAGCACACAAAAGTCCAAGTTGGAAAAGAGTAAGTATGGGTTTTTCCCCCCCATAATTTAAAGCAGACCTTACAGAAACTTAATTTGGTTCAGGAAATCAATTGTTCTCATATATCCAAGTGCCCTGAATCTTCTAATGAAATGGATTTGAGTCCATGAGCATTTGCCTAATAGAAGATCTTTTCTTCTAGTTTCTCAAGACCAGAGCTCTAAATGAGACAAAGAGAGAGAGAGAGAGAGAGAGAGAGAGAGAGAGAGAGAGAAAGGAGAGAGAGAGAAAGGAGAGAGAGAGAGAAGGAGAAAGAGAAATGCTGGCCTCTAGGGAAATAGAGAAACACATGAGTCCTGGCACACACTGTAGCAAGCACACAAAACCTTTTTTGTTCCAAGGCCAGACCCTGAACAATAAGCCATAGGGGCGCCTTTGAGACGCGCTCACGTGCCCACTGAAGCAGAGCTGACCGTGTTACAAGTAAGGAGTCCAGGAGTTGCCTGTAAATTGGTGGAAAATAAAGTTTTGTTATAAATCCCATTACGGGAAGCATCATTGGCACCCCTCCCTCTTGATGTGTGGCACTTTGACTCTTAATTTGAGAAAAGGTCCCATTCCTAGGAAGCAGTAGAAAAAGTTCTTTACAAGTGAATCCTTCCTGACAGACAGACCCCTGACAGCAGCAGTCAGACTGCCGGTGCTCTGCACATGTTCTCAAGGCTGCGGCGGGATGGGGACAGGGGGCTCCATTCTGAAGGGGTCACTGAGGTGTGCCTGGCTCACATGCGGGCTGCTTTCCTGTGAGTCAGGACCCCAGCCCTGCATCACCAACTCGAAAGCAGACTCTAGTTTCTATCCCCTCCCTACAGGCACATTTTGAGCTGATTTTTCATACCTGGTCTGCATTTGCATCCTGTTGTACTCCTGATTTCCACCTGTGACTTCAAACTTGTTTTCTCACATCAGGATCCATGTCACCTCCCACCTGGACTCCACCTTTCCAGCAATCACTACAGCTCTTCCTCCTGAAAATGATGTATTTCATTTCTTCCCACCACTCAGCCTCTGCCTACCTGGGGTTTGCAGATGCACTCATAGAAAGAAATTCAGGCCTTTGAAATAAAAGGCAGCCAGCCAACCTTGGCTACTGGCCTTTGAAAGAATGATTTGTGCAATGTATTTATTCAACAACAATTGCCAGATTGGGGTACCAGAAAGACTCATCCGATTACTCAATCATTCATTTGACAAATATTTATTAGACACCAAAACAATGTCCCAGGCATGGTTCTAGGCACTTGGAATACAGCAGGAAACAAGTTTGGTTTGTTTTTTAAACTCCTACCTTGAAGGGTTTTTAAAATGCTTTTTGCAAGTACAAAACTCCGAAAGCTAGAAACAAGCTTCACATGTTTGGGAACAGAAAGAAGGTAAGTGTAGCCAGTATGTAGAAAAGCTGTACTCAGTGGGAGGGGAAGAGGTTAGGAAGAGCTCAGATCACAGACCCCAGAGCCCAGAATAGGTTTGATTTTATTCTAAGGACAATGATCAGGAGGATAAAGTCATAAGAATAATGTTTTTAAAATATCAGCATATCTGCTCTGTGGAAAAAAAAATGGCAAAGGAGCAAGAGTGAACGAGGGAGAGCAGTGAAGAGCCTGTGGTAGAACTATCTGTGCCACCTACACCATCACGATGTGCCTTACAAAAGCTGATGGGGATACCAAAAAGAGAATGTTGAGAACTGTATTTCCAAGCAGAGACGACAGAGAAGGTGGCATTTCAGCCAAGCCTTGGAGATTTGGGCACAGGAAAGAAGAGAGGAATTATAAGAGTATGTTTGGTGATTTGGGGGACTGGGGTGTAGACAGGGATGCTGAAGAAGGTGAAGTCGTGATGGCCAGGGGGTAGGTACCCTTGAGGGCCTGAATGCCAGGCTGGGGCACTTGTCTCTTTTATGTTTTCAGGTAAGGAAGAGCCAGAGATTGTTCAGGAGGGAAGTAAGAGCAGAGCTGTCTCTGGTAGCATGCAGAGGACAGCTCCCAGAAGTTGCTAGAGCAGAGGTCTGCAAATCTTTTCTGTAAAGACTCAGATAGTGAATATTTTAGACTTTTCAGGCTGTAAGTTTTCTTTGACTTTGCTGCCAAAAACAAATACATAAGCAAATGGGTGTGGCTGTGTTCCAATCAACCGTTTCTTACAAAAATGGCCTTTAGGCTAGATTTGGGCTGTTGGCTGTTACATGACAGCCCCCTGGACTAGAGGAAGGGGGAGAAGTAGTCAACCTCGCAGAGGATGTTGAGGGGTGGGTTAGACCAGTGACAGAATGGAAAGGAGGACACAGATTTGAGAGGTGCTGTGCAAACTGTCAGGGAGGTGGGTGAGGGGTGACAGTTGAGTTTGACTCTAGAATTTCTAGTAACAGGCAGAAGAGCTTTTATTCATTAGCTAAGATGAAAAGAAAGCAATGGGTGGGAGATGATTTAAGCTGTAGAGGTAGAGACACCACCTCTTTCCCAGGGAGAAAGAGAGAGGAAAAAAGGGAGGGAGAGAGAGAGAGGAAAGGAGAGAGAGAAGAAAATGAAGGAGAAGGAGCATCTATGTTTATTGGGCAGCCAAAAAATACAGACCATGGGGTCAGCCGAGAGAGAATGATCAGAGTTAAGAGGTGAACTTGAGAATGACACAGCCTCCCAGTGGTGTTTCTTCCATAGAAATGGCTGGTGGCATTGATGACTTCAGAGATTCAATATACCTGGATTTTCCTGCATCTTATTCTGATCCCTGCGCAATTAGGCAGCACCTCTTTTCTCAGCATCTACCAACTATCTAACCTTGAACCAACTATCTAACCAGAGGCTGAGAGGCCATGAAAGACCATGTGGTGCAGCCTTTACTATAAGTTATGGGAAAGGCAGGAGCTACTGAAGGGCCATGGGCGGTCCAGGTCATTGCACTGTCTGGGAACACCTTCTGGGGGAAGGGTAGGGTCTGGAAAGGCAGGTGAATGAACAGTGTCCAAGTGGAGAGACAAACAAGCAAAACAGATAATGACAGCAATGATCAAACCTTATCAAGAAGTAAGGACAAATTTACATAATAAACATTGGAATGCATGGAAGATTTTTTTTTCTTTCATTTCCCTAGTCTTGCTGTACTAGGTATCACTGAGAGGCAACAGAATGCAGCAACGAAGAATATGGACTCTAGAGACAGCAACTGGGTTTAAATCGACGCTCTCTTGATAGTATTGCTTCACCTCTCCAGGCTTTGGTTTTTCCCTTCTGCAAGGGAGTTGAGTAACCCAGAACGGCCACACAGGAGTGACGCGGCATTAAATGGTCAGCACACATGCAGGGCTCAGATCCGACTTGGTAAAGGATGTACGACGTCAGGGCTCACCTCTGCATTTCCTTGTCCCCGTTCTGCTTGGAGCTGAGTAACAGAGATGAGGGAGAAGGGGCTGGAGGTCTAAGGAGCCTGACTGCTCTGCTCAGCCACACTGGGAACTGGCCCCTTGTCTCTTCCCACCATGTGTCAGGTGACAAGAACAAATGAGCCAACCTCCAGCCATCATTTCCTTCCCTGTTTCCACTCCTTTCTGGGAAAGATATTTTCTTTCTCAAGACTGAAACTAGGCAGGTAGAGAACATTTTGCAGTTTTAATTAACACAGATTTATCTACATCCCAGGGCTGTTTGCAGTATTAATGTCTACCTGGTACCTTAAGCTTCTTAGCAGACAGGCACTGTGTTCTCACCAAATAAGCTGGACTCTGGGTGTTTGAGCCCTATTCTCACAGCCACTGGCCCCTCATCTCACATAACGGCCTCTTTGCTCTCCCTAAATAGATTGGTTGGTCCTTGTGAATTTGAATTTATCCTCTGCTTAGTGCAATTAAGCATGAAAATCCTTGATCCTTGCCTCAGGCTAGGGGAGGAGGTAGAGATATTTGTGTGGTCTGAGCACTGAGCTCAGTTTCAATCCTGAAATGAGTCTGACAGTCTGAGAGCCGAAGCTGCAGTCTCCAGAGTCCTGGATGAGTTTCTGAGCCGCTGGTGGAGGGGCTGATGAGATGGGGTGGGTGGTACCAAGGGGCAGAATGAACAGGGCTGGAGGATATAGACAGATTTGATAACTTGGTGAAATAGCCTGAGACTATGGCCCCTGAATTAGTCATAGAGTCCTGTTTATAACTGTCACAAGAAATAACTCTGCTCATCGGTTTGTAAAAGCTTGTTATGTGTAGGATATTTCAATATAAATAATTTGCATCGGGGGCTTTGCCTAGCTCAGTGCTTTCTTTTGTTGATTTGATTTTTCCTATATGGACATCTTATTTCTGAGAAAATTCAAAAGAATAAAGTGTTACAAATGCATCTTGGCTCTTTGGGCATATTTAAAATTTTATTCCTGGCTATTTTAGCACATACCTTACAGCGTTGCAATGACACAAGAAAATCAAGTAGAAAAAGACAGTACCAGGCCTCCTTTGAGGCTCCACGAGCCGAAGAACCATCATAAAATGTTTTAAAATACCAAAGAATAAACTCAGTAAAACTGAAGCAAACTATCTCTTTGCATATACCATTATTGCATCAGCAGATTACAGGGAAAGGAACAAACAAACAAACATCATGCTGATTTGTACATACCCAGTGGAAAAGACTGCATAGTCCCTCACGTTGGACTTTCTAATGCTGAACAAACATAATTTGAATGAGATTCTAAATTAGCTTCTAAAAACCTTCACAGTAGAATATCCTAAAGAAGGAACTGTGCAACATCATAAATCTAAAATACGCTCCATGAACAAAATAATCCCATGCCCAGATCGGCCTGATAAATATCCCATATTATAACATCTCTTGGGAATTCACAATGAGAATAAGTATGTTAAAGGTTCTAAGAAGACTGTAAAAAAGTGATTTTTTAAATTTACTGAAATAGCCTGTTTACCACACAAACTTAACAAATAACCCCCTGAAATAATTTTCTATAGAAACACCTTTGGGATTTAGTCTGTAAATTCAAGAAGGAAGCTCATGCTGCCTTCTCACAAATCTGAAAGATTCTTAAATACACATCCCCCTCAAAAGACCTGGATCCACATGGGGATAGAACTGGTAACTGTCCCTATGAAAGCCTCTAAAACACAGGTGGCAAACACAAGGCCTGCGGGCCGAATCTGGCCCTCCAACTTGTTTTATCCAGCCGGGCACCTTGTTTCTGCCCAGCAGCAGCACCAAGCTCTTGCTTAACTGTTAAGGAGTAGTCATATTTATACAGCCCTGAAATTACATTCAGTCCTGTGACGGCAACCATGAGGCTGATGTGGCCTCTGGTGAAAATTAGTTTGACACCCCTACTCTAAAACAATAGTTCTCCACTTTCCTGTGTATCAGAATCACCTGGGAGAGCTAGTGAAAAGTACAGTACCTGGGCTTGTGGAGGTAGGGCAGGGCTGAGTCTCTGAACCAATTTGCCCCTATGATTCCAATGCACACCAAGCTTGAAAGCTGCTGCTGTAGGCCAGGTCTGGGCAAGGGGAGGAGCTGGGGGAGGGGGAGGTTTGGGCCTGGCCTGAAGCTTGTCAGAACACTGAATCCACAAGCATTTGCTGAGTGCCCACCACCCACCCAGCTTTAAGCTACAAGAGTGATACTACCTTGGCAGTACTGTTTTTGTGTTGCTCCTGATCTTACCCAGTAGTGAACAAAGAGAACAAAATGGAAATAGCCATAAGGCTCAGATTGTCACCAAAAGTCCCCTTTCCTAAATGGCACTCCACCAGTGAAATCAGTTGATAAAAAGGGTAGCTATGAGAGATTGAAGTTGAGGGACAAAAACCTGAATTCATCTTTAATCCTTTTCTTTATTGCCAAAACTAAGCCTGAAATATACAATCTTTTTAATGACTTTTATAACTTACTAGGTTTGGTATCCATACTATATATAATGTCCTTGTTATTTCCAACTCCTTTGTCATCACAATTATTCTAACCTGAGAAAAAATTCCCGAAAGCTGTTTCCAGGTAGCCTTTCAGTAGAAAATTACTTATCGAATTATTAATCACCTTTGGATCCTGAAGGTGAGCTCCCCACTTCCCTCCCCAGCACACTGCCAGTCATGAGAGCCCCTCTTTGGACCTGGATGGAAAGTCTCCGCCTGGATGGGATGAAACTGCAGATCTTCAGTCTTCAGCCATCTCACAAAGTCTGACCAGTCGCCCACGCCCCCAGTGTCAGACAGGGCTGACTCTCTCTCAAGAAGCAGGTCTCTTTGCCAAAATCAGACAAGCTTCGATAACACTGGATTAAGACTGGGGGGTGGGGGGGTTGAAAGGGACTGAGGAATAGAGACTCTTTGAAGAAGCCCACCTATGAGCATCATACAGTACCTTATAAAATTCAATTGAAGATGCCTTAGGATATTTTAATATTTCCAAAGTATAAACATGACAGAGAAAAAAGCACCCATAATTTTAGAAGTTCAACCTTACATTTACTAAAGGAAATAATGACATTTCTGTGCACTTGCATAAAAAGACCATATATCTCAGACAAGTATGATTCAAATCCTGCCATTGCTGCTGACGTTCCTATCTCACCCAAGTAGCCACAAAAAAACCCGCGTCTATTTTCTTGTGCGAGTCGGAGACTCATTTTAATGACTACCATAGTCATGGGCTTCAGTCTTTAACACCACAGTTCAATGCTGATGAAACCCAATGACCACTTGTAGAAATTAACTCATATCTTGTTAGAAAATTCCCACTCCTTTACCAAGTTTCAGTGATTTGGGAAACTTTTTCTTAAATGTGTGGCTCCAATGAATACCTAATGTGAATCTGATTTAAAACTGTATTGTAAGATAAAGTTATTCTATTTGATGAAATTCATAAAAAGTGGCTTTTATTCACATGAAACAACTTAACTGAAATAAAGCTATACCTCTATCATCCTTCTTATTGAAACTCTCATTAATAGCCTCCTGTTTCTCCAACATGTCTTTTCTAATGATCAAATAGCTTTGCTCTCTAAGGATATGTTTCAGCCATTTTCAAATATTCTTCATCTACTATGTGGGAAGAAGTGTTTATAGGAGTGTATAGAATCAATACATTAACTATCTATTCATTATTTAAAGAGTACATTGGATTAACCACCAAATTAATTACTAGCTGCTATTATGAGACATTTTGTTCACAAGTAAATTGCAGCTGAGAGATGTTCAAATGGCTGGTTACCAAGGACAGAAGAATCACATGCATATCTGGTGAAGTTAAAGGGCAGAAGAGTCTAGAATAATAACAAATTTTATCCATAAGAGTAAAATAATAATAGTAGTAGTAACACTGCTCCTTTGATTGAAAATGTAATGCCCTATAATCCTGATACTTCTTTAGTGTTAGTAATTTTGAGTCAAGATCCCATAGCCTCTGGGTAGACATGCAGTCATAATGGAGAGATCCTGGCACTGCAGACCCTTTCTTACCAAAGAAAGGAAAGAGTGTCAAGAGCCTAAGAGACCAGGCTTCGTGGAGAGCTCTGCACTGGCCAGCGTGCCGCCTTGGACAAGCCTGACTGTCTCTCCAAGTGTCTTCTCTTCTAAGTGAAATGGAGATGACAATCCAAACTGGACTGCCTCAAAGCCTTCCAACGAGAGTCAAAAATTAGTGGGAGAGTGCATACAAAGTATGAATAGTTGAATATTGCCAGTCTCATTTTTTCTCGTTTTCCTGAAATGGCCTCAGAATTATCTTCCTAAAACCCAAGTTCAATCATGTAACTTTCTTGTTCCAAGCCCACTATCTGGAGAATAAAGTTCAAACTCTTTACCGTGAGGATTATATCCATAATCCTCATGGCATGTGCTTCTTCTGCTACTTCTCTCTGTGTTCCCAGACCAAAGTTCCCAGACTAAATTTATTGGCAGTTTTTGAACATCTCATGTACCTTCACACCTGGGTCTTTGCACAAACTATCTAGTCAGTTCCTAAAAAAATCCTGCTCCTCCTCAATAATCAGTCCAAAGGTAGCATTCCCTTAAAGATACTTTCCCTGATGTCATTCATTTATTCAATTATCAGAAAGTGTTATTTATGTGCCAGGCATCAGAATTATACAATGGCATTTTCCCTACAATGGCACCTTATGTGTATTTCTGATATAGTGCTAATTCAGCCTGTTTAGTGAGATTTTTATTATTTTAATAAGATATTATTATTTTAATAATAAAATACTATTATTTTATTATTACCTTACCACTAGATTGGTGTTTACCACTAGAATAGAAGTTCTTTGATTAAGAAATTATTTGCTGTTCATCTCTATATCTCCATGCTAGTACATACAAGGCACCTGACAAATGTTTGTTGAATGAATAAACCGTGCTTTTTTTTTATCTTGAAATTTTCATGGTTTTGTTATTAAGGCAATCACATGAGCTTAAGGGTACCTCATGAGCTCAGAATGGATGGAGGCCAATTTATGCCACTTTTACTATGAGTAGTTACATGTCACATACATGAAGGCTTGGGACCTTATTAACTACCAACTAGAGAAACCACTCTCTCATACAATGCTTCCCTTGCCTTCCCCATCCCCACTATTTTCTGGGGGCCACAAAGGGAGCAAAGACGAGACTGTGGCCAATCTTCCTGACTTGCCCTCCCTAAGGACAACTAAGTTTCTGACTTCATGTCCAAGATAACCTCCTTCTAATGGCTTCGCCTTCTCCATCACATGGGCCCACCAGAGGCGGCTTTTACATCTCAAACCTTGCCAAGATAATAAATAAGAAAGTTGTAGAAACATAATACATATCCATCACAAATTTTCAAAATATTTTTCCAGAATAATAAAGTTCAAATATTTGGAGAGGGTGTGTCAAGAGTGACTCATAACAAATAGCAATAATAAATAAGGCAATTAGAAAAGAGGGTACCACCCAGACAGAGCAGTCCTTTAGCAATTTTAATTTAAATTCCTGGGTAAGTTTCATTCTGGAGAAATACTTTTTAACCTTCAGAAACATACTTAATCCCAATATAAGACAAGTGGTCCTAAGAGAAGTTCCTCTCCCTCCCGGCTTTCTTGGGTCTCCTTCCTCATTGCCACAAGTAGCCTGATATTCTATCTGGAACTCATGCTGAATATAGGTTCTTGCTCTTAGGTTATCTTTTCCTCCCTGATTCCATGTGGAAAAATGTAATGGGGTTATTTCTGTGCACAATTGTGGCCTGATGGCTACAAGAGGCATATTTCTTGTACTAACTACAGCCAATCCTGCAAGTACCTATGGTCCAAAGTGTTGATGAAAGAGACAAAGGAAGTAATAACCTGGGTTCAGATGAAAATAAATTGGAGACACATTTGTATGGTGGCAATGTTTATCTTAGGAATATACTGAAAAGGTGAGGAAGAGGGTGGCTGCAGAAGACAATTTCTTAACGCTAGGCTAAAGGACCAATGTTCGAAGAGCCCCACACAATCATTGTCCAGGCCTCTCTGATCTCCATAGTGCCACTGAACATAACAGTAAGTGCCCAGAGGAGAGGATGTGCCCTGCCTTCCCTCTCAGTGTGTCATGCTAAACCTAGGGGACAGGAAGGGTGCTGAAAGTTCCAGACAACCCAATATCCTGAAGAGGTCTTTTCTTTGAGTGAAAAATGAAGGTCCCCAGTCTGGCTTATTCCAGTGGTTAAAAGTTAACAAGCATATGTGCGCATGTGCACACACAGACACCCCAAAGCTTTTTTTTAATTAAAAAAATTTTGTCCTCACCTGAGGATATTTTTATTATTGATTTTAGATAAAAATGAATGAAGAGGGAAATGGAGAGGGAGAGGGAGGGAGGGGAGGAGACAGAAAGAGAAAGAGGGTAATGTTGATTGGTTGCCTCCCATATGTGCCCTGATCAGGGATTGAACACACAACCCAGGGATTTTCCCTGACCGGGAATCAAATCTGCAAACTTTTGGTGTACAGAATGACACTCCAACCAACTGAGCCACCCAGCCAGGGCAAAGCTTTTAAAAATAGACCAAGAGAAAATACAACAAAATGTTTAACATGCTTGTTCTCCGGTGATAGGACACTTTGGATTATCTTCGTTCTTTTTATTTTTCTATATTTTCTACAGTAAATTTGCATTGATATTCACCTACAATTATATTAAGAAGGCTTCTTTTACTAATGATTCTTTCCCACTGAAAAAGATTTCCATTTCCATGAAAATACATCTGTATTGGTCAGAAGGGACCGTGGGGTTAACAAGGTGCTTCAATAGGAAGGGAAGAATACAGAGTCTTTGTTTTCAGGGCTTTTCGGGCCTTTTGTATATTTTCTTTTCTCTTCTTAGAAATGTGAGAGTGACCTCCTGCCCAGAGAAATGACCTTGGATTTAAATTTGAAATACTAGCACAATCTAAATGCTTGAAAAGGGGCATTGCATTCAAGAACAGGAGGTGAAGTGTCTCTCTGTTCTTTGTTGACATATGATGCATCCATCAGATCACTTGCCAAGAAATGGGTTGTTGAATCCTTCTACCTCTGCCAGCTGCAAAAAGCATTTCTTGTCCCTTTCCTCTGTCCTTCAGGTTACAGCAGCCAGAGTCTTTCAAGGTGGGACCCAGAGCACAGGCAAGCACAGGCAGGTTATCATTTGGGGAGAATTCACCCTTTCACTTTATTGCTTTCTTTTACAGTATCTGTTAGGATGGTCAGTTCATGGGCCCCTCAATTACCCAGAGGGTCTACGTTTTCACTTGTTTGCTTGGCTGTCAATCAGAGACAAAAAGGAATTCTCCCCTCTAACGGTTTCTTGTGTTACGTTTTTTGCCTGTCCTATATCTTTAAACAATATAGCAAGACCTCTTACCCCCCATACAATGACATGATGGCTGAAATGTGCCTTAAAATATTCTACAAAAGATGAAAAGGTAGCGGGAGAGTGTCGTGGCAACTAAAAAGCTCTTCCTATAAGCTCCTGCAGGCAGTTGGAGACCCTCACTTCTCTCTAAAAAAGAGAAGCCCACCATCCTCTCTTTCATTAACCCCTTCAAATAGCCCTTGTTTTTACATTTCTAATCTTCTCTTTTATAGACTAAGAAGCAAGACGGTAGTTTTGATCTCACTTGTTCACTTATAGCACATTTTTGTAGAAGTGTCTAGCAGCACCCTATAGAATATGTGTGTACTTACCACCCATACATATCAACTTTGACAAGTCAGCCAAAATTCTTAGACATCAGGAAAGGCATGTCAATATTCTTCTATGTCACAAAGACACATTATTAACTTTGCTCACAAACAAAAGAACAAAAGAGTAAAATTTCTCTTCATGGATAACTCATACTTAGAAGACTACCATTAGTGGAATATAATAGACTGTCGTATTTTTGAGAACACCAAAAATACCAATGTTGACCTTGCTATTCATATGGAAGATAATATGAAAATTTGAAACCGGAAAATGTCAAAAAGCCTTCTAGAGAGACACCCCAAGCTTAACTACGGAAATAAGATCTTATTGTGCAAAAAACAAAGAGAGGTAAGCACTGAATAAAATATCTTGTTCAGCCTCACAACAAATGATACAATTGATTTATTCCCACAGGAAAAAGAAAAGCCTGACCCTACTAATAGCATCTGGGTTGAAAGGCACATCTTTATCCCTATATGATTTTCAGTCTCAAGTACACTTAGTACTTTTTTTTTTTACTATAACATTCAAAAGTGTGGTACGTCATTACATAGTCAATCCTTTTAGTCTCCCAAATAATATATACTAAACTACTTTTACACACTGCAAATGATAAACAAATGTGAGACATAATGGTCATTATGTTGGCATTTTATTTTTTATGGATTTAAGCTCTTTTTTGTGATCAAGGTAAACATTCTCTGTGGAGAACTCCATTCTTCCTTGTCTCCTTGTTAATATGAGGGTACTAAGAAATACTACGAAAGACATAGATGTTAATCTTATGCCCCTACACTTGCCACAGTATTGTAGTGTGGAAAGGAGGGGAAATGGACCAAATTAATGCCAAGAACTATTTTAGCTTTGTCTACCTGAACTTTAAGAAAGCCTGATAGCCCTGGCCAGATGGCTCAGTTGGTTGGAGTGTGGTCCCACATATGAAAATGCTGTGGGTTTGATTCCCAGTCAGGGTACATACATCAGTTGTGGGTTCCATCCCCAGTCGGGCACATACAGGAGGCAACTGATCAATGTTTCTCTTCTCTCTCTCTCTCTCTCTCTCTCTCTCTCTCTCTCTCTCTCTCTTCTTTCCCTCCTTCCTTTCTCTCTAAAATCAATAAGCATATCCTCAATAAACATAGCCCTAGGTAAGGACAAAAAAAGAAAGACTAAATGGATGCACAGCCTTCCAAATGCTGTTCTTAAGAGGGTTTTGCTTTCAATCAGCCCGTCAGGCAGGAACTTGGATTGAGTATGTAGCACGCAGCATTGGGAGGCAGCAGGTACTAAGAATTGATGTCAGAATAGATGCTAAGGAATAGGCAGCATTAAGAAAGCAAATAGTGAGAATAAGCAGTGTATGAGGTCAAGGTAGAACATCTCCAAAGCAGAAGTTAAAGTTAGGTATCCAAGGTCCCTTAAAGGCACTTCCTCTTTACTTCCCCAGAATCATAGAAAAAGTCATAAAATGGTAGAGTCAGAGCCTCCATTGAAGCAAAAAAAAATCCCCCAGCGACATCTCTGTCCCTTGATAGAATTATTTTCCTGGTTGAAAGCTCACAACATGAGAGTGGCTTATTCCACGCCTCTAAGGTTCAATGAATGCAAAAGTACTTTGTAATGGAAAAGACTGAAACAGATATCCACTGCTATGATTGCTGAGAAAGAGTTTCTTCATAAAGATTGTTTACCCTCCATCCATCCCAGGCCAGGACTAACATTAAGGTTACAATAACAGTAATTAAATAGTATTTACCTAGCTCCACCTCTCATCAAAAAATTTTAACCCCTATTTAATTATTCAAAATAATACATGAAGTGTTCCATCTTAGCCTGAAAATAGAACAATCTAGGATGTGAAACAGAGTTGGAGACTTCTTCTAATACAATCCTTTGACTGTGGTGTAGCACTGGCCACAGTTCTTCCTGCTCCAGAGGAGTCTATGCTATTTCTTGAAGTTCACTGAGAAATGTCCTCTACAGCTGCTTATGTTCCACATGGGGCTGCGTCCATCCTGAGGCCTCCCTCTCCATTCTCTTCCCTGTTCTAGGGTGGCCCTGCAGTCCCTTCATGAAGGGACAGGGGCTTGAAGCAATCAAGAAAAGCACATGGCTATACATGAGCTATAAAGCAGGAGTCAGTTATGTTCTTAGGAGTTTTAATAGAAACTTGACAAAAATGCTACATTTAGTTTTATATCCTTCTCTCTCATAGGTCTTGCATGAATCCTTGGAAAAAGCAGTCAAAGAATCTACTGAAGCAACCTTAGCAACCTTCTCCCATGATCCATTGATCCCAGTTTTGCCCCCAAAGTGTAGCCCATAGGAAGAGTTTCTACCCATGAGTTTCTCAGTCCCTCCCACAAATTCACCCTCAGTAGGGATGTGCCATGGAGCTGCAGGCTCCCGAGTAAGACCACCACAGACCAGCAATGCTCAATGCCTACTCCCTCTGCTTTGCTCAGGGAACAATTCCATACACTAGAATTTTGGTAACATAGTTGAAGGGATTAAAAAGCTCAAAATGACAGTAAACAAGTTGGCAACAATAATTATAATATAATTGCTATACAATGTTTCCTGTACATATAAAAGTACTCACAGTTATCACACTATTCATTTGGTTCCCCTGCAGCATTATGACGCTATTTGAGCAGAACCATTTCCTGCCCTAAGAGTCTCTTTATAGATTCAAGATTCAGAACCCTGGCATGTTTCAGCACACATGTAATGATTTTAGACGCCACATTATACTCTTAGTGACACTTTTGTTTTAATGTTCCAACTATGAGACACAGCTGTCAGAGTAGAGTTTTAGATTATAAACAAACAAAAAGCTCAAAGATTGATCAAAAATTAGCAACCCCTAAAAACTGAAAGCAAAATGAAACAAAGTAAGCTGTGTTTGAGTTGATGGCATAATCTATATATTGAGAGGAATCACTCAGTGACTTTCACCGAACATCCTCAGTGGAACAGATCCTAAGAAGACACACACACACACACACACACACACACACACACACACACACACCCCTACCTCTAAATAAATCTTAAATTCTGTAGTGATCAATTGTGGGAATAAGTATGGTGGTTATTCGGAGACTACTGTATGAGTATTGTGAAACAAATTAGTAATTATGTTGGTGCCACTGCAAATTGATTTTTAGCATTAGGAAGAGAAATACAGGTATAAGATCAATATGAGTAAGATAAAATTCTATAGTTCTCAATATAAATCTGAAGAACCTATGTAAATCCATGATACATTTTATCTTAAAGATAATATATATATGTCTTAGCTCTAAATAATGGAAAAGGCCTAGAAACAATGACCATCCAATTAGCAATGAGCTCCCTAGAACTGAAATTAGACTTTCCAAATACCAATTTCTACCAGATGGAACCCAGGTTCCTAAGGTAAAAATGATCTCAGTGTGAGGCAGGAAATATTTATGGAAAGTCAAACATCCTGTCACGCCAGAGAGCAAGGAAGTGGCCAAAGACCTCTAAGTCCAGCCAAAAGAATTCAGGAACCAACTTGTAGCTCTTACTGGCCAACTTGAGAAAAATTTGAGCATTTGCACATCATTAAGATTAACAACTGCAGTGGATTAAACACACTAACTATGTCTAAATGCACAAGTGCATAATAATACTAAAAAAGGGAAAAATCAAACTGGTCACCACTGGCTGATGCTAAAGAACTAACTCATCATTTTGAAAACTGTTAAAAGCAAAGAATCAAGATTTTCCTTTACAAATTATACCACTGGTAGACAGTAGATGAGGGAAAGTTCCTTTTTTATGAAATTATTCTACAAGTAAATGAGCATGAAAGGAATCAAATTAGAATATTGCCCCCTAGGTCCATAATGAATTAATTAATGGATGTAGGCAATAATTATTCATGATTATTATCCTCCAAAGGGAGATCACCTGATAATATGTGTATACTGAAGGAAATATATAATAATATCACCTAGGAAATATTCTTGCTCAGAAGTGGAATCTGAATATGATCAAGCTTCTAGATTGAACCATTAAGGTAAATACCAGAGTAGACAAACTTGTTAAACGATACTGCAGGATTCAGACACGAAAATTGAGAATTTAAGAACTTTAGAAGACAATTCAGTTTCTTCAACAAATACATTGCAAGGAAAATAAAAGAGGCAGGAACTTAGCAGTCCAAGAATTGAGAACCAATTACAATTTAATTCTTTACTTGGATTCCATTGAAAGTGTAAGGAAATTATGATACTACTGTGAAAATTTTGTATTAAAAATTATTAATATTTGGAGTATGAAAATGACATTATTGTTATGCTTTTAATAGTGACTTTATCTTTCAGAGATAGGTATCAAAGTGATAGGACATCTGGGATTCATCTCTAAATAATCTGGAACTAGTGAGGAAGTAAGAATAAATAAAATAAAATTGGGGATTAGTTGACAATTTTTATTCTCTCTAATTTTGATTATATTTGAAATTTTTCAGAGTAAGTTTTTTAAAAAGGTATAGGTATTTTAAATGAAGTTGAAGAGAAGTAGCTCTTTGGGGAAAATCCCTTTATATAATTCCATATGCCACAATAAATTTCAGATGAGGTAAACAGTTAAATGTTTATAAAGGGTATCAAACAAAACATGGAGACTACGTAGATGATTAAATATTTTTGTCTTGACAGTAATAAATCTTCCATCTTAAAAGCAATGAAATAAATCACAAAGGAAAGTATATTGACCACATAAAAGTTTGAAATTTTTAAAAATCATATATCTTTAAAAACAAAAGGCTGGAAAAATATTTGTACACACTGACAAATTTATGGTTATTGTTATTCCTTTATAAAAATCAATAAGAAAAACACAAGGAACTCAAGGAAAATGAGTATTAAAAACTTCAGAAAACAGGAAATAGTAATAGCTAATACACTTATCAAAATAATATCCATGACTAATTAAAGAAATACAAATTAAAAGAGAATTTATAATTCACATATTTTAAAATGTATATTTAATACTGGCTTGAATATTTTTATATACACATTGCAATAGATTGCTGGTGAAAATGCAAATCAATACAAATTTTCTGTAGGGTAATGTTGGCAGTACACATTAAGAAACACTTTTTTTTAAGTTCATACTTTCTGAGGAAATCATTCTACTTCTAGAAAATCAGGAGGGGTATAGTAGATTGACTGCAAAAATGGCTGTAGCTGCCATGTTCCTCCCAGTACTCAGGCCCCTGCTCAGGGGACTTTGCCTCTCCTCTTATCAGAAGGCAGAGCTCATTTCCCCATCCTTTGAATCTGGCTTTGGTATCAGTACTTGCTTTGGCCAGCTGGTCTTGAGAAAATGTGACATGACTAAAGACTTACAGAGTACTTGTGAATGGAGCTTTCCCCTCCTGCTGTTGGGGACCCTTCTGCTATCATGAATAAGCCCGGGCTAGACTCTTGGAGAATGAGAGACCACATGGGGAGAGGTCCAGTCATCCCAATGGCCCCAGGTGTCCCAGACATATGAGTTATGTCATCTTACACCACCTGGCCACAGCAGGGGAGGAATCATCAAATTGGTCACATTAATGGACAGCAGCATATTTGTACATAGTGGAAGCCAGAGCAGATAAGAGTTTGTTCTGAGCATTTATGAGACAAGCACAGACAGACCAGACAAACAGATTCTCTGTCAACCTACAGAATTATGAAAAATAATAAATGTTTATTACTTCAAGCCATTAAGTTAGAAGTGATTTCTTAGTAAAAGCTGAATTACTAGAAGTAATCAGAAAAATGGACAATTGTATATGCCCAAAGATGTTCATTTTAATATCATTTATATGAATAAACTGGAAGCAAGCTAAATGGCCAAGAAGAAAAAATGGTTGATCATAATAACAACTGCAGATTTGAAGATGATAAAATCATTAAAAACCATGTTTTCAGAATATAACAATATAATATTTTATCACTAATAATTTTATCAATAATGTGAAATTTAATGATATTTTTAAATGCTTACAATGGAAAATTAAATTAAGAAAGCAGATTATAAAATTATATGTAAAGTATTATTTTCAATTATGCAAATGTGTGTGTTACATCACAGATGGAGATTTGACCTGAAGACTTATTTTAAAAGCTGCTGTTTGAACATTTGCATGCAGTCTCACTTTATCTTTGGGGAGACTCTTCCTGGCTCCTGTGTGGTCCCTTGAGATTATGCAATGCAAAGCAAGAGTGAACATGTAAATTTGCTGAAGCAATCTGCATGCAGAAGGTTCTGACTGACATGTTCTGTTTAATAAACGTTAAAAAAAACCCTGCATTTTTAAATGACATCTCTGAAGATCAGTTCCTTTAGAGAATTGTTTTTTCTCTAAATCCGGACTTAGATGGCCATATACATTCAAATCATTGTGTGTTCTTTCAAAGATGTGACGTTTCAACGAGCAGGTCTTTTTGCCAAAGGTGCAGCTCACAGATGGATAGGTCTGATCTTCTCTCCAGGTGACATTGGAAAACATCTGGAAATCAAGGTCCATGTTGGGCTTAATGCAGCAATGACCTAAGACTTTGGGAAATGTTCTCTAAGCCTTGTATGAGGTCATCATCATTCCCCATGTCCAGGTAGACCATCCCCTGTGGGTAGGGTGGAGGTCTTCCAACCTCTATAGGGAATAGAAGTTCCTAGTTTTAATCATTCTATAAAAGGGGCTGACACTGGGGCAATCCATGAAAACTGAGGGAGGCAACTCTTGGATCCCATTTGGAGTGTTTGGGGTGTGTGTAGGGGGGAGGGTGCTTTCCATATCCTTTAAGGTTAGGGCCAGTTCAACTTTACAAATGAGTATTTCTAAGAAGCAGTTTTAAGTTATTTTCTGTGTTACTGTACATTCTCTCTTGTATCCCCTAAATTTCAGTAAATTCTTCTGGGGAAAAAAAAAAACCAGCTTGTTCTCTGGTCTGCACTGGGAAGTTAGGGAAGGGCTGTCACAAGAATTAGAGGGGAAGGCCAAGGGATAAGCAGTATCCTGTCCTGAAAGGTGGAGGTGGGATCACCAAGGGAAGGCCAGGGGAATTCATCATGCCAGTGGGTAGCAGCAGATGCAGCATGCTCACAGGCAGTGGAGGCCAGAGAAGATGAGGCCAGAGAAATGTTCAGAAGATGTTTCTGAACATTTATGAGACCAAGCTTCTGAAAAACTCTCAGAGGTGCTGAGGAACACTTTCTGGCAACTACATTGTTGGAACTCAAGCTAGCATAATTGGACATTAAAAACAAAGCTTAAAGAAAACTAACAACGTGACTTTACTTTGTAGCCTTGGGCAAAGAAGGGCTGCCTGGCTTAATAGTTTATATGCAAATATGTAAATGTATGTGCTGGAAAGAAAAGACCAGAAGGACATGAACCAAATCGTGAACTAACTGGGTCAATGCTTGCCATGGGATTATTAGAAATGTTTCCTTTATTTTGTATACTTTTCACATTTTTATAAAATTTCTACCATAATAATCAGAACAAATATAGTTTTAAAAAACTTAGCAAATGGCCTTCTTTTAGCTTAATGTGCAGAAGTCTGAAAGGTTGAAGTTCCCCAGAACTCTTCTGTCTTATCCTGGCCATTTCAAAGATTGTCCATCTCCCCCTGGGAACTCTGTGTGTTGTAGTCACAGTGACATCATTCCTCTTCCTCATTTCTATAATCTCTTTCATATACGTTCTTCCATGCTGCCACCCCTAGGCTTTACCAAGAAAGCTTACATTTTAATAGAGGTCTAAGTTAAAGCAGTACACTACAATCACTGAGAATGCAACAGCCAAAAAACAAGGAAGGTATTTTGGGCTCTTTCGCCTTTCCTAGAAACTAAGAAATCATTTCATCCACACAGCCCCCAGATTGAATAGATTTTTCTTTTTACACTTCATCTATTTAAAGCCAGATGCTTTGAACTTTTTTTGGACATTAGGAGTTCAAAGGGCTTGATGGATGGCTTGGAGGAGAACCTGCTTTCCTCCAGTACTCCTCCTGCCTAGGGCTGCTTTGTAGCAGCAACATACAGAGACTGACCACAGCTTGCATCTGGAAAGCCTGGCAGCTAAGGCCTGCCCAGAGTACATTGCCCTTTTCTTGAGAACACTCTGCAAAAGGAAGTGACTGCTAAGTCCCTGAATCCTAACAGAAAATAATGAGTTCATCCTTCATTTTCTTTGTCACAAAACCAGTACGTAAATACTAGTGAACTTGGGGAAGGTGGCACAAGAAGTGGAGAAAAGGGTACAGACAGGGGAAGTCAAGCTCCTGAAAACAAACTGCCTGCTTCATAACTTGACCAAGGAGAAAGCTATCGAGGGCAGAGCACTGATATCACTGCTACCCTTTGCTGTGCAAATGGCAGCCTTCATCAGTCAACCAAGGTGTCTCTCTCCAAACTCAGGGTACCCTCACAGCTTTTCTGAACACATTACTAATGGTAGGCAGTGCCAACTGACTGGAGTTGGCATGGAAAAGGACAGTCTTTTGCCATGCTAAGCCTAAAGCAAATATTCTCCCTCATCTATAGTGTACAGTCCAATTAAGATGTCTCAAGAGTCAGAAATACAAGTAGGAGGAAATATATGATTGCAGGAAGATGCACAGCATTCCCAATATCAGGTTCGGACAAAAAGCAGAAGGTAGGAAAGCATTCAGATAGAGAAGGATAAGGCTACCTTTCATGAAATAATTAATAAAAGCCAAACAGTTTGCATTGCATAAACCCAGTTAACCAACATCCCAACCCTGAGATAGTCAACTTCATTTTATAGATGAATAAACTGAGGTTCAGAAAGTTCATGTCACGATTCAACAAGCAGAGCCGAGTAGGATTTGAACCCATGTCAGTTGATGAGAAAACGCATCTACTTTCAATGACTCTGAATAGCAGGCATCTAGAAGATAAACACAGCATGACTGACTGGGCTCACGAGTAGATTTACTTTGCCCCAAATCACATAATCACAAAAAGACTGCTCTGTCTAGGACTAGGGCTAAAGATAAGAGATCACAGGGTTGTTCAATGCTCAGAAGTGCCTTGCCTCTTCCTGAGCAAAGAATAGTTAATCCTTCAAACAAAAACTCTTATCTCCTTATGTGGTTAGAGGGAGATTTTTACCAGCCACTTAAGTCTTACCTTAATCACTGTGCAGCTCCTCTCCAGCTATTATCTGTTAAGCTTTTCTCTTCCTTGCTGAATATTTCATACATGAAGTAATGGAACGCAGAGCTATGGGCTGTATACTATACCTTTGGTTTCCATTTAAATTTACAGCTTGTCAGAATGAAAAGAGTCCCCAGGCACTAACTAAGGTGGTGATTATCCTGTCCATCAATTAGCATGCATTTTGACACAATGTTCATGGCCACTTTCCACTCCTTCATAACAAAGGGCTGCTTAACTCAACATATACACACACCCATGCTTTCTCCCAGGCATTTTTACTGAGTTACAGGGTATGTGTCACCCAGATGTGCCTGCCACAATAGATTAGTTGTACTGGAAAACTTACCAGAAACATATTTACGCTAGTAAACTCCCACAGCTGAGCCCAGTTTTTCACTACAATACCATCTTTTTTTTACCACCCCACTCCAGAATTAATTATCCTGATGCCATGTTACATTCCTCTCCACACTTAACACTTGCAAGCTAGGAAATCTGTGTTTGATAGTTTTCCAGGGAAAACCACTTTTATAGAATCTTCATTTCTGAGTATAGTAACCCTCTGTGTACTTTTTAGATGATGATCATAATAAGGAGCAAGAAGCTGGAAACTGTACAGACATAGGGTTGTCAGACAAAATATAGGATGCCCAGTTAAATTTGAACTTCAGATAAACAATTATTTTTTTAAGTGTAAGAATTCCCCATGCAATACTGGGACATATACTAAAAATTAACCATTGTGTATCTATAGTTTAAATTCAACTGATGGACTATGTTTTGATTTACAAATCTGGCAACCCTATATACACAGAAAAAGGAAAAAAGGACAAGATTCACAGGTATTACAAATACTTGGAGGCTGACATAGTATTGCAATCTATTAGAATAAATGCTCTAAAAAGGGATAAGCTGCTATATGCATTGTGATGATTTTTAAGTAGATGGAGAAAGGGACTTGGGGTTACTGGTTCTTTTTCTGGGAGGACCTTTTCATGGGATTCTAGAAATCTCAATTCATATGACCATCAGTCTGCCAGGAGATCCAGCACAGAAACGGAAATGCCCCCATAATATGGGAGCTTAAGAGAAATACTCTTCCCAATTGAAAATGAAGATATACATTGCTTATGCAGCTCTAACAATTTTTCTAAGTTGATCTCATTTTTTAAATAAAACCAGGTATGGTACTCTAGGTCCTATCTAATATGTCCTCATAATCCTTAAGGACAAGTATCAGAATTAAATAATCAGTAAATTCATTGAAGGCTACTAAACATATAGTATTATGCTCAGAATTAAGGTAATAAAATGAAAAAGGTAGTTTGCACCTAAGAAATACAATGAAACAAAAAAAAATGGCTATGATAGACAACACAAAATACATATGCTGCCTGAAAAGCATGAATAAAGTAATAAGTGAGCAGCCAGCTGGAGGTGGGAATGGTCCAACCCTTTACCAAGGGAAAATCTGAGCTTACCCTTGAAGAAAGGGTATTATTTTAAGATACAGGTAGTGACAGCAGATATTCCAATGTTTTGAACAAGGACAGAGGAGTGAGGCAACATTATGGTCCAAGAAGTAGAGAGTAGTATAGTGAGTGGAGAGTTTGGTAGCTGAGAAAATTGGAGAGGTAGCTAAGAGTCATATTATAGAGAAATTTTAATGCTAAAATTATATATTTTGGCAATAAGGATTATCAAAGATGTTCAAGGGCAAGAATGATGACAAAATCTGGTTTTAGAAATATTAACATAGAAAAGAATATGAAAGCTAGCCTACAGAGTTTGGAGATCAGGACACTGGCTTAGGAGTATGTGTCTGTCCAAGAGGCATGTTTATACCAAAGAAGAAGCAACAGGGAAGAGTGCCATTAAAAAAGACTGACAATGGCCAGTCATAAAGTAGAACAATAAGAAGAAACTGGAGTCACGGAAGTCAGTGAGCGAGAGAAGTTAGCCAAGAAATGAGAGCTTTCAAGTAGGTAACTCCCAAGAAGAGGTAGTTGAATTTAGCAAGAAAGCACCCTGGGCAGATTTTCGGACAGCAATTTTAGACCCTTGATAGGGGCTAGGGTTTAGTTAAAGAGCAAATGGGAGCATTTCTGTTTCCAGCAATGTAACTGAAGAAACACAGCAGCCGTTTTAAATGCACATCTCACTTGAAAGGGAGGGGAAATTCCTAGGAGATAAAAAACAAAAACAAAATGACAACCAACCAAACCAACAAAAAAGGAAAGCAGAAAATCAGGGAGAAAAGCAAATACTGAATCAGTGACTATGCTGATGGAATTTCCTCATTCCAGGGACCTAGAGCCACTTGGGGCACAGGACACAAAGTCTCCACAAGGTGGGGAGCTGGAACTTAGCTGCCAAAAAAACCCCAAGACCTCTGAAAGATGAGATGCTCCATGAAATAGTGGATTGGGTTGGGGGGGGGAGGGAAACCTACTCACAAAGGAAGACAACATGAAAATATATTGTGTCAGCTTTAGCTCTTATTAGGAAAATAAAACCTCCCCATCCTCTAGCTATTAGTAGCTAGATAAAATCTAGGACAAATATTTCATGGGACACACTTAATACTAAAAAAATTATTTATTATTTATTTTTTAAAAGTTTAATTAGGTGTCCTATATTTTTATTTCCTAAATCTGTCAAATGAACTTTTCCGTCCCTCCCTAACAACCAACAATCTTTAAATACAGGCCAATTTCATGTGAGCTCGGGGCTCAAAATTATGCAAACATCAGAGATTGTAAAACCACAAACCAAAACACTAACTCAATGTTGTCCTCATTTGGTAGCTTCCAAGAGTGTACAGCAGAAGCAAACACAAAGGAATAAACACTCACCCAGAGCTCTCAGGATTCCAACAGTTAAAGAGCAATCAGTATAAGTAGTCGATTCAAAATTACTATATTTTTCCACGTATAATGTACACTTTCTGTCCAAATTTTTGAGGGGAAAATAAGGATGCACATTACACATGGATATGATTACCTCCATGGGTGTAATAATGGGCATTATAACCCCATGTACAGTGGACACAAAATGTGGGTGTGCATTATACACAGCAAAAAAAAATTCTAAGCAAACAGGACAAGGAAAGAAGTCGGTAGATATAAAAACATAAAAATAGACTCCCCAAGACCTCGTATATCGTAATTTATAAAGGATAACACAACATAAATAATCTTGAAAGAGAATCAAATTTAGCTTATAGACATTAAAATGTAATCATTGAAACATAACTGAAATTATTGGAATTAAAAACTGAATGGGTGGTTTAAAAAGCAAATTGGACAGAATATGGAAGAGAGAATCAATAATCTAGAAAATACATTTTTAAAAGTTTATAGACTAAACAAATGGAGCTAATGAGATAAAAATAAGAAGAGTTTTATAAAAAATTGAAAATAAGTGAGATTTAATATGCATCTAATTGGAATTTCAGAAGGAGACAATATTTAAAAATATATACACAAAAAAATTATCCTTGATAAAAACCATAAATCCTCAAATTCAGGAAGGACAAAAATTTTAAAGAATTTTTTTTAATTAAGAAAATCTTTTAATTGACACCTAGACATACCATAGCAATACTAAAGGACAAAAAGACAAACATGACCTTAAAAGCCCAAGCAAAAGCACTTCAAAAATATATTTATTAGAATTACCCTGACAACTTAAAATTAGAATGATAGCAAATCTCTGCAGCCTTAAGAAAATAACTTCAACATACAACTTCATACCTACTTAAATCCCCACCCTAGAATGAAGTTACGGAAAATATATTTTCTGACAAAAATTTTAGAGCTTCCCTGAATAGACTTTCACTAAAAGAATAACTATAGAAAGTCTGAAATGAATGGTGAGCAAAGAAATAGTTAAATATATAGGTAAATCTAATCAAGCAGTAAAAAATAACATGACAGTGTCAAATTAGGGAAGGACAAAAACAAGATGGTCTTGAAAACAAGAACTAAAATATTGTATAACAATAAAGAGTTTACAAGAAATGGGGTTTTTTTCATAATGGAAGAGATAGTTAATAGATTACATTAAGCCTACATTTAGAATTTGAAGGGTAACCAGTAAAAGAACAGAAATGGTCTTTTAAAAAATAAAGTAGAAATTAATTAAAACAAAACTCACAGTACTTAAGAATAAAAAAGCTTTTTGAAATTAGTCTAAATAATTTGTCATTACATCCAAATGTTAAACTTCCATTAGTCACAAGACCTTTAAGAGGTTTTTTAAAAATATAACAAACAAAAAAGCCACAGAGTAGAACTATTTTAACCATATAGATGCATATAGAGTAAATGTCCACAACATAAGACACCTACAAGTAAAAAAAAAAAAAAAAAAAAACAAACCAACAAGCAGTTCACAGGAAAAAAATATGTGGCGAAAATATAGGAAAAAGCAAAAGAAACAAAGAACCTGCTCAATCTTAATCATAATCAAAACACCTCTCTCACACCGCCTATCAAATGAGTAAAAATTAATAAATGTGAAAAATATCATTTTGTTGGAGAGGATGCAGAGCAATGAGAACTCATGTATTAGTGGTTGGAGTATAATTTGGTTCAATTATTTGAAGAAAAGCAGCAACCTCCAGTAAATCTGACAAGGCATAATCCCTACAATTCAGCAACTCTACTCTGAGGTATATAGCCTTAAAAGCTCTTGCACACAAACACACAAGGAGACATGACCATGGCAACATTATTAAAGACAAGAAAAACTTGGTTTATAATGACCAATGATAATCAATGAAGAGCTTTCTCTAAATTTCTGGGTATGGAGCTAACTGGATTTGGGGTTTCACTTCCCACAGTCCCCCAAACTTCTAGGTGGTAAGCAGCTTTGTCCCCAACAATTGCAAATGGCGCACATTCTACCTTCAGACTGTATGACACCAAATCAGTCTGACTGTCCCCAAGCCCTATGAGACTCTTCTGTTTTGCTCACAAAAAGAGAGCAACAGGGTGGTAGCATCTCACTGGTGGAATCTCTCTGCGGGAGACCTATCCAAACGCACTCAAGCTCAAGCAGCACACCTCTGAGAAAGACACTGAGAGATCCTCTCTGACCCTTTCCTGTCCATGAGTCCTGTTTGCACCAAGCAATGATGCTGATATCTGCCCTGAACCCTTGACACAAAAGCTGCAAACTAAGTGTCCATCAACAGACAAGTATATAGTAAACTGTGGAATTTCATTCACTAGAACACCACATCATGGAGAAATCTCACCAAAACAATAAGGAATGAAAACAAGGAGATACCAAGCTACAGTAGAATACATACAGTATAGCACCACTTATATAATGTTAAAAAATGGGGAAAACAATATGACACAGGGATTAGGCATGCATATTTATTTAGTATTTAGTACTACTATAAGAATGATATGGAAACGATAATTACCAAATCTAAATTCAAGATAGTGGTTGTATCATTGAACACTGGGTGGAAGTGAGATGCAATTAGGGATGGGTACACAGGAGCATCGACTTTATTGGTAATGTTTCATTTGTTAGGCCAAGTGGTGATACAGGGGTCTTTACATTCTTCTTTTATATGCTTTCTTATCTTAAATATTTTTAAATAAATGGTTGAAATGAATGAGTGTGAGGTAAGGGAGCTGAGTTAGTTCCTATCACTCTTGTAAAGGAGGAAATTCACAAGGGTTAAGAACAGTTTCTTTTAGGTTAGGGAGATGTAGGGCCCCGTGGAGGCTACCCAAGTGGGATTCAGTAGGAAGGGGAACATCCTCCCAAATGTTCTGAAGTCATTCTACAGCACTGAGGTAACTATAAATAAAAGAATATCTTCCCTGGCCTAGGGAGAAGAACTATACTACAGTTTTCTTCTAATTAATCAGACAAACTTCTGCACAACAAATATTCATTTTGCCTCTCTTTTAATATACTAAACAATCCCTATACACAATGCCACCTTCTAGATTCCCTATGCAAATATCAAATTTTAGGCTAGAATTATATTGATATTTGTTGCATATACTTCTGATCTATTATGGTAGCTCTGTCTATAAGTATTTTTCCAGTGAATGAATGAATACAATAAATAAAAATCTCTAAAAGAATCAGTGTGTACAGTCAGAGTGGCCAAAATAAACAAATCTACAAACAAATGTTGGAGAGGATGCGGAGAAAAGGGAACCCTAGTACATTGTTGGTAGGAATGCAGACTGGTGAGGCCACTGTGGAAAACAGTATGGAATTTCCTCAGAAAACTATAAATGGAACTGCCCTTTGACCCAGCAATTCTCCTGCTGTAATTATACCCTAAGAACCCCGAAACACCAATCCAAAAGAACCTATGCACCCCAATGTTCATAGCAGCACAATTTACAATAGCCAAGTAGTGGAAGCAACCTAAGTGCCTATCAGCAAATGAGTGGATCAAAAAACTATGGTATGAAAGATGGCGGCAACATAGGTGGGAGCGGAGTCCACTTCCCCTCAACGCCAGGGAAATACCTAGCTGATCTGAGGAGCAGAGTGAACAGCCAACAGTATTCCAGCATATATGAAGATCAGAGACCAAAGATAGAGGACATTGAAAGATCTGACGGTAAGAAGAGTGCTTAAGGACAATAAGGTCCCCAGGACCCGGGACCGTGCGGTACAAGGGCGGCAGAAGCGCCAGCCCAGGCACAGGGGCTGCTGCAGGAGTCTTGGGAGAGTGCCAGGCTGAGCTGTGAGCAGCCAGGTGCTTGATTGGACCAGGGGGGCTTGAATAGGAGGAATTTCTCAAAAAGAAAAAGAAAATAGAGACACTCAGGGGCTAGTTAGAGAACTCTCAGCAGCAGCCGCAGCCCCTGGCGCCCCTCCCCCCTCCGCCCCTGGACTGTGAGCGCCAGATAAGCAGCCCTGGCGCTCACCTGAGGCCTGGTTTCGCGCATGCGATTAGCGAATTGGGGGCACACACATGAAACCCCGGAGGGGCGCCCACACCTGAAACCTCCGAGAGCATCTGGAGAAGAGGTTAGCTGCTCCACCCACAGGCCCAAAACCTCGGACCCGAGTGCCGTGTGATTCAGTCCCAGGGCGGCCCCACCCGCCCAAGAGACTCAAGCCCAGAGCGGCTGGATCGGCTGGCTGCGCACTCCAAGCACAAAGCCGCTTGAGAGCTTCCCAAACCCAAAGCAGCTGGATCCCCCTGCTGCGCAAGCACGCGTCCCAAGCCAAAGAGGCCAGAGCCGCTGCTGGCGTGTCCCAAGAAAAAAGCTGCTGGATTGGCTGATCAACAGCCTGATTGGCTGCCAGGGACCACACCTACAACACCTACCTAACAGCTGCGCACAGAGCCCTGCAGGGCTCTCTAGCTCTCTAGGACAAAGGCAGAACACCAGCAGAGGGGAGCTGCAGGGCTAGTGGAGACTGCAGGCTGAACAACAGCGAAGAGTGTGGCCCAGGAAGGGAGAAAAGTGAAACCAATCCTTCCAACCACCCCCTCCTGTTGCACAGACAGGAGGACCAGCAGAACTAACCTGACTGGTTTAAAGCCAGCAGATTTTTTTTTTTTCCTTTCCTCCTTTCCCCCTGAATTCCTTCTTCCTCTCTCTTTTTTTTTTTCTTCATTCCTTCTTCCTCCCATCCTTTACCATTTTTATTCCTTCTTCCTGCCTTCTTTTATCTATTTCTATGTTTTAATTTTTGTTAAAATTCCTTCTTATCTCGCCTCTGATCTTTCTTTATTCCTTCTTCCCTCCTTCCTCCCTTTCCTCCTTTTCTATTTCCTTTTTCCCTCCTTCCCATCTTTTTTTTTTCTTTCTTCCCCCCTTTCTCTTTTTCCCACAGGTGAGACAACAAAACCTGGAGTGCTGAAATGACTAGAGTTAGACCGTGTTAAACCCATAAACGTCAGCTCAAGACCAGTGACCACAGGAGATTAAGGAGACAGCACCACCGAATCCCATTGGCATTCTACCATAGAAGTTCATACCATAAACCCAGGGAGTCAGAATACAGCAATTTAAGAAGCAGAGTCCACCAAGAAGAGTCTCACAAACAATGGGATGACAAAGAAACAATTCCCAAATGAAAAGAGGAAGCCTCAGAAAGAATGCTAACTGAAAAAGAGGCAAGTCAGCTATCAGATACTGAGTTCAAAGCAATGGTCATCAGGAAGCTCACTGAGCTCTCTGAGCTCAAAGAGAACTACCAGAAACTACAGGGAAACTACAATGAACTCACTGCAAACTATATCAGCATGAAAAAGGAAAAAGAAACTATCAACAAGAGCCAAGAGGAAATGAAGAATACAATTTCTGAATTGAAGAACACAGTAGAAGGAATGAAAAGCAGACTTGATGAAGCAGAGGATCGGATCAGCGAGCTAGAGGACAAAGTAGGAAAAAACACCCAGAAAGAGCAAGAAAAGGAAAAGAGGCTCAGAAAGAATGAAGAGGCAATAAGGGAAATGCAGGACAACATGAAACGTAACAATATCCGTATAATAGGAATACCAGAAGGAGAAGAAGAAGAGCAAGGGATAGAAAACCTGTTTGAAAAAGTAATGATGGAAAATTTCCCTAATCTGAGGAGAGAAAAAGTCACCCAAATCCAGGAATCACAGAGAGTCCCAAGCAAGAGGAACCCAAAGAGACCCACTGCAAGACACATCATAATTAAAATGGCAAATTTCCAAGACAAAGAGAGGATCTTAAAGGCAGCAAGGGAGAAAAAGGAAGTAACTTACAAGGGAGCCCCAATAAGATTAGCAACTGACTTCTCAATGGAAACGCTCCAAGCCACAAGAGAATGGCAAAAAATATTCCAAGTAATGAGAACCAGAGGCCTGCAACCAAGACTACTTTACCCAGCAAGGCTCTCAATCAAGATAGAAGGCCAAATAAAGAGTTTCCCAGACAAAAGAAGTCTAAAAGAATACAGCTACACCAAACCAGCTCTGCAAGAGAAGCTAAAGGGACTGCTTTAAGGAAAGGAAGGAAAAGAGAAAGACAAAGGAACACAGGTAGGAAATAATGGCAATGAATAAGTACCTATCGATAATAACCTTAAACGTAAATGGATTAAATGCTCCAATCAAAAGACATAGAATAGCTGAATGGATAAGAAAACATGACCCACACATATGCTGCCTACAAGAGACCCATCTCAGGACAAAAGACTTACACAGACTGAAAGTGAAGGGCTGGAAACAAATTTTCCAAGCAAACGGACAGGAAAAAAAAGCAGGGGTAGCAATACTCATATCAGACAAAATAGACTTCCAAAGAAGGGCCATAAAGAGAGACCCAGAAGGTCACTTCATAATACTCAAAGGAAGAATCCACCAAGAAGACATAAACATTGTAAATATATATGCACCCAACATAGGAGCACCCAAATACATAAAGAAAATCTTGGAGGACTTCAAGTAAGATATTGACAGCAACACAATTATAGTAGGGGACTTTAACACCCCACTATCAAAAATGGACAGGTCTTCCAAACAAAATATCAACAAGGATATTGTGTCACTTAACAATACCCTAGAGGAAATGGACTTAACTGATATATACAGAGCTTTTCATCCCAAAGAAGCAAAATACACATTCTTTTCAAGTGTCCATGGAACTTTTTCAAAGATAGACCACATGATAGGACACAAAGCAAGCCTCAACCAATTCAAGAAAATTGAAATCATATCAAGCATTTTCTCTGACCACAAGGGACTGAAACTAGAAACCAACCCCAAAGGAAGAAACCCAAAACACTCAAAATCATGGAGACTGAATAGCATGCTATTAAACAATGAATGGGTCAAGAACGAGATTAGGGAAGAAATCAAAAACTTCCTGGAAACAAATGAAAACGAACTCACAACAACCCAAAACCTATGGGACACAGCAAAGGCAGTCCTGAGAGGGAAGTTCATAGCAATACAGGCCTACCTTAAGAAGATAGAAACATTACAAACAAACAACCTAACCCTATGCCTACAAGAACTGGAGGAACAACAACAAAGACAGCCCAGAGCAAGCAGAAGGAAGGAAATAATCAAGATCAGAGCAGAACTAAATGACATAGAGACTAAAAGCACAATCCTAAGGATCAATGAATCCAGGAGCTGGTTCTTTGAAAACATAAACAAAATCGACAAGCCTTTAAGTAGGCTCATCAAGAAGAAAAGAGAGAGGATCCAAATAAACAGAATTAGAAATGAAAGAGGAGAGATTACAACTGATACCACAGAAACACAAAGGATTGTAAGGAATTACTATGAAGAACTGTATGCTAAGAAATTTGAAAACCTAGATGAAATGGACACATTTCTAGAAAAATATAATCTTCCAAAACTGAATGAAGAAGAAGCAGAAAACCTGAAAAGACCAATAACAGCAAAGGAAATTGAAGCACTCATCAAAAAACTCCCAGCACACAAAAGCCCTGGACCAGATGGTTTCACAGGAGAATTCTACAAAGCATTTAAGGAAGAGCTAACCCCTATCCTTCACAGACTATTTGAAAAAATCCAAACTGATGGAAGACTCCAAAACTCTTTTTATGAAGCCAACATCATCCTAATCCCAAAACCAGATAAAGACACAATGAAGAAAGAAAACTTCAGGCCAATATCGCTGATGAACATAGACGCTAAAATTCTCAACAAAATATTAGCAAACCACATCCAGCAATATATTAAAAAGATCATCCACCATGACCAAGTGGGATTCATCCCAGGGATGCAAGGATGGTATAATATTCGCAAATCAATAAACAGAATACATCACGTCAACAACAGCAAAGACAAAAATCACATGATCATATCAATAGATGAGGAAAAAGCGTTCGATAAGATACAGCACCCATTTCTGATAAAAACACTCAGCAAGGTGGGAATAAAGGGAGCAGTCCTCAACATAATAAAGGCCATATATGAGAGACCTACAGCCAACATCACATTCAATGGACAAAAACTTAGAGCTTTCCCACTAAGATCAGGAACAAGACAAGGATGCCCTCTCTCACCACTCCTATTCAACATAGTATTGGAAGTCCTAGCCACAGCAATCAGACAAGAAAAAGCAATAAAAGGCATCCAATTTGGAAAAGAGGAAATGAAACTGTCACTGTTTGCAGACGACATGATAGTGTACATGGAAAACCCTATAGACTCCACCAAAAAAACTACTCGACCTAATAAATGAATTTGGCAAAACAGCTGGATACAAAGTCAATACCCAGAAATCAAAGGCATTCCTGTACACCAGCAACGAAACTGCAGAAACAGAAATCAGGAAAAAAATCCCATTTGATATAGCAACAAGAAAAATAAAGTACCTAGGAATAAACCTAACCAAGGACGTAAAAGACCTGTACTCAGAAAACTACACAACACTGAAGAAAGAAATTAAGGAAGATACAAACAAATGGAAGCATGTACCATGTTCATGGATTGGAAGAATTAACATCATCAAAATGGCCATACTACCCAAAGCAATTTATAGATTCAATGCAATCCCTATTAGAGTACCCATGACATATTTCACAGATATAGAACAAACATTGCAGAAATTCATATGGAACCATAAATGACCCCGAATAGCTGCAGCAATTTTGAGAAAGAAGAACAAAGCAGGAGGGATCACAATACCTGATATCAAACTGTATTACAAGGCCACGGTAATCAAAACAGCCTGGTACTGGCATAAAAACAGGCACATAGACCAATGAAACAGAACAGAGAACCCAGAAATAAAATCAAGTCTATACGGTCAATTAATATTTGACAAAGGAGGCAGGAGCATAAAATGGCGCAAAAACAGCCTCTTCAACACATGGTGTTGGGAGATCTGGACAGCTACGTGCAAAAAAATGAAACTCGATCACCAACTTACGCCATACACAAAAATAAACTCAAGATGGATAAAAGACTTAAATATAAGTCGTAACACCATAAAAGTCCTTGAGGAAAACATTGGCAGGAAAATCTCAGACATTCCACGCAGCAACATCCTCACAGACACATCCCCTAAAGCAAGGGACATAAAGGAAAGAATAAACAAATGGGACCTCATCAAAATAAAAAGCTTCTGCATGGCTAAAGAAAACAGCACCAAATTACAAAGAGAACCAACAGTGTGGGAAAACATATTTGCCAATGATACCTCAGACAAGGGCCTGATCTCCAAAATATATAAAGAACTCACACGACTCCACTCCAGGAAGACAAACAACCCAATTAAAAAATGGGCAAAGGACTTGAACAGACACTTCTCCAAGGAAGACATACAGAGGGCCCAGAGACATATGAAAAGATGCTCAGCATCACTAGCCATCAGAGAGATGCAAATCAAAACCACAATGAGGTATCATCTCACACCAGTCAGAGTGGCCAACATAAACAAATCCACAAACAAATGTTGGAGAGGATGCGGAGAAAAGGGAACCCTAGTGCACTGTTGGTGGGAATGCACACTGGTGAGGCCACTGTGGAAAACAATATGGAATTTCCTCAGAAAACTAAAAATGGAACTGCCCTTTGACCCAGCAATTCCGCTGCTGGGATTATACCCTAAGAACACTGAAACACCAATCCAAAAGAACCTGTGCACCCCAATGTTCATAGCAGCACAATTTACAATAGCCAAGTACTGGAAGCAACCGAAGTGCCCATCAACAAACGAGTGGATCCAAAAACTATGGTATATTTACACAATGGAATTCTACGCAGCAGAGAGAAAGAAGGAGCTTATACCCTTTGCAACAGCATGGATGAAACTGGAGAGCATTATGCTAAGTGAAATAAGCCAGGAGGTGAGGGACAAATACCATATGATCTCACCTTTAACTGGAACATAATCAATAGAAGAAAAAACCTAACAAAATATAACCAGAGACATTGAAGTTAAGAACAATCTAACAATAGCCAGGGAAGGGGGCGGGGGGGGTTGGGGGCGGGTTCAGTGGGAAGAGGGGATTATAGGAACTACTATAAAGGACACATGGACAAAACCAAGGGGGAGGGTGGAGGTGGGGGAGGGAGGTGGGTTCACCTGGGGTGGGGTGGAGGAATGGAGAGAAAAGGCATACAACTGTAATTGAATAACAATAAAAATTAAAAAAAAAAACTATGGTATGTTTACACAATGGAATTCTACTCAGCAGAGAGAAAGAAGGATCTCCTACCCTTTGCAATAGCATGGGATGGAACTGGAGAGCATTATGCTAAGTGAAATAAGCCAGGAGGTGAGGGACAAATACCATATGATCTCACCTTTAACTGGAACATAATCAATAGAAGAAAAAAGCAAACAAAATATAACCAGAGACATTGAAGTTAAGAACAATCTAACAATAGACAGAGGGGAGTGGGGAGGGGATAGTGGGGAGAGGGGTTTGCAGGAATTACTATAAAGGACACATGGACAAAAGGACAAAATCAAGGGGGAGGGTGGAATCGGGGGAGGGAGGTGGGTTCAGCTGGGGTGGGGTGGAGGGATGGGGAGAAAATGCAGACAACTGTAATTGAATAACAATAAATTTTTTTTTAATCTGTGTGTATTTGAATGGCTCAAATTCATGTTAATTGCAGTCAAAACACAACTTTGAATAAATAAGAACAACTACAAGTCAAGCATTACACTAGACTAAGAACCCATGTCAAACCTGTGTCATAACTTTTATGACCTCCTAATGGGGGAAATGCCTCCCCCATTCTCCTATGCTCTATTTGGAAATAAGGATTTTGTTCATTTTCTCCTTTTATCCCAATGCAGCAAAAAGGCATAGATATAAGTAGATAAAAATCACAGTTAAATTATAGGGTCAAACATTTGCTCTTTGGAGGGCTCCCTAGTATTTTGAGATTTGTTGTGATTGTACACATTTGTTTACATGGAATCACAGATTTGTTTTGAGTTGTAAGAGCAGCAAATGTTAGGAACAAGCTATTTCTCTGCTTTCTATAGCAAACAGTTCCAATTATTCTCTTTCTTTCTACTGTCTAATTAAAGTTCTTTTTCCCCCTTCAAGCAATAAGATTACTTTATGAGAAAACACATACAGTTCTAATTTTAAGAGATATATAATTTTTTTACCTTTCTCAATCATCTAGTAACTTCTTTCACAGCTGCATCTGGTTCTGCATTTTCTGTCCACCAAAAGTGACGTTCCTCAAACTTGGTCTATAATCCTAGCCCATTGCAGAAAGCCAGCGAACAGCTGGGGAGACTCTGGAAATAGGGTTTCTGGAGAACGCTAGAGTCAGGCAGCAAATGCCCTGTTCATGGCCATGTCTTAACTCCTGCCGCTGTGCCTGGCACTAACAGAGTGGGAGATGGGGAAGGCAAGCACGTGAGCACAACAGCTTCCTGCCAGGGCAGGAGCCAGCCCTCAGGCCATGGCCCGAGAGCCTGCTCTGGGAGGCTGTGGTTTGTCCAGTATAACCAGCTCAACCTGAGGGAACCCTGTGCCTCAGCTTGTAGAAACTAGAGGGGGTGGCAAGATTTCAACAAATCAGATGTCTGCTTAGCAGAGCCACCTTGAGTTCAAACTCTTCCAGAGTAGGCTCACCATCCACGGGCTCTGCCATGTCCATGGAAAACTTATTGTAGCAAGACATCATTCTCCATTCAGTGGTTGATACATCTCTCCTGGTTAATGCTCATTAGTAGATAAGCCCAAGTCATATTTCACCATTTTACCCAGATATACAGATAGAAAGCCATGTCTTCAGAATTAGGCAGCCCCTGCCAGTTGTTTCTGTTGCAACAACTCACAGAAGAGTGTGAGTTGGTCAGCCAGAGGAGAGGGGAATGAAAATGTTGTTGATATACCCTTAAAAGTGGGACTTGGGAGTTAAAATATTTATAACTAGAGCATGGTCTTTGTGGAGTGAAGCTAAGATATTTTGCAAGCAGGCAGAACTGTAAAAATTCAAAACTGAGATGCCAGTGACACTCCACATTGCTATGAAATATTGACAGGAAATATTTTTTCAGGGCAACCTTTACACATTTGAGATAATGTAGTGACAAATCTAACTGCTGAGGAACTGGGTTCCTGGCTTCCAACAGCGGTTGGTCCATTCATTTATAACAGTAAATAAATGTTATGAAAGTTCATGTAGAAAGCATGATCTCAATGGATAAATATGAAGGGCTTGCATTACGGCCAGGCATGCATTTCTGGCAGAGGAAGTACAAGTTTGTTCACAATGTCTTTTTTTAGATTACTTTGAGGAAGAATGTCATCATTGGAATACTGCAAATCATAGCAAGTTTCATCTTTCCTTTTTTTCTTTATGGAATGAGAAATGACATCAGTTTACATGTCATCTGAGAATAAAGGAATTTATTCTGTTGAAAAGCATCCAAGCCTCCCTCTCTTTGGGAGGCTTTGTTACTGAAACAAACTTATCATTGTTAATTATTTGGCCATTTATGGGGTTGGTAGCTAAATAAATGTTTGTGTCATCAACAAGTGTGTACATTTAGACATATTTTATTGACCTAGTAACTTAATAAATGATATACACCCCCGACAACCTTAAATAAATGCTAACATGTAAAGCCTCATTATTCTAAACTCAGTAGGAAAATCCCATGAAGGAAAGGAAGACCATATATACACAAAATATTATCTGAAGATCTCAATCAACCCCACATAGCCTCCCTGGCCTGCAACATTTCTCTTTCTCCTGTGTTTCCTTTAGTGATAAATGAATGCTGGCCATTTCCCAAGCCACAGTCCCAAGAATCATCCTTGGTTCCCTATTCTTAGTCCCTTCATCCATTTGATGCCTGGGCTGTAGCACCTAATGCTTCCATCATTCTCAAATATATCCCCACTGCCACTGCCTCTGTTCAGTCCCTTGACATGTTTCACCTGAATTAATCCAATTATCTCCCAGTCTATCTCCCTGCCTTAAATCTTCCCATCTACAACTGAGTTTCCATTGAACCCTACTAATCTGTTCAAAATCACTTTGAGGCTCCCCAGCCTTATAGATAAAGTCCAAAAGTCTCCATGGGGTACATAAAACCCTCATGACCTGGGTCAGCTTTTCTCCCTCCAACCTTTTCACTCGATTCTCCCATTCACATTCGATGTGCCAATCACAGGAAAATTGTTGTAGTTCTTGAATGCACCATGCTCTTTCTCATCTATAAGCCTTCCTGTCTTTGGCTCCCTCCACCTAGAAAATACTTCTTTCCAATGTCTCCAACCCTGCCTGAAGCCTTTACCTGTTGAACTCCTACTTGTCTCTTGGGACTCTACTGTGGCATCACTTGCACATGGAAACTTTCTCGGCCATGCCCTTCCCCTTTGCCTTGGTTAAGTGCCCTCTGTGTTCTTTCTGGGCGCTAAGTGCTTAATATATTTGTGGAACAAAACCTTTACCCTCATAAGCATTTCTGATGCTACGAAATCTCTGATATGACCATGGTCATTTTCCTGCCATCTCATAAACATGTTGTGTTCATGCCCATCTCCACACTTTTGTCCATACTGTCTACTCACCTTGAGATGGTTTCCTTCTTCCTCAGGGAGGATTGCTCTGAACATTTCAACCTTAGGCAACATTTTTGACCTTTGAATAGTGACACATTTTGCATACATTTTTCATTTGACATTTATTTATACATAGTGCTAGTGACATTTATATTTTAACTTTTGAGTTATTTATTTTTATGGTTGTACATCTAGTTCCCCTGATAATATACTTTAAGCAACTTGAAAACAAGGACAAGGTATTACTTTGTATTCCTCTTCTTTCTCCTCTGAATTTGCATAATTCAGTACAGTGTACATAACATATAATCAATCCATGTCACTTGACATTATAACATTACCATCATTTAACAGTTATATAATTAGGACAAAACCAATAGATGAAGAAAAGAATATGCAATGCAACAAATGTGTTTGATTTTCAGAAGAATGAGTTATTTCAAATGAGATCATAAATAAAATGAGAAATTCACAACCACAAACATAATGTACTGTAGTGTGGCTTGTGAATGGAAAGCCCTGGGAAGCAGCAGCTGCAATGGAAACTGCAATCATCACGCCAACAGTATGAATGCACTCAGCTGTAGGACAAGCCAGATGTCAATCACAAGTGGGATAAAAACAAGATGTACACTCTCCAAACCAATTTGTACGTATATTTAATCAAAGACCTCACAGTCCATATGGCAACAGTAAAAGCAAAAGAAAATTAAGGGAAACATAAAAAACACAAAACACTAAATGTCAGAAGTAAATCAAACTTATCAGTAACACAATAACTATAAGAAAGTTAAACTCTGCTAATAAGCATCTCACACTCATCATAAACAAAATCTAATTATATGCCTCTTAGAATAGATACACGTTAAACAAATTGAGTCTGAAAGGCCTGTTCATCCCACAAACATTTTTGTAGGATATCTACTTTATGTCAACACTGTGCTAAGTGACATAAGGATTAAATATTAAAAAACAGATGTACAAGGCAAATGCAAACAAAAAGGAAGCACAAGTCACAATACTAACATTAAAGAAGCAGTGCTAAAGGCAAGAAGTATTCTGTAAAACATAAAATTGTTTTGCTTTTCTGTCTATTAATCAAGAATGCAATCTACTAGACTCCTTATGGATAGTCCTAAATATACCTATCTATCTTAGACAGCTGTTGTAAGTATTAAGTAAGAAAATTAACCTAAAACACCTAGCTCAATACCGGCCACACAGTACATGATAAAACTTTGGGTTTCTTTTTTCAGTATGTGTGTTAGTAGTACTAATAAGACATGATAGTCATTGATATTCATGCTGCAGATAACACAGCATCAAAGTACATAAAGGAAAATATTGGAAATACAAGGAAACATTTACAGAATCATAATAAGAGGAGAACAAGGAGGTTCTGCCACATTTCTTTTTGTTCTTGAAGCAACAAAATGACTAAGCAGGGGAGGAAGGTGGGTTTGGCTGGGGTAGGGTAGAGGGGTGGGGAGAAAATGCAGACAACTGTAATGAACAGCAATAAAATAATTTAAAAATTGGAAAAAATGTGTTACTCTTCTAAAAATAAATAAATAAAATTTAAAAATCAAAATATTTTCCCATTTCAAAAAAAATGCTAATGGTATATAAATAGTAATGCCTGGCTATATATGTCATTGTTGTTGTGTGTGTATATTTATACGCATTTTCACATATTCTACAAATCCCATGATCTACAAAAAACATATACATCCTTTCCCATCACTTACAGATCATTTACCAAAGTTGATAATTTACTATATCAAAATAAAAATTACAATTGCCAAAGCAAAAGATAGGCATATTTCTCTGACACTTGCAAGAAAACTGAAAATAAATTATGAAATAGCAGCAAACAAAACAAAACAAAAACTTGAGAAGATATTATTTTTCTCTTAAGCAGCTCTTAGATCAAAGAAAATTTCAAAACTAAAATTATAGAATACTTTAAAATGATGATTGATAGTGGAAACACTATGTAGAAAAACTGCACTAAGAGGTAAATCGATATCTTTAAATTTCATTATTCAAAAAATTAAGAATAATAAATGATAATGAATAAAAGATAGGCATATAAACTTAGAAAGAGCATAGGAAGATTAACACATATTGAAGTAGAAAAAATTTAAAACAGGAAATGTAAACAATTTGAAATAAACTTAAAATCTTAATACATATATGTGTTTATGCTATATATGTAACATATATACAAATACAGTATATATGCATGCATATATGTGTGTATAGATATCTATATATAGATATATATAGAGAGAGAGAGAGAGAGAGGAAGAGAGAGAGAGATCTCACAAAGCATGAACGTATTAGGACGTATACCTGTCCTAATAATTTTGAACACCTCAATAATCTAGGGACAATATTTTTTGGAAAAAAAATGAAAACAGGAAAACTATACAAATTTTAAAACTTAAGAAAAATACCCCTTTCAAAAATTTTGAAGCCATTCCATTATTACAAATAACTAATTTCAAGAAAAGAAACAGCCTCCACGTCGCGAGAGCAATGCCCTCCCCCCATTGCCACCTTTGCCATCGTTACTTCAGCAACAGCCACATTTATTTGATGCTTACAATGATCCAAGAGCTGTGACAGGGGCTTTAATTCTAGAATCTCTTTTAATCTCACAAGCACTCTGTACGATAGGTGCTTGTTTTAAAATTTTATAGGTGATAAAACTGATGCTTAACAAGTTAAATAACTCACCTAAGGTTATAAGACTGGCAAGTGAACGACCCAGGGTCTGAACCAAGACCTGTGTATAGCCCCAAAGCCCACGGGCTAGCTCAATGACTGTGCTTTACACCCAGTCTGTATAAACAGTTCCTAAAACACAGAAAAAGATGAATATCTTCCAAATTAATTGTGTGAAATTTGCATAAACCTGATAGCAAAACCTCATGAAGCTAGTAAATAATAAAAAAGGAAAACTACCAAACTCACTTACGAAATCTTAACAGTAACAAATCAAGACCTGCAGTTTCAGAAGTGTTTCATGAATAAGAATGGTTTGCTGTGATTTAATCTAGTACAACACTAAATCAAGCAATAAGTTCATATACATCTATATAGATGCTAAAAAGATGTTTGTGAAATTCAAATTCTATTCCTGATGTTTGCTAATTTAAAGCGAGTCAGAATTAGAAGAATACTTTCCATAATATGGTAAAGAACTTCTATCCAAGACTAATAGCCAAGCACAGTAAATAATAAAACACGAGCATCATTCCTCTTCACATGAGGGCAATATGAGAATTGACCAACAAAATATTTCTATAATAGGTGAAACAATGAGAACAGGAAAAAAGGAGATATCTAAACATTTGGGGAAAATTAACTTTTTCCAACTTTTATTTCTTTGCTTTGGAAGGCAAAGGAATGTAAATCAATCAAGTCTGGCGAGTCCATATTTATTTAGTAAGGTCATGAATGGTAAAAGACCTTTAAACAGATTTTCACTGAGGTAGAGCATAAAACCATACCTTTTTTTGGTTTGAAAAGTTATTTTTTTAATAAATATTTATTTATTTTTAGAGAGAGGGGAAGGGATGGAGAAAGAGAAGGAGAGAAACACCGATGGGTGATAGGTCACCTCTCACATGCCTCCAAACAGGGACCTGGCCCACAACCCAGGCACGTGGCCTGACTGAGAGTTGAACCGGCAGCCTGTCAGTTCACATGCTGGTACTCAATCCACTGAGCCATGCCAGCCAGGGCTAAAAGCTCTTTTTCCAACTTGAAAAACTTTTACAACATTCCACAAGATAATTCTTTGTTTTTACCAGGCAATAGATTATGGTAAATAAAAAATAAAAAACTCAGTATAAGCTTAGTGACATTTAAAAAGGTCATTATATATAATACATTAATTCATTATACTAGATATATGTATATTTACATACATACACGTATGTATTTCATTCTTCTCTATACTTCTTTAATGTATTTTTTTCCATTACTATTTATCCCCCTTATACCCTCTCCCACCTCCACCCTGGCCCCTGCAATCACCACACTGGTGTCTTTGTCCAGGAGTCCTTTTTCTTTTTTGTTTCACCTCTCCACCCCCTAATCCGCTCCCCCGCCCCACCACTCCCGAGACTTGTCAGTCTGCTCTCTATCTTAGTGCACGTAAGGCTCTTTGGGATTCACACAAATTTACGTACCCTTCACCATAACTCTGCAACTCCCTCCCACTCCTAGAGTTCATGGCCCAGAGGCAGAAACAACCGCTGGAGACCTCTTCAGAATTCAGGAGAACAAGAAATCTGAGTGGGAGAGCATAGCCTGAAGGAGATGGTCTCTTGATCTGACAAGTCTGCAAGATTACTCAGGAATGGCTTAGTGATTCACCCTTTTAACAAAAGTTATGAAAAGCACCTGATAAGCACATAAAGTTTGGTTCTATTTTTACATACAAAAGTAGGGCTGTGACTTACTCATGTAATTCCTAATTAAGGCAGACTAGAGAAAACCAAGTTCTCCAATGTTAGTGGAGAAAGAGCCACGTTGTGTATTAATATAACAAATGATAATCACAAGACAAGAGAAGGGGGTGCCGAGAATTTAGTCAGATAGTTGTTCACTCTTTAAGCACGGGGAGCACATAGTTCAAAAACATAAATTCCCACGGCCTCACGATGTGGTCGTGTATGTACAGGCAGGAAGATTTATACACAAAAGACTGAACAGTGACAATTAAATGGAAAGCAGCAACTTATTGATGGAGAATGCATCCATTAAAAGCTTTCCATTTGTAATGGATTTCACCCAGAAATTGGTTCTTCATTCCTCCCTGTAGTATGCATTCTTGGTAGCTACTTTCAGAGCATTGCCAACACCATCGCACATTTGCTTTATACAGCTTTCGCTGCTCTGCCGTTTTCCTCTGGCAAAGGAGCTTCATAAAAACTGCTGGGGGAATAAGAAGCACAGACAAGTCGTCTCCCAGGCTTGGAATCCACTGCCTGAGCAGTTTCTATCTGAATTTCTGTTGCTTCCATTTCTGTTGCTTCCAGAACAATATAGTGATCTCAGCGAATTATTATTTTATCATTCAGTGTAGTTGACTGTATGAGGATGAACTAACTGGTGACTTGAATTCAATTCTCTTTGTGTCATTCGTCACTACTCACACTGAGATTTGTTTATCCAGAAAGACCTGAAGTCAGGTCTGACCACGGCCCTTTTCGGTGGGAGAAGATTTTACCTTGCCTCACTGAACCTCAGTCTCCTGAGGTTCACAATATGTAACAAGGAAGGAACTTGACCATGTGGAATTATCACAGTAACTAGTGTAAAGTACCTGGTTCACATCAGGCTCTTTCTCTTATACAACCTCTGTTACCAATTTTAGCCTGTCCTCAGGCTGCAACTTGTCTAATTCTGGTGTTAAGATTTTAAAATAAAATAAATTTAATATTAGAGATTGCCTTGGAAAGGTATTTTATCAGCTGCTTCAAGACTCAAAACGTAATCTTTCCTTCTCTATTCTCTCCTTTTACTCTGACAACAACTGAAATGTGTGCCTTCAATTCACAGCATATTAAACAATACATTGCACCAAGCTGCTCTGTGATTGTTCTCAGGTTCATGCCTCATTTCAAATACACTGAGGTTCTTACAAATAAAAAGAATGCTTTCTACTTGTTTGCTCCCCTACAACGAAGCCCAGTTTATTTCTCCATACGTAGAGGATACTCGATAGATACTTGTTAACCCACCATCACTTTTATGAAACAAACAAGAGAATTTTTCAAAAAAAACCATGAATCTCTCATTTATTAAATATATTTTAAATGTCCTTTCAAGACAGCACTCTTACAAATTTAATTCATCAATAAATTTAGATGGTTAGTGAACAAAAATTTCTATAAATAATCTTTCTCTTAAAGCTACATAACATTTTAAAACTTGATTCAAATGAACTCAGCAATGTCTATGATCAGATCCTGTTGTCCAAATGTCCAGGGGCTGTGCTGTGTTTAGTCTAGCAAACAACATACTTCTACATAAATCAGTCTTAGCGTGGCTCTCAGCTACACAGAAAAGCAGAAATCATAAGATCACAGATTTGAGAATTGATAGAAAATTAAGATCAGGTGGCACAGCCCTCCACCTTCAGGGAAGTATAGTGTGATTATTACTACCATTTTACTGGTCAAGCAGCTAAGACCCAGAGTGTTTTGATCATTTTTCCAAGCTGCATGTGGCGGGGAGGCAGGGAGGTGGGGAGGCGGGGAGGCATGGTCCTGGTGGTAACCAGACCTGAAGCTCTCTGACCTTTGAGTCTGGCACTCTTTTTGCTCCGTCATACGGAAGTTTAATAAGTCGCTCCAATTGCTAGACTGAGGATCACTGAGATGACTTAGGTAAATAGTAGCACCTGTTCTGAACCTCTTCCCAGTCTTCGATCAGGAACAGTGACTTCCTGCCTGTGCCACCAAAGGCTCCCTCTTTCTGTACATTCTGGGCTGATGTGCTCACACTGATGTGCTTGCCCTTTCCTAAAGTCCCACTGATTATAATTTTTTGAATACTGTCACCATTTCATATTCATAAAACCATTCCAGTGACTGGTAAGATTCCAGGCACATCCTAGGTACTCACAGTTTCAGAATGGGTGAGGACTGCCTCGGTGGTGCGGGACTGTCATGAACAGTAGTTTCATTAGTTAAGTTGGTGAAGGAACCAACTGCCATATTTTCCAGCTTCTTGACCACCACAGAGTTTCCTAATTAGGTTCCTTGTGATACCTTCAAAGTGCCGCAAGCTTCCCCTGGTGTCTTGGAGCAGACTCAGGTGTCACCTGCAGAAGCATGAGGCTTGGCTGTTCAACTGAGTTAAAGTTCCAGTTTAATCGAAGCTTCCTTCAGCTGACAACTTCAACTGTAGGCAGCCACAGACAACCATACACTCATCGTTCAGCTCCTTCTTTGGGCTGAACTGTCACATTTCTAAATCAGGAAATTATTTACTGCCACAGCTAGCGAGGTCATGACAACCTTATGAAGAAATATTCTCCCAAGTGGAGCACCATGCTCAATATCTTACACGTGACCTCACTCTACCACGAAGGCTTGGCTCTCCAGCTGAGCAGGCTTCAGTTCTCCTAGTTTGCAGGTTTCCACACAAATAACTAGTTTTAATGTCCTACTGTAGTTAATCAGGGTAAGCACAGGTACACATTTTTTTCTAGAGGTAAAATTATATTAAATTGAGATAAGCCACCATGCCCATAATGAGGTTCATTTCTAGTTTAGTTTTTCTTTTCTACTATGGTCTTAAGTTAAAATGAAACCACTAGCCTGGGGCCAGGGTACAATGTAGATGTCAAGAGAAAACAAAGCCCCATAAAGTTAGGAGAGGCTGAACTTTCCACCCAACCACTGATCACTCTCCATCAATTTTACCTTAGATAAACACTGAGATCCAGCATAGGTGTGAGATAGACTTGGGAGCTAGTCTAAGTGGGTATCTCACTAATACAGATTCTCAGGGTATGGCCTACCTTACCTTGATCTTTTTCCGAACCCAGAAAGGAGCCTGATCATCCCAAAAGGTCTGAGAAAGGGCCTTAAATGTTATCCTTGATGTGCTAACAGGGAGAACTGCAGCTACCAAAATTAGGAGAAGCTGCTGCAACTTAGTAGCAATGGATGTTGGCAGAATTTAGAGATTGCATCTGGGAGACAATGTGATTCAGATGCCCAGCTGAGCAGATGGAGGTCTGAACGTTACATGGAGCCAGAAGAGCTTGGAGGGGTTCTGCCTGTGCCTTCAAGGCCTGAGGGATAGGGCCATAGAGGCCAGAGTTTGGTAACAAAAGGTATTAATCTAGGCTCTGCAATTATAGCATTCCCAAGGGGTTACTCAGCTGTTGAATTGTGTCCATTCTGTCAGATTTGCTGTTAGATGCTTATTCTCATCAATTTTCAAAAGTTTCAATGTATCTCCCTTTCCCTATTCAAATGCAACACATACCTTAAAAATAGAAGGACAAGGGAGCATATTTTAATTTTAATTTTTTATTGTTATTCAATTACAGTTGTGTGGCTTTTCTCCCCATCCCTCCACCCCACTCCAACCAAACACCTGTCCCTCCCCCACTTCCACCCTCCCCTTTGATTTTGTCCATGTGTCCTTTATAGTAGTTCCTGTAATCCCCTCTCCTCACTGTCCCCTCCCCATTCCATATTAAAAGTGAGTCAATGAAATGCATATGTGTTGTAGAGTTCAAATCCTAAATTCAAATCCTGACTCTACCACCTGTTAGTTATTTGGATTTAGACAAGTAATTCAACTTCACTGGGCCTCAATTCCGCAACTGTGAAACAGCCATCTGTTGAGGAGGGAATGAGGTAAGACACACAAAGCACCTGACCCATGGTAAACACTAATAGAGTAGCTATTGTTATGGTTTGTTGTTAGAATAGTGTGCAGCACACGGTAGGTGCTCAGTAAGTATTAACTGAATCCTATCATCAGGATTCACATAGGAAATCTGAAAAATGGGACAGAGGACAGTTCCTTGGTTCACAGGGCCTAGAAAGCAGCTTGCAATTGAGGGGAGGTAAGTCTAACATAGTCATGGGGGAAAATAAAGATAAACTTCCCCCCTCACCCCTCCCTGAACACTTTACCCTGCTTCAGGGTTCTGTCTCTTTCCAGGCAGACATGGCATTGGAAAGGCTTTTGTCTTAATGGAGTAAAGCATAATCAACAATCAAGTCCAAACTAAAATAAAAGGTTCTAGTGTGGCATCCTCTCCATCAGCCTAGACTCTAAATACCAAAAAAAAAAAAAAAAGAAAGAAAGAAAGAAAGAAACTTTACTTAAATATTCACAACTGGAGATGTCTTTTTTATCCTTGGATTCAAATCCTAATAAACAAGAGACTTTCCCCCACCCAATTCTCCATCACCACCACCACCATCACAGAGCAACTTCGTCTCCCTAGGACACATGTGGCTCACTGTGTGCCCTGACCAGCTGCCCCTCCCCCACGTTCTCCATGCCCCTCAGCCACTAGGAACAAGGCTGACATCAGGGCCTTGTCAAGGGTGCATGTGCTGGGGAAGGGGCTGGCTACACATGTCAGCCAACCACTAAAGAACAATGCTGATAGTCTAAGCTATTGAAACACATATATATATATTTTTTGTTACTCAATCAGAGGTAACAATTGCTGCCTGAGAGAAAAATAGCCTTTAAACATGCAAACTTTGCAAACATTTTATAAATTAATGACTGCACTTAATCCATCTTTCCTCACCTTGACCTCTTTGTCTCCTGGCTCTTAGGAAAACTGCATGTTATTCCCAAAGATGAATGGTAGACATCTACTTTCTCAGAAAATTCAAGAGACATTCCACCCAAGGTCAAGAAAAGCTATAGCAGGACATGAACCACAACAACTTAATGCTCTTCATCATGCCTAGCACCCTTCACCCTGAAAGTGTATGATTAAAACAAAAACCTGATGTTACTTTGCAAATCAGCCACAGATTCTTCTATTGTGAGTGGATCCCATGACCTGAGGGCTTTGTAAACTATGGAAAGTGATGAAGGGAGCTGGGAGCAGCAGAAGAAAAGGTCCTCAAAGGTCTGAGTCAGAGCTCAGCTATCTGGGGGATTCCACTCATCTCCCTGGGGCTTAGTAAAGCAGAAGAGACAACCAGTTCTGGCCCCTGATGATAAACAAGAGAAAAAAACCCCAAACTCCACAGAACTTTGATGGATGAAAAAGCCTTAAAAAGAACTGCCTTAAGGCATTGGAAAGTTCAAAATGAAGGCAATATTAATAGAAGTCTATGGGCTAAGCTAAAGCTAGAACTTGGCTCAGCATCCTCCTCTAAAAGAGGGAGCCTATCTCCTACCTCCCTCAGCCCCTCGTCTGAACTAGGCTGAGAGTGAAGGGGATAAACACACTCCCTGTGCATCCAATGGTTGGGGCAGAGTCCTCAGGATCATTTTAGGCTGGAAGGAAAGTCAGATTTAAAATGATAAATTCGTCCTGGCTGGTGTGGCTCAGTGGACTGAGCACCAGCCTGTGAACCAAAGGGTTGCTGGTTCGATTCCCCGTCAGAGCACATGCCTGGATTGTGGGCCAGGGCCCCAGTAGGAAGTGCGCAAAAGGCAACCACACATTGATGTTTCTCTCCCTCTCTTTCTCTCCCCTTCCTCTTTCTAAAAATAAATAAATAAAATCTTATTAAAAATTAAAAATAAAAATAAAATTCTAAATTGGCTAGAAAGAATCCACACATGGTTTATGAAGAATTGATTGCGCTCCCTAGGGGGAAATTGCTTGGGGTTTCCTAGGAATCATCAGCAAGTGGTATGTAAGACACAGTTCCTAACCACAAGGAGATTATAATCTCATTAGGAAATAAGGTCACATGAAATTGAGGGCTAAAAATAAGACAGAGACAGTTGGCTTGGTGGCGTGTTGACACAAAGGAAGCAATTGGAATAGCAGAGGGAAGGGTGGTTTCTGTACTGTCCCGGGAGTGGGTATTTCCAACATCCACTCCCACTGCCTTGGAGGGTTTCTCTCTGAGTGTGATATGGCTGGATGCAGGGCCCCCTGCCCACACAGCACTGGGCACACCACTCAGGCTCAGCTCACCAGTCAGATGCTCCAACCTGTTTCTGCATCTGGACCTACCGAGGCAAAGACTCGGCCTTGGTTCCTTACTGTTAGCTGGTGCACCACTCTCCTGCTGACAAGCTGACCACCTAACTTTGGGCCTTTAAGCTGGTTTCTGTTTCTTTGACTAAAAATATTTATTTCTATGGCCATCCTACTTTTAGCAAATTCCAGTTTCTACCAATTATTAGCTTTTTAAAAATAAGAACTGTATGACCTAGAAATGTATACTTCTGAGTATTTATCTAAAGAAATCCAAAACACTAATTTAAAAAGACAAATGCACCCTCCAGTTCATTGCAGCATCATTTACAGTAGCCAAGCTATGGAAGCAACCTATGTGTCCATCAATACACAAATGAATAAAGAAGATGTGGTAAATATATACAATGGAGTATTAGTCAGCCATAAAAAATAATAAAATCTTACCATTTGTGACAACATAGATGAATCTAGAGGGCATTATGCTAAATGAAGTAACTCAGACTGAGAAGAATAACTGCCCAAAGACTTTGATTATGTGTGGAATCTAAAAACCAAAATAAACAAATAAACAAAACAGAAACAAACAGATACACAGAACAAATTGACGGTTGCCAAATGGGAGGGGCTGGAGGGGGATAAGTGAAAAGGGGAAAGAGATCAAGAAGTACAAGTTGCCAGTTATAAATATAGTCCTGGGGATGTCGTCAATAACTGTAATACATAATTATGTATAGTGTCAGGTAGGCACTAGAATTATCAGGGTGATCACTTTGTAAGGTACATAAATGTCTAATTACTATATTGTACACCTAAATTTAATATAATATTGTATGTCAACTGTAATAAAAAATAGATTTAAGAAAATAAAAATAGGAACTGTGCTATTCATCTTTCCTAGCCTGGAAACTCTCAACATAGTAGCTGCTTGGGAAAAGTATATTTAGGTGAAAGAAATTTAAAGGCATCGAATCATGAGGACTCCACCTGGCATGTAGTGGATGTCCACTTTGGTATTATTGGAAGAACCCTGCTTGCCTTTGGAATCCAATTAAATTCTACTTCTTTCTTGGAATTCTCCACAGCCTAGGGCAAGTCACTTAACCTCCTTGAGCCTCAGTTTCCTCACTTGCAAAGAGAGATAAATAATTCATACCTCACTACCTCATTAGACTATTGTACAAATTAAATCAGACATTAAATTGGGAAATAACACTCTCTTCAACAAATGGTGCTGGAACAACTGGATATCCACTTGTAAAAGAATGAATTTGACCCCTACTTACCTCACATCATATACAGAGATTACCTCAAATTAGATTACACACATAAATTTAAGAGCTGAAGCTATAAAACTCTTTAGAAAATTCATGGAAGTAAACATTCATGACCTTAGATAAAGCAACAGGTTTTTAAAGATGATAAAGAAAAGCACAGGCAGCAACAACAAAAAACAGATGAACTGTGTCGCCGAGCTATCACCCCAAAGACCCTACCATTTCCCAGAACCTAAGCCGTGTTATGAGCTATGCCTGCTTACAGGAACTGAAGAGGACTCCCCACCACAATATGAGGAGGACCATGCCCAAAGACCAAGGTGCTAAGTGCAAAAACCGAGCTCTCGATGCGCCATCATGTGCAAAAAGGACCATGCGCAAAAGGGCCAAGTTCAACAGAAGAACTACACATGCCTAAAAGAATTTAATCACTCCATGCCGCAGCCTATAGGGCTCCTTCCCCAGTGAGGAAGAAGGTGCGGTCAGAGCATGAGCGCACCCTTCTCCATTCCTTGATCAAAGGAGAGAGTTTCTGAGCTGCTTTACCAAACTCAGTCTCACCCTATTGGCATGAATAACACTGGGCAGAAGGACCTTGGTTTGGGTCCCTGATCCAGAAGGGCTGGTAAAATCAGACTTCATCAAAATTAAAAATGTTTCTGGGTCAAAAAAACACCATCAAAAAATTAAAATACAAGCCATAGAATGGGAGAATTCATTTGCAAATCATATCTGCTAAGGGTTCCATACCAGAATCCACCAGGCTGCTTGGGGAGAGCGAGATTGGCGGCTCATAGAGGGCTTCTTTTCAGTGCAATGAAAAAAACATTCTAAAATTATACAGTGGTGATGACAGCCAATGTGTGACTATACTAGGAACCACTGGATCGTATACCTCAAATGCTACGTGAATATCTTAATAAAGTTACTAAAAAATTAAATGAGTGTATATATAATACTGTACATATATGAAATGTATACATCTGAACATTGCATAAAACATGCATTTGGTAACTGCTCAAAATCTTTTAGATTTTCTTGCTTTTATTTATCATGACTGATTAGGCAGAAAATACTGGAGACAGAATGATTAATGGAAGGTGCTTCAGGCTGGATCAGTACAAGAATTCCTCCCAGCCCAAAACTACTGGACTGATGCGTTCTTTTGTAAGAGTCCTCTGTGTTTCCCACAGGAGCTGTAAGTTGTGTTCCTCTGTGTCTCACCCGTCATCAGTGTATCCAATGCCCCCAGTGGTTTTGTCCTCCTTGGCCTTTATCCCTTTAGTCAAAACGCATTTAAAATGTTACTGAGGAAGTGCTAACTCTTCCCCTTAGAAGCTGATTCTGACTTTCTCGTGGCCTCACCTATCAGCACTTTTTTTCATTACTTACTTATATAGAATGAATTTATCAAAAATAATTTAATTCTTTATATTCAAATTCTTCATTTAACTCAAGAGTTTGTTTGCTTTGGGGTTTTTTTGTTTGTCTGCCTGTTTTTCATAAAAGCATAGAAAAAGATCAGCATTTATAACAGTCTCTAGATGATGAGATTCTATGCAATTTTTTATCTTCTTCCATATACTTTGTGGCATTTTTTAAATTTTCTATAAACAATCATTAAAGGATATTAAAACATGTTATAAATAGAAAAACATTACATACTTAAATGTTATAAATTAGCCCCAAGATGGATTATAAAGAGAATTATCTCCAAAGTTAAGATGCCCCCAAAGGTGTATCAGAATGTTCACTGGAATAAATGGTGTATGGAGTAGGGGAGGGGGCACATCTTGCCTTTGTTGTGAAGCTTCCTATGGAATTAGGAGGACATATATCTCTGCCACTCAGGTCAATGCAGCAGTCAAATGTTAAATCCAGTTTGCAGATTCAACATGCCGATTTGCACCATTGCTCATACATCTTTTGAGCTTTCCTTGGCACCTTCTGTTGGATTCTTCCTAGACAGGGAAAACTTGAGTGATTTGTATCACCAAGCCACTACCCATAATTTACAGTCTTGCAAAAATTCTAGTCTAGACAGTAATTAAAGTCAGAAAGGAAACTTAATTAAAACACATCTTTCCCAAGCCGTGAGGGCCATTCCTAGTGCTCACACACAGCAGTGTTTACGTGGACTGCTCTGGGGTGTGCTTGGGGGCATCCTCTCAGGCACAACCTTCCCTCCCAATCTCTCACATGAAATGTGAGAAAGAACCAGGATAGGGGTGCCTGGTTTAAGTAGGTGTGAAGAAGATGAAAACAAAATGTTTTCCTAAATGTGTAAAAAATCACAGTGGTACAATTAAGACATCAAGGAAACAGAAACAGCTTTCCCCCGTCGAAAGCCTAATACACCCATAGACAGAATATGTCCCAGAAATCACAAACCAGCAACTTGAGGGTTTTGATGGCCTTCAGATATATTTTAGTCATCCTAGAAAATATTATTTTTAAATTGGTGCTAGCATTTAAAATGGATTTTACCTAAAATTCAGATTTAAAGCTTCTTTGAAATAATTAAAAAATAAAAACACATCCTGAAATACCAATTCAAAAGAACCTATGCACCCCAATGTTCATAGCTGCCAATTTGCAATAGCCAAGTGCTAGAAGCAACCTAAGTGCCCATCAGCAAATGAGTGGATCAAAAAACTGTGGTACATTTATATGATGGAATACAATGCAGCAGAAAGAAAGAAGGAGCTCCTACCCTCTGCGACAGCATGGATAGATCTGCAGAACATAATGCTAAGTGAAGTAATCCAGGCAGTGAAAGACAAATACCATATGATCTCACCTATAAGTGGAACCTAATCAACAAAACAAGCAAGCAAGCAAAATATAACCAGAGACATTGAAATTAAGAGCAAACTAACAGTAACCAGAGGGGAGGTGGGAGGGATTGATGGGAGAGAAGGGGGAAAGGGTTGTCAAGCAACATGTATAAAGGCAAATGGACAAAGCCAAAGGGGAGTAGGATCGAGGATGAGTGGTGGGGATGGCTGGGGTGGGGGAGGGGTGTTGGGGGGGAAATGGAGACAACTATACTTGAACAACAATAAAAAATTAAAAAATAAATTAAAAACCACAGAACTAGCTCCTTTTTGGCAACAATTGCTGGTGCTGAATAACAGCTACATCCTTCAGACATTCAGTAGAATCTGTGCTCCATTTCACCCACATCCTGATGAATCCCTGCTGTCTCAACCACAATGTGATCCCATGACAAGTCCATTTCTTATCACGCAGTCAGTTTTGCTTTTCTCACTCCTGGCAGGCTGCCATCATTTATACAGCCTGTATGGCCTTTGCAGGCATTGGGGTTTAAGACCCTGCCCAGCTTCCTCCCACTCCCAACCCCTTCCCCTGGCATATGTCTTACCATAGTTATTTCTTTATCTAGAGTTCTCCTTTCCTTTGTGCTCACTGGTGCCTTATTAGAAAACAGATCAGGCTTCAATTCTAAGGATGTTAAGCTTCTGGGAGAAGAGCAAAATAGTACAGTATAAAAAATCAACTGGATTTGGAGACTGTACACTCAGATTTAAATCCCAGCAATAACTAGAACTAACTTGGATTTTCAGAAAAATGTTGATTCAGATACCAGCTCCTTGATTTTTTAGTTTGAAATCTTGAGCAATGTATTCAATCTCTTGGATGCTCTTTCTTCATCTGTAAAATGTAAATACTTACCCTGCACACCTCACGGAATTGTTGTAAAACCAAAGACAATATTCTAAGAAGGTGACTTAAACAATTTATAGAACTAAATCAACTTAAGGTAATTTTTTTCTTGGGCAGGAGGTGCTAACTTATTAAATTACTTTAGATGGACTGGCAAAAAAAAACTTCACCAAATTTTTAAAATTCTATCTCTGAAAAAGCAAATAGTATAATAAAATGGTTCCTAATGTTTTTATCATTTACTCATCTGCAGATTGTTTTCTAAATATGCAGAAGTGTTTTCATAAATGTGTATATGACTTTTCTCCCTAACTCTCCAGAAGGCCCAACTAACTAAAAATCTGCCTGCCACAGTGTCTGCAGTGACCACTAGCACAGGAGTTTCCACATACAAAAGTTTCAAATTGGCTTATGACACATATCCGATATGTACAACATATACTTCTTTGAAAATTTTGTATTAGTAGGAATAACTATGCCAGTTTGATCTGTGCCACCTATAAAAGAGGAGTTTGAAGAAATTGGTCACAATACACATGTGTTTATAACTATTTAAACATTTTGTTTCTGAATGTAGAAGTAATAGATTTTATTACAAATGATTTAGTGATAAGTGTAATTCTTGTTGTAGGTATTTAGTGTACATAAGCACTAGTAACACTTAATGGGTTATAAGTTCATTTTTTGCTACATTTTCCACTTACTCTGTCATTTCTAGCAACTAGACCTGAGTCAGTTTTTAACGATTGCATTGTTTTCCATTGTGTGGGTGCACTGTGATTTATTCAACAATCACCTACCAGTGGACTTTGGATTACTTTCAGCTTTCACTTGGATAAGTGTTACTGTGATGAATATCGCATATTCTTTGTAAACTTGTGATTATTTCTTAAGATACATTCTTAAAAGTGCATTACCAAGTCAAAATTACTCTCTCACTCCAATTGCTCCCTCACCACAAATTTGTCACAATCACATTCCCACCAAGAATAAATGAGAATGTCTTACTTCCACCCCTTCATCAATGGGAATAGTATAGTCATTGCTAAAAAGGTAAAATAACTCATTATTTTCATTTGTATCCTTTTAATTCCTAATGAGACTAAACATATGTTCAAATGCTTCTTGACCATTTATATTTCTCTTTGGCAAATTGCATTTCATTTCCTTTAACCATTTCTTTTCCATTTTCTATTAGAATAGTAATCTTTTTCTTATTGATTTATAAGAGCTCTGTGTAGTCCATAATGTATTTGACAATTCTTCTATTGATGTACAGCTGTTTTCTGAATTTTGGCATTACAAAATAACAGTAATAAATATTCTTATAAGTAGATATTTGTACATATTACATATTATGTCTATTAGATTAAATTAGAATATATTAAAATGTTCTAATACACATTGCTAAAATGTTTTCCCTAACAGCCATGCCTATTTATACTCCTACCTTCAAATTATGAGAGAGTCTACCTCAAAGCAACCTGTTTCACATCCAATCAGAGTATTACAGCGGAATGCAGATAAAGACACTAAAGAGTGTGGCATACAAATCACAGAAGGAGGCAACTGTCAGTCCTGCTACAGGATCTCTAGAAGCCAGGAAAAGAGGAGGAGGATCTGAACATTTGGTAGAATGGAAAAGGGGAAGCATTCTTTACTTTCTTTAAAATTTGGCCCAAAACTAGCTCCTTCATAGTTCACGGAAAATATGTTACTGCTGATAATTAAAGATTAAAAACCTGCTTAACACATTCAACTTCTCATATTCCACCAACTAAATATGATCATTTATTGTGAAAATACCTATTATGCGTCTCTTAGAAATGCTAACTCCAGTAAAACCGAAGAAACAAGAACACAGCCCAAATGCTGGGCCACTTCCTGGTGATGCCCGGAGAGCAGTGACAGCGGAAACTAGGCCTCGTGCTGACGGCAATAGCACTGGCCCTGCGTTTGCCAATCAAAGTACAGAAGGGTGTTAAGCCAGTGTAAGCACGCAAATTTTCCTCATTCAGTAAACAAACAAAGAAACCTTGCAATACCAAACTCAAATCAACACTATTTCCATAACCAAAACAAGGCAAGTTAGTTGTAAGTGCTCTACCAGTGATTTCAAATCGAAGTAGTGAGAATGCAAATATGTTAGGAAGGTCTAATGCAGAGAGCAGATAAGGAATGTCTAATTAATGGTTCTGAAGTACTTTCCAGGTGTGAAATTCTATAGCAACACTAAATAACATCATCATCCAGGTAAAGCAATTAAAAATTAACAGCCTGTTTTTCTTCATCACACAAAAGGAATCATAACAAGCAAAGCTACCCTGGTCATTTATTTTTTCAGTTACACAGATTTTTATATACAAGGTATAATTTACAAATAAATTAAAAGTTCAATTACATGCTTTTCCATTATGATCAAGCTGATTTTGGTTGCTCTTCCCAACTATTACTCATTATGGACCATATTATAATCACCATCTTCTAATCTACAGCATCAAGTCTGCCATGTGATTGAGACTCCGGTAGACAACATGAGTTTCTTGCAAATGGTATTATATTTCTCATTTGTTTTTAGTAGGAACACTTCCCCGTCTAATTATTGATGTTACTGCTCTGTGGTGTCTCTTTCCACTTGGTTCATAGTCTTTATCTGCCCCTTGTGAAACCTTCCTCTCTCCAGGGTTCTGACATACCTGATGACTTCTAAATCATTTTATGCTCCAAGCATGTACTGCTAAATGCTAGCTGGCCACTCACACCAAATGTCCACATGTAACCCCACATATCCAAACCCCAGCTCTCACGATTCCTCCACTCCCATCAAAACTGACTTCTGCTTTTGTCTCATAGGTAATGATGTCACCAGCCTGACTCACTAAAGTTGTAAAGGTCAGAGGGCCACTTTCTCTTTTCTCTCCTCCTTCCTTCCCCCTCCGCATCCATCTCTGCTGATCCAGCTTTTACTAGCTCTGCTGTATCTGTCAGATGCTCTCCAGACCCATGACACTGGTCTGGGCCCTCCTCAATTCCTGGTAGGACCGTCACCAGAACTTAGTAACTGCAAAACCCTGACTCTCTTCAACTCACACTTTGACCAGGCTGCCAACAGGCTGTTTCATGCATGATAATATGATCAGATCATTGTTCTTCTACAGCATGTGCTGACTCCCCATCACCAGTTGTACAAAGTTGTTCCTAAACAAAGGCATGTATGTCAAAGCAGGAGAATAGGACATATTTAAGACTGCGCTTGCTTGATTTGCAATTTTAAATATTCGACTTGTGGTAGATGGACCTCTATTTGCACTCTTGCCTCATGTTCAAAAATTGGTAAGGTTAACTTAACTCTGAGGTTCCCAATTACTCTGGCTTCTCCCCTCCATTTTTTAAGTAACAGATTTATTGAGGTATAATTCACATACAATAAAATTATCTTCTTCAAAAAGTACAATTTAGTAGTTTTTAGTATCTTCGGAGTTGTGTGATCATCACAACTATCTAACTGCAGAACATTTTACTAATCCAAAAAGAAATACCATACTCATTACCAGTCACTCTCTAATCTCCTTTTTTCCTGGCCCCCAAGCAACCACTAATCTACTCTCAGTCTCTGTATATTGGCCTATTCTGGACATTTCATATAAATGGAGTGAAACAATATGGGGCCTTTTGTATCTGTCTTCTTTCACTCAGCATAATGTCTTCAAGGTTCATCCACACTGTAATGTGCACCAGTACTTAATCCCTTCGTGTGACTTGAAATATTGAATGGTATGGATATACCATATTTTTAAATTCATTTATCAGCTGAAAGACATTGGGTTTTTTTCTACTTCTTGATAATTATGCATAATGCTGCTAAGAACACTCATGCACAAGTTTTTTGTATGGACACATGTTAACGATTTTCTTGGGTATGTACCTAGGAGAATTTCTGGACCATATGGGAACTCTATATTTAACATTTTGAGGAATTGCCAAACCTTTCCTAAAATGGCTGTATCATTTTACATTCCACCTAGCAATATATCAGTGTTCTGGTTTCTCCACATTCTTGTCAACATTTGTTATTGCTCTCTTTTTCATTATAGCCATCCTGGTAGGTACAAAGTGGTATTTCTGCACATCTCATTAGAAGGAATGACTTTGAATCCTTTGCCCATTTTTTAAAAATAAGTTGTTTGTCTTCTTATAATAGAGTAGTAAGAGATCTTCATACATTCTGGTTGAATACTATTCTATTGTATGGAATATAAATTCCTTATTAGACATGGGATTTGCAAATATTTTTCTCCCATTATGTGGGCTGTCTTTTCACTCTTTTGATGGTGTCCTATGAAGCACAAAAGCTTTTAATTTGGATGAAGTCCCATTTACCTAATTGTTTTTGTGTGTTTTTGGTGTCACATCTGAGAAACTTTTTCCTAAGCCAAAATCATGACGATTTACTCCTATGTTTTCTTCTAGGAGGTTTATAGTTTTAGCTCTTGCATTTACCTGAGTTGGGATGTGCTCCCTTCTCTTATGTTTTGGAAGTGTTTATGAAGGATTAGTGCTACTTATTCTTTTAATGTTTGATAAAATTCACCAGGTAGCTATTTGGCCCAGGCTTTTCTTTGCAGTAAGTTTGTTGATTATTAACTCAATCTTTTTACTTGTTAAAATTCCATTCAGATTTTCCATTTGTTTTTCAGTCAGTTTCAGTATTTTGTATCTAAGAATTTGTCTATTTCATCTAGGTTATCTAATGTAACAATCTAATACCTACTTTATTTCAATAGTATGCATAAACCCCTATACAGCTACTTTACTTTGTATAATGGTTATACACATTATATTTTTATGCATTACAAGTTTATTAACATAACTTTATACTTATGGCTTTGTCTTGTGGATGTTTTTTCAATCAAGAAGGAGGGAGAAATGGGGGTTATAAACAAAAGATATGTGTATACTGTTTTATATTTTAACTGGCTCTCTTTATTTCTTTGTATGGATTTAAGCTATTGTCTAGTTCCCTTTCATTTCATCCTGAAGGACCTTTAGTCATTTAAGGAAGCAAAGGTCTGTTAGTGGTGAATTCCCTCAGATTTTGTTTATCTGTCAATGTCCTAATTTCCCCTTCATTTTTAAAGAATTGTTTTGCTGGGTATAGAATTTTTGTTTGACAGTCTTTTTCTTTCAGTACTTTGAATATGTCATCTCACTGATTTCTGGCGTCCATAGTATCTGATGAGAAACTGGATGTTATTATCAGTGAGACTTCTTTATATACAGCAAGGCACATCTCTCTTGCTACTTGCAAGATTCTCTCTTTGATTATTGACAATTCGATTTTAACATGTCTCAGAGTAAATCTCTTTGGATTTGTCTGACTTGAAATTCATTGAGCCTTTTAGATATGTAGATTCACAGTTTTCACTGAATATGTAAATTTTTCAGCCATTATATTTTTTAAAATATTCTTTCTGCTCCTTTCTGTCTCTCCTTTCTGACTCTCACTATATGTATATTCATACACTTAATGGTATCTCACAGATCTCCAAGATTCTGCTAATTTTTCTTTATTCTGTTTCTCTTCTGTTTTCAGATTACATAATCTCATTTGATCTATCTCAAAATTTTTTTTTGCTTCTTTCTTCTGCTTATTCAGACCTGCTATTTAATTCCACTAGTGAATTTTTCATTAGTTATTATTATACTCTTCAGGTCCAAATTTGGTTTCACTTTATACATTTTTATCTCTTTATTGATACTTTTGGTTTGATGAGATATTGTTTTCATATTTTCCCTTATTCCTTTAAAAATTATTTTCTTTAGTTCTTTGAACATATTTATGATCACTGATTTAAAGTCTTTGTTTAGTAAGTCCAATGTCTGGGCTTCCTGAAGGATATTTCTTTTGACTGATTTTTGTTTTCCTGTGTATGGCACAAACTTTTTTTTTTCTTTGCATGTCTCATAACTTTACCAAAAAAACAGATATTTAAAATAATACAATGCACCAACTCTGGAAACTAGATCTCCCCTTCCATGGCGTGTTATTATTTGTTTGTCATTGTTATTGTTGTTGCTATTTGTTCAGTGATTTTCCTGATCCTATTCTGTTGAGTCCATATTCTTTGTCATGTGTGGTTAGCTAAATGGTCAGCTAATGGCTGGGCAGGTAATTTTTTTAAATGCCTTTAACCAATAAGTATTCCAGCCTTTGCTGAGGTGATTTATGTACACAGCGGGCTACACCTCCAGTTTGCCAGCTGCTCACAGCTCCTCCTTAACCTTCATTTCTTGCTTGTGTAGAGCTTCAGGGTCAGCCACAGGTGAGAGATTACTGTCTTCTCAGGTCTTTCCTAAGGATGTGCACACCCTGCACATGTGCATGACTTTTTCCATGCACATTTCTACAAATATATGAGCTTTTCAAAGCCCAATAGACAACTCATTTCCCAGTTTTAACTTAATTTTTTTGATTAGCATCCTGTTTTCCCCAACTTTTATTGCTGCCTCAGTCAGCTGCAACATTAAACAACTGCTATGATTGTTTTTGACAAGTCCCAAGAGAAAAGTTCATTGCACTGAGCAAATTCTGAATAAGGTCAAATAAAAATGAGACTTGCATGTGGGAGTTCCCAGGAAACTACCAGACAAGTCAAATCATGGCAGTTCTTGGGGGATGAGGCTCTCTGTGGAGCTCCAAACAGGTTTTGCCCCCTCCAGTGGCTGCTAGGCTACTGGCTTTTACAGTTACCATGATGGCAAAATTTTTGGTTTTAATGCTTCCTCAGAGCTGCAGAAAGGGGAATAGAAATGGGGCAAGTTAAATGAAAAAAGGCTCACTGTTCTTAGGATATTCAGTATTTTTTTCCTGAATAAATGTTCCTTAGATTATTCTAAGACTTTCCATAATTGCCCAAATTTTTTTTAAAGTGTTGATTTCAATTATTTTTCACCAGTGTTCTCCTGGTTTTATGGAAGAGCAGATTTCCAAAGGTCTTTACTGCACCATTCCGGAAGTTCTTCTCTGCCCCCTTAGCATTTTTTATGCACTAGAATTAGGACTTAAAGTAGTTTATCTAATCACATACATTACTGTTAAGTAACATTTGTTGGGAACCCATGCCTTGCCAGAATTTCTTTCTTCAGAGGTTTCTTTGAGTTCTTTAAAATTTCTAATGTAAAAATAATGTTCAACTTATTTTATTTATATTATCAAATGACAAGTCACAATTATTACCAAACATTGCTGTGTTTAATAAAGATAATGTGAAGTGGAATTGCAACCAAACAGAACACAACAACTTACAACTTTTAATCAGACCTATAGCAGAGGTTGAAGGATCTTCCCATTATAAGATAAATATTCTAACCTCTAGGATTTTTATCCTAAAAGAATTTTTTGATACCCTTAATCACTGTAGATATAGTTCTCTCCTAGCCTTTCTATACTCTCACCTATAGAGCCACAAATTCTTCAATAGTATTCAGCAATTTTTCAGCAATGATGACCAGCAACCGGTGCTGTTATCTCAGACCTGATGACTAGATTTCACATTGCTAAGACACAAAGTATAAAAGATAATGCAGTAGATTAAGCAGCCACTGGGAAGAAAACAAAACAGGAAAGTCTTAGGTAAAGAAAGAATAACCAGAAAGATAAATTATATACAGAATTATAACTAGAGATTAAAGGTACAAACAGATTTCTGAAAATGATGAGATTAAATCTGGATCCAACATTTACCAGCTCTGTGACATGGGAAATTCACTTTATTACTCAAAGCCTCTGCTTTCCCTCTATAAATGGAAATAATGCACATTTCACTGGGATATTTTGAAGATTAAATGAGCTAATGCATATATAGCACTTAGTGTAGTGTATGGCTCATAATAAACCCTCAGTAAATCATAATATTAGGGTGTAACCAATAACCTCTTATCTCTGAGCTAACTGCAGCTACATGTATATGTTTCAATTTGGAAACACAATGTATGTTTCAAAAATGAGACTATCACCTATAGGTAGTCTTCCCAGTATCCTGTTCCTGGCCTCATGCATTTCACAAAACAGAGATGCTCATTTGATGAAGGAAATGGTAGCAGAGGCAGTGTGGTCACAGAGCTAGCTTGCAGTGGCAGTGGCAGCTTCCTGATTCCTGGCTTTGTACAGTGACAGAGGTATGGTGGTAACTTGTTGTGTTGTTCTGATCACTTTCTCAGGAGTTCTGCCTGCTCCCCTACTTCTTCAACATTATACAAATACCACCCAAAATCAGTGTGAAATCCCTCTCTACTTAAACCATCTGAAATATGTTATTACTAAATCCAGACCAATACAGGGAAACGAACAAACAATAAATAAGAAGATAGACAAATAAACAAGACAATTATTGATAGTAATAAGTGCTATAAAGAAAAAAATGATGTAAGATGAGGGAAGATTTTTCAGACGGAATGGTCAAAAAGTCTCTTTGACAAAGTGAATTGAAGCAGAGACCTAAAGGAAAAGAGGGGTCAGGGAAAGACTTAGAGCAACAGATTTCCAGATCAGGCAAACATCGGTAGCATGCCCAAATTTGGAAAAGAGTTTATTGCCCTCAGTCCTCAGAAAGAACAGCAGCATAATTGGAGATTTGGGACAAATGATACAAAATGAGGCTAGAAAACTAAGCAGGGGCTACAGTTGCTCAAAGTGTGACCTACAGACTGTCAGGAATTTGCTATTTATTGAGGATCCATGATGAGATAAGTACAAAATTTAAAAGCAAATGCTTAGAAATTTTGTAGAAATTTGATATCACAACAAACAACATTTTTATAATACTTAATAAAACTAACAGCCCATAACGAACTGGGCATTTTTTAAAAACCAAAAACGAGCCCTGTCCAGTGTGGCTCAGTTGGTTGGAGCATCATCTCATAACCAAAGGGCCGTAGGTTTGATTCCTAGTCAGGGCACATATCTAAGCTGTGGGTTGAATCCTCAGTCCAGGCACATACAGGATGCAACCAATCAATGCTTCTCTCTCACACTGATGTTTCTCTCTCTCCCTTCCTCTCTCTCTCTCTAAAAGCAATGAAAAAAAATGTCCTTGAGTGAGGATAAAAAAATTAAATTAAAATGTAAATAAATAAATAAATAACAAAATTCCTCTTTCAGCACAGATAGTTTGAGAAGTATGGTTCCCCTTGTCAATTTTTTTCTGTAAAGGGACAGATAGCAAATGCTTCAGGCTTTGCGGGGCTGTAGGGCTCTGCTGCAACTACTCAAACCTTCTGTGGGAGCACAGAAATGGGTGTAGACTATATGTAAATAATGTGTTCCAATAAAACTTTATTTATAAAGACATGCAGTGGGCAGATTTTAGCCTGTGCTGCATAGGTTGTCAACCCTTATTCTAGGCCACAAGAAGAAGGGTGGCTTGACTCTAAAAGTAATGAAACTACCTATTTGTTTGAGTCTATCTCTCATTCTTGATCCTCTCTCATCATTGACTGCATGTATTTGTAAAACCTTTGCATCATTGACTCTAATTAGAAAGGACCTTGGAGCTCCCCCGGCTCCAATTCAGTGCTCTCTTCATAGCAACCCCAACAGATGAAATCTCTGTTTACAGGACTTGTGTTTGAGGCAGGGTCCTTTTGCCTACTCTCTGCATTCCCAGGGAATGGTGATGACCCCATGTACACTCAGCCTGATGAGCAATCCAAGAGGTCGCAGCCTTACATGCTTCAGGATCTGGTCAATCAAACATAGGTTTACATTGTCCTCCGAGTCATTAAGTCACCGCCAGTGCCCAATGTTCTGAGGTACGCCACCCCATTTTTCTTCTATACAAAGTTACATTTCTCTCCAAATGGACTTCTGTGACCATCGCCCATCTCTGGCTCTTTTGGAATGCCTGAAATGGTTGTACTGGACAAGCAGCCCACCACATGTGAAACCTTGTTTTTCTCTGGGCTCAGAGACTGCCACAGGCAGGAAAGCTTTCTGCATTCACACATGTCTCCATTCACACAGCACCCATTTCATAAACATAACCCGACACCCATGCAGTAGAAAGCCTTATTCTCTTCCCTGCACAGAGCATAGACCTCTGTATGTGTGAGGAGATGGACTCCCACCAGCAGGTCTCTCACATACAGGGTACAGAGCTGAAGCAGTGCTTTCTGAAATCTTTTTTATTTAAGATTTCTTTCATTGACTCATGACAAACTTAATGGTAAAACTTCGCTGTTGCAAGTTTCCTTAAAATATCCCTTCTGGGCCCACCACTGTTTATCTTGGCAGCAGGTAACTTGAAGAGTTTTGGAAAGTCTCAGCTTGGCATAGTCTCAGAGCTACTGGCACATTAAAGATTAATAAAGTGCATTTAACTGAGCTCAGGACACTGCAATGTGATCCTTCTCCATGAAATGTGCAAGATTCTTTGTTTGCAATGAACAAAACTGAAGCCAAAAAGAGCCTACCATGACAAGCTGAGGTAGGAAACAATCAGGAACTTTGTGTGTCTTCGTTAACAAACTGATAGGTAGGAATCAATGTCTCTGCTCAGCCATACTCTTACTCAGCTTTCTCAGGGACTTCTCAGAGAGGCATCTGCGTAAGACCTACAGAGCTGGGTATTTATTGAGCTTTCAGAACCACAGAGATAGTACCACTGCAGCTGTCTCTTTAAAGTATAAGAAAAGAGTGATTCAGAAAAAATTCACCACTAAGCAGCTTCTCCAATGAAAGTCAAGATAAAGCAAGGCATTTTCAAACATTTTGGATATGCTTTAGTAAAACAGAATCCTTGTGTCTGGTTAAATGTTAACCTAGGAGGAAGAAAAGCTTTTAGCATGCATAGGTGTGGGGCTGGCAGCAGAATGAACCAGACAACATTTAAAATGAAAATAAAAATTAAAGATGCATATATACCATTACTATTGGTTCAATGGCTGAGTCTGTCTGCTATCAATCTTGAGATACCTGAACGTAGACAGCAAACATCAGGACAGATCAGCAGAGGCAAACATTTAAAAATCGATTGTTTTGAATCCTGGAAAAGCACTGGCAGACTCCACGTGCTGGATAATGCTTGTGTCTACTTACACAGTTCAATCCCCTCACCTCCTCCAGAAAAATCGCAGGCAAACCCTGCGCTCTGCACATCAGAGCTCAGGAGCAGAGCGCTTAGCACGTTGGACACTCTTTCCTTCACACCAACAAACATTCAAGAAAAAAAAGGAAGAGAAAAGAAAATTCTGTCCTTACCGAAAAGGCATAGTAGACAGGGACGGTGAGTGTTTCACTTTAGCCCACTCAGTGCTTTCTCTTTCATTCGGCCAATGTTCTAATCTATTGAGGAGAATTCCTGGGTTTTCAGATCTTCCTTCAAGAGTTTTAATCACTGGCTTCCCCAGGCCGGGTTTAACAAACACCGCTGTGTTCTGTCAATATTTGTATGCAGCACCACTTTGGGCAATCGGCCAACACACAGAGTTTCAAGAGGCAAGGGGAGAAAACTGACACCCTGGCAAACACGCTTTCCCCTTTTGTGCCTTTTAAGGTGGTGCTCAGAGTGTCATCTTTGATTTTGACAGCAGCAAACGATAGCTTTTTGTGACTTTCTCCATTGCCCCCGAAAGGCCTGGCTGGGCTGCCCAAGCTGGGTTCCACAAAGTTTGTTTTTGTCTCTCTTCCCTGAAGTTCTCCACACAATCACCCCGCTTGCCTCTCCACCAGCTGCACTTTAAATGTATTTTAATTGGCTGGAATGTCGAAAGAATCCATTTGGCAGTCGTTTACATGTGAAGCACGCCCAGGGCAGCTGAAAGAGGCCCCAGAAGCAGCCAATTACTTCATCAAATGCTGCAGTTTGAATACCATTGACTCCTACATAACTACAGTGAACTCAACTCTATAGGCAAGCAGGAGTAATTAATAATTTGCTGAGAAAATTCTTCATTCATCTAAAAGCCAAAAATACAAAGGGAAAAAAATCCCTGCAGATACAACAGTTATTATGAAAGGCTTGATTTATAGTGCCCAATGCTACTCTTCATAAACATTGACTTTGTATAGCATTACAGGAGGGGCTATAATGCATAATTCGGTTTGCCTGAAAAGTTAATTTAAGTAATTTTGCTTTTGAATGATCCCCTGAGAAGCATCATTCTATTACCTCTTTATACATTAGCCATATGCTACAATAAATATTGTCAATACTTGTGGCATTTCCTCATTCCCTTTATTTTTCTTGGTTGATTGCAATAATTAGTTTGTGGCCTCCGCTAGATCCAGTCACAAATAAATTCACTCCAAGTCAAAATAGATAATCATCACCACAAAAAAATTTGCAAGCTGAACTGCAATTTAAAACATTCTGAAACAAATGTCAGTTTAAATAGCTTCTAGCTTCAAGGAGTGGGGTGGGAGGGGGCAGTGCATATACACATATACATGCATATATGTCTCAAAAATAAAATAATAATAAGATACAAGGTAGATAAAATAACAAATAAATGGAATTGCTTTCAAGTGGTTCTCAACCAATATTTTGCTGAGAAGACTTTTCGACAGTATATGTAAACTGGTTTACAGATTCAGAATCCCAAAATCATATATATTGAAAAAGCATCTCAAGTAATCTTGATTTTCATGCCTCATTAAGAACCTCTGGTTTAGAGTCAGAATATCTAGGAGGATCTTGACATCCTGAGGATGCCTCTCAATGGAATACGTGAGCTAGACAGCATCATCAAGTTTATTCTGGGGCATTTTCCTCACTTCAATAAAATCACCTGTAGCTCATAACAAGATGACACAAGAGAAAGAATGGTGTTTGCAAGTCACTTGGGTAGATTGGTTGAACAGCTCAGAGACTAAAACCAGCACCCTAAGTGAACAGGCTTTGTCTGCAGGAAGGCAGAGGAGAATATTGGGAGAAAAGATGAGGGCCTGTTCATGGACACACAACCTGTATGGCTACACAAGTGTGCAAGTCCTGACTCCTTGCCTTACTCTTATGAGCCACTTTCATACACAACACTGAGTATGCTTCATCTATAAGGAAATCCAAGCTTACACGAGACACATGGCATAGTCATCAAGACCACTAGAAATTCTTAGACCCCATGACATAAATTCCTTTCTTCCACTTATAAAACTTAGGCAGGTATCCTGGTAATCTGACTACATAGAAGAGGCAGGTTTCAAGCTCACAGTGTCCAAGGAATAGCAATATGATCTTCTTTTGACTCCCTAACAGAGCTTGTCAGCTTATGCTGTCCTTTATCCACACACTGAGGGATAGGTTTCAATAGCACAGGGATTCCTTAGACCACAGGTGGCAAAATCAAGGCTCACGGGCCAAATCCGGCCCTCCACCTTGTTTTATCCAGCCTGGCACCTTGTTTCTACCCAGCAGCAGTGCCAAGCTCTCACTTAACTGTTAAGGAGTAGTTACATTTATACAGTCCTAAAATTACATTTAGCCCTTTGGAGGCAACCGCAAGGCTGATATGGCCCCCGTTGAAAATGAGTTTGACACCTCTACCTTAGACGATAGCTGATCAATATGGGACCATGTAGGGGCATATGTTGAGCCATGATCTCTAGGCAAGAAACTATGCTCTGGGAATGCAGAGCCATCTATTAGAATGATCTGGTAAGTTCTAGCGGTCATAGAAAAGTCAAGGGTCAGATCCAGGAAAGCTCTGTGTAGGAATGGGAAGACCTTGGAGTTAAAGAGAAACAAACCAAATGCCTAATGTGCCACTTTTCAGAAACCAACCCTGACTAGGCCTCAACTTCCTCATGAGCCCACGGGTAGCATGGACACGGTTACACCAACTGTACCCACCAGGCAAGACAAACATTAGAGCTGCATACTCATCACACTCCTCAACCACAGAAGCACTGTGGCCATCAAAGCCTGGAAAGTACTCAGAGATCACGTGACAAACCTCAGTCAGCAAGGCAGGACAGAATCCAAGAAGACAGATGGAACAACAAGGTCCCAATTTCCAGCAAACCAGAAGACTCCCACAAGGCAGATGGCAAAATCACTGAGAAAATAGTCAAAGATGTTTAAAGATGCTGATAAGGGGCCCAAAACAAAACTTTTGGTTTGTTCAATTCAATCAGACCCTCACCGATAGAGCCCAGGCTGAGTGCAGGGTTCTCCTCAGGATCCCAGGTTGAGTGGGAAACAGTCTGGTATGGGGTGGTATTAGGACAGCCATAACAAAGTACTCAGACTAAGCGTCTTAAGCAACAGAAATTCACTTTCTCACAATTCTGGCAGCTAGATGTCCAAGATGAAGATTTTGGCAGGGCCGATTTCTTCCAAAGCCTCTCTCTTTGACTTGCAGATGGCTGTCTTTTCCCTGTGTCCTCACATGGTCTCTCCTTTGTACACATGTGTGTCCTAATCTCTTCTTGTTGACACAAGTCCTATTGGACTAGGGCTCATCCTACTGACCTTGTTTTAACGTAGTTACCTCTTTAAAGACTCTATACTGTAACACAGTCACATTTTCTGAGGTACAAGGAGTTAGGACTTCAACACATTAATTGTGGGTGGTGGGCACAATTCAGCCTACAGTAGGCTTTTTTCAGATCATCTCAGAACTAGCCATTGTTTTGTCCCTCCTACTGTATGACCAACTCTGAACTAAGTGCCTCAGAGGCCATTTCTCATATACTCCAAAACCACCTTAGTTTCACCCATTAACAGATGGGAAAGTTTAGGCTTAGAGCGATTAAGAAATTTGTTACAAGACAGAGAGAAGAGCCAATATGATTCTAGAGCCCCAGCTCTAAACTCAACACCTGGCTGTCCTTCCAGAAGCCAGGCTTGGTGATATATTTGATTAACATGGCTCCCAAAATACCTGATGTTCAGAATCTGTATCTCACACTCCATGAGCTCCTAGAACTTAGCCATCGTACATCCAATTTAGCAAGTATTTATTGGGCATCTACTGTACAGGCCTAACTTTTCTGCTTACTGGCAATGTTACCCAAATGATGACAAAAGTAGTCTCAGGGTAAACTAATTTTTTTTAATGTTGTTCAATTATAGTTGTCTGCATTTTCCCCCATTACTCTCCCCTGACCTAAATTGATCTTTATGTTTCAGAGAAATGAGACCTAAGAACCTGGGGCTAATGACTTGATCTCTGCTAGGGAGTGTCCCACACCTAAGAAGGAAGGCTGAAGGCTGATGGGAAAGCTTAGGTCCATGTTCAGGCTTCAGAAGCCAAATCTCAGGCCCTGAAAGTGGCAATTACCAACAGAAGCTCTTAACTCAGACTCACATGAGAAGCCCCAGGTAAACTGAAGATCACATGTGAGGAAGGAAAAGAAGGAAGGGAGGAAAGGAAAGAAGGAAGGGAGGGGGAAAAGATGAAGGAAAGGAGAAAAAGAAAGTAGAGAACATTTGACTAGGCACCTGCTTTGTGCCAAGTATTATGCTGGACAAGACATATACTGCCTCTATTAATCCTCACAAAATGCAATGAGGTCATGGTTTATTTTCATTTTACAAATTCATAAACTGAGTCTCAGGTGTGTTAAAGCTTTTGCTCACATTGTCACAGCAAGAAATTGGCAGAGCCAAGATTTAATTTAAAACCCACCTTTATTTGTGTTTTCCTTAAACCACCCTGCCTGTCAACTCTAAGCTAAGCACCAAGAAGCAAGCAGGAGGCTCACAGTCGACTGGACTGTGCCAGGTGACTCAGTACCAGTAATGGGGGCCTCCTCATCCCCATGAGTCTGGTTGGGGTCAAAGCTCCTGGGTATGAAATTGTGACATTAATCTCAGAGTAGATTGGCTGCTGGTGAGTGCATTCCAATGTGAGCTGAAGTAAAAAAGGTCATTCCCATATAACAAAATAAATGGGCGTTATTGGTGGAGTACACTGACTTTATGCAAATGATTCCACCCGGTACATTTATTCCTTTGTTGTGTGGGGTGTGCCTTGATAAAACATGTCAGCTCCACCCACCAGGGAAAATAAATCTTGCTGGCCATTCAGAAACCAGACTTCAGATTCAGAGCTGGATGACAGAACTTTTTAGTGAAACCAGTGGGCTGCTCAGCACCAGGGAATTCAGATGTTTATCCAGTGAATAGGTAACAATTTATTGCTGGGAGAGAGAGACAGAGAAACTGAGAAGGCAGAGACATACCCTGAATTGTATTTGTATTCACTGACTGTACTTTAAAACACTAATGTTTAAAGGGCTGTCTGAAGGTGAGGGGTGAATCGACAATTCACAAATATTTTGGTAAGCCACAAATGGTGGACCATACATGGTGGTGGGGGCTGCAAACTAGTACAGGGTGGGGCAGTAGGTTTACAGTTGTTTGTATGGAAAATGATACAATAATTAATAAACAATAAGAATAAACTGTGTTTTGCATACTCACAACTGTAAACATACTTCTGCCCCACCCTGTACAGAATCCCAACTTCCACTTTATCTTGACCATTGAAGAATTCATCAAAATCGTGAAGGATGAATAAAATAATTGTTATGGGGTTTAGAAATGCACTTTTGGTAAGTGGTCCTTCCTAGTATTTGTCATGTGTAGAGTCATAACGAGATACTGTATCTTCCAGCATTTCATTTACTGACTGCTTGAGAAGGAAATTCAAAGGCATGTTTGAGAACCGATCCATGTGAGCACTTTCTATGTCGCAGGCCTGGGTCCAAGTGCTTCAGACAGTACATAGTTCTATGAAGCTAGACGACCTTATTACTATCATTTTACAGATAGAAGAACTGAGACCAGTACTTCTCTTCACTCACAATGATGTAAATGGCAGAGCTGTAATTCAAACCAGGGACTTTCATTGCTAACCATTGCCTATTCTGCCTCTCATGGCAACATACTCTCCTGGGCTTTAGGAACTGAGCAGTTATGCACAGAGCCCTAGCTTTCTCTGGTTTCACTTTATTGCCCTGCCTGTACTACTATTCAATACTTTCTTCAATAGTCAGCGGCGTCTTCTTACCCCCCACAGAGGTCTATACAGATGACCAGTTTACAGAGGTATCTTAAAGTTGGTGTTGTTTTGCCCAAGAACATGTTTTGTAGCACTTGCTGGGCAAACTGGCTTTTTCAAGGCTCAGTGCCCTCAAAGACAGACTGGTGTTTGTTACCTTCGAATTAGAGACTCTCTCATAGGCATTTCTTGCCTCCAGAACTTGCCTTGGCTATTTGCTGTCATGTTAATCCTCCCCAGAGACCAGGACTTAGGAGGGGGGAAAGGACAGGCCTAGAGGTAGCCGTGCAGGGAAGGAGGAAGAGGGAAATAAGAGATTCTGGACCTGCGCTTTTCTCAAGGCTGTTTGCAGGTTGACCAACCCATCTCTGCATAATATACTTCTTTCTGACCAAAAAAAGAAACCCTTTCAATTCAGACAGAAGCAACAGGTTCCAATGGAAAGATGACAGTCCTCACAGTCAGATGTACCTAAGGTCAGCCTCCAATCTTCCATTTACTAGCTGTATGACTTTGGGTGGGGGACGTAACCTCGAGGAGCCTCAGACTTCATCTCAAAGGAGGAATGATAACATGACTTTGTAAGGGGTACATAGATCATTCAATGTAAAAATATCTGGTTTATTAGTGGTCCTTAATTCATGTTAATTCCTCTCTCTCTCCATTGTCATCCCTGAATTAAAGCTACTGATGTGAAAATAACAGGGGTGCCCTGGCCAGGTGGCTCAGTTGGCCAAAGTGTCATTCATTCACCAAAGGTTTCAAATTGAATTCCCAGTCAGGACACATACCTAGGTTGCAGGTTCAATCCCCAGTCAAGGGCATGGGTGAGAGGCAACTGATTGATGTTTGTCTCTCATATTGATGTTTCTCTCTCTCTCCCTTTCCCTCTCTCTCTCTTTTCCTCTGTCCCTCCCTCCCTCCCTCCCACCACCCCTCCCTTCTTCTCTCTCTAAAATTAATAAACATATCCTCAGGTAAGGATTAAGAAAGAAATAAATGAAGGAAGGGAGCAAGGGAGGGAGGGAGGGAGGGAGGGAGGGAGGGAGGAAGGAAGAAAGGAAGGAAGGAAGGAAGGAAGGAAGGAAGGAAGGAAGGAAGGAAGGAAATAAAGAAAGAACTGGGACATTTTTACTCACAAACCTCTTTACAAGTCCTCTGGATTTAAAGACATTATAAGCAGACATTGAGGCTCCTACTGACATTATTTCAGCTACATAAGCAAATCAGGTGCTATGTCTGATATTTCAATTCCATCTGGAGGAATCCAGAAAATAGAGGCTTCACAAGCTCATTTGCTAACCAGATTTACCCAGTGTGATAAAGTTTTAAGTTGACTTAATGATAAGGACACATATAATTATTTTATAACTTCAAGAATTATTTCAAATAGAAATCTTATACTATTTTTTAAGCAGCAAAAACAAAAAATACTTTTATAAGTATGGTTGTACTTTAAAAAGTTAATCTTTTGAAGTCACTATGAAAAGGACATTTTTCTTACCCTCCCCAATGGCAATTTTGCAATGTCTTCCCTCCATTCTACTTTTGTCCCTTTTCATTAAATTATAGGAAAGGCATTTTGGAAAAGCAGACTGGTGAATGTCATGGCAAAAAAAAAAATGCAACCTCAGTAAACCTAGAGCTAATTTTTGAGTCTACAAATGTAAGTTTAGGAAATGGCAGTTTCACATCCAGCAAAGATATCTGGAAGAGATCAATAATGTAATTATTTATTACTAACTCATGAGTTTTAATTCAAAAAATGACTTGAACCATATGTGGAAAGAAGGTAAAATTTATAATAGAAATCAAGTATGGAGATCTAGTAAGATGTGTGCAAAATAATGACATATGGGCATAAAAAGCTTTCAAAGAGGAAATCAATAAATGACCAAAAGAAAAACCATCTACTCCAAAGCCTAGATCAAAATAGTGGGATAATAATTAGAGGATAATTAAGAGTTCCTTTATTCTTCTTCTTTAGAAGATCACTGACCCAAATGCACCTATGAAAGAAACTTTTTACTTTATATTGATAGAACACCTTGGTAATGTACGTTGGGGAGATAAAAAACGGGGCACTTTTGCCCCAAACATTATGGAGTTCCTGGTCCAGTTAACCTATATAAAAATTATATCCACTTGAGAAAAAAGCAAGGCTGAAATGTTAGGAGTACCTGTGCTCTGAAGTGCCAGATGCTGCAGTGGAGATCATTTTAGACCCAAAACCACAGTCTCGGTTCCACGGCTCATTTCAAGATTGCATAATCTGTCCTCAGCCTCTCCTCTGCTCTCCTGGTTTTCGTTCCTTGTCCCGATCTGCCCATCTACTCACTTGCCTTCCAGTTCTCTTCAATATATTCTTATGTAACACTATGTAGCACACATACATACTACCCTCTTGCATCTACCTGTGCCCAGGGACATAATTCTCTCTTCTTGGCTGAATCTTCCAGGGCTTAAGATAACTCCTATCCCCTCAGAGAGTCTCTATTCCCAATCACCTCAGCCCACCATGAAACAGGGATGGCTTCCTTTTTCAACAATGGTAAGTGGCAAAGAATAGTAAAATATGCCTTATGCTGGGATTTTCCCATGAATATATTTCATCTATCCATTTCTAACTGATTGTAAGCTCTTTTAGCTAAGGAGTGCTGCCATGTACCTCTCTGAATCCCTGACCTCTGTACCTTGTGCAAGAGAAGGTGATCAGCAGAACTCTGCTGAACAGAGGTTGGTGACCTTTCCGGTAGTAGCAGTCAGCTTTAATACTCTTCCAACAAAAACAAGGGGAAAGTTTGCTTAAGTTTGCCTGGGTCAGTCTGATGAGACTATGCCAAGGATGCAACCATGAAAGTGCAATAGGGTGGGAAAGGCCAACGAGAGAGTTGGCTCCTTCGTGGCGCACTGCTGGAAGCCTGAGTCAGGATGCTGGGTCCCACTGCTTGCTAATCGTGTGATGCCGGGAAAGTTTCTTACCCTTTCTGTGCCTTGGTCTCCCATTTGTAAAATAAAGATTGCAACAGTTATAATTATAAAGTATCCCTTAAGCCTTTTCCAAATAACAATTCATTTATTTATCATAACAAAACTATGAAGTAGATTCTATTATTACCATTCATATTTTATAGATTAGGAAACTAAGGTACAGAGAGGATAAATTTCTTGCCCACAGTCACAGAAACAGAAAGTGCCAGAGCTGGAATTTTAATGTAGGTGGTATAACTATGGATAGAGTCCATGTTCTCTATCACTATGCTGAACTGCCTCTCATCTATCATAAAAAGTAGCATATGAAATCAATATAAATTTAATAAGGGAGATTAACATATTTAAGTTATTAGGGGCCATAAAGGAAAGACAGAATTAGGCTTTTTTTTTTAATGTGACTACTTTATATATCCATTTATCTCCATGTAGAATGTGTTGCCTTCTTTGTCAATACAACAGTTAGGGCTGTTGGAAGGATAAAATCATATTAAGTAGTCAGCATGAGGCCTGACAGCTAGTGTGAGCTCATGTGTTTGAAACCATTATTGTCATTATTACTATTATAATGATGGTGGTCACTGTCTGAGCACCCAGGTACCATTGACATCACTGCTGGCTCTTCGTCCTGTCACTGCTCTGCCTTACTCTGCCTAAATCTGAAGTTGGAATCAAGCATAGAATGGATGGGTTGAAGTTTATCCCTCAAGGAAGGGAGGGGAGGAGCAAAGAGGCACCTCCCACAGCTTGATGCACACCTCAGCTTTACCTTGGAAACTACAGAATCCAAATTATTCAGGACCCAGAGTGTCCTCCACCCTGAGGCCAAACCATATGATTTTTTTTTCTCCTAAGTGTCTTGTACTTTCCCAGATCTGAGTCTTTGCTCAGTTTGTCCTCCATTGCAAATGCTTTCTCTGCAAAATCCATTGGTGTCTGTCAATCCTTCTAAGCACATGCAAATTTTACCACATCCACAAAACTTTTCTTCCTCCTGTCAAGTGAATCAATGCACTCTTTCATTTATTCATTTTGCAGGCATCCATCGACATCTGTTCCACTGGGAAGGAGGCACTGGAGATGATAAAACCCAGAGATCCTTAGCTCTGTCTTCAATGGGACAAGAAAATGAAAGGTTAAATGCCATGTGATAAGTACTATGAATATAAGCTGAATAATATTTTTTCCTTTTGCCCCTTGAACTTCGTATCCCCTTCTTTTTATTTTTCTTTGGGACTCAGCACATCCTGTCTGCAGTTACAATTATGTACCATATGCTCCTCTCTTACACCCTGATTAGTACATAAACTGACTGAGACCAAGGAACATGGCTTTTGCTCCATAGGTTACCAGGATAATCTCAAACCAACGATACCCATAAATGCCTAAGAAACACTTTTTGCATTGAACCCTGAGTCAGGCCATGCTGTAGGCTATTTCTGTGGGTTATAACAGTACTCCATTTATACGAATAACTCTGAGGAGTTAGTCATTAGGGAAAAACAAAACCTATGATGTTTCCTCATCATCTTTCAGGATTCTTTAACAGGCAGTACCTAACTAACCCCCAGCCACACTCAGACAGAGTGAGAACCAGGGTATTCAGAACTTTAGCCTCTCAAAAGCCATTGCTGTGGCAACTTACAATCCAGAAATGACATATGGTTCTTTACCACTGGGCCTTACAGCCCTGAGCAATTGTATCTGCCAAAGGGAGAATATTCTCTTCACAATTTTGGATGTAAATATTCAGTCCCTCGTGCTTTGCATGTCATTGCTAATGGTATATAAAGAATGATCCAAGAGAAGTATAAATAATCATTTGGCTCTACAATGAAAATAGCAGTTCTGACTATTACCAGCCAAAAATGAAATAGTGCAAACTTCAAACTCAAATCAGGAGGTTATCATCTGTATCCACCTCTGAAAGGAATTCTTACTGTCAGAGTACAGAATGATTTTTTTTAAAGAAAAGTACTAGCTCATTTCTGCAAGTTTATTTCAGCCAGCAAGACAGGCAGATCCCAAATTGCAAATGGATTGTATTTTTAAAGGTCTTTTGTAAGTTGAATGCTCAGAACCTAATTTCCAATATGACTTCCATTAGGCGGTCTTCTTTCCAGAAATAAAGCTTCCATAAGGGACCTAAACATCTTTGAATGTGTTTCAATGGGAAAGTGGGATTCCAGTTCCAATTTTAAAATATTTGGACAATCCACAAGATTGATTTGGCTGCTCAGTGTTGATAAGCAGGTGTTCCATTCTGTGGCAGATTGCAAAAATGGGCACAAAGTCACCCCCTCCCATTTCTATACAAATGCCTTTTTGCTATGTGACTTTGTAGCTCCTCCTCTGTGGGAGTAATGGAGTCAATACTTCCCCTTTGAATCAAGTAGCGAAGTCTATATTTTCACTCTTTGAATTTGGGGTTAACCACTGTGACTTGCTTTGGCCCAAGTCACGAAGACCCTCTCCTGCTGCTCTTGGCAAACTTGCATAGCCAAGTCTCACACAAATGAGATCAAGCCCACAACCAGACACATGAGGGAGTCCATCCTAGACCCTTAGCCACAGTTGAGTTGCCAGCTGACTGCCAAGATCAGCTGAGCATTGCAAGACCAGAAGCAATGGGAATCCAGCCCACAGAACCATGAGAACTAAGAAACGTTTGTTGTTTTAAAACACCAGATTTGGGTGACATTTAATGTAGCAAAAGCTAATTGGTACACCTTCGTCCCATGCTATCTGCTCCATTTAAATCCCTCCCCAAGTTCCACATTTGGGGGGAAAACCACCTTCCCAGAACTTGGTTAAAGTGACCTCAGAACTCATAGTTCAGGAAATACCTCCCTCTTTTGAACTCCTGTGGTGACATTTGGCAGTAGAAAGGGGACAGCTTGGATTTAGCAATTTTCTAAGACAGAGAGGAGACCCTCCTCCACTCTGTCCTGAACAATACAGAGCATGGTAGCATGGATGGGGGACTAGAGGCTCCAGAATGGAGAATGGGAGCAGAAGGCAACATAACAAGGATTCTCTGACAGGGCAGGCAATTCCAAAGTGGAAGATTTGCATGGTAGTGTCTGCCTTTCTAAGCCAAACCTTTCAAATTCATTCTAATATCCACAAAACTCCCTCTAGACCTATGAGGTAGGCTGCAGGTCCTGTAAAGGGGGGCCCAGAGTGGGCTCCTTGCAGTAGGAGAGGGTTGGCATGGGTGTTGAAGGAGCCTGCTGCTATACCTGCCACTTAATAAATCCTAATAGCTAAGTTCCTCACTCTTGACCATTTGGCTTTGACAGCTGCTTTCCTGACTGTGCCAAGTGGAGGAATTTGGCCAGGAATTGTCATATATCCAGCACAAATGCCACCCCTTCCAATCTCCACTAATGGCTGCTCCTTGACCAAATCAGTTCCTGCTAGACCCAGGCTCAGAGCCCCTCTTATCATACTGCTGCAAGAATCCACTTACCAGAACCAAATCCTAAACTGACTCCTTCTTGCCATCCCTGGCCTGACTCCATCCTGGGCCATGCTCAACTCTTTTTTGTCCACAATCATCCTGAACACTCTATCAATCTTATTTTTATGCACTTTCCCATCCTACATACATCATCATGATAGGTAATTTTTAATTCCTTTCTTGGCTCTTTCTTTGCCCCAACTTTTTCTTTATTCTGTCTCATCTACTTTTAATTTGTCACCTTACTTCATTCCATATATCTTGAAGGTTACCATACATCTGTACTGGAATGAAGTGATATGTAAATATACAAAATTTTTATGTAATTTTCATTTTCTTTCCCTGAAAGTAAGGATTTCATTTGCCTATTGTTAAGTTTATCCTGTGGTTTTTCCAATTTTTCTTGTATAATATTCTTCTGGATTCTGATTTTTTTTCAGGTATCATAAAACTTAGCCCTCCCAATCTCACGTCATCTGAAAAAATGTCATATATATATCTTCATCCAGGTCCATGATAAAAATTGTTAAAGAAGAGACAAAATTTTAGCATACTACTAGAGATAATGCAAACAACTTCAAATCATTCATCAGCTATGAATCTACCCAACATCATAAGATCCAGCCCACATTCCTATGATTATATCACAAGAATCCATCAGATGCCTGAAGAAATGAAGAAGAGGAACATTCCGTGCAGGTAGGAATAAAATTAGAAAAAGAACAGCAAAACATATAACCTGTTCCTGATACTGAGATGTAAAAAAACAATTCCAATTTTTTTTGAACAGGGCCACATTTGAAAGTGGTTTGAAGGTTGTATTTGTTTAAATTAAATGAGAAAATTATTCTCCCATCTGTGTTTCTGTAGAACCTGAGTCATATATTCTGTTTAGTAATAATAGTCACTAGTGTGGTTCACCAAATATTTCTCCTTCTACTCCTTCTGGATATGTGGTATGGTTTCATTTCCCTGCCTTCTCTGAGGTTGGTGTGACCATGTGACTTGCTTTGTCCAAAGAAATGTGAGTACAAGTGCTATACCATTCTCAGGTGAAGGCTTTAAAGGCTGATTTTCCTCTGCCATGGTGCCTGGGAGGCCCACATTGACATGCAGCTCCCATCGGCCTGGGTCTCTGGGTAACCAACCGTGAGCAGAGTTCCTCTGCTGAATTACATCGAACCTGTGTGTGAAGGAGAAGGCAGTGGGTGCTGTTTATTCCTGCAACATAGCCTCTCCTGTCCAATCTGGTATATGGTTTGCCTGTGTGCATGTATGTGAGAGTGTGTCTGTATGTTTGTGAAGGGAATGAAGATATGAAGATGACATGGGTATTACCGCGATATCAGTGAATAAAATAGACAGAATCCCCAACCTTATGAAGCCTACATTGTATCACAGGAAGCCAATAACCCTTGACTTTTCATTTCAGGTGATCTAGACATATTTCATCATCAGTCACGTTTATACTGAGTTTTATCTGAGAAGGCAGAATATTGGATAATTTCCCTTTACCCTCAGTTATACAGGCATGAGTAAAAGGCCCTGTCTGCCCCTCTTTCCTGAGTCTTTCTATTCTGAAATACATCCTTAGAGAAAGTAGTCCTCGGACGCTTCCCTCGGCAACATCCAGGGCTGCTGCCATTGATTGGTCCCACCCCTTCTAAAGGAGTGCCCAGGGGATGCTGACAGTGTTGGTGTACGGAAAACACTTGGAGTATGCAGGGTAGCTCCCCAGGGTTGTGACTAGAAAGTCCTAACACCCTCTGCCTCCCAAGTTTCTCAGAGCAGCTGGGCAGAGTAAGCTGAGGACAAGGGTCAAGTCCAATAGTCAGTATTGTGGGTCCTCAGTTCAGATTTCCACTTTGTCATTTGTTTTCACCACTGCTCTGCAAGCATTTTGTTTCTTTTGCTTTAAGTTATACTCCTTCTGGTGACTCATCTGGATTAGTATTTTTAAAAAGCTCACCTGTGATTCCATATGCCACCCATAGTGGATAACCACTTGGTTTAGGTGTCTTTTCCAAAAATAAAAGAAAGGTTTTTTTCCAGAAGGCAAGGTGCTGAGGCCTTCCCAGAGAGAGTCAGCAGTCCCTCTATTATGTAAAAGAGAGTTGCCTGGCTTTTTTGATTGGGGTGGGGGTGAGGCTATTCCTCAGGAGTGACATTAACTTTTAATAGCATCTTCTGTTGTTTCATGGTGGATTCAATTAAATTCTTAGAGTTCATTACTCTCTCACTGATGGACAGGCTGCCAATAGCTCCTTCTGTACAATGTACCTATAGTAGATGAAATCTAAATATTTATTTTCTGTAAACTCATGCACTTTACTGAACAGAGTGCAGTCTTTGCTTATATTAAACTCTCAGATTCTGACTTTGATTAACAGTTTTTCACTCCTTCCTACTCATTGTCACATAATCCCCCATTTGTTCCCAACAGGTCTAGTCTGTGAGTTTACTTTCCTGACATTTAAGCCCTGGGCTCTCAGAGTTTCAATTTTCCCTTTATTTACATCCCCAAGCCTTTAACTGGGTCACGAAAAGTCATGATTCATTTGACAAACAGTACTGGCCACTGCTTGAGATGAGAAAAATAAGGCAATAAAGAAGTTTATTAGAAAATAATGGAACGTGAGGATTTATGCACAGAAATGCATAAATAGTCCCGATCTCTGCCGCAGTGTCATACAAACTGCAGTACGCCGCATATTAGTGGGTTAAGAAGTCCATTTAGTCATTTGCAACTGGCATTTCAAAGGACAGAGGACAGAAAACATCAGCATTGGTCAGGCATAGGGAAAGATACCCCTTTGTGAAGTTGTGTTTCATATATCTGCCTGTGAATGTGTGTGTGTGTTTTCATTGCTGAGTGTGGGCTGTGATATAAAACATATTGAAAATCATTTATCTAGGGTCTCAGGTGATGTTCTAAAAAGTGTTGGAACAGCATTTCACGATGTCTTTCATCTTCCTCTTGACAACCTCCTTCGCCTCTGTCTTTAGCCTGCCAAGCACTTCACCCTCTCCCAATAAAGCTGGTATTAGTAAAAATAATAGAGTGAAACACATTAACGCTGAATTGACATGACCCTTTAGATTTCCATCAATCCAGTACTATAGTTGAACTGCTCAAAAAAACTTCTGTTTGGCTAGCTAGAGAGTGTATTAGAGCTAACTAAAGATGAGTGAATCTAACTCACAAACTTCGATGAAGAAGCATGAGGCCCTGTATGGAAAATTCCACTTACCATTGTAGAAACAAATGTTTTGAGGGCAAAACAGTATTATATATAGCTCGGGTAATTTTTTTTCAAAACACAGGGGTTTTGGTCTTCACCCAAAATCTTAACACTAATTAATCTAACAGAGCAATACTGGGAATTCAACATCTATTTTCAATAACTACTTTCCTAGACTTTTTTGCTCTTACCCCTGGAGGGCTTGTCAAATGAAAGCAGTAAGTTTGAAGGAACAAAGCCAAAGTCAAAAGTAAAATGATAAAGCTTGTGAGTGAATAGAGAAAGGGAAAAATGCATACAAGAGCAACCCCAAAGGGATAGGAGATCAGAAATTCTGGGAGAAAGGGACCCCACAGGGGAAGAACAAAACACGTTCAGACCAGCTTCAAAGAATTCTTCATGGCTGGGCACAGTAGGAAAAGGTTAAAATAGCATGTGCTTCTCTCAGTAAAACTCAATACAAAGTAACACTAAGCAGGACCAGGGGTGTGTATTTGCCTGCACCTGTTCTGGACAGGAGGACCTCGTAGACACTGGGAACACAAGTCCTTACAAACAATAATTTTTCTTTGATGGGTAAACTAATAATGAATACAGACATAACTTTGACGATCACATAAACAATTACAATGTATAAAGACACTGTGAAAGTGTGGTATTTACTAGATCATAGCTATGTAAATTCCAGGTAATAAAGTAGAATTGGAGTTTAACTTTCCTTAGATATTCATCCAAGACAGACGCCTATCCAACCCCAGGCAAAGCTTACCAAATGCAATAAGCTCCCAACAATACACCAGAAGTCATTTCTTAGAGTGCACTCCCAACTAATTTTTCAGATTCCCTACATTAACTTTTTACCAGTTTTATTGGTAAAAAGGTCAAAATCAAAATTCAAATATATAATTATAATATTTTATTAAATATATTTTTAAACTATCATTTTAAATAATCTAAACATTGACTTTTACAAATTAAAGTATAGGCCAAAACCTCAATTCACAAATAGTACTTAGCCTTTTAGGCAACGAAGTTGACAAATACCAAACCATTTATAACCTGATCTTATTCTCTGCTTCATGCTAACAGGACGTCCGGTTCAACTTATTCAGGAAGCATTTACTAAGTGCATAATACAGTCACCTTTTATGGTTAGAGAATAGTCCTATAACTTTTTTAACCTTATCATTTGATACAATTTTGCACATACATAAAATTTTAAAAACTGTAATTTATATCTTTTCTTTTTATTTTCCTTGGTCAGTCCGCCTAGAGGCTTATTAATTCTATTCTGTTGTTGTTGTTGTTGTTGTTTTCCCCCAAAGAACCAGCTTTGGGTTTTGGGAATTGTTCCCTATTGTTTATCTGTTTTCAATTTTATTTCTTTCTGTTCTTGTATTTATCATTGTCTTCCTTCTTCTTGCTTTGGGGTTATTTTGCTCTCTTTTTCTAATTTCTCCATGTAGAAGCTCAGATTACCAATTTGATACCTTTCTTCTTTTCTAATATAAGCACACGATGCTATAGGAAGAGATGTTCCTCTAAGTATTGGTTCAGCTGCATCCCACAAATTTTTACATGTTGTATTTTCATTTTATTTTTAAGTACTTTTAAACTTCTATTAAGATGTCCTCTTTAACCTAATTGTCATTTATAAATGTGTTAAGTTTCCAAATATTTTAGAATTTTCCCTAAATCTTTCTGTTACTGATTTTCTATTTAATTCTGTAATGGTCAAAAACCATACTTCACATGATTTCTGTTCTTTTTCAATTTGTTAAGGTTTGCTTTATGGTCTCAAAGATGGTCTATACTGGTGAATTTTTTATGTGCATTTCAAAAGAGTGTGTATGTTCTATAAATATCAATAGGTCAAGATGGCTGATAGTGTTATTCAGGTCTTCAATATTTTCACTGATTTTCTAGCTGCTTGTATTCAATAAACACTCAGTGCTGGAATCTCCAAGTATATTTGAACATTTGTTACTTTCTCCTTTCAGTTCTCAGTTTTTTCTTCATATATTTTGAGGCCTTGTGGCCAAGTGCACCCACAGTAACAAGCATCGTGTTCTTGTGCAGTCAACTCTTTTCTCATTTTGCAATATCCCTCATCTACCTGATAAAAATCCTTTTCTAACGTCTATCTTTTTGGTTAATATAGCTACTCCAACTTTTTTATGGTTGGTATTTGCATGGAATATTTTTTACATTATTTTATTTTTAACCTATTGTCTTTATACCTAAAGTGGGTTTCTGGTAGATGGCATAGTTGGGTACTGATTTTCTACCCAATCTGACAATCTCTGTTTTTTAACTGATTTGTTTAATCTGATCACATTTAATGTGATTATTAATATGGTTGAATTAAAGTCTACTACTTTGCTAGGTGTTATTTGTCATACCTGTTCATTGTGTTAGATGGCAATTCTTCCTGATGTTTCTATATACTTTCCAGCAGCTATTGTCTCAGACTTTTTTTCAAGACTATTTATGTAGCAAAATAAACTTGGAAGGGCAGATATGGTGTCTACCTCCAAGACAGAGGTTTCCTGATCAGGAAATCTGATTTCTTTTTTATGAATTTGGGTTTTTGTTGGTTTTTTGTTTTGTTTTGTTTTCAACTTTCACATATAAGTGAGATCATACAGTGTTTTTCATCATCTCATTTGACTTAGCATAATGTCCTCAGGGTCCAACCATATTGTTACAAATGGCAGAATTTCCTTCTTTTTATGGCTGAACAGTATTCCATTTTACATATAATGTATATATACACGTGTGTGCATGCATGTGGTATGTGTGCAGTACATGTGTGTATACATGTGTGTACATGTAGATGCCTGTGTATGTATGTGGTGTGTGTGTATACATGTGTGTGTGCATATGTATATCGCATATTTATTATGCGTTTATCTATGATGGACACGAGTTATTTCCCTACCTTGGCTATTGTAAATAATGCTACAATGAACACGTGGGTACAGGCATCTCATCAACATAGTCATTTTGTCTCCTTCAATTATGTACCCAGAAGTAGAACTGCTGAATTATATGGTAGTTCTATTTTATATTTTTTGAGAAATAAATAATTTTAAATAACAGTTAAACATACCAGTTACAAGAGCAGCTCTTTCTTTTCAGTCCCTTCACTTGATCTTGGGAGATGGGTCATTATCTTAGGCTCTCCTTGGCTCTCTCCCTTAAAACCTGTGAGCCCCAAAGCCATGTTCCTTCCCCTTTCTGCTCTTTCCCTCCAATTAGCAAACTAACCTGCGAGGATAGAATCCTGAGCCTTGAAGAGATGAGGAAGAAGCTTTTGGTTTTCAGTCTTAAAGCCACAATCCCCAATCCTTCATTACCAAAAAAAGGTGGTATTTGACACCCTATCTGATGCTTGTGTCTTTTTCTTATTTGGTTTACAATTATTCCTCAAAGCCCCAAGAGGAGTGGAGGGAGAAGAATTTGATGAGATGAGGTTAAATAAACTGGGAGGTAAAAGGGGGAGTCATGGGACACCTAGGTTGAAAGCAAAGGAGGAGATGATAACTACTGCATCTGAAAAGGGAGGCTGGGACATTTGCAAAATGTTAATGCAGGAGGAGGAAATGCCACACTTGTCCTTCCTGAGGAAGAAACTGATGGTGGAACCTTCCCACGAACAACTCCCTTCCCACCGGAGTATTCCCGGCTTCCAATTTGGCCAGGAGTTTGGGCAGCAGAACTTATAAGAGGTTTTTTAAAAATATTTTTATTGATTATGCCATTACATTTTTCCCAATTTTTCTCCCTCTATCCCCCCTCCACCCTGCCCGACCAAACCTCCAGCATTCCCCTCCCTTAGTTCATGTCCTTGGGTTGTACATATAAATTCTTTGAGTCCTCTGTTTCCCATACCATTTTTATCTCTCCCCATCTACCTTATGCCTACTACCCATGCTTCTTCTTCCCTGTACCTTTTCCCTGCGATTCCTCCCTTCCCCCTCCCCACTGACATCCCTCTATGTGATGTCCATTTCTCTGATTCTATTTCTGTTCTGGTTGTTTGCTTAGTTTTTGTTTTCATTGTTTTTATTTTCTTTTAGGTTCATTTGTTGATAGTTGTGAGTTTGTTGTCATTTTACTGTCCATAGTTTTGATCTTCTTTTTCTAAGATAAGTCCCTTTAACATTTCATATAATAATGATGAACTCCTTTAACTTGACCTTGTTTGGGAAGCACTTGATCTGCCCTTCCATTCTAAATGAAAGCTTTGCTGGATAGAGTAATCTTGGATGTAGGTCTTTGCCTTTCATGACTTGGAATACTTCTTTCTAGCCCCTTCTTGTCTGCAAGGTTTCTTTTGAGAAATCAGCTGATAATCTAATGGGAACATCTTTGCAGGTAACTGTCTCCTTTTCTCTGGCTTCTTTTAGGATTTTCTCCTTATCTTTACTCTTGGGTAACTTTATGATGATGTGCCTTGGTGTGTTCCTCTTTGGGTCCAACTTCTTTGGGACTCTCTGGGCTTCCTGAACTTCTCAGAAGTCTATTTCCTTCACTAGATTGGGGGAGTTTTCCTGCATTATTTGTTCAAATAAGTTTTCAATCTCTTGCTCTTCCTGTTCTCCTTCTGGCACCCCTATGATTCAGATATTGGAACATTTCAAGTTGTCCCAGAGGTTCCTAAGCCTCTCTTCATTTCTTTGAATTTTATTTCTTCCTTTTCTTCTGGATGGATGTTTCTTTCTTTCTTTTGTTCCAAATCGTTGCTTTGAGTCCTGGTTTCCTTCCTGTCATTGTTGGTTTCCTGAATATTTTGCTTTATTTCACTTTAGGTATCCTTCGTTTGTTTTTTCATTTTTCGACCAAGCTCAATCAGATCTGTGAGCATTTTGATTACCAGGGCTTTAAATTCCCCATCAGACAGGCTGGCGATCTTCTCACTTAGTTCTCTTTCTGAGGGTTTGCACTGTTCTTTCATTTGGGCCATATTTCTTTGTCTTAGTGAAGCTGATACGTTGTAAGGGGCAGGGCCTTAGGTACTCACCTGGGCAGGGCAACGGTCCTTGCTGTGCTGTGGTGCTGCCTGTGGGGGAGGGGCCAGAGAGGGAACAGTGCAGCTTGCCTGCTTTTCAACAAACTCTCCTGTGAGGCTGGGAGTATCTCCCACTGTGGCAAACCCCAGCTGTAGCCCACAGTCAGCTCTGAGTCTCAATTTTCCCCTTAAGTTAGCCCCTTCCGCGCAGCCTGCCAAGCTCAGCAGCCCAGTTTTTCTGAGTCAGCCCACGCTGTCTGCCACCTTATAGGTCAGGTTGTTCTCATTGATTTTTTCTTTAATTCCTTGGTTGTTGGAGTTCCATGCAGTTTGATTTTCTGGTGCTTTTGGTTGTTTATCAATTTTACATTGGTTATTATCCTCCTTTTGGTTGTGCGAAGAAGCGAAGGGTCTCTACCCACATCTCCATCTTGGCCAGAACTCATACAAACTTTTTTGAAACCTTTCTGTGGTGCTTTAGCATTTCCAAGAGTTGGGCCAGAATGTGAGGTTTTGTGAACGTATGACTCCTGGAAAAAAAAGGTCCTCTTAATCAACTCTATTGATCAGGATTGTGTTTGTCCTGGTAAAACACTCCCTCATACAATGCAATTATCTACAGATTTTCTAAAATAGGTCAGCCATGAAGAAAACTGGTTTGGCCCTATTGTATATGCCAAGCAAATTATCAGAACAAACCAATATCTCTCCTATTTGTATGCAGGTCAGAAAAAAAAAGGTACCCAAGAGATGGCTACATTATTCCTTCAACAGAAAATACTGTAACAAGACATTTGTATTTTGGTCTGCAATGCCAGTGTATACATTGTTATTATCATTATTATTTAGTATATAGCATCAGGCTCAGAGACAAGCTTTCATTCAAAAGCAATAATGCATTCTATTCACCTTTATGATACAGGTGTTATCTGTGTCACATAAAAAGCTTTTTGTGACATTGTTGTAATGTCATGTTTGTAACAGATGTCAGCTCAAGGCACAATTGTGAACACTTTGTGGCATGGTAGATAGTTATTCTGGATTGTTCAAATCTGTGGTGCAAAGATGGGGAGCAGAAAGATATGAATAGCTCAAAGGAGAAGAAGTTGGGATAAAAAATATTATTTTGTCATGTTCTAGAAACTTTCAAAATCTTTTTCTCCAAATACACTGGAACTGAAGTAATTTAATTCCCATACATTTAACCTTTAAAATATGAGAGTATTTTAATTTATATAAACACAGTCACAAAGAAAAAGCCAATAACATCAATCCAATGTGTCTCAGAAATTTTTCACTTCTCAAGGTTTTTACGAAAGATCAATTCAAACTCCAATATATAAAAAGTTCATGGTGCAGCTAAGAAAACAATGTGGACAGCAACACACTTTTACATTTCGGGCAGTTATAAAAATTGTAATTGACTATTAAATTACTAATCTTAATTAGATATTCAGGTACATAATTTTTGAAAGGCTATTGCAATTCTTGTTGCACCAACTGCATTTATTACTTCTAACAAAAGTTACCATGAAGAATAGGGCAATTCCGTAACCTACAATAAGAAGATACATTTTGAATAAAGTATTTAAAGTATATGTCACTTTAAGGCTGTGTCTGTGTAGTCTTGAGACATAAGGAGTGATTTGACATGATTATCTGACTAATACACACAAACACATACCTCACACAAAACTACTGAATTGATTAAACCTCCAAAAATTGAGAGTAGGGAAAATGTTGATTTCTGTAGATTGATAATATAGATAGTTCAAACCTTGAGGATAATTATTCAGAATCAGTTTTAATCCAGTCAAAGATTATTTTCCTTTTCCTCTTTCCAAATGGGAAAATATTTCCAGACAAAAGTAGGAAAATTAAACAAGTCTTAATGTTGCTTTTTGTCTTCCTTGAATTTTGTGGTGAGGAGCCAGGAGGACCCCTCCCCCAGGTCAAAGTAGAACTTCAGCTCTTGCCTCTCCAGGAAAGGAGCCATCCTGGTCAGGAGAGATCAGGAATTTCTTCAGCAGATGCCAATGCTTTAGGAGCAAACACATGTTCGGGCTACCCCCGAGAAAGACAAAGCAAGCAAGAAAGACAGAGGTGGTTTCTTATAAGGCTGTATTAGTTTCCTATTGCTGCCATAACAAATTACCACAAACTCAGTGGCTTAAAACAACACAAGTGTATTATCTTGCAACTCTGTAGTCTGGATGTTCATCATGCTTCTCACTAGACTAAAGTCGAGGTGTTGGCAGGGCTCCGTTCCTTTCTTAATGCCCTAGAGAGAAACCCATTTCCTTGTCTTTTCCAGCTTCTAAAAGCCACCTGCACTCCTTGGTTGGCTCCCTTACATCTCTAAAGCCCAAGATGCTGGATATCCCTTCCACTGTCATGTCTTCTGTCTCTCTCCTTTGCTTTCTTCCAGTTGCAGGGACCTTGTGGTTATACTTTACTCCTTTTTCACTCTTAAGGAACCCTCTGATTACATGGGTAACCTGACCAGATACCCATGAACTCAGAAAATTCAGAGTAATTCCATCTCAAACTATTAATTTAATCATGTCTGCAAAGTACTTTTTGCTCTGTAAAATAACATACTCACAGGTTCTGGGAATTAGAAAATGGACATCTTTGGGGGCCACTCTTCTGCCTACTACAGGGGGCTAACTGGAATGTACTTTAGTCATGGCCATTACCAAGAGTGTCGTCTCTGGTGGGGCCCGCCACCCATGCATAAGTGAGCAACAGTCCTTTCAAATTATGTGATAGAAAACCAACTCCCCCTTAAAACTTATAGAAAACACCTGCACTTATATACATACTATCCTCCTAAATAGTAAGGACTTTCTCACCTAAACTTATGCAAACATCTTTAAGACATAGAGCTGTCTCTAATTTTCAAAATGTCTGAGCTTTAAAGAGGAGAAGGCACATGAAAAAATGTCACTTGCTTGAAGGGCCTATAGGTATCATTTGCAAATGAAATGTAAGAAGAGAAATAATTGTCTGTCTCAGTATTCCCACAAACTGTGGTCTAGCCCTGGCTGGGTGACTCAGTTGGTAGGAGTGTCATCCCATACACCAAAAGGCTGCAGGTTCGATTCCCGATCCCTGGTCAGGTGTGTACAGGAGGCAACCAATCGATCCTCAGGTAGGGATTAAAAAACAAAACAAAATGGTATTCTAAGAAGTAACGGTCATTAGAGATGCTACACACGTGTGCACGCATGCACAGGCACACAGGATTCTATAATCATTTGGAGAAATGCTGACTATTATTCTCTTAAGGATTCACATTGCATAGTAATGTTTCAAAGGTCTGAGAAGTTCTACACTACATAAATGTATGTATGATCAATCTTTGGCTTCTTAAAAATTATAAAGGGAGCTTCCAGATTTAATTTGAGCTTTGTTTTGGCCCTGTGATGCCTTCATTGATCCTACACCCTCATGGATGAGCAAAGGGTTTCCCAGTTGGTTCCAGAATTCCTTTCTGCTGAGCTTTGGGGCAGTCTGCAATAAGCCGTAGACTTCTATAAGAACTCATCTCCAAATTTGTTCTGACCTGATTGTCTACTTACTCAGTAAAATTTTGAATATATACATGGAAAGAGAGATACTCAAACAATTTTATGTTTAAAAAAATGTTACTATGTAAGTTAGATACATGTACTACTATGTTAACATATACACACATCAAATAGATAATTATAACAAAAAATTTAAAGCATTGAATTATATCTTTTAATAATTACAGTTGTTTCATATTACAATAGTTAATATCTCAAGGAAAAGTATATATTTAGTGTTAGGATTTCTTTACTGAACCTGGATGTAAATTCATTCTGTCAACTCATTTTCCTCAAGATTTCTAATGCGTTGGCCCAGTCCTTATCATATCTTACAAGATTATGGCTCCTTTGGCTTCACGATGTCACTGAAGAAGTTTGCATCCTAGAAGCAGCGGTATCGGCTATTTCATTTTCTTGTGATTTGATTAGGTTTGCTTTTATCATCTTGGATCTAGAATGTGTTCATATGTTTGTTTTATTTGATCGTTTCACGGAACTCATTTCAAGCCATTTTTCTATTCTGTGAAGATCAATTTAGTTACAAGGAGATAGCATAGTATGGGATTGTAGTTAACCAAGCACATGCAACGTGCTGAACCCAAGAAGGGGCACTGCTGAGAAACCTTCTCAGCAATGGAACACCCTCTTCTTTCAACACCTTGCCTGGCTCAGAAGGCAGAGGACCAAGTGACACATAGCCCAAGTCTATACATATACATATACAAGTTTATATATCGTATATTAGTAAAAATTACCACATTTTGTCATGTATAATGGCAAACACATTTTTGCGCAAATTTTTGAGGGAAAAATAAGTATGCACATTATACATGGGTAATACTGATTCCATATCTATGTAAATGTTGTTAATTCTTTTATTTATGCTTATATATTAAAAGTGTAACTCTAGAAAGCAATGATATCTGTATGCAAAACTACCCTGGAATGTGATAATCGGTTTTGTTCCTAAATATAAATAATTTAAAATGTAAGTAAAAAAATTTAAGTGAAAGTTTTTTTCCTGAAAGTCTGGGCCAAAAATGTGGGTGCACAGTATACACGGGACCACATTATACATGGCAAAATTGGGTAATTCCTTTCTGCCATTTTTTATAAAAATCAATAAAGAGAAGCTCTAACACTTACCTCCTGAATGTCACTGAATTGTCTTGCTCACCCTCCAGAGGTTTTCCCCATATCCCATGACCACCCTTCATTCTAAAATTGTAGCTGTGAACTGAGAGATTAGAGACAAACTCCAGATCAGCTGTCCTAACCCATTTCAGTGTTTCAGGGGCAAAGTGCTCAGCTGTGCCCAGCAGTGTTCTCAGAAAGATAAACACTGGATTTTTGTTTGGGAAAAATCAGTCTCAGGAAGATGAGGGCAGAGCTGCCTGAGGGACACCGATCTCCTTCCCTCAGGGGCTACACTCTCCTGATTGGTCATAGGCTTAAAGGTTAAATGAATGTTCAAGGAGAGAAAAAAGGCTAGGAAGTACCACATGGAAGCTCTTTTCCCTAGGCCCCAAGTGCCATGTGGAGGGCCATCCATCAGAATAACATTCTTGACGTACCTTGTAGAGACAGAGCAAATTGTTGGGTAGATAGATTAGAGCACAGAAGCTGGATGTATGGAGCTCAGCCCTTTACTTTGGGTCCCTGACAGGACCTGCCTGGCCTGCAATGGGATAGTCATGGCAGTAGGGGCAGCTTCTATCCCTACTGGGGAGTACCTAAGAGGGGCCTTTCCTGATGCAATAAATAGAGGACATTTAACTTTGTGCTTCCTGGGAGGAAAATGACTCTTAAAGAGAACACAGCTAGATAATCTGCAGTAAATAACAACCCACAATCTCAACACCACAACACAATAAATCGTGTACTTCTTGCTCACACAAAGTCTACCATAGATTTCAACAATTCTGCCACGCAGCCCTCCACCTCATGGTGATAAGTGCTCTGGATCCATCCAGCCTGTGGACCCATCATCTCAATGCGAGGCCCCGTAATCACTGCAGGAGAGAAAAAGAACACACGTTCCACCCTTCACACTAAAAGGATAATTGCACATCTGTTCACAGGGCTTCAACCATGATAGGGAATTTTGGAACAGGTCACAGGTGTCATTAAGTGTTAAAGGTTTATCATCATCATCATCATCCCTACTATTTCTTTATCTACATGTACTATAGACACTTGACCTCATATCATTTTTATCAGGTGATAAAAATAATTATGTCCTCATTGATGCCACTGTTTCCAAATAGTATAGCCAAGGATTCTTCTATGTGCATTGCCAGTGTGGTATGATTTCTGCATTGCTACACTGTGCACCCAAATAAAAGTGTTAATAGATTCTGTACTGGCCTGCCACACTGGAGACGCACCATTACTGAAAACCCTTTTGAAGTAAGGGATAGCAGGTCCTGGTAAAATGCTAATATATTGCCTAGGAAAAGAAGAGTTTCATATTAAGATGTTAGTAATTTTGACACAAATTTGAGTGGTCCTAACAAAGATCAGGGTCCATATGGTGTTTTCAGAAAACACTTCTGACACCAAACATGTAGTTTTTTTCTAAAACCAATTGTCCAATTCTCCAGTGCCAACAGTGTGTCCAGCAATTCAATTCAATTTAGTTCAGTTCAGTTCAAATAACTTCAATTCTGATATCCAGAGTAAGCACAGATCTCCACAGGTAAAGAACTCAGTCCCATAAGACTGCCCCCAGTTCAGACACCAGATACAGATGGGGTACCACGACCTACCACACTTCTGCCTGGACAGCTACAAATTTGGAAGTTCCTATTACCTCTCTCCAAGGTTTGATAATTTGCTAGAACAGCTCATAGAAATGTTGGTTTATAGTTGCTTCTTCTATTATTATTTTATTAATTTGTAATATTATGTAATTAATTATTTTTCATATGAACAACTGTAAACCTACTTTTGCCCACCTCTGTATATATAGCCTAGACCTACGAACAACAAAATTAAATTTACAAATCCATGCTGGTACCTTTTCATTACTTTAGATCCAAAAATCATTCAGTATAAGGGCCTTACCTGTATGCTTAGTTGCTTATTTCACATTTATGTAAGTTTTGTTTGTTTAAAATTGTCCTGTCTGGGGGACTTCCAGCCAAGGTGGAGGTGTAGGTAGATACACTTTGCTTCCTTGCACAACCAAAAGAAGGACAACAACAAATTTAAAAACAAAAAATAACCAGAACTGCCAGAAAATTGAACTGTATGGAAGTCTGACAACCAAGGAGTTAAAGAAGAAACATTCATCCAGACTGGTAAGAGGGATGGAGATAGGCAGCTGGGGTGGAGAGGCAGCGGATGGAGGACCAGGAAAGGCGGTGGCTGGTAGAGCGGGTGGTCCCACATTTTTGTGCAGATAAACCAGGAGGAACAACTGGGGAACGAGATAGACTGTGCAACCCAGGGTTCCAGCGCAGGGACATAAAGCCTCAAAACCACAGGAGGCAAACACAAAGCCCACAGGCGAATCTAGCCCTCCACCTTGTTTTATCCAGTCTGGCACTTTGTTTCTACCCAGTGGCAGCACTGAGCTCCTTGCCCGTATTTAAGGAGTATTACATTTATACAGTCTTAAAATTACGTTTGGCCCTTTGAAAGCAACTGAAGGAGGCTAATGTGACCCCCAGTGAAAATGAGTTTGACAGCTCTGCTCAAAACCTCTTATTGAAAAAACCCGTGGGGGTTCAGGCAGGGGAAACTCTGAGCCTCACAAGAGAGTTAATTGCAGAGACCCACAGGGTCCTAGAACATACAGAAACCCACCCATCACGTAATCAGCACCAGAAGGGCCCAATTTGCTTGTGGGTAGAGGAGGAAGTGACTGAAAGCTGGCAGAGAGTTGAGCAATCAGCATTGTTCCCTTTTGGACCCCTCCTCCACATACAGCACCACAACTTAGCCACATGCGCTGCCTCGCCCTGGCAAATACCTAAGGCTCTGCCCCTTACTACTAACAGGCACACTGAGACAAAAAAATAAAATAAAATAAAATAAAATAAAATAAAATAAAATAAAATAAAATAAAATAAAAATGGCCCAAATGAAAGAACAGATCAAAGCTCCAGAAAAAAATACAATTAAGCCATGAAGAGATAGCCAACCTATCAGATGCAGTGTTCAAAACATTGGTAATCAGGATGCTCACAGAAATGGTTAAGTATGGTCACAAAATAGTGGAAAAAGTGAAGGCTATGAAAAGTGAAATAAAGGAAAATGTACAGGGAACCAACAGTGATGGGAAGGAAATTGGGAGTCAAATCAACAGTCTGGAGCAAAAGGAAGAAATAAACATTCAACCAGGACAGAATGAAGAAACAAGAATTCAAAAAAACAAGGAGAGGCTCCTAAAACCTCTGGGACAACTTGAAATGTTCCAACATCTGAATCATAGGGGTGCCAGAAGAATAAGAGGAAGAACAAGAAATTGAAAACTTATTTGAACAAATAATGAAGGAGAACTTCCCCTATCTGGCAAAGGAAATAGACTTCCAGGAAGTCCAGGAAGCTCAGAGTCCCAAAGAAGTTGGACCCAAGGAAGCACACACCAAGACACATCATAATTATGTTACCCAAGATTAAAGATAAGGAGAGAATCTTAAAAGCAGCAAGAGAAAAGGAGACAGTTGCCTACAAAGGAGTTCCCATAAGATTATCAGCTGATTTCTCAAAAGAAACCTTTCAGGCAAGAAGGGGCTGGAAAGAATTATTCCAAGTCACAAAAGGCAAGGACCTACATCCAAGATTACTCTATCCAGCAAAGCTTTCATTTAGAATGGAAGGGCAGATAAAGTGCTTCTCAGGTAAGGTCAAGTTAAAGAAGTTCATCATCACCAAGCCCTTATTATATAAAGTGTTAAAGGGACTTATCTAAGAAAAAGAAAAAGATGAAAAATACGAGTAGTAAAATGACAACAAACTCACAACTATCAAAAACCGAACCTAAAAAACAAAAACTAAGCAAACAACTAGAACAGGAACAGAATCACAGAACTAGATCACATGGAGGGTTATCAGTGGGGAGGGGGAGGAGGAGAATGGGGAAAAAGGTACAGGGAATAAGAAGCATAAATGGTAGGTACAAAATAGACATGGGGAGGTGAAGAATAGTATGGGAAGTGGAGAAGCCAAAGAACTTATATGTATGACCCATGGACATGAACTAAGGTGGGGGAATGATGGTGGGAGGGGGGTACAGGGTAAAGGGGAATAAAAGGGAGAAAAAATGGAACACCTATAAGAGCATAATCAATAAAATATATTTTTAAAAAATAAAATAAAATTTTCTTTTCTGTGAGTAGCCTAAGGGATTTTAAAAAATGAAGAAAAAAAGACCTTTACCATTCCTATGGGGTTGTTTTTTTTTTTTTAGAACTTTAGTAGTTAATTATCTAGTTCATAAAAAGCAAAAGGCATACTGAGCCCTCCCTGAATAACCCTATTCTGATTAAAAAAAAAAAAACCCTTTAATGGAAAATTTCAGAAACTATGTCTTAGAAATATGGAACACATTTTCTCCTACATGTAGTATTGAAATTGTGCCATCCATCTCTTGTAGCTAAACAAATGTTTAATTCAGCAAGTACTTCTTAGGACTCCTACTTATAACACATTGTGTTGGATGTCATGGAGATACTAGGATGGGCAAGATCCATTCAAGAACCATGTGAAGTGGTGGAAGATATTAAGGGCGAAAGTGAATAGTAAACAATGCCTAATGGTCTATGGACTGCAAAAGAAGGGACAAGATTTGCATTCACGGAGAAAGGTGTGATTGATTCTTACTCAGAAGGTAAGACAGAGCTTCAGAGAAATGGGGCATGGGAGGTACCTTGAAGGGTGGGAAGGGTTTTGACAGATGGAGAAAAGAAGGGACAGGCATTCTGGCATTCCCAGCAAAGGGACCCCTGTACACAAAGCCCTGGAGAGCAGGTAAAAGGGAAAGTTCAGTAGTCCCACCTGCTAGGTTAACTTACAGGGCACTGAAGTGCAGCTGGAAGTTTAAAAGTTAACTGAGTCTGCATTGCAGAGCACCCCACTCTGTAGGTCCAGGAAAGTTGTTCCAAATGTTGACAGTGACATTCGAGGTTCTAAGGGTGGAAGCTCCAACCAAATAGATTTCAGCTTCAACCCCAGCTCTACTGCTTAAGTATTTAACTTCTCTAGCTCTTGATTTCTTCATCTGCAGAATGGGAATAATAACAGCACCTAATCATAGAGTTTTCAGAAGATGAAATTGAGATGAGACATGTTTTTAAAAATTGGTACAATGGCTCCTGTAGATGATGAGGATGACAGTAACTACATGGATGATGAAAGAGAAAGAAGAGGAAGACAAAAAGAGAAAACCTTGTTGACAAGAATAATGTTTGAAATCACTTTTATGTCCCAGAACCTAGTACAAAGCCTAGTAAGTTGTAGGCACTCAAACTATTTCTTCAATTAGACTAAAGAACAAATTTTCCCAGGGAACGATAAATATATTGTTTCATATTTTCACCAGCTTTGGGGGGGAATGAGGGGAAAACAAATGTGAGTACTAGCAAGCTGCATGAGGAAGAAAAATGTAGACTAAATAATTTGGGGCCCTTACTAGAAAAAATGTATGATGAGAATAATAACTATGCCAACCAAATTTATTACCTTTACATTACAATTAGGAGAAGAATGTCAAGGTCAGTGAAAACCACAAAGCTGAAATGGAAAAACCTGGCACCCTTGAGAGGTAATTGGATCTTCTTACTGGGTTCCCTCTCATTAGATTTGATGTAATTGTTTCTAAAACATCAAGACATAATGACAAGCATGTATTTCAATAAAGCCCTGATGCAATAATCAAAAGGGCATTTAAAATTCACTGTACAATTACAGTCCCATTAAATCTAAGTTAACTGCTCTTTTGAGTCACTAAATCTAATCTGTGTTACCTTGCAACACAAATGCAGTATGTTTCCATCGTGACTGAATCATAACCAAACTTCACTCACAGGCTCTGGGAAAAGTTCTGCAATAATATTTTAACAAGAGCCGGGTGATGGGTACATGCAGTAACAATTTGCCTACAGATTCACTAGGAACCCAGTGAACACATTAGGTGGAAAAAGAGGTAGGACCACTTGATCCATGCAAGCAACAGGCTGCCCGATACATGCTGCTCATTCTTCCTTCTTAGTCAAGTCAAGGGGCATTCAAAAGCATGACGCGTCTTTGCACTCAAAAACCTGACTTCAAAGCCCCTCATTTTGCTGTGGACAACTTCTGAGGGATCAACCAAGATGATCCCTAGTTTGCAATCCTCCACCCACCACAATGAAAAAACTTCAAAGGAGTCCAAAATGGAGTTAGCCTCACAGCATTCAGAATGTTGTGCATAAGAAGTCTTAAGAGGAAATAGTTTTGAAAAGACAGCCATCAAGTGCTCCTGGGGCAGACCACAGAAAGAAAAGACCCTGTGGGGAGGCAGCTGGCCCATCCAGCTGCAGAGGGAAGCAGCATGATGGATGGCTTCCACTGGGGACAATGGATGACAGTGAGGGACAGGTCTTTGTTCCCAGGTTCCTGCACCCTCTCCTTTGACCTGCCCCACTGCCCTGTGTGCCTGTGCACATGGCAGAGATGGCCTGGCCCTCTGCAAGTTAAGGCCCAGCAGGATTACTCATGCAAAGGACCCACTGCTGGCTGCCCCACCCCCACCCATTTCCATGCAGTCTGGTCACATGGTGACAGGGTTGGAAGTGGAATCCTGGACTACAGAGAACAAGGATTCCAATCTGCAAACCCAGTCAGGGATTAGCACAAATCAACTGCACAAAAAGATAAAAGTTGGGGTTTGAGGGTGGGCTCTTCTTTCTCTCCAGAAGGGAGAATAAGCAATCACACCCAGGTGGTTACTTAAGGCAGAATTAATTTGTGTTCCCAGGGATACTTTGCAATGCAAAATAGAAAGAGGGTAGATCTAAAAATCTGGTGAGATTCAGCATATTCCTCCCACAACTGCAGATTTCTGGTCAGGTTTGTGGGTGTGCAGGGCAGGCCTGGGCCCAGGTGTCACTGCACGCCTCACCCACTCTGAGCCCAGGATCCTCATCCATAAAACATGTTAATACTTCCTACCCTTTCTAGTCGTAAGAATCTCACAGTGAGTAAGGAAAAGTACTGCATGATCTCACTTATAGGTGTAATATTAAAAAGTGGAATTCATAGAAGCAGATAATAGAAGGGCGGTTGCCAGGGGCCAGAAGCAGGGCGGGTGGGGGAAATGAAGAGGTGTTAGTCAAAAGCTACAAGTTGCAGTAATGTAGAATACGTTCTAGAGATCAAAATGATTACAGTTAATAATTCTATATTGTATACTAGAAATTTGCTAAGAGAGTAGATTCTAGGTGTTCTCACTACAAAAGTAAGGTAACAATGAGGAGATGACTACATTAATTAACTTGACTATAATAATCATTTCACTATGTATATCATGTTGTACACATTAAAAACATACCATTTTAATTTTTAATTATTAAATTATATCTTAATAAAGCAAATGTAAGTGAAAAACAACACCATAGAAACACAAGGCAACTCATCCAGTGACTTACAATGCACATTTCACAAAATACTGTAATCGTTTGTGAACATCCAAGTCTAGTAATAAGAATAATAGCTACAACTTACTACATACCTATTTTGTGTCAAGCAGCACCAGAAGCACTAAAATCAGCATCAGTAAGCCTGCTAATTGTGCTAGGGAGAATTATTATTACTCTCATTTTACACAGGAAGACAGTCAGGCTCACAGATGTTAAGCAGCCTACCCCAGGTCAAGCAGTTCACAAACAGGTGAGCTTGATTTCAACTTAGTTCGCCTGCCTGAAAGCCTACACTCCTCTCACTAGTGTTTTCTGCCAGGCTCCGGAGTCCCTGAGGCTGTCTTGAAGCTCAAGCTCAGGTCTACGTGGAATGCAAAGACCGGTCCACCCGGAGCCCCTGAACGGTGTCAGAATGGCATGACAAGCCTCCACATTGGCACCCTGACCCATCCCCCAGCTCTACACCTTCATCTCAGTGACTCTGGATTACTCCTCACAGATGGCCCCTCTCTGCTCGAAGCTACCACGTCGGAAAGCCCACACATTCTCTCGCCCCTCCCCATGCACCAACCAGCCTATCCCGTGATTCGACCTTACCTGTCACTCTGGTGGGAAGAGCACCATGCCTGGCCTGCTCTCGTCTTCTTCCACCTTCACTCCTGCAGCACATACCCAAGTTCGGGGTGGTGGGGGGGTTATACAGTTGACCCTTAAACAATGCAGGCTTGAACTGCGCAGGGCTATTGATACGCGGACTGGTTTTCAATAAATACAATCAGCCCTGCATATCCACAGCTTTCGCAACAGCCGCAGATTCAATTAACGGCAGGTTGAGAACAGTATTTTCGCATTCCCAACTGCGGGTTCCCAACCGCAGATTCCCAACCACGGATTCCCAAGCGCAGATTCCCAACCACGGATTCCCAAGCGCAGATTCCCAACCTCGGATTCTCAAGTACTACTGGTGCTTTTGATCTGCAGTTGGCTGACTCCGTGGATGCGAAGAAGGTCCGACTGTAGTATAGTCAAAAAAGTTACACCAGGGTTTTCAGTTGCAGTGGAGTTGACACCCCTAGTTACCTCCCCCCCCACCTCTTGGTCAAGGGTCAACTGTATTCCATCTGCATTTTTACCATAACGTCCTGTCCTATTTATTCTAGAAAAAGTTTTAACATCACTTCCTGAATTAGGGCTGGGACTTTGTCCTTATCTTGCTCAGAAATTAGTCACTCCCTGTTATCCTCACAATGAACCCTACACTTGATTAAGCATGCAAGACATGCAAGACCGTCCTTGATTTGGCATCAACCTACGTTCTGAGACAACACCCCCAGTTTTTCCCCATCACATACATTAATCTCCTACCAGAACCAGCTAGTCACTAATTCGACTGGGCAGGAATTGCAAGGACAGAGACTAGATACCAGACAGATATTCCTCAGCTGAGGGGGGTCTGGCAGCTCTAACTGCAGACATCTGGGCTGGCAAGTGGCCTGGAACAGACAGAGAGCTCTTTCCAAAGCAGTCACACCAGACATAGGACCGACGTTCCATACTGCTAAAATCGAGGTGCGTGCCCTGAGCCTTGGGAAATTTGAACACCAGACAGGATACAAGCCAGACAGAAGGGAACAAAACAAGAACACGGGATACGAATTGCCTTTCAAGGTGGAAGTGAAAGCACAGAGAACCAGGTGAGAGCCTGGGTTTTCTAACAAGGATGACAAGGCAAAGCTGAAGCGGCAGGAAGACTGGCAGCTGCTCAGTCAACAGGCAGCTTGCCTGGGACCCTTACATTTTTCTTAACTTAGCAGTGTGATGTTCATGGGCTTGTTTTGTTTAATTATTTACGTTTAAGCTACTATAGTAAATACAGGTACTCAACCCCCTTCCCCACAGAAGTAGAGGGTTTGTAAGTGGAGGAACTAAGCAGAAACAGCAGTGGATTCCTTCTAGAATATGGGGAAAATGACTTGTCCTGCTTCTTGTTTCTACCCCAGGTATGATGAAAAATTTGAAAGATTTCCTACGTCCCTAAAAAAAATAGAATCAAAAAACAAGTTTCATAATTCGTGCAGCTGATTCCTTTTATTATGATGCTGCATAGTTTCTGAGGTTCCTAGCAATGATTTTGATAAGGGGTGGGGGGATAGACAAAGGATACTAAAAACTAAAGGAAGATTCTGCATTGTTTGTACCTTTCTCTTCCTCTACCATCCTGCATAACTGGTAAAACAGTTATTCTCATTTCAGAATTTGGTTTCAATCACCCTCAAGAAATTGCTTTGTCATTGTCACAGACCTCAGTGACAGTGCCCCACATGCATTGTCACATACAAGTTCCTGGGCTTGGGGTATCAGAGACGACTGTCTGATATTCTGGTGTCTGTGGTAAGCCCATAGAAGCAAAACCATCTCTAACAGAACTAATGAAAAAGGCTTCATTCTGTCTGTCTGTGAAACAAGCACTCCACTATTGCCACAAAGGATGCAGTTTGCAAGCACCTTTTTCTAGAACAGATGTAAATTAGAACATTTCCTAACACAGGTCAGCCTGGAGTAATTTTCCAGCTGGCTTGTCACATAACCAGGGGACAAGCTTCCACATCACAGTGCAATGCAGATGAAAACCCTTTGTAATTTCTCTTGGGTTTGTTTCCACATTTGTTCATTTATGGCGTTGGAAAATCATCAGTGTAGGGTGCAAAGTTTAAACAGGCTGGCAGAAATCCACCCAAATCTAATCCTGGCACATAGTGGGTGCTTAATAAATATTTGTTGATTACCACCGTGAAAATTGAATGGTCCTTCTGGTCACTCTACCTTCAAATACTCGGCAGATGCCTTGGTAATGTCAGCCGTTCCAGCAGCTCTGGGAGCCCCCCAGTATGTAGATTCTTCTGCCAAATTGCCATGAATGTAAAAAAAAAGAGGGGAGGGGGGTTGGGTGCATTTGAAAGAATCAAATAAATAAGTAAATGAAGCTTTTTATTTCATTTTTTAATACATATTTATTATGTGGTATTTATCAGGCTCCATTATCATTTAAACAGCCTTCCTATACTTGGAGAATGTGCTCCATTCCTCACAGTGCAAACCAGACCCATATCTTTCCCAGCCTTGGACTGCAAAAATCAGATACACTCACAAGTGATGTCCATGTAAACAGAGGCTAAGGCGGCAGAACCAACGGAATGCTTTCCAAAGTGACGAGATTGTCAAAGGCCCTTGTTCAGCATCCAGATCAGGCTGGGCACTGAGGTGGAAGTACCCACTGGTGGAGGAAATGGGTCTTTACTGACCGGACTCATAGGGTTGGAGGGCTTGTGCATTGCTCCTGAGTGAGTGGTCTCCAAGCCTAGTGCTGGCCCTTCCATAGATTCTGTGAACATTTGAACTAATATATTTCATTTGTACATTTTCTGCTTAAATTATCTAAAGGAGGTTCCAAAGTTACTAGCTAAGAACAGTGACTGCTACATCTACATTGTGCTAAACGCCCTAGTAGGTGTGGGATTACAAAGACATGAGCACAGCTTCTAAGATTCCACAGCCTAGGGACAGGGACTGACTGACTCAAGTTTGTCAGTGCAGTGCAGTCAGAGTGAAGTGGACCCACAAGTAGACCTGGGACACAGCAGGGCAGAGGGAAGGAAGAGCGTGTGTGGGAGGGTGCGCACCCCCCGTGCCTGAGCAGTGGGCCCTGACCACGCTGCCCACAGACCCTCAAGCCATGCTTTTACAGAAGGCTCTGCCCCATCCAGGATGTCTGAGAGGACACATACTGAAATTCTATCACTTAATAGGGCTTACAATTACTCACAATCCAGTTCAGGGATGAACAGAGGAGCCTCAGCTGCCAGGTTCTCCTGCTCCTCCCTCTGTCTATCTTGCTGCTAATCAGTTCTGGATGTCGTACTTCCCTCGGGTGGTAGACTAGCTGCAGCAATGGGGACAGACACAGCCACGGGGAACTCTGGTAGCTTAGGAGTAGGGGGTGTGGTGTTAATGCTAGTTGTTTGGGGGTGGGATCAGCCCCTGAACATCCTCTCAGCACCATCCTTTCAGTACCATCCTCACAAGCTCTTACCATCAATGTTGCAATTGTGTTTCATTCTGCTTGCTTTAACATGTTTTTATCTATGATAATCTTAACAACCTTATAGTCATGTGTAATGTATCACAGCAAGAAGCCAGGAGGCATTCAAAAAGTGGCATTCAAAGACAAGGTCCAAATTATAGGCAGTGCAGACAACACAGGTGCGAAGGGGATGGGCAGCTGGGCAAAAGCCCACCATGGAGAGGAAACAACTCAACGGTGGGGAACGGGTGTGGTCCCCAGTACGGGATATGCTTGGAGCAAACTTCCAATACTTATACAGCCCATAATCTACCTCCTTCCTTTCTCCAGGTTGAATCCCACCCACACTGCCCACTGGCGCACTTCTACAGAGAGGTCCTTCAGTGTGGACCACAGCAACATGTGACCCCTGAATTGCCCTGCCACCCTGAAGCCTGAATCTGCCCATGGAATTAATGTCTGGACAATGGTTTTGCCTAAACTGCAACTGAACCACTTTGGACACTGTACCCAGCAACCCTCAGCTGCAACAGCCTCCTAACTGTGACTGGTTCCCTACGGTGCTCTCTCCTAGAGACTTTCCAAAGCTGGGCCCCTCCCATGCAGACCTCAGGTTCCTTTAGGTTGTAGACATATCTGAGGAAAAAATACATCACAATGAGAACATCAGGGCATCAATTCCCACTCACGTCTCTCTCACGCCTTCTTCTACCCCAGAAGCAGTCTCAGCTCAGTGCTGGTGTGCCTGGGCCCCCTCCCTCACAGTTGTTGATCTCACTTTGTAACAAGACAACCAGTCTCCAGCTCAGGGCTTCCATCTGCATCAATAACTAGGAAAAGGTAATAATATTGTCTTGTTTTCATTGTATTTATACAATGGATACAAAGATACATATGCACTTTTATTATCTATTTATAGCTATGATATTGATATTGACATTAATTTTCCCTTTAATTTTCAACATCTTTTTAAAAATAAATGAATTTAACTTCTAGAAAAAGTGAGTAAAATGGTTGAAAAGTATAAGAACATAGATAGGGAAGAAATTGCAAAGGCCCCTGAATCACTGAAGTTTCAAGGGCAGGCTCCTAAGACGTGGCTCTCCGCCCTGCCTCTCCCTGTTCTCTAGCTCCAACTCTGTTCCTGGGGGTCCTATCCGGGGGCAGCCAGCATGAGCTGGGGCACCTTAAGTCATTCATATTTGATTCTTTTCTTTTTTCATAATTGTTTTCATCAGTGTTTGTCTTTCACCCCATTTCCCCATTACAGGGTGAGCTCCTTGAGGGCAAACACAATGTCACTGCTTTCTTTCCAACTGGCTGGCAGCTGCCAGCGCCAGGATTAGGTGCACAGTGGGTGTCCGATGGATGCCGCTGCCCCACATTTAACACTCAGGCAACACCAACATCCCCACTCACACCAGGCTCTGGAAAAATAGGCCATCTATTTGGCAAAGGCGACAGGATTCACCAGGACAGAATCTGTGAATGGTGTAAATTAGCAACAACAACAAAAACCTCAACTCAGCCTTTTGGAAAAATTACCACTTTGTTGCAAAGATGCCAGAATGTCTGGAAATGGCTAAAACCTGGGGATTTTCCATAGATTAGTCATGTGGTTTAAATAATTAGAACTGATGGCCCAGTATGAGACTGCCCCCAGTGAAACACGAACAAGTTCCAGGCTAAGTTCAGTCATGTGTAAAGAGTTGAAGCTTCTCATTCTGACAGGAAGGAATTAAAAGATGGAAGAAATCAAGAAAGAACCTGCAGCCAGGAGAGAAGAGAAAATGCACGTATTATATGGTCTGTGGCTAGAGAAATGTGTGCAGGAAACTCAGGCAACATGGTGAATATATTTGCAATTTTACAGAAAGAGCCCAGTCTATCTCACAGGCACTTGGGGTATTTGTTTTAATAACATTCTAAGTGAAAGCCTTCTCTCTGGTAATAGAATTTCTTTCCATTTTTATGAAGTCAAAATTTCAAAAATAAGCTAAAGCAAGAGAATCCAATTTCCTATAATAAGGTTTTGTTTCTAGTCACTTATAAATGTGAAATCATGGGGCTTTGGGCACCAGAAGGCATATGTCGATCATGGAAATGAAATAAAAATAAAATAAAATCTTAGAAACCCACTCATAAATATTGACCTTCCCCTTTTCCCTGCCTCCAGCTCCCACCTAAAACTTCACACGTGTGCGCCCACACATGCGCACACACACACTCACACGCCAGGGAGAAATAACAACACCGGCTTTCAGAGGCGGTGCGAGACGGACTATGAACTGACCTGTTCTCTAGCTAGAACCCATTTGTTCAATACATCCATCACCTCTGGATGGAAGTCCACAGCGTTCGATACTGCTGCCAAAACGCCCAAATGCAGAAGTGGTCAGGAATACCACGTGGTCCCAAGTCACCCGCTGGAGGCTGCGAGTTGTCAGAGCCCTCTGACCATGGCCACCCGAAGGACACGCCGTGTAAGTTCCAACTCATCTTTCAACAGCAATAGGTTGAGTCAGTGGCACAACTTCCCCATGTCTCTTCCACTGTCAGTCCAACTAAACCTTGTACTCTGTATCCTTTTTAGGGTGTCAGTTTGTCCAGAATATTGCCAAGAAATGTCTGTGAAGCTTTAGTTTCATCCATTCTCCCCAGTTTCTCTTGTTCCTGAAATACCAAAGGTATGACTCCCAGTTCCTTTTTATATGTATTTGAAATTTTCATCATCCTGAGCTATGAAGAGAAGCCACCCCTCCCTTCTTCCTCTCATCTCTGCATCTCTTTCAGACATCCAGTCTGCCTATTTCCAGGACACAAAACTAATTTTGCACCCTCATCCTATGAAGCTGCATGCCTTCTTCTATATTAACTGCCAATCAGTTTCCCTGCACAGGAATAGGAATCAGTTGTACAAACTGGGCCAGTCTTTCGTCATTTTCCCGGCCAGACCACCTCTTCCTCCTCTTCCTCCAGCCTGCCTCCTCCCTCTTAGAGTTTGTCCTGCCTATACAATGCACCCAAGCTTTGGACGTGCTTCACACACACACAAGAGAAATTTATATTTGCCCCCAGAAGCATAGACTAAATCTCTGTAACTTTTTCCACTTTTTCATGAATCCTTTTATCCCTCTTCTTTTCACATAGGAACAATCTAGAGACACTTATTCAAATAAGAAGTTTTCCTAGTGACATTATTTTTTTATTTGGAATTTGATTGTCCCTACAAAGGGGTCGCTGCAAGGGTTAAAGGGAATATCACTATTTGGGATGTTTACACTCCTGTTCATATACCTAGAGTGCCACAGAGATAGTTGAGGTTTATAGTCCTCCAGACCTGGGTTTAAATCCCAGCTCCGCCAAGACCTTCAGGCACCATCACTGATCCTTCTGAGCTTCAGTTATCTTATCCAAATAAAACAGTGGACATAATAACAGCTACTTCAGTGAACTGGTACAAAAAATTAAATGAAATAAGGTCCTTTGCCCAGTGCCTGGATTATGTAAGTTCTCAATAATGCCAGTGAAATAATATAAATGATAATTTTATTGTTGTTATTATTGCAACTAGTAGTAGTAGCAGTATTGCTATTATTTGAAGTTGGAAGACCTGGCTTCCAAACTTACTGTCCTAGAACAGATCTTTGAATGCTATTTTCTGCTCTGCAATAGAGCATGAGGGTTAAAACTGCGAATTCCAATTCTAACTCCTCCTCCTCCATGTAGTAGTCACACAATGTTGATCAAGCTACTCTGCCATTGTGAGACTCAGCTTCTTCATCTATAAAATGCAGGTGATAATGGCAGCTATTTGAAAGGTCCATTATAATTATTAAATAAGTTGATGTACATAAAGTGTTTTAAAATGCTTGGCACATAATAAGTGCTAGAGAAATGTGTTTAAAATCAGTAATAGGATATGTTGACATCCACCATGCAGATTAGAGAGAAGAGTGGGGATAATGCATGAAATGTGCCCATCCCGTCATGCTGTCTGGCGTTAGCGGTTCTTAAGTCAGGATGTAGCTTAGAATTACTTGGAGATATTTTAATACAACTAGTGCCTCCATCTCACCCCAGACCAATTACATCAGCATCTCCAGTAGTGGGGCCAGCACATTTTTAAAAGCTCTTCCTTATTATTTTAATGTGCAGCCAGGCTGAAAAATCATGTGTCTAACCACATAGTTAACTCAATAAAAGGTAGTTATTACTACTCTCTATCTATATGCACACATGTATCCAAACCTATGCATAAATTCAGTACCTCATAAAAATATTCTGGAGTTTTTCTGCATAAACCCACACTTTAACCAACAAAATATTCACTTACTAAGCAAAGGCATCTGCCAAAGAACAGTGAGAACAAGCTTATAGAAATAAAAGAAAGCTTTGGTAGCCACAGAAATGCTTTGTATCTTGTCAAGGCTCAATGGCTGTTTGCTAAACTGAGTCCACACTATGTCAACTGACAGACTTCCGCCTCTGGGAATGTACCCCAAGGATCCTGGAACACCAATACAAAATGTATATGCACCCCTATATTTATAGCAGTGAATTTACAATCGCCAAGATTTGGAAACAGCCTAAATTCCCATCAGTAGATGAGTGGATAAAAAAAGCTGTGGAATATTTACACAATGGAATACTACACAGCAGTAAAAAAAGAAGAAACTCATGTTTTGCAACAGCATGGATGGACCTGGAGAAAATTATGCTAAGTGAGTTAAGCCAGTCGGTGAAAGAAAAATACCACGTGATCTCATGTGTATGTGGAATCTAATGAACACAATAAACTAATGAACAAAATAATAACAGATACATAAAACAGATTGACAACTGCCAGAAAGGAGGCAGGTGGGGAGGAGCAGGATGAAAGATGGTGAAGGGGTTAACCAAAGGACATTTATGCACAACACATGGACATGGACAACAATATGAGGATTGGCTTGGGGAGGGGAGAGGGTGGAGCTGGGTAAGAGAGGGGAAGGAGAGGAAAACTGGAACAACTGTCAACAGCATAAACAATAAAAATAAAATAAAATAATGATATTCTTAAAGATGACCCTGATGATCTTCCAAAAATAATTTTAAAATATTACATGTACTTTATCTAAGAAGGTAGAATAATTATATTTTAGGAAAACATTATTTAATATTTTAGCCTTTTAAGTTTTGTGGACATTTTGTTAATGCAGTCAACCCCATTTCCCAGCTTCATCAGATTAAGGTGGTGGGCATGGACTTTGCAGAGCAGGAGGTCAACTTTCGCTTCACCTTACTCCCGGAGAAGGAAAGCTGAGTATGGGGGCTCCTTATTCCCCACAGTTTCCTAGAAAAGTTCTGCCTGCCAGTGTTCTCTGCCTTCCCCTGAGCCTGCCTGGGAGTTAACTCATCTCCATTGTAGGCAGAGGCAAGTCCCAGGAGGACCTACATACTGGTAGCTTCCATTTAGGGTCACTGCTCTTTAGTGACATGCTAGTTCAAATGCTATTTTTAAAGTCTCTTAGGGGAGTCTATTATGGTACCCATCCAGAAGCCACTTACTCCTTCCTCCCTAGTTTACAGAATTCCAGTTTTGTTTAGGTTGCAAAGTACACTATTTCAAGGGTTAACTTGTGTTTGCTCTTAAGTTGATCATGGTAACCATTTGTTAGTGAGTGACCTAGTAGTGGGCAAAATGTCCAGGTCTGGCTAATAAGGGGAAGTCTGCTTGAGAGGACATTGAAAAAGTATATACCTTGATTAAAAAAAAATAGGGATGTTCAAAAATGGAACAGCTACTTTGTTTCTTTCCTTGAGTGTGGTTGTGTATGGATATTTTGAGACTAGGAGGGGAAACAGTTCCTAAATGCAGAGATTGGAAGAGCAGATGAATGGCAAGAGCCTGGATCCATGATGAGATTTTCAAGATGTTGAATCAACTTTGTAGACATCTACCTTCTCACCTCCTGTTATGTAAAATAATTGAATACTTTACTGCTTAATCCAGCATTATGTGGGTGTCTATTATGTGTAATCAAAAGGATATAAACTGGTACATCTACCAATTTCAAGATACATAGTTCTTTCTAGGTTAGGGCTTTCTAATAGCATCAGTTAGAATTAGGTTTAGCTATATATAAGCACCTTATATATAAGCAGGTGAAACAAGCAGAAGTGAAAGAAGTTCAGAGGTAAGGACTGCAGAGATAGTATGATGGTTCCACAATAATCAAGGACCTCAGGTTTATTCTACCATTCTGCACCATTATTCTTAAGCTGCCATTCTCAAGATCACCTCATGTTCTGAGGTGGCTGCTGGAGCTCCTGCCTTTACAATCACATTCCAGGACAAATGAAGGGGAAAGTATGGAAACTCAAGAAGGAGAATACCCTAACGAATGTCCTAAAACACATGCCCTAGAAGTGCCAAATAACACTCTGTTTATATCTCATTGACTAAAACTAGGTCATGTGGTCACAACTTATTGCAAAGAAGTCTGAGAAAAATCTTCTAGCTGGATACATTGTTGTGGGATTCCATTTTAAGACAATGGAGTAAAATGGACATTAGAAAGACAATTAGAAATCCCTGTTACACGGAGTTGTCCTCAAGTAATCTCTGGCTATTATTCCATTAACCAAAGTGGCAGAAGATGCTTTGTGCAGTTTGTCCAAAGAGCTGGGCTGCACATGGTACGGTCAGTGCATCACACGTCTCTGACGGAATCAAATGTATGTACTTTTTAAGAACTCACTTTGAAATAGGTAGCACATTTTAAAATGAAATCATGGTTACGTGGAACACAGATTAAAAACCAGTGAAATGGATCACTAGTGACCCGCAGGTTTTCCCAGAAGATTCTGGAACTTTCTTTTCCAGGAGCAGTTGGAATTTGAGACAGAGAAACCATTCAGAAAAAAGAAATAGCACTGGGTATCTCAACCATAACTTATGAAAGAATGAGTTTTTAAACTTTAATTTTAATGTATTAGCTCATGGGAAATAACTAGTGTAGTTACTTGTGTACCAACAAAACATATTTTGAAGAAAAACTTAGGATAAAATATTTTCTGCTACCGTTGGCTGATTAAATAATATTCTCAGCATGAACAGCAAGTTACTTAAAAACACAACTTTTACTGCTCTTTATGCATGTAAACGACTGTTTCTCAAATCTGTGGTAACAAGGAAAATACATCTGTAATGAATTGGATACTGAAACTGATGAAAGACTGTGACATTAAGTTCTAATTTCAAATATTATGAAGCATCAAAACAGACCCATTTTCCCTCAATAAACTTTACATGAAATAGCTGTTACACATTTGGACTCACAAAATAAATTTATGCTGATGAATTACTGCATTGACTATTCAATATCATGGAATCCCAAGTAAGATTTAATTTGAAAACAGAATTCTGTTTTTAAGAAATATTTGGAAGCAACTGCAAAAAAAATTGTTTGAAAGCTAATGACAGTCAACCCAAATGTGGCTTGTATTTCTCTGAGTTCCAACCCCAAACACTGAAAATAAGCATCACAAATCTTATAATTGGATGAAAACCTTACCCGCAGCCACATCCTAATTTGTGACCAGATATGATTTGACAGCACATCTCAGACCATACGCTTGGATTGTAATATCCTGCCCCCACAAATCACCAGCACTACACAATTTCAGGCTGAACTGACAACAGGGACTTTCCCTCTAATTCCCCACCCAAACACCCCAAGGAACCAGATGTGTGTCTCTAAATCTAAATCTATTGCCTCACTGTTATCTATCCTCCTAATTGCATCTACCAGGTTGGCCGCGCCCAGGGCAGCATCCTCCCAGGCCTTCTCCCAGGCTTGCAAGCACAGGTTCTTGGACAATGCCCCCTTCTTAACGTTCACATTTCCCTATCGATACTCACTATCTCATTGCTTGCTGATTGCTAAAGGTTCTCATGCTTCCTCTTATTAAAAAGTGTTATTATATCCTAAGATTAAGAAATGTTGTTTGTACAGCAGACATGGAATCTGAATTCTCCCTGTGGTTTTCAGTCCTGCCTCAAAGAAGCATAAGCCAGGAGACCCTCCCCTCCCCACAGCAGCTCTCTTATATTTGTCTTATGTATCCAGTTTTCACATAGAATGTCATCTCAACAAAAGCTACACACTAATCTGCAAAAACTTTGAAAACCACAGCTCCCCTCAGAAGTGGCTTGAGGGAGGGTGGGTCAGTGCTGGCTCTTCCTGACACACAGAAAGTGCCCAGCGCTCACACACACCAGCTGTGGGAATCAGTACACCCCTCTCTTTCTCTAAAACCAGAGGGGCCACCTGTTTCTCATCTTCTGGATTTGAAAGAATAGTTCTGGGTTCATGTTGTCCATAACCCAGTGACTGGATTTTATGGACTTGGAAAACTATTTTAATGCAGGCTTTACTCTTTTTAACTGCACATTATTTTTAAGAAATCAGTCTCAGCAGAAACCCCTTGATCATTCCAGCTGCATGTCTTGGACATCTCACGTCTCTCTTTGGGACTGGCATCAGCAGCCAGGCGTGGACCCACCATGCCGCCCTTCCTGTTCCATTTGGTGGTGTTCTGCCCCCGCAGCACGTCGTCCTGCACAACCTTCTGTGCATCTTCATGTTCTTGGGAGCAGGCATGTAGCCCAGGAATTACGTACAGCAGCCCTGGCATCACACTGCCGGAGATTAATGCCCACTTGCCCTTACCTGCTGTGTGATCCTGAGCAAAGTAGCGAAGTGAAGATGTAAAATATCCCCACTTCTTCAGAGAGTGTGGTAAGAAAGCAACTTGGGAGAATGGCTCAGTCTGTGTCTGGGAATGCTTAGTCCACATTAGCTAATGTGACAAGTGAAACTAGTGTCTGTGCCTCCACCAAACACAAGCTGTCTGGATCACAAGCTGCCTGAAGGCAGGGACCAGTGGCTCTTAGGATTGTGAAGACCCTGTGCTGAACAAATGAATGGATGGTTCCATAAATCCCACACTCTCCTACTGACCGTGGGCCATCAGAAAGTGAGTGCACTGTGCTGCCAGGTTGGTCTATTCCATATCCAGGTTCCCTCTGTTCCAGCCACCTCAGCACATGGCATCTTGGCTGCCTCAGATGTTAAATGATGAATGTAACATGTAGCAAGGTGACCACGAGGATACAATGGGGTCACTCTGGAGTGTCAGAGTGCACTTGAGTAGTGCCCCCTCCTCCGCCTCAGGGAAGGTCATCGGGAGTACAGTCCAGCAAACACAGGGTGCTTTGGGAAGGAAGCAGGTGTGTTCTTAGCACAACACAGCCTGGGTTACAGTTCTCAGGGAATAGAGTAAAAAGTACATAAATAGGTCATATGTGACAACATGGGTAGACCTAGAGGGTATTGTGCTAAGTGAAGTAAGTCAGACAGAGAAACACAAATACCATGGGATTTCACTTCTATGTGGAATCTAAAGAACAAAATAAAAGAACAAACAAAACGGAAACAGACTCATGGATAAAGAGAACAGACTGATGGTTGCCAGAGGGGAGGGAGGTTGGGGCACTGGGTGAAAAAGGTGAAGGGATTAAGATATACAAACTGGCAGTTACAAAACAGTCATGAGGATGTAAAGTACAGTATAAGGAATGTAGTCAATGATATTGTAATGATATCATTGATTATATCATGATATCAATGATAATGATATGGTATGCACAGTGCCAGGTGAGTACTTGAATTATTGGGGGAATCACTTTGTAAACTATATAATTGTCTAACCACTATACTGTACACCTGAAACTAATATAAAATAATACTGAATGCCAACTGTAATTGAAAAATAAAATTTAAAAAAAGATTATGAAAATAAAACAGAAAAAAAAACAATGTGACTAGAAGGTCTGTAAAGGATAGTCATCTTTAAGCTGTGAGGTTTGCTGCATTTTAACATTTTATTTTTTAAAAGACTTTATTTATTTTTAGAGAGAGGGGAAGGGAAGGCAAAAGAGAGGGAGAGAAACTTTGATATGCAAGAGAAACATCCATTAGCTGCCTCTCACAGGCCCCCATCCAAGGCATGTGCCTTGATCGGGAATTGAACCAGTGAACTTTCCGTCTGTGGAACGACACCCAAACCAATGAGCTACACCAGTCAGGGCTGCATTTTATCATTTTAGTTTATAACAAGCTGCAGCCAGTGTGGAAGTTCTTTTTTCAACCTCCCCACCCCCTAAAGGATCAGCACTCACCATCCTCTTTCCCAGCCCCCAAGCTGGGAGACCCTAAAAGAATGCTTTACTGTGGGCACCATGTGGCAGCAGCAACCACGGAGGAGAAATGCCTCAGCAGTAAGTGGGTATCCAAGGCTGAGAAAGTGCCAGATGCAAGAGAGAATTTGGAACTTGATGGTTTCTGAGAGAGGGCAGACAGTCCCAGAAGCTTGGGGCGGAAGAGAGGGTGAAATGCAGAGGGACGTTGGGGCTGTGACAGCCATGGAGAAGCCACAAAGGTCTCCTTTCAAGAATTGCTCTGCAGCTGTGAGAAGAGCTCAACAGCTGATGGCCCCCAGCTGTTAGCACCTTCAGGCTCTATCTCAGCTCTTTTGCTGAAACCACAGTCTCCCCAGGAATCTACCAGCCAGTGACTAACAACAGCAAGGGAATGTGATCATTTCCACCCAAAGCAGGACCTCCCCCACCCCCGCCAAGTGGGCATCTCAGTTCCAGGCCCTCTGTTGGGTTGGCTGAGATTGGTCAGATCTGCACCACCGCCTGAAGCTCATTCAGCACAATCCTGCTCTTCTTTCCCCTTTCATCCTTCACAGATATTACCTCCACCTTCCCCAAACCCGCCCCCGAAACTCTTGTACTCCTAACTCATTCTCAGCATCTGCTTTCTGGAGGATCCAACTGACCAGGAAAGGAAGACGCATCATTAAGAAAAGAAATAGGATACTCCTGGAAGGCTCATGAGAGGCCCGAAGAGCATCTACACTGGACTCCCTAAAGCAGTTAGGTCCTGCTTCTCTGCCCTGTGCCAGGTGGTTAGGTGGGAAGATTTGGGGATTAGAGGGCAATGCTCAACTTTAAATACCCCTCACTCCCCACCATGATTTTTTTAAACATATCATCTGAACCCTTGTCTAGAGAACCACTGAAATCTTCTGGCATGTTTATGTTGGCATCGGGGAATAGCAGGGGAACTGCTGCCTACCACAAGGTCCCTGGCAGGCACAGAAATATCACAACTGACAGCTCCTGGTTGTTATATGGATCCTCTATTGCAAACAATTTCATAAGCTATGGCTATGCCTCACCCCAGCAATAGCTGAAGACATAATGGAGAGAAAAGAGAAGGAGCTACTTCAGAAATGTCTGTATGTGAATTATATAGCTCAGTGTCCTGCAAACAGATGATGTTCAACAACTTGTAGTGACTTATTTTATCCTTAAATTGGCCTGACCTTATTCTTGCAAGCTGATTTTCTAACCTATGTTTGAATTAGACTCTCCTGAATATAACAGGGCTCCCATATAACAATGATTTAATTTAAAAGTTTATTTTCTCAATCTCCTAAAAGATATCCAGAATTGGTACAGTACTCCATGATCAGCAAGAACCCAGAATGTGTACCTTTTTGCTCTGTAATCTTTATCTTATAGTTTCCAATGTCAAGATAACCTCATGGTCATAAGATGACCACTGCAGCTCTAGCCATCACATCAATGATCATGCAGCAGAAAAGAGAAGAAAGACAAGGACAAAAAAGTATGTGTTTATGACTTCATTGGGCCTTTTCAAAGAACTCCTGGGAGTTCCAGTTTCACCCCAAAACTTATGCTTATACCTTATTGACTAATTTTGCTACAAAAGAAGCTGGGAAATGTAGTTTTGTAAATAAATATATTACTATATCAAATAAAGTGGGGGATTTCTATGAAAAAAAAAAGGAATACGATAGTAATTTGTAGACAATGAGCAGTCTCTGCACACCTTAACTTTAAGCTGGTTTTCTCACAATTTCTCACCCAAAACAGGTCATCCCAGGACAGGACTGCACTGACCCTGTGCATCCTGCACCATCTTCTCCAGCTGCCCAAATCCAATCCCTATCCGAGGTTTCTCCATGAAGCCTTTCATGACAACTCAGGCCCAGTAACCACTTGTTCTTTTATGTGTTTGGGGAAGTTGTTCAGTTGGCTATGATTTAACTTTTCATTTATAAATTCTATGCCCCTTATCAAAATAGATTATCATTATCTCACAAATCAACAGCATGATGTTAGGCACAACTTGAGCTGCTGCATGAACCATGGGCTAGACTAATTTAATTCTAAAGCATTTCTAACTCATTTCTTCTAAATACATGTAGATGTTGGATTATTTTTCCCTTGCATTGCATTCAATGACTTCTTTTAAATCTTCACTGAGTTGCATGGTCTTTCTCCTGCTTATTCCCATTATTTAGCATTTTATGTCACCAAGGGAATTTGGGTATCACATATCCTAGAGCTTACACTGTGTATGTGCCCTGCATTTAAGCAGATGCTCTAACAGACATAGGTTCCTAACCTACCTTTGTGTAGGAGATGGAGAGGCTCTCAGCTTGCACCAAACTGTGCTAGCTGCCTACCCTATATCTCTTCCTTTTACCCACTAACAAAATTTGATTTAAGATACAGGGGGACTGGGAGAAGGTGATGTTCCTAGCAAAAAACAAACAAACAAACAAACAAAAAAACCCACCCATTTTCTCAAACCCCTTGCAGGCATAAGGGGCCAAGTAATACAGCTCTAGCCAATACAATATGTAGGTGACTCTGTGGCATAATCCTAGCCAAGGAGATGGCTGGCTGGCCATGTGACATAGTCCTAGCCAAAGAGATGTACAGGTGGCCATGATGTGAATGCTCTAGCCTATGAAATGGATGGCTGGGCATGTGACACAGTTCTAGCCAATGGAACACAAATGGGAACTGTTAGATGATTCCTCTGAAAAAGCTCATTTAATTCATTGGCACTCACATTTTTGCCTTTTACCCTTCCCCCCCTCCTCAATTATAAAATACATATATATGCAAATATAAGAGTGGTTAAACAGAAAGGCAAGCAACTGGCCCCTGACAGCACAGTGGACCTACAGCCTGGACTGGCTGCCTTCCAACTTCACTAGCAACTCTTGCATAGGTCCCTGTAACCCTCAACAGGAAGCAGTCCTAACCAGCACCCCACTGGAAGGGTTGTCCCAGCAGCTAAATGTTCTACCTAAGTAGGAAGTTACTTTTGGGCTTGGACACTCACCTAGCACAGACATCCCAGAGCTTTGTTCCCTTACTGGAATTTGTGTCTGCATTGGACACTATGCTACTATTGCCAGGACTTCCTCAGATACTGTAATTTCTGTTCCCTTCAACATGGCATAATGGACACTAAGTTTTCATCATTAGTAGTGTCCAAAATGTCAACAACTTATGGGTTTTCATAAAATCTTCAAATACATGGAGGGAGAACAGTAAACCATACATCACCCATAATGTAACGAAGGGAAAGTTGCTGAAAATGAGATGCTATCCCAATTACTGCATTTATCAAGGCATGGTTTTAACCTCCATGTGATGTGTTTTTAAAGTGGCTCTTTTTCTTTACATGATGTTTAATCCAACTCTACTATATTCAGAATACAATATAGTATAAATATTTCAGCCTCACTAAATTCTGAGAAATATTCTTTTTCTTAATTATTGTAAGTAGGTGCAAAGAAAACAGAGTTGGCTCTTCAACTATCAGAAAAATTCAACTCTTCCTTAGTCAGAGTTTTGCCAAGCATGATGGCATGACAAACCAATGGTCTCCATTTTCCCAGGATTAAGGGGTTGTCAGGATACAGAAATCTACTGCTGTGACAAGGGAAGTCCCAGGAATATAATAGTCCTGCTACTCGCCTAACCTCTCAAAAAAAAAAAAAAAAAAAAAAAAAAAAACCAAACAGGGAACAAGCAAAAAGGGCCACTGCTCCCTTAACTACAATCCACCCCTGTGGCCCTGTTCTGTAGGTCTGTGACATCTGTCCAATGGGCATGTTTCACAAGCCCAGGTGTCTGTTATATCACTCATGTTCCAGGCACTGGTCTAGGTCCAGGAGATACAATGATGAATAAGACATTGCCTTCCTGCAACATCAGTTTTAGCAGGGAAGATAGATCATGAACATGTGAAAACAATGTGGACAGTATAACTTCAGAGAGCTAAGAGTGATGAAAAACACTAGAACAGGAGAAAAGCACACTGAAGAGGGCCAGCAAGAGTGAAGGCCCCACCATTTTATTAAAGCCCTGACCCTCCCCTTGGCTGGTAAGGGGAGAGAGGATTAGGGACAACTGTGGACAAGGACACACACACTCTGAAGCCTGACTCCCTTCTAAGCAGCACTCCAGGAATCTGGACCCCCACTGCCCTGCCCAAATAGGCCAATCCTGCAGCTAGGGTCTGTACGGGGGGTGAATCGCTATACAGGTGGGTGTACCTCTAAGCTTGAGGAGTAGTCCAAGTGCTGTGCAGGTGGAAGGGGTGAAGGCCCCTTGGGAGTGTGAAAATTGAAGATGGGAAGAAAACAATGGTGGTCTCTGGTCATGGGTCAGTGGTTCGGTCTCCTCATGCTGCTATGTTCTGCGGCAAAACTCCAAAAACTCTGAAATTTCTAAACATGAACGTGGCCTTCCTATTTTGTCAGGGTATAAAGTTAGAATATATTTTCTTCAACAGTTTACTAGCTTGATACACACACTTATGTATGTCATGTACACATACATGTACACAGGAGTTGTATATGTGCATCCACATATATACACATAAAGGCAGAGACATGTGTGTGTCTGTGTGCACGTGTACACATACACACACATATCTTGGAACAAAAAGGGTAACAGCTGATTCTGTGCTCATCCTCTAGTCTCAGAAATACCTGAGGATTTGACTCTAGGTAAATATTACCTCAGGGAATCATTAGGAGAATGTCTGTAATAGATCCAAGACAAATGGAATGTAGCAGAGGATGGTGCACCATTCCAAGCACCTGTACCACATTATGGAGACTTTATGGAGAAGTGAGGAGCCAATGTTGATGAGCTACAGCTGCAGCAGGGAAGCAGCACGCCTCACAGAGCCTTGGAGGTCCCTGAGATGGTCCAGGGAGGTGGACTCTGAGAGTGAGGTATGCTTGCAAGAAGTTTTTGTGAGAGCTGTTCCCCGAGACCCACAGCTATGAGGTAGTAAAGGCAGGGGGATTAGGTAGAGAGAGAAAGTGATTGTGATTTGTTTACAAAAGGGGACTCTGCTGATCTCCTAGGAAGGGGGAAGGTATGGTCCATCAGCTATTTCCCATGTTTGGGTGACTTCTTTCTCTTTTTTTTTCTATCTCCTTATTTGGTTATTTTATTTATTTTTATTTTTTAATGAAAGCTTAATTTGTATTTATTTATTTATTTATTATTTTTTATTTTTATTCAGTTACAATTGTCTGCATTTTCTCTCCATCCCTCCACCCCACCCCAGCCAATCCCACCTCCCTCCCCAACCTTTACCCTCCCCCTTGATTTTGTCCTTGTATCCTTTATAGTAGCTCCTGTAGACCCCTCTCCCCCCTATACCCTCCCCACTCCCCTCTGGCTATTGTTACATTGTTCTTAATTTCAATGTCTCTGGTTATATTTTGTTTGCTTTTTTCTTCTGTTGATAGTTTTCCACAGTGACCGCACCAGTCTGCATTCCCACCAACAATGCACTAGGAAAGGAATAAACAAATGGGACCTCATCAAAATAAAAAGCTTCTGCATGGCTAAAGAAAACAGCATTAAAATGAAAAGAGAACCAACAGTATGGGAAAACATATTTGCCAATGATACCTCAGACAAGGGCCTGATCTCCAAAATATATAAAGAACTCACACAACTGCACTCCAGGAAGACAAACAACCCAATTAAAAAATGGGCAAAGGACTTGAACAGACACTTCTCCAAGGAGGACATACAGAGGGCCCAGAGACATATGAAAAGATGCTCAGCATCACTAGCCATCAGAGAGATGCAAATTAAAACCACAATGAGGTACCATCTCACACCGGTCAAGAGTGGCCAACATAAACAAATCCACAAACAAATGTTGGAGAGGATGCGGAGAAATGGGTGACTTCTTAAAGAGACTCAGCAATAAATCTGTAAACTCAGCCAGCATCCCTGGGGCAAATAGTGGAGGAGGAAACAGGTGGAGTATCTGGGCAAGGCTCCTTAGAATCTACCACAGGGATCTGTGACTAGCTACTTACAAAGCTGAAAGAACCCCAAAGCTTAGAATTCTCTGTAGCCAAGGTGGTTCCTAACCTCCCAGCCCTGTCTCTTGTGACCACACACATTATGCTGTGTTGTTGCCTGTCCTTGATGCTCGTAAAGCCAATTGGGGCTTTTAAGTTTGACTATCAGTCTGAACCCAAGCCTACTGCTACTGGTCCACCAGCAAAAACAACCAAGGATCCCATCTGTACTCACACTCTAGGCCTGTAGAGGTCAGTGTGGGTGTGGGCAGCACAACATTCAATAAGGAGGCCAGTGTTGCCATGCCAGCACAGTGCAGGTCTCTAAGGAGATTACAATGAGAAGTGATATGTTCAAAGATTTCTTAAACAGGTCATGAAGAATATTGACTATAAAAGGAGGGGTTGCTAATTTGACTTCAGACCTCCTGTTTATCAAAAGGCAAGTGAGAAACTAGGAACAGATATTTGTAACACATGTGTCCAACCAAGAACTCATACAAAATAACTTCTATCAATTAATTTAAAAAGACAGGCATTCAAAAAAACTTTAATGACAGAAAATTTGATCAGTACTTCATCAAAGAGGCTATCTAAATGGCAAATAAACATATGAAAAATTGCTCATTATATTAGTCATCAGAAGAGTACATATAAAAATCATGAGATGCTGCTATATACCTACCAGAATGGCAAAAAAAAAATCAACATCAAGTGCTGACAAGGATGGAAAGTAATGAGAGCTCTCACACATTCTTGGTGGGAGGGTTAGTCAGTACCTCCACTTTTGAAAAGCTATTTGACAGTATCTAGTAAAGTAAACACATCTGTACCCTATGGTCCAATAATTCCTCTCCTGGAGATATCTAGATAGGTAGGTAGATAGATAGATAAATAGATAGATAGATAGATAGATAGATAGATAGATAGATATAGATAGATAATCTCCAACAGATTGTCCACAGTAGTGTTAGTCATAATAGCCAAAAACTAGAACCAAATGTCCTTCATCAGTGAAGTGGATAAATGAAAGTTAGTATGTTCACACAACGGAACACTGCAAAGCAAAACAACCAACTGCTAGTGTCAGCAACAACATGCATGGATCTCACTGACACTATGGTGAGCAGAAGCAGACACAAAGGAGGACATATTCAACTGCATTTTATGAAGTTTAAGAACAGGCACAATGGGTCTACAGTAATAGAGTTCAGAATACTTTTTTATCTCTGGAGAAGGGGCAGATATTGACTAAAAAGAACCTGCTGGAAATGCTTTATATCTTGATCTGTGCGTTTGCTTTACAGCTGTAAACATATGTAAAAATGTGTCCACCTGTGTATGTAAAATTTGGGCCCTCTAGGGTGTGATGTTTGTTATACCTCAAAAAAAGTTAACTACTTTTAATAACAAAAATGAGGAGGAGGAAGAGGAGAGGAGAAGAGAAAGAAGAGGAAAATGAAGAAGAAGAAAAGGAAAAGGAGGAGGAAAAAGAAGAGAAGGAAGAAGAAAGTTGCCAGCTGTGAACCCACCAGGAGAATTTCTGGCCAAGGGAACAGAAGGTGTCAAGTTCCCGAAGCAAGAACAAGCTTGGCATGGAGGGCAAGAGGAAGGCAAGCATGTAACATGCAAGGAAGGGAATGATACCTGATGAACCTGGGAGAGGACACTGGGCTGCTCAAGTATGGCCTTATGATTATAGAAGAGTCTGGATATTAATCTAAGGGCAATGACAAGCAGTTGGGCAGTTTTAAGTAGCAGGAGAGGGGGTCTCATTACCTGCTTTATGGACTTTTTCTAAAATCACTTTGGCTGCTTGGGAAAAAGGGATTGCATTATAAGGGGCAACATGCAAGCAGGGAGAGCATTCGTGAGACTACTGGAGTTAAAAATAATGACAGAAAAGGCTTTTAGAGGCAGACCTACTCTCAAGGATCAGAAGAAGCTCTTCATCTCCCATTTGACACTCAGAACCCCCTCTCACCCTGTCTCCTTGCCCTTTGACTATGGATTGGCTCTGCAGATCAGAGGGCAGGAGGAGACTGTGGTGGGTGTTCGTTCCCTTGACTCTCTCCTTGAAGCATTGCCACAGAACGGCTGAAGGGAATGGTTTCTGTCAATCAATCCTTTCCTAGAACTACGCAATCTAGATTCTAGTGACTCTCACCCCTGCAGACCTGCCTCCCCCTTTGTAAAGATTCCCTTTACTTAATTCTCCCAACTGCCCCATTGGAGTGGGTCATTGGTTTCCTGCTGAGTAAAAGGTCCACACAGTATTAAAACATAGATTATTGCTGGAAGTGTCAATAATCCAGAGGTCAAGAAAAGGATTACATATATCCCATGTGCCCCTAATAAAGCAAGGAAGTTTCTATTTTCAAAGGGTTGTCATCCAGAATGGTGGTATTGCATTTAAAGAGGCAAGACTCAGTTATCAGGAATATTAGCTCATATGCAACATTTCATTGTGAAACAAAGCTGAATAAATGAGTCTACTTACACACTTTTAAAGGCCTCTTATATTTTCCCCCAGTAGCAATTCTCACAACTAAAATTAATTATGCGTATTTTTATGCCTGTAAGATTCCTTATTATACTGTAAGTTCTGTGGAGACAGTCTGTGAAAATGGTCCATGAAGATTTCTGTCATAAAGCTCACTGTATCTCCAAACCTAGAGCAATACCTGGCTTAGAATTTAATAAATACATATCTTTGAAGGATGGAACTAAAGAAGGGAGGATAAGAGGAGAGAGGAAAGAGAAAAGAGTGTGGGACTTAGAATAGGAAGATGAGAATGGGGATCCCTGGTCCCCCAAATGCCAAAATATCATTAGCTGTGAGTTCATATGCATTTAAGTTCTCAGGGCTTCTGTTTCCATACACACACACACACACACACACACACACAATTGGGGTAAGAAATCCTTCCCTATCTAATGTTTGTGAAGATCAAATAAGGTAATGCTTACAAAAGTAAATGAAGCGGTAAATGAAGCAGCCGTCAAGTAGATGTTATTATGATAATAAAGGCATCCATAAGATGGGGCCTGGTTGTTATGCCAGCTTATATCGGGCAGGGAAATATATTACGATTTTTACAGTTTTCATTGCAGAACAATTCAGCTCAAGTGGCTGCAAATCTTGGAATCTGGTAATGTGCTTCTAGGTATTAAAGAATTCAGGCAGCCGTGTACAAAACATGACAGGATAACATGTGCCTTATTCTCCCTGGCTCCTGAAGCAGTAAAGTGGAGCGAGAGGCCAACAGCTGCAATCATTCCAGGCAGCTAGCTTCAGGAGCATTGACATGCAGTCAGCGCACCTTAGCTCCATCCCATCCAAACACCACTGTTGGGGGACGGCCCTGTGAGAGGGGACTGAAAAACTCCTGAGGAGCAGTGACTTGGCAAAAACAGGGAATGACTCCACTGGTGGAGTTAAGTCCTTGTGAAGGGGTTCTGAAGTGTTTAGTGTGTTTGATATCGTGTATGGCCATAATTCATATCTAAATAGAAGTAAGTCCTCCCGGTTGTATATAAACACTTATGTGTGATATACACATATATATTAATTGATTGATTTTTAAAAACTGTCTCATGCAGTTATGGAAGATGGCAAGTCCAAAATCTGCAGGGTGGGCCAGCAGGGTGGAGCCCAGGAGAGAGCCAAGTTGCAGTTCACTTCTGTGGGCCTGTCATTTGCCACAGCACCTCTTCTAACGCTATCTGCGGCTCTTGCTGGGACGTTCTTTATTCTTTCACTTAATAAAATTCTGTTTATTCTTCAAGGTCCTCCAATGTTATTTTTTAATGGTGTGTTCCCTAATAGTCGCTGACTTCCCTTTTCCCTAATCAGCATTAATCACTCCTACCTTTGGGTTCCCGGGGATTACTGTCCGTAGTCCCCTGTTGAGAGGCCTAAACATGACCTGACCTATTTTATACTTTTCTGTGTGCATGTTTCTCTTGCCTTCCCTCCTCCACAAAATCATAACCTCTTTGAGAATAAGGACTAGAATTTCCTCTTTGTTTTATTCCCAGCAGATAACACAGAGTCTAGTGTAGAATAGCTACATTTTTAGCATTTAGTTTGTGCATTTATTTATCATACAATAGATACATTTATTTGCAATATAATTAGTGCATTTATTTACCACCAATTTGGAGCAAAGCACTGTACTAATTATACATGCAATATCTCAAATACTTACAAAAACCTGAAAAAAGATATTATCCCCATTGTACAGATGAAGAAACTGAGGCTCAAAACAGGCTAACTTTTCACCTAAGACTACACAGTAGCCTAAATTCCAGCCCAAATCAATCTGATTTCAACTCAGGCTCCAAGCAATCAAATGCCTTATCCATAGCAAGCACAGAACATCTCTAAAACAAAGAGTGCACTCGCAAACAGAAGGGCATTGGCTGTTGACCCTTTCACTGTTCAGGGTTGGGGAATAAAAATAATCATTCTCTCTACCTCACCAAAACGAATACAAACACATGGATACACATTTGCCTTAAAAATTACACTAGAAGCAAAAATATCACATTTTCTCATTTTGTATTATTAAATAGGAAATGTTTTATGGATTAATGAAATTGAAGGATGAGTAGCTACTAAATCTAGCCATAAAAGGAGGCATTCTGGATCATAAAACATATTTTATTTACCTTGGCAGTTGTAGTTTAATTTTAAGTATTTATGATTTTACTTCATAGTAAATATGTCTAATTCATGAAAGCTAGGTAATATGGACCCAACTTTGAAAATTTGCTCAAGTTTTTCCCATTAAAGAGGAATGTAAATAGATCTTGTGCTAAGAATTGTGGTTTTTATGTAGTAAGGACCTGAAAATTATCCACGTCCCACTCCCCTGTAACGGCACGACCACACGAGTACTACCATTACTGTCACCAAGGCAACCACTTGATTTTGTGGAAGTGAATCAACTCACATATCCTGTATTATATATCATGTGAATGAGCAGGAAAAATGCAATGGGGAGTTATTATTATACAAAAATTTTTACCATTTGAGCTCGCTTTTAAAAGCCATCATGTGGTATATGTTTGGTAACCTAAAGAATTACACATTCTTGTGTCAACAGTGCTCTTTACTTTTAAAAGAAATAGTTGAGTCCCTTATAGAAAATCCCTTTTTCATATTATACATCTTATTTACACTTGAAGCTAGGGAAAGAGCAGTGGGATTTTAAGTGATTTAAATCTTAATAAAGACCACAGCTATGACTCTGGCACCAGCTGTGAGGGGACCTGATCTCTGGGTCCAATGTACTGTGGAACATTTAAAAAAAGAAAGCAGAGAACATAACCTTTGGCTTCCCTGAAAATCCTGAAAGGTCGGGCTGTGATTTAGGGTGACACAGTGGGGAATCATCAGGGAGGCTTCTGACTCTGCTTACTTTTTATGAGCAGTTGTTAGTCATATAAACCACCGGAGACCCTCCACATTACCTACTCCTTACTCACATCTTGGATACCAAAGAGGAGAGCCCCAGGACAGGGGAGAATTCTATTTTGAAAAACAATGAAAGTTAAAAGAAGAGAGGTTTTGAGATCTAGACATAGCAGATGAGAAGAGGAATACGAACAAGGGTGCTGGTTCTCCCTTGTCCTCATGACTTCATCTGAGATCTTTTCTGCTCTGAAATGCTTTAGAATTTCCGATCAAAGTTTCCCCATCAATACCTTAGGAATGTATCAAAAAGCTTCTCTTTGCATTTCACCTTTGACTTGTTATACAGACAAATTTCCTATCTGGGATCCAGGGACTAGGGCACTGAAGAGCCCTTTGCTATTATCAGAAGACCCTGGAGGCTGTTGGAGACTGTGGATCAAACTCTGTCCTGACGTAAAACCCTAATATGAAAGAACACAGAGGGAACAGGCAAAAGCTAAGTGTGTGCACTTAAGGCATCTCACCCAAACCCCAAGCAGACCCTTAACATTCTCAGGAGATACCCTTTCAAATTAAAAAATAAATGTTACTTTACATGTGGCTGTGCCAGAAGAACCATTTGGGCCAGACTTCATACTCTTCAGAACCTCTCAAATGTACCCACTGAAAGCCATCTTTGAAAGAGGCTCTGCACACAGTTAGTTACAGAGATACACCGATGAGGTTGGAAAGTGAAGGTGAGCACTTAGGATTTTTTGTCTAGTGCTTGGACTACAACAACCAACTTTAGTAAAAAATCGATAACATAAAATAAATCCTATGATTATCTTTCATTTTGACATTTGTTTTTAATTCTAAAACTTTAAGCTCTTAATGACTTAAGGACTTTTGACTTAACTTAATGACTTTTAATATTTTAATGACTTAACATCCTAGAAATTCAAAAGGTAAGAGTTGAGGAAGCAAGAAAGACCAAGAATGAGAGAGATAGAGAGAAAGTACATCACTTGCATGTCTGCTCAGACCCCATGGCACGGCATGTCCTACTTCATCTTGCCACAAAACCCTCACATGGTCCCTCCTCACTCTGAGACACAATGGACACCTCCCACCCTAGAATTCCCACAGTACTTCAGCACTTAGCTGTTTTGGTTCTTCAGACAAGTCAAAGAAACTTTGACTTCTGTGTTCATTCCCTTTAGCTTGGTAAAGTCCTACTCATGCTTTAAGGTCTAGCTCAGGAATCACCTCTTCCAAGAATTCTCATGCCCACCTCTTCTTGCCTCCCCTCCTCCATTCATTGTCCCCAGTGTGCTCCTTAAGCACCTTGGACACCCTTCTATCTTTTCCCTTGACACAACAGAAAGATGATCCATTTCCATATTGGTCTCACTGTATGGCAAGCTGCTCCGACTCAGGAATTCTGTTTTAAGCATCTTTCTGTACCCAGCAGCTAGAACAGTGCATGGTGCAGAGCTGGAACTCAATGAATGCTTGTTGAACTTCATGAACTACTTTGAATTAGTTATTCTAATTTCCATCTTATTTCTTTTGTCAGCCTCTCTGCTCCACAAGGCGGATAAGATGTATATCTGATCTCATGAATATCTCTAATATTTGGTGCATAACAAGACTTTATAAATATTTGTTGAATGAGTGAACAAATGTATCCTGACCTTAGCCTCCCACTACAAATTACAATGTACAGAATAAATGAGAACATAAAAATTCCATCTTTGGAAGAATTTTTCTTATTTACAACTGTATTTTATTTCTAAATTCACTGTCAAGAGGATACTGTAGATTTCCTTTCTTTCATTTTTGCCAGGAGAGAACATCTGTTGAGGCCTAAAAGGAAATATACCTGTGGAGTATGGCAGCAACTCAAGAGTTTTCCAGATGTTTTCAACAAACCTCTGCTTTTGAAGTGTCTAGAGAAAGTCATCAATGAGATGTAGCCCAGGCAGAATAAAAAAATTTTGCCAGTGTTTATTCATTCACACAGTGTGTCAATAAGCATTTATTGAGCATCTTCTCTGGGCCAGGTGAGGCTTTGTGCCAGGTGTCAGGGAAACAAAGATGGGTAACAGACAAACCCTGGCCCTGCAAGCCTTTGCAGCCTAGTGGGAAATTAACGACTCCAGTTCTGAGTGGTAAGTGCTGTGTTAGCAATGAACACTGGGTGTGACTAAAACCAAGGTAAAAGTTATTTGTCCTGGAAACTTCTCTTTACTTCCCTAATGGGCAAAACCAAGTGTGAGATTGTGGGCACCTATGACTGTGTGCAACTGGTGATCACCTTAACTGAGAAGGTGGTGGCACTAGGATGACCCTGGGGGAGCAGTGAGGCAGTAGTGAGGCAATTACAGAGAGATGTTTCCATTAGGATTTTGCTTTTCTGTTTATTGAGTATAGACCAGGGCTTCTCACATTTTCATTTGCATATGAATCATTTGAGAAGCCTGCCAAAAATGCAGATTCTCTGTCAGTGAGATTGAGGAAAGAGGGTTGAGGCTTTGCATTTCTAACAAGGTCCAAGGTGATGCTGATATGCTGGCTCATGTAGCACACTTTGAGTTGCAAGAACACAGAAAAAAAAAAAAAGCACTGGCTTTTGAAGACTAACAGACCTGGATATTAAATCCCCACTCTAATATTTACATCTGTGTGGCTCTTGGTGAATTACCTTTGCATCTTGATCTGGATCCAGTTTATAGCATTTGAAAAAAAAAAGATAATAAAGCCCACATCATAATGCTGCTGTGAGAATTAAATGAGAGTGTTTGGAATGCATACTCAATAATTATCAGCTATTACTAAGAGAATTTTTATTCTTTTCTCAAATGTGCTTGCAGATTATCAGAAAAAAAATTAAATCTTCCATATTCAAATAGAATCCTACCTCCTCTTGGTCATTATTCTCTATTTTCTCCATGTGGACCCATTGTCTATTTGGGATTTCTCTTGTATTCCCAGCACCTCTCAATTTAATATCAGATGCTATTCATGAACTAGATGGCTTGTTTATCTGGGTTATTAATGAAGTTGTTAAGTGAGACTGGAGGGGAAAGCCAGAAGCATTCTGCTCTCTGCCTCCCCATAAATCACCATCCTGAGCTAAAACAGCTTCTGCCACTTGTCAGTTCCTATCTTCCCACTCATCTCAATGAATTTGAATGAATTTCGTGATTAAAGTTTCATGAGATGCCAAATCAAACGTTCTCTAAGCTTCAAGGTCTAACACTTCAATAGCACTTGCTTTTGTCTTCTCATCCTCCAGTCTTATCACAAAAAAAACATGCTGGTGCACCTTGCAGGATAGGATTATTTTCATTGGACACCCCCACTGCTGCTTTTCCCACCTAGCTGTTATCTCCTCAGTGTTGAGCAGCTTGCTTTCAGCCTCAGCTCTCCACCTGACAGGTGACCAGCTGGGTCTGTGCATAATGTATGCCTTTTACCTTGGTAATAAATCTGGTGGCCATACGCCTGACAGCTTGCCCATGGCTCCAGTCACCTGCCCATTCATGCTGCTGAACCCAGGCTGGCATGTCCCCATCCCCCTGTCGCATACAACCTCCTCCACATACAACCATTTGCTCCCAGAGCCATGATAACAACTTTGCTATGAGTGTGACTGGCTTGGTTTCACATGTTCCACAACAAAGGGACAAGTGTCATTTCTTTTGAAAATGGAAATAAAGGTTTTCTGGCCTAGAATCTACTGGGCTTTCTGCCATTCAAATACATCTGCACATTAACATCATCAAATGAGTATTCCTTGGGCTTCTCTGAACAATTCAGTATCAAATGAGTTAACAGCCATGACCTCAAACTCTTGAAACTAATGGGACCCTACAGGAAAGATTAAAGAGATTTCAGAATCCACATCCAGAATGTTCCATATTGGCATCTTCTCAGCTCATTTCTTATAGGGAGCTCATCATTATCCTCATAAGGGAGAAACTAATATAGAGATAGGTCATTAGGTTTGCAGGTCTGCTACAGCATTCTTGAAAAAGAGATGTGTTATATGGAGAAAAAAGGTGGGATCTACAGAAGTAAGGCCAAGATGCAGTTTAAACGCTTGAAAAGGAAGGACTGTTAACTAGCAGACTTGTTCTTTCCTATTTGGGAGCCAAGAAGCTCAAGACTAAAAATGCCAAAAGTGTCCAAACTTCCTCTTTCTCTTACCTTTAAATTAAAAGGAGATACAAAATTGGAGTTTTTTCAAAATTTGACAATTTTGAATAGAAAGCATTTGCCAGGGCCTTTATTCTTTTCACACATTGCATTCTTTCACATATTGTCTTTCTTTCTCATATTGTCTTTCTCTTTCTCAATACACACACGCAACAGATACATCTGCTGTTCCCCCATCACCACCATCATCTACAGTCCCACTATCCTACACAATAGCCAAAAGTAGCTCTTCAAATTTAAATAAATTAAATTTTTTTAAGTTAAAATTCAGATCTTTGACCAACTAGCCATGTTTCAATAGCCACATGTGACCCATTACCACTGCATTTAACAGCATAGGCAGACCATTGCCATTACCACAGGAAGTCCTATTAGCCAGTGTTGACCTATGAAGTGCATAGGATGATAAATATTCAAGAAACATGTGCTTTACTGGTGAAATAAAGGAATAAATATGTATTATAGTTCTTCTAAAATACTTTTTCTGTTTGTTTTTCAACTTCTTAAAATTTACCCATTTATTTAGGGGTAAATGAAGTTAAATTCCCCACCTCACACCACACCATTCATGGAGCTATCTTATTTGGCACACATTTTAATATTTTTAAAAAGCGAAACCTACCAAAATAAATATAAGAGAATTATATAAACTTTTAATGGGGAAGAACTTTCCAATCCAGAGAGGAAAAGATTCACAGATTTGTCTGTGTATAAATTTCAAATTCCTATGAAGTAGAAATAATAAATTAAAAAACCAGCAAACATGGGAACTTTTTAGCCTATGTGACTGAGAAGGGATTAAAATTCTTAATATACAAAAATTTAAAAAATTAATTTAAAAAACACCCCAGTAGAGAAATAGGCAAGGGATAAGAACAGACAATTCACAAAAGACTACAAATAGTCATTTTACTCATTAAAAAAGCTGAAACTTACTACTATTCAAATAAATGCAATGAACTCAACAATAAGATTTTCATTTATCAACCAGTCTAGTGGAAATGAAAAAATACTCTCATAATTAACAGTCAGGGTTGTGGGAAAATAAGCACATTCAATCTTAATGCTCTGAATTTTAAATTGATATGGCCTTTGGGTGGTGCAGTTTGGCAGTTTTAACCAAAATTTTAAATGTGAATACATCTTTATCAGCAATTCCATTTCTGAAAATCTGTTCTAGTGGTACTCAGACAAATGTATAGAGATTTATGTACTTAGAAGTTTATGACAGCACTGTTTATAAAAGTAAAAGATAGACACATCTGAAAGTCTACTAACAGGTTACATGTATGAAATGGAATATTGTGTAATTGTTTTTTTTTAAATAGCAGTTTTATATTACTACAGTAATACATTGGTAAGTCAAAAATACAAGATGCGAAATAATTTGTATATTTTCACCTCCATGTGTATTAAATATATGTGTGCACACAGATATAAAATATTTATTGACGGTTTATCTTGGCCAATCTCTGTTCTAAGTGCTTTATATATTAACTCATGCCATCTTCACATAAACCTATGATATAGGTAGAATTATTATCTCTAGTTTATAGATTAGGAAATTGAGTACTAGTATAAAATCACTTAGCTAATAAATGGTGGAATTAGGATTTGAATCCAAGGACTCTAGCCCCAAAGTCTGCCCACTTAACACTGCTAAGAAGTGTGTGTGCTGGGGGCAGTGGGAGGTTAGAGAGAGAGAAAGTGATAGATTCCAAATTCTTAACCTTGGTTACCTTTGGTGAGTGGAATGGATCTTAGAGGTAGTTGAATAAGGAGGAATGTGACAATAGGGTTTTTAAAGATGCAAAAAAATATTTTCACTTATTTCCATTTTATAATGTTTACATTTTTATAACAAGCATTCACTTTTGCAATAAAAAATTCAAATATGGAAAAACATTCTATTTCCTTTTCTCCAAAAGGTCTAGAAATAATGCTTTTTATTTTAAAAACACAAAGAGTGTAAATGTGATTCATGGACAGCTTGGAAACATCACGTACATCCAAGAATCTGGAGAGAAATTACTCATTTCCTGGCAAAGGTTGATGCTGAGTGGAGTCCTCTGGTTTCAGGAGACTTGTGACATCCAAGAGCACATTAGCCAAGAACGAAGCTCCAGAGTCAGCTGCCTGCACTGCAAGCCCAGCTCAGCCATGCATGCATCTTTGTCCTTGGGTCTTGGCACACTAAGCCTTGCTTTCCTCAGCTACATAAAGGGAATAATAATTGGTCCTTCCCCAGAGGCTTGTGATGAGTAGTGAATAAGGTGGAACTTAAGCTCTTTGTGCAGTGCCTGGTGCATTGTTAATCTCAGTCGATATTGGCTACTATGGTCATCATTGCCATGTTGAATTTGTATCATTCCTTCTCTTCGTAAGTTGGAATCAAGATTGCAGTTGATTGAGCCATGTGAAGCAGCCAAGTAACCAGGACAACTGTGGAGGAGAGGAAAAACTTTCCTCCACCCTTCTAGGTTCTTTTGTATGAGCCAATAATTGAATCTATGTGGGACAGATTAGATTAGCAAGAGCAATTAACCAAATTTTAATTACATATGTGTGCGGGGGAACCCCACATACATGAGAGAGTCAGAGAACCCACATATATGAAAGGTTCAAAACAAAAAGCTAAAATGAGGTACATACTCTATTTGGAATTAAGGATGAAATAAGGTGCCTTGGGGCTTCAGAGAGGGGGAATGTCACTCTCAGGATGATGAAAAAAAAAAAAACCCAGATGTTTAGTAATTAGAAGTTTGCCTTGCCATATAGATAGCTCAAAAAATGTTATCTCTGATAATAACTTATTATAGGCAAGGCCCCTAATTTAAATTCTTCTAGGTAGTTAAGTAGATAGGCAGAAGTTTCTCTTGAGCCCACAGGGTCTCAGTTGCCTTTAATTCAAAATAATCCACATACCACAGAGGTATATCTTGGGGTAACTTATTCTGAATCCCTTCACAACTAACTTGGCATTTGAGATAGGTGTGTAAGTATAATGAGAGACTATGCCAAGTAACTGCAGATGAAAACAGTATGGATGCAGTCATCACCCCCTGAAGTGCTATAGGCAATTAAGTCTTGGAAACACAGCCTGTGCTTATCACCTCTCAGAATAAGGGGACAATTTTGTTCAGAAAGATGATGTCTCCTGTTTGCTCCATGAGGATGAAATCTTCAAATACACTTACAAACCCTTCTCATGTTCAAAGCTCTACATCTTGGTTCATAGCTCCTGCCTTTTGCTTATAAGGAAAGAATATGTATTTAGAATGTGCTCATGGCAACCTGTTTAGAAAATAAAGAATAAAAGAAAAAAAATACCGGAAATTCCTTTTAAAGTGTCCTGTCCAAGACTTAGTTGCCCTAGGACTGAAATGTAGAATTTTGAGAATGGCTGTGTCAGCAAGCCACACCCCTCTGCCCCAGTGTCCGTCCTGCTCCCCACTGCTTCTGTGTGAAGACTTATAATATAAGCACAGACACAGATACATACACACAGCACACACATGCACACACATGCACACACAGTTCGTCTCCCACATTTCCAAAGACTGCTTTGAAATACTAGGCACAGCCAGATTAATAAAACATACTTGAGGCTGTGTTCTGTTTGTTCATTAAACTATAAAGCATTTTAAAGCTGCAATTAATTCTAGGTAAATTAAGGACATGACACAGCTATGATACTATTGCAAGAGCATGAGTGCTAATATCTTACATTTTTTTACACTAAATCACCCTGCTGAAAGGTTTAACAACCATTCATATTTCCAACTGTTTTCTAGTTTGTTTGTTTGGGGTTTTTTTTTGGTTTTGTTTTTTTTTGCCTACTTCAGTTGTCAAAGCATTAACGAATCAGACTGTTGGGAAGAATTCCAATTCAGCATTATTTTTCCATGAGGTACTTAAGACTCCATACAGCAGCTCATGATTATGTTGGCAGTGGCTTTGCATAACTGTTGGTTTCTTGTAGTATAAATAAGTGAACAGCTAAGAATGCTAATGTTTTGCTTTGACCAAGAAAAATCTCTCAATAAATGACAAGGAATTAGCCTCATTGGACTACTTAAGTGGGTTTTTTTTTTCTTTAAAATGGTAAATTAAACCAAAGTGATAGGGAAAAGTGATCATATAATACATGTTGCAACTTTGACATCATTCTTCAAGTTAAAACAAATATTAAAATTGTTTAATTGCCAAAGTCCTTTCTGGTTGTCAGCTCAACTGGAAAAGGCCATCAAGGTCACTGGTGAACAGCAATGCAGGCAGTGTTTAGCTGTGGCTAAATGCAGTACAAAGAAAGCCATATAGTCTTTTCCCCCTTTTCCAGATTTAGATTGAGAAGGAGGAGAAAGATGGCTGGGCTAGGAGAGAGCATAGACAAGCAGGTCAGGAAGGAAAGGCTGCAGAGAAGAAAGCGTGGTGAGCAGCGGGGATGCAGATGGACTTCTGGGAGGCAGCCCCTGAGAGAGGATTTGCTTCTGATAAACTGTTGCTTATCCGGAGCAACAAAGGAGCTCAGTAGGATGAGATGTTTGGTGTGGGACAGCTTTGCCCACAGAGCCCCCTGTCCACCACAGATGAAAATAAGTATACCAAGACATGATCTGCCTGGGGAGGAAAGGTGGCTGAACTCTCAAAGGAGAAGGGCCAGGAGCCTGTTCCTCAATGGGCTTTTATTGGGTTTATTTGCATAGGAATACAGTGCTTATACATAAAGATCGTCAATCATTGCCAGGCAGTAATGATCAAACAATAGATAACATTTAAAGAACTATGAGGGCTTATTCTGAGTCAGGGTCAGATAGCTAAAGGATCTTAAAACTTTGGGGAAACAAACTCATTTTATGTGTGGACCCTTATTATTTAAATTGAGGGTATTAGCAAAGTAGATTTCACAGGATTTTATGTATTCTTTCTTAGGCCTGCTCACCCTGGGGAGCCCGCCCATTTCAGAACAGAGCCGCACCCACCTCCAGCATTGTTTCAGGTTTAAGTCAGGCAGGGGAAGTAAGGCAGACAAGAGATTAGTAGACCGGTGCAGACAGAATGAGGACTCAGGCTATGTCAAAGCCAAGGGGCAAGGCTCCATAGCCCCTTTTTTCTATAGCTCCCCCAAGTCCTTCCCTCAGGGCCCCTTCATGACTGTGCCTGTCTTAGGTTGTCCCTCCTTTGAGGAATCTTATCCCTCATTGGCTAACCAGTCCTCTGCTCGGGACCAGGCAGAGTGAATTAAAGGGGGGCAGAGGTGGTGCCCCTGCCAGGGAGATAAGCTTTGTCTCCCTAGTGGCTTCGGGTCCCAAGGTCTCTCACTCAGCCTTAGCCATGGGGGGTTATAGCTTCTGAAACCAGGCAGGGCAGTTCCCCACAGTTGATGACCTTGCACAGACCAGTGTGCCTTCTGTTTCTTCCACATCCTCCAAAATATCTAGCACATGATGCTCCCCAGCCAGCTTCATTTCTCTTCCTTCGTCTCCTCACACACAATCATCCAGCTCTACGACAAGCCAGGGAAATGTTTTCCCAGTGCTCCTTACCTTCCCACCTACTCTCCTGCTCCCCTGCCCTTCTACCTGCTGAAAGCCCATCTTCCAGCCAGGGTTCCCCTTATATCACAGTACAGACTGGCTGCACTCACTTGGCACCATGAGCCATGTCTCTCACGGATGCCAGTCTGCTGTTCTGTGGTTTTTATTGTCTGTCTCCTCCATGGGAAAATGGCTTCTCCAGAGTAGGGCCAAGACATAGACAATTTTTATCCTTAGAGCCTAGTCTAGTGCTAGCACATGGTGGACTCCTGAGAAACACTTTTCACAGCAATAAGATATTAATGAGATTTGTATTTCCACACTTGTAACTGTCCTTATTTAGATGTTACCCTGTGATGAAATGGTAACAGTCATTATATTAAGCTAATCATTTTAACTGATTATTTAAATATTTTTACATCACTTGAAATAACCTGGTGATTAACTAGATAACCTATTTTATATGTATACATATATATACTAATCCAATGTTACAATATAAATAAAATTACATTACACATAAAACATTTATTTATTTATGTAGTATAGGTTCACATAGATAAGTTTCACAATGAATGATTTATAGTCCTATGTCACCCTCTCTATCTGCCATTGAAAGAGCTAGTTGAACAACCACTGTTCTTTCTGCCACGCTAGAAATTTTAAAAAATTTTACAATGGATGTGTCAGTCATATGCAAAATAGAGAGAATAGCATAACGAACTCCATGAACTCATCACCCAGTAATTTTCATGTCTATCCTCACCTAACTCTCTGCCCTGTATAACTTTAAACCAAATCCCAGACAATATATTATTTCATCTATAATACTTCAGTATCTTTAAAAGGACTCTTTTAAAATGTGATATCAAAATCACACCTAAAAATTAATATTTCCTTAATGTCAAATATCTCTTTCATGTTCAAATTTCTAATTGAAACATAGATGTTAATAATTTATTGTATTTTGTTTATGGAATTGGTATGCAAATAATATCCATGCTTTATGACTGATTGATAAATTTCTTAACTTTTTTTCAATCGGTAGGTTCCCCCTTCATCTCCTTCTGTTTCTTACAACTTACTTGAAGAAACAAGTTCATCTGTCTTGTAGAGCTTCCCAGCCTGGATTTTGCTGACTACATTCATGTGGTGCCTTTTAATGTGATCCACAGTCCTCTGCAATTCCTCTAAATCAATAGGTGCATCTAGTGGCTGAATCAGATTCGAGTTTCATCCACAGGCAAAGTTTCATCCACAGGCAAACTACTTACTTCAAAGGTGGTAGTGTGTTCTTTGGTCAGGAGGCACATGATGTACGGCAGTGGTCCCCAGCCTTTTTGGGATTGGGGCCCAGTTTCACGAAAGACAATTTTTCCACAGACTGGGGTGTGGGGGGTGGTTTCCGGGATGATTCAAGCACATTACATTCAAGCTCACCTCCTGCCATACGGCCTGGTTCCTAGCAGGCCTGGGCTGGTACCAGTCATGGCCCAGAGATCAGGGACCCCTCATGTATGGTTGTCTCATTTTTTTCTCTTTTTGTGATGACAGTAGCCACTCATGCTTGATGTCATGATGCACTCTTTTGTTAGTGGTTTCATGCAATATTCCAATGCTATCATCTGTCTCTTCTTCACTTATTAGCTGGATATTCCTATAAATATAAATTTCCCATTATTACTATTTGGTTACTCACTCAGTGGTAGAGTTTGTATAGGAAAAGACAAAATGAATATTATATTCTTTCCATTTGGTAATCATAATAATAAGTTGGGTTATTATTAGCATTTTTCAATGGTAAGCATTTATTTTTTTCTCCATGTAGTTTTGAACTCATAATTTAATTATATTTCATGAATATCAATCCATTGCAGTTAGATGTCCTTGTTTGACCCTCAAATCTTTTAATCTTTGACCAGTGGAGTCTGGTTAAAATTAGTCCCTGAATAGCTTTGATTTGACCTTAGTAGCCCATAATCATCATTCCAAGACAAATTATAATATCCACATAATAAAATGAATTTTCATGTCAATTAACACCTCCCTTCTTTCCCAGTCTTACAAAATGCCATGCTATCCACTGAACTATGCTTGATTCAAAGCTCCCCTGAGAAATGCTCCAGAGAAATGACTGGAACACAGAAGTAGGGCCATGTCCTTTTATCTTGCAGTTTATTCTTCAAGCACTCAAGAAATACTAGGATTTTTTATTAACACCTTGAGGTTTATGTTATTGTTTCCTTAAGACCACAACTTCCATTTGATGTGATAATTAGTTTGCAAGAGGATGTTATTGCAGCAGTCAGTTTCACAATGATTTCCTCTAGAAGTAAAAACCCAAATATAATGTAGGTAATGCTCAAGTTCCAAAGCAAGTGGGCCACCTTCCCATCTCAGGGGCATGGCCCAGGTGTCAGGGGCTCAGCAATGAGACCGTTGCTAGAGGACCAGAAAAGGACCAGGCCACCACTGGTAATATCCACTCCTGAAAATGTTCAGAAACCATGGGAAGAAATATTTGCCTTACATGACTTAATATGGATTATAATTTGACATAAAAGAGTGGGTAGATCAATTTGGGTATATCTAAATAATGTGGAGCTAATGTTGTCTGGGTCCTTATATTAAAAAGCACAAATATATGAGCATTCTGTTCCCTATCAGTCACTAAGCATTTTCACTGCCTCTCCACACACCCCCATAACCTCACCATTTTTCTCACCTGCATTCATTTATTCTTTAGGCAACAACTACTGATTGAACAACTTCTATATGCCAGGACCTGGGGATAGGATATGCTATCATGAACAGAACTGGCAGGATGTCTGCTTTCAAGGAAATTTCTTTCTGATTAGAGGAAAGAGTCAAAAATATGAATAAATAACTCAAGGTAGTTTAAATGGTGATATTAGCTATGAAGAAAATAAGACAGAATAAAATCATAGAAAGTCACCACGGGGCTGCTTAAAAAGGCTGATTGGAGAGGGCTACAGTGAAACTAGAATAAGGATGAGTACCATTTTTTTCTATAAATTGCCAGATAGTAAATGTTTTAGGCTTTGTAGGCCATATAGTTGGAACTAGCTCAACTCTGCCATTGCAACATGAAAGCAGCCATAGACAATATGTAAATGAATAGGTGTGGCTATGTTCCAATAAAATTTATTTTCAAACACCAGTGGGCTATAGTTGGCTGATCCCTAAATTAAAAATCTATTTCACTGATGGTGTGATGGTTCAACTCATGCAGCCCAACCATCTTTCCAGAACAGCTTTTGTAGATACACCAAGCCAACCTATTTTTATTATTCTAACACTTGCACGAGAAAGTTAGAAGTCAAACTTCACAGTCTTACTTGGCTTTAGTCTCACTACCCAAGGGTATAATAATGAGGATTTAAGATAGTACCCTTGGGAGGAAAAATGGGGTAGTTACAGCTTGATTTGAGCTCTTTATTGCAATAATTGAAGTACATCCTAAAGGGAAGTCTAGAGGTACCACCCAATGTGTGTGTCCATTTAGCAATAACTTGTCCAAAGTCTTGTGGAAACCCTAATAGTTTGTGTCCCAACTGTCTCATAACCCTCTACTTTCCACATTATCCTTTCAATTTTTTTTCTCTCTTTTTTTCTCACCACATTTGTTAAACAAGATTTACCCTTTAGAAAACCACAATGTCTAGTTTTTGTCAGTTGTATTTCTCCAGATGTTTTGTGATCTCATTCCTTCTTAATGTCTCTCAGATCTGCCTACCTCTGAGGTTAGACTGGATAGTCTGTAATTTCTCATCCCCTGCCACTCTAAATGGGTCCTTGGCTAAGCAACAGCCCCCTTCAGTGAGGTCAGCCAGAGAAAGTCATATGTATCATAAACATGCTGCGAGCTATTCAGCAATAACATCCAGTGGAGTTTGCTTTAGTTCAGAGGCCAAGGGGATTTGGTGGAAAAAAAAAAATACACAAAAGGCTGTTCTACTGGCGTAAGCTTGACAAAGTCAACTGCTAAAGAAAACTAGAGCCAGACTTTTGGCATCTAGAAGGGAAGAAAAGATATTCTTCCCATCCAGTTCTTTGACGTCCCCAGAGTAAGAAAACAGATATTGCACGTGGTTGCCTGTGCTTTCCTTATGATTTTACTCTTCTCATTATTAAACAAGTGTCAAGCCCAAGGTCAGCAGTGAACTGACCCAGAAATATGTGTTTACCTGCTGGAGGCACAACCTGTCCCGGTCTCTGTGAATGGATCTACCTCATGCACACAAACACTGGTGGAAATCTGCAAAATCCACTGGTGAGGAAACATACACTGCTTAGGGAATGTGCCGTCTCTCTACTCCTGCTTAGTGTTTCTCATTTTCATCTTCTTTCCTCTGAGATAGTAACCCAGCTTAACAATAGCCAGGAACTCCCAAAATTTGCATCAGATCTTTTTGCTCTCATAGCCTTGTCTGGCCTTCACCCTCTGACCTTACATGACACAGTTGTAACTAGGGGGTCCTCTCACCCTTCGGTACAGGGGTCCTCTTATTTTTCCAGTGCAACCCCAGCATAGCTGAGTCAGGGGTAAGGGTAGGAAAATCAGTTACCAAAGTGCAAACATGGGTGCACAGGGATGAGTGGAATGGAGGTCATAAGTAAACCCAGTTCTACAAGGTCACATCAGGGCCAGATCTGAGTTTTGCTGTGATTTTAAAGGACAGCAGTGAAAATGGGCTGAAAGTCGGCTTCTGGGATGTACTCTAGGGCAGATTAGATACCCAAAGGGATTGGATATCATTGCCAGAAAATCAAGCACTGGGTCATGGTGGCGTCAAAGTCAGAAGGAATCATCAGGTCATCAACTGAACAAGGCAGAGCTGATTAGATGGGACTCCTTGTACCATCCTGACCCATCACAGCCATGCAGGAGTCCTTGAGGATGCAGGGCAGCAGGAAGTGAACTGACGCAGGCAGGACATGGCCCTCAGCTGTTCTCAAACTTCTATTCAAGTGATGGCAAATCTTGCTTCAGCTATAGGAGCTTAGTCCATGCTTAGACCAAAGTATTCCAAAGGAAGTAGCACCACCTCCTGACCCTGCTCCAGATGAAGCTGGTGAGAGGGCAGGGGGAGGGGGGAGCAGAGAGGACGCAGCCTCTCAACTGCTTCCAGTGCTACTGTAGGCCATCCCAGTTTTCTTTTTAAGGAGGAAAGCATTTTTTCCCAGTGTGGGAGGAATGTGGGGTGAGAGTCTCTGTCAGGGGAGCATGTGAAATAAGTGACTTTACCCCTGGAGACAAAGACTTTGTCCTGAGTCATTGGCATTCTGGTCCCATGTACACAGCATGGTGTACAAGCAGGCTAGTTAGGGTTGAAAGGATGACCCAGAGTCCTTCATGAAAACAGCGTTGAACAATTCACACTAAAATTGAACCCACAAATGCGTGCCCACACCCTTGAGCAACAATGGCTAAATGTGGCTCTTTTAAAAATTAATTAATTTTTTTCAATTACAGTTCACTTCCAATGTTGTTTTTATTGGTTTCAGGTGTAAAGGCAGCTTTTTGAATATGGCTCCCCCTCCATATTCTAGAATAACTATCCACATAGTCTAAGGGAGCACTTTGGCAATGGCAAAAATGAGGTCATTGACTGTCAGCAGCAAATAGAGGGGAGAGGATTCCTAGAACAAGCCCAGCTTTTTAAATCAAAAGCATAATTCTCTAGTAACCAGTTAGGTTTCATCATATAATGGAGATAAGCCACATTCAGCTTATCAAAAGCACAGGACTGAGATACAACACATCATCCCTCAGTGGGATACAGGCACACAGAAGAGGCATGGAACCTGTCCTGCCTCCTCTCAGGCCTCTCTCTACAAGGATGAGAGGATTCCCCTTCCTGGCCACTTCTCCAGGTACCTGAGCTGCCTACCTGTCTTCCGGTCCATTCTCAAACCATTCTTGTCCTGGGTGCCTTAGCCTGAAACCCTGCAGGAGGGTGAAGTCAGTCTGATGTAGCAAGCTCTCCTGAGGCAGGAAGGAAAGATCAAGGCATCCCCATCTCATCCTCTCACAAGGAAAGTTCACATTTTCACAAAGCCCTTCAGTGACTGAACCCAGGAAATGCTAAGTGGAAGAAGGGAGATATTCACAGGACTTTTTGAATATAACAAGTAGAAGGAAATAAAACACTAGATTTGGAACAGGACACACCTGGTTTCAGAGCATGGTATTCTACAAGTATGTGGTTTTGAGCATAGTCCTCTACATGGTTTTAAGCCTGTTGTTCCTCATTCCTCCACTCCTTCCTCCTTTTTTTTTCTTCTTCAGAGTAACATTTTAGTGAGCACCGTCTCTCTACTAGGCTCATGAGTAAATTGGGGATAAAAATAACTATTTCACAGAATTGTTATGAGAATTAAATTAGTCCCATGCCAAGACAGAGGAGGCACTAAGGAAATGGGAATTCTCAATCTTCTCTGTATAATAATAGCCTCAGTCAGCTGAATTAAATATTCAAAGATTTCAGGAAAGAATATAATTCTTCATATTAGGCCTTGGTGGCCAGATATCTTTCTCTTCATATAGGTAGCTTGAATATCCTCAGCACAAATGAGTGTTCTCTGTATAAGGGAGAGCAAGAACTCAGGCCATGTGTTACTGTTTGGGAAACCCTCCCTCTGTGTTCACAATTTTACATCTTAGGAATAGTCCTGCAAATCAGAGTTGAGAATTCCAGAGTTGAGCATTTCTTTAAAATCATCAGCCACCATATTCTAAAGGCTCCATTAGAAAGTACATTAATCAGCAGAATTTCTAACAGCAGGAAAGTCAAGAATTTAATTTTCTTTTTAAAAAGAGGGCTATAGGGATAACTGAGAGCAGATATTTGGTATATAAAGAGACCAAGGGGGGAAAAATGGCCAGAGAACTACTCCAGTGTCTTGCAGCTAGTTACTGAAAGAACAGGAATTAAAATGGAGGTCTCAGGAAATCCAGGTTCCACGATATCCAGCTGGCTTCTGCATTTCCCCATGGGGAGAGGGCGACCCTGGGCTTTCTCACAAAAGAAAAAGGAGTTGGTATGGAAGAAAGAACATGGGACTAAAAATTCAGCCTCTGGAGCCCAAGGCCCAACTCTGAGCACCAGGCTGTGAGACTTGGTCCAGGTAATACCACCCATCTCCATGTCTGTACTCAGAAGGCCCTTAGATTGCTGCCAAGAGCTCTCTTTTCCCCAGCTCCAGATATTACAGGCATGTGACTCTCCCCAAACGATTAATGGAACACCCGGAGTGTTCTTGGCTCACAGACTCACTTTGAGTTCTTTTCCTCACTCTGTCCAAATAAAGGCAACTGCTCTCTACCCATCTTTTGTCAATAGCATTTTTCTGTGATTATCCCCAGGGTCACTAGTTGTTTGTTCTTGGACTGTTTTCTGGGAAGCATTTTTACTTCCACACTGAGCCTCTGCAATGGGCTTAAAAGATCTTCAATCACACAGGATGCCTCTGAGAGAAAGAAATGAAAGACAAGAAGGAAAAACAAAAAGGAATTGCAATATTAAGCTGACCTATCCGGAACTACATAGTGGCAAAACTGGACAAACAGAACTGTTCCTGCCTTTGGCTCTGAAATCTTCTGCCACTAAGGCAGAAACAAACAAGCCAAAAGTTCACATCTTTGTTGGCTGAGACAAGAGAATGAAACTTTAGATTTAAATTACTCTCTTTTTCCCCATAAATTCTACTCAACCACTTTGCAGTAAGTGGCTACCATAAGACAAAGATGGGGAAGTTTCACCCCCACCTTCCAGGTGATTGTGGTCCAATGAGACTAAAAGTAGATGAGAACAGGATAGCGACTTAATAACCAATACATCAAGCATAAGTTAGTCATTTTGACATTCAAGCATTCTTTCATTCTTTACACATGTATTGGAGAATCTGCTATGTTTCAGGGGAAAATGCTTAGCACTGACTATTTAAAAATAAGTCAGCCAGGATCCCAGCCTTTGAGAAATTCATGGTCCTAGTGAGTGTGGATATACATCTAGTGCCCTGAGAAAGTGCCACAGCAGTTCAGAGAAAGAACTTTGACTATAAGGCAGTTAGGTCAGCCCCTAAAACAAATGAGACATCTAAGGGAGGAAAGGGTACAGGGAATAAGAAGCATAAATGGTAGGTACAAAATAGATGGGGGGGGGTGAATAACAGTATGGGAAATGGAGAAGCCAAAGAACTTATATGTATGACCCATGGACATGAACTAAGGGTGGAAGGGTGGGGAATGCTGGTGGGAATGTTACAGAACAGACCCAGGGGGTGGTGAACAATATACTATTACCAAATGGACACACACTTGTGCTCTGGGGGTCCCCGACCCCGTACTAGGTTCACCTTGCCCAACACCAGGGAAAGACGTCTCTCAATGCCAGAGATTGGTGAAAAGGAAAGGGATTATTTATTTAAAGAGTTATACAAACTTAAGAGTAATAACTTAATGTCTTCATTGAGATCCAAAGTCCTTTAGATTACCCACAAAGGCACAATCCTTCCTTCCCTCTCTGTCCAGTCCGGGGTACCATATCTCAGAAAAACAAATAGAAGTCCGTCGTTCTTCTCTGCCCAAACCGTGTGGTCCCAAAAGGACACTGCATGGCTGCCACACCTGGGTTTAAATCCCAGCGCCAATCTTCCTCTGCTGCACGGTTTCCAACTCCTCCCACAATTGGCGTATTCTGGAGGTAAAGAAGGGCTTATCTGGAGGAAGATGTGCAAGGCATGCTACACCTATCCCAGACCCGTGTGGCCCACTATACTGAACTCGGGCTGAGGGGAATATATTAGGATTTCCCTCCTTGCAGATTTCTGGGCCCTTTCTGTCCGAGCTTTTAGGACAGAAGGGGGAAAATCAGTTCTAAAGTGAAGCCCACAGACTTCCCCAACCCAACCACTTAGTTCAGTCAAACGATTAATTTCAGGGGACGATGATGAAGATGGGTTCCTTAAGTGAGGCCTATATTGCAACCAATCACTCAGGTAATGAGGTCCTAGGCATACGCCCTATGAAAACAGGAAAGAACACACAGGTTAATCCACACAACAATCCCCAAGCCAGTCTCTATGCCTGTGAGACTGTCTTTTGGGAAAACATTCAGTTGCAAGGCCCTTGCTGCAATGACATCTGATGATGGCAATTTGACAGGTCCTTCATGCCTGTAAATTGAACATCTTTTTGGTGATATTACAAACCCAGTTTCAACTTTCAAACAAAAACAAGCTTTCAAGACAGTTAGCTGCGCCATTCTGATGTCCAATACTGAGTATTGTTTTCCTTGAACCACGGTTTTTCTCCCTAAGATCACCTTCATTGTTATTAAAGGGACTACATTGAGTCCAGCTTTTAATTTTGCCTGTTCATTTGCATAATCCCACTAAGAGCAGCCTGGATCACCTACGATCTTTAAGTCTGCCTTGCTGGAACTCACGCAGGGAACCTTTAGATTGACTTCTCAGTCCGTCCCTCGGGTCACAGAAGCAGAGCCACACATCCGCCACCTGGCTTCACCTGTACCAGTTGTTTCACTCAAATCCTTGAGGCTTCCGTTGTGCCTACAGGTTCCTTTTTTGACATCTTTCAGGAAAGCAACCTTCGTTCCTTCCCTGGAAAGACTGCCACAAACCGCACAGCCAACCAAAGTGCCAGGCTTTTTCTTGTGGGCTTTCGCTAATTTCGCAAGTCAATCCCAGTTCCTCAGGGCTTTCTGGTGACGACCAGAACCCAGATGTGCATGACATTCCAGGCGTGACATTCCAGTCAAAATCTGGGTTCACAAACCACCATTAATGATTGATCTTAATAGATTTGTGCAAAGAAACCTTATGTCATCACTCACTCCTTCAGAATGCCAAATTCTGGAGGGATCAGGCAGAGAGAAAAATACAAAGTGAGAAGGAAAATCTTTTTCCTTCTGATATCCTTTTATATATACCTTCTTCATTTATATATCTTACACTTTTTCCTGTTTACTTTCCTCCAGAGAATGAAGCTTTAACGTTCCCTGAAATCCTCAATTTCCTTTTCAGAGCAGATCCAGAGCAAAATCCAAAACACAGACAGAGTTCCATAATAACAGTACACAGGTAGAGGCATTCTCTTGCACCAGTGCGTCCACTGGGGCCTCCGCAGAGACATGCCATTCAGGTCCGGTCTCAGGGGACAGAGACTCCCTCCTTTGCCTCAGGCTGAAACACTCATCAGTCCCGAATGACCCTTCCTGGGTCCCGAGTGGCAAAGGCATTCTCCCCAACTGGTTACAGGCAACTTTCACCAGGTCTTACAGGTGACTCTAAACAGGTCTTCAGGTGACCTTAAACAGGTCTTCAGGTACAGAGGATTTCTGAGAAGAAGCAAAACCAATGGCAGAGATTTGCTCCTTTCCCATAAAACCAGAAAAGGAGTAGTTGAGGTTTTCTTTCCTCTAAGTTTAAAACTTTCATAACCTTTCCTATATATTTTTATCCATCCACATTTAACCATAATTCACTTTTAATCCCTGTTCCTTTCCCACATTGGGAAGGACTATACTTAAACTCAGTACTTAAGCTCAGTATCTGGCAGCTAAAAGTCCCTAGATTCACAGGGACATCCTGCAGCTTTCTGAAGCTTAGACCTTGCAAACACCCTATAAATCAGATGGTCACCCCTGGACCCGAGTTCATGACCATCAGAACCAGAGCCCTCCCTATCATAACCAGTTGCAGAGAGAACCTGACTAGTGCAGTGCCCACACAGCAGCAACACACACCCGTAATCTGAAGAGAACCCTTAGCCCACCACCTTGCCCAGTTCCAAGATGGCAGAACTGTCACGTGACCCATCATCCAAGATGGCAGCACCCATGCACACCGGGTCATCCAAGATGGCAGCACCCATGCACACCGGGTCATCCAAGATGGCAATGCACATGCATGACTCATCCTCCATGGTGGGGCACTCATGTGGCTCATCCTCTATTTTACCCAAAATGGTGATGCACCCACATGGCTTACTGTCCAATCCCCAACATACATGCAGGGTCCGCTTATAGAGCCTAGGGGTTTGCTTCCTCCCCAAACCTGAGTACAGGTTCCCTTAGTGCCACCTGGGCTCACCAAAACTATAAGTGACCAGACAGGGGCAACCTGGAAGCAGCACAGTAACCAAACCATTATCCACAACTCCATTATTCCAAAATAGTGTTCAGAAACAAGTTTTCAACCAAACCATTACACTTCTCTGCTCTGTTCCCCGTTCCATTTCCTTTCCACCTTTCAGGGTGTGATTAGGTGGCCTATGCCCTCAGGAGTGCAGAGAAATTCTCAGAGACTGGGAAAATTCTGCAGTCTCACTCTCTGACACCACAGGGGGTCTGTCTGCCACAGGCAATTATTGTCCCTTCGTGCTCACCAAAAACTGCTGCTATTCAAAACAACTCTCAATGGCCCTTCTCCATGCGTCCCATCCCCGAGCTCAGACTTGTGGGGGTGAGGACAGCCTATATATATATATTTTTTTTTTTCTAATATTTTCTAGACACCGAGTTCTGGACCCCATTACAAATCCCTATTTGCCCCCCCACGGGCCTTGGCAGCACCCTGTTACAGGAAGAGGGGTGCAGGGCAAAGAGGGATAAAGGGGAGAAAAAAGGGGACAACTGTAATAATATAATCAATAAAATATATTAAATAAATAAATACAAGTAATGGAAAACAGTGTGGTCCTGAAATGCATTTCCCACTACAAGAAACCAGAAGTCTTTCGAACGTAGCTGGCTCCAAGTCTGGGGCAGGAGATATACAAGATGGGTCTGGAGTATCTTTTATATCAGATAATACAGACGCTATCAAACACTACTGGGTTGTGTAAAAAAGAACTCAGAGCCAATTTGGAAAAGCTGTCACAGGCCAAACATGGAACAATTTAAGCTGCAGATCGGGATCATAACGGAAGGGGACTGAAACATCACAGAGATTAAATCCACAATTTGATAATGACATTTAAAAAAAAACCCACGAATTACTCACTATGGAAGATGCTAGGAAACCCACTGGTAGTTAAGGGAAAGAACAATGTATTCACTTTGTCTTTCCTACATGAAGTGTGCCACTAGGAGCCCACCCATTAAGTGAAGGGAAATTCATCTTCATAGAAGTGTTCCTCTTGATAAATGAATAAGGAATGACAAAGTTTAGAATATCGCAATTTTACTACCTCTTACAAACAAATGGTTCTAAGCATCAATGATTGTTAAAAACAAGCCAATATTATGTGCTTCCTATGCCACTATGGGGTAGTCTGGCAAAAATTTTTTTTCAATTTTTAAATTATTTTATTGTTGTTCAATTACAGTGGTCTGCATTTTCTTTCCACCTCTCTACCCTACCCCAGCCAAACTCATCTCCCTCCCCTGCTTCCACCCTCCCCCTTGGTTTTTTCCATGTGTCTTTTATAGTATTTCTTGAAAACCCTTCTCCCCACTATCCCTTCCCCCCTCCCTTCTGGCTTTTATTAGATTGTTCTTTGCTTCAATATCTCTGGTGATATTTTGTTTGCTTTTTTCTTCTGTTGATTATGTTCCAGTTAAAGGTGAGATCATATGGTATTTGTCTCTCACTGCCTGGCTTATTTCACTTAGCAAAACACTCTCCAGTTCCATCCATGCTGCCACAAAGGGTATGAGCTCCTTCTTTCTCTCTGCTGCATAGAATTCCATTGTGTAAATGCACCATAGTTTTTGGATCCACTCGTTTGCTGATGGGCACTTAGGTTGCTTCCAGTACTTGGCTATTGTAAATTGTGCTGCTATGAACATTGGGGTGCGTAGGTTCTTTTGGATTGGTGTTTCAAGGCTCTTAGGGTATAATCCCAGCAGTGGAATTACTGAGTCAAAAGGCAGTTCCATTTTTAGTTTTCTGAGAAAATTCCATACTGTTTTCCACAGTGGCCACACCAGTCTGCATTCCCACCAACAATGTACTAGGGTTCCCTTTTCTCCGCATCCTCTCCAACATTTGTTTGTGGATTTGTTTATGTTGGCCACTCTGACTGGTGTGAGATGGTACCTCATTGTGGTTTTAATTTGCATCTCTCTTATGGCTAGTGATGCTGAGCATCTTTTCATATGTCTCTGGGCCCTCTGTATGTCTTCCTTGGAGAAGTGTCCAAGTCTTTTGCCCATTTTTTAATTGGGTTGTTTGTCTTCCTGGAGTGGAGTCGTGTTAGTTCTGTCTATATTTTGGAGATCAGACCCTTGTCTGAGGTATCATTGGCAAATATGTTTTCACATACTGTTGGTTCTCTTTGTAATTTGGTGTTGTTTTCTTTAGCCATGCAGAAGCTTTTTGTTTTGATGAGGTCCCATTTGTTTATTCTTTCCTTTATGTCCCTTGCTTTAAGGGACGTGCCTGTGAGGATGTTGCTGTGTGGAAGGTCTGAGATTTTCCTGCCAATGTTTTCCTCTAGGACTTTTATGGGGTTACAACTTATATTTAAGTCTTTTATCCACCTTCAATTTATTTTTGTGTATGGCGTAAGTTGGTGATCGAGGTTCATTTTTTTTCACATAGCTGTCCAGATCTCCCAACACCATTTGTTGAAGAGGCTATTTTTGCTCCATTTTATGCTCCTGCCTCCTTTGTCAAATATTAATTGACCGTAGAGACTTCAGTTTATTTCTGGGCTCTCTGTTCTGTTCCATTAGTCTATGTGTCTGTTTTGATGCCAGTACCAGGCTGTTTTGATTACAGTGGCCTTGAAATACAGTTTGATATCAGGTAATTGTGATCCCTCCTGCTTTGTTCTTCTTTCTCAAAATTGCTGCAGCTATTCGGGGTCGTTTATGGTTCCATATGAATTTCTGAAATGTTTGTTCTATATCTGTGAAATATGTCATGGGTACTCTAATAGGGATTGCACTGAATCTATAAATCGCTTTGGGTAGTATGGCCATTTTGATGATGTTAATTCTTCCAATCCATGAGCATGGTACATGCTTCCATTTGTTTGTGTCTTCCTTAATTTCTTTCTTCAGTGTTGTGTAGTTTTCTGAGTCCAGGTCTTTTACCTCCTTGCTTAGGTTTATTCCTAGGTACTTTATTTTTCTTGTTGCTATATCAAATGGGATTTTCCCCCTGATTTCTGTTTCTGCTGTTTCATTGTCGGTGTACAAGAATGCCTTTGATTTCTGAGTATTGACTTTGTATCCAGCTGTTTTGCCAAATTCATTTATTAGGTCGAGTAGTTGTTTGGTGGAGTCTATAGGATTTTCCATGTACACTATCATGTCATCTGCAAACAGTGACAGTTTCATTTCCTCCTTTCCAATTTGGATGCCTTTTATTTCTTTTTGTTGTCTGATTGCTATGGCTAGGACTTCCAATACTATGTTGAATAGGAGTGGTGAGAGAGGGCATCCTTGTCTTGTTCCTGATCTTAGTGGGAAAGCTCTAAGTTTCTGTCCATTGAGTATGATGTTGGCTGTAGGTCTCCCATATATGGCCTTTATTATGTTGAGGACTGCTCCCTTTATTCCCACTTTGCTGAGTGTCTTTATCAGAAATGGGTGCTGTACCTTATCAAATGCTTTTTCCACATCTATTGATACGATCATGTGGTTTTTGTCTTTGCTTTTTTTTAATCAGTGTATTACGTTCATTGATTTGTGAATATTGTACCATCCTTGCATCCCTGGGATGAATCCCACTTGGTCATGGTGTATGATCTTTTTAATGTATTGCTGGATGCGGTTTGCCAATATTTTGTTGAGGATTTTAGCATCAATGTTCATCAGCGATATTGGCCTGAAGTTTTCTTTCTTTGTTATGCCTTTATCTGGTTTTGGGATTGGGATGATGCTGGCTTCATAAAACGAGTTTGGGAGTCTTCCATCTTCTTTAATTTTTTGAAATAATCTGTGGAGGACAGGGGTTAGCTCTCCCTTAAATGCTCTGTAGAATTCTCCTATGAAACCACCTGGTCCAGGGCTTTTGTGGGTTGGAAGCTTTTTGATTACTGTTTCAATTTCATCAGGTGTTATTGGTCTGTTCAGTCTTTCTGCTTCTTCATTAAGTTTTGGAAGGTTATATTTTTCTAGAAATTTGCACATTTCATCTAGATTTTCACATTTATTGGCATATAGTTCTTCATAGTGATTTCTTAGAATCCTTTGTATTTCAGTGGTATCAGTTGTAGTCTCTCCTCTTTCATTTCTGATTGTGTTTATTTGGGTCCTCTCTCTTTTTTTCTTGATGAGCCTGCTTAAGGGCTTCTCAATTTTGTTTACCTTTACAAAGAACCAACTCCTGGATTCATTGATCCTTAAAATTGTGCTTTTAATCTCTATGTCATTTAACTCTGCTCTGATCTTGGTTATTTCCTTCCTTGTACTTGGTCTGGGTTGTCTCTGTTGTTGTTCCTCGAGTTCTTGTAGGTGTAAGGTTAGGGTGTTTATTTGAAATGTTTCCATTCTTTTTAGGTAGGCCGATATCGCTATGAACTTCCCTCTCAGGACTGTCTTTGCTGTGCCCCATAGGTTTTGGATTGTTGTGAGTTCATTTTTGTTTGTTTCCAGAAACTTTTTGATTTCTTCCCTAATTTCATTCTTCACCCATTCATTGTTTAAAAGCAAGCTATTCAAACTCCATGTTTTTGAGTGTTTGGGTTTTTTTCCCCTTGAGATTTGTTTCTAGTTTCAGTCCCTTGTGGTCAGAGAAAACGAGTGATATGATTTCAATTTTCTTAAACTTGTTGAGGCTTGGTTTGTGTGCTATCATGTGGTCTCTCTTTGAAAATATTCCATGTGCATTTGAAAAGAACATCTATTTTTCTTCTTTGGATGAAAGGCTCTATATATATCAGTTAAGTCCATTTAAGGGTATTGTTCAATGCCACAATATCTTTGTTGATATTTTGTTTGGAAGATCTGTCCATTTTTGATAGTGGGGTGTTAAAGTCCCCTACTATAATTGTGTTGGTATCAATATCTTTCTTGAAGTCCTCCAAGATCTTCTTTATGTATTTGGGTGCTCCTATATTGGATGCACATATATTTACAATGTTTATGTCTTCTTGGTGGATTCTTCCTTTGAGTATTATGAAGTGACCTTCTGGGTCTCTCTTTATGGCCCTTCTTTGGAAGTCTATTTTGTCTGATATGAGTATTGCTACCCCTGCTTTTTTTCCCTGTCGATTTTCTTGGAAAATTTGTTTCCAGCCCTTCACTTTCAGTCTGTGTAGGTCTTTTGTCCTGAGGAGGGTCTCTTGTAGGCAGCATATATGTGGGTCATGCTTTCTTATACATTCAGCTATTCTATGTCTTTTGATTGGAGCACTTAATCCATTTACATTTAAGGTTATTATCAATAGGTACTAATTCATTGCTGGTTTTTTTGTACCTGTGTTCCTCTCTCTCTCTTTTCCTTCCTTTCCTTAAAGCAGTCTATTTAGCATCTCTTGCAGAGCTGGTTTGGTGGCGGTATATTCTTTTAGACTTCTTTTGTCTGGAAAACTCCTTCTTTAGCCTTCTATCTTGATTGAGAGCCTTGCTGGGTAAAGTAGTCTTTTTTGCAGGCCTCTGGTTCTCATTACTTGTAACATCTTTTACCATTCTCTTTTGGCTTGGAGTGTTTCCATTGAGAAGTCAGCTGCTAACCCTATCGGGGCTCTCTTGTATGTTACTTCCTGTTTTTCCCTTGCTGCCTTTAAGATTCTCTCTTTGTCTTGGAATTTTGCCATTTTCATTATGATGTGTTTTGCAGTGGGCCTCTTTGGGTTCCTCTTGCTTGGGACTCTCTGTGTTTCTTGGATTTCTGTGCCTTTTTCTCTCATCAGATTAGGGAAATTTTCCATGATTACTTTTTCAAACAGTTTTTCTATCCCTTGCTTTTCCTCTTCTCCTTCTGGTATCTCCATTATACGGATATTATTATGTTTCATATTGTCCTGCATTTTCCTTAACCCCTCTTCATTCTTTCTGAGCCCCTTTTCCTTTTCTTGCTCATTCTGGGTGTTTCTTTCTACGTTGTCCTGCAGCTCGCTAATCCGATCCTCTGCTTCATCGAGCCTACTTTTGATTCCTTCTACTGTGTTCTTCAGTTCAGAAATTGTATTCTTCATTTCCTCTTGGCCTTTGTTAATAGTGTCTACTTCTTTTTCATATTGATATAGTTTGCAGTGAGTTCATTGTAGTTTCCCTATAGGTTTTGGTAATTCTCTTTGAGCTCATTACACTTCCTTATAACAAATGCTTTGAACTCAGTATCTGGACTTAACTTGCCTCTTTTTCATTTAGCATTGTTTCTGAGACTTCTTCCTTTCCTTTCATTTGGAGATTGTTTCTTTGTCTTCCCATTGTTCATGAGACTCTGCCTGTTAGCCTCTGCTTCTTAAATTGCTCTCTTTTGACCCCCTGGATTTATGGTATAAGCTTCTGTGGTAGAATACCTGTGAGATTCAGTGGTTAGTACAGTCTCCTTGATCTCCCGAGGCTACTGATCTGGGGCTGTGGTTTATGTTGGCTCTGTGTATGTCTTTGGTTTTTGGTTGTTGTTGGTCTTTCTTTGGTGGCTCCATCCCACCAGCTGGTTAACTGAAGGTTGGTCTGTCCACCACCTCTTGTTTTCTGTTGTGCAGGTGTTGGCAGGTTGTGTCGCATCTGATCTTCCATGTGTACATGGTTTTGAGGCTTTTCTCTTGCTCTTTTTCAGTTGTTTGTTCTGAGTAATTTCTCCACTATTTAGTTGTATTTCCAGATAGGTCCTGGGTTGAGTTAGTGTGACTTCCACTCCCTCCTTCACCTTCTTCCTAGCTGTTGGTGGTTCCTTTGTTGGTGGGTTTCCTCTTCCAGGAGGTATCCTGGTGTTCACAGCTTCTACCTACTCTTTTTTGTGACAGGTTGTAGGGGGGAGGTGAAATGGTTTAAGACAGCAGGAGTGTATTATATGATACTTAAAGTACTAGCCCTTAGAGAAGAGATCGGAGATCCTTTGGATATGTATAGTGTTAACCGTGATAATTCACCCACCTAGCCACTTTTTAGAAAGGGTGGAAAGAAGGTAAGACTCTTGTTGGGGGGGGTGGTGGCGGGGAGAAGGATTGTGAATTGGATCTAGAAAGCTGTGAGCTTGTGGGAGGTCACATTATGAGGTAAAGTGAGAGTAAAGGGTAGAAAATAGGTGTAATGTGTGAGAGAATAGAGTTAACCACACCAGTAATGAAGTTCAGGAAACAGTGGAGTGGGCTGACATCTGGGAGGAGTTCTGTGTAGTATTTACAAATGTATGGAACAGCTATTATTTACAATAGTAATGGAGCAACAATCATATGACAGAATCTATGTTATCTGGATAACTAGAATAGGGAGTATACGTCCTAGAGTAGTGTCCTAGTAGAACACAAGTGAAGTGAAAGACAGTAAATTAACAATACACTATGAAAGAGAAAATAAGGGGAAACCAGTCAAATAATGCAAATTAACCAGTCAAGTGAAAAAGACTAAACAGAAAGAAGAGAAATACAAAAATACTAATAAAATGAGTGATATAAGAATAATGAAAAAAATAATAATACAAATATACAATAACTTGCAAGTTCTCTGGAGTAGCAAAGTGAAATTTGTTTCACTGTCTCAGCTGTTGGGATGCCCCCTCTTTGGGTCCAACTCTGGTCTTTTCACAGTTCCAGTTGTTATTGTCTCACTTGTGGGGATTAAAAAAAAAAGACAGAAGGAAGAAGAGATATAAAGGGAGAGAAAGAAGGAGTAGAACAAGAAAGAAGGAAAGAGATGTAGACGGTTTTAAAAAGAAAGGAAAAATAATAAAGAAATAATAATAAAGAATTACTTAAAAAAAAAAAAAGAAAGAATTTTTTTTTTTTTAAGTCTGCTGGCTTCAAACTGGCCAAGCCAGTTTTGCTGGTCTTTTTGGCTGCAGCCAACTCAGGGGGCCTAGCCCATCTCTTCTCAGTTTGGACCAGCATTCAGGCAGCCTCCTGCCCCAATCTCCAGCAGCTCCTAGACCCACAGGTTCAGGCACTCACCCTCCTCCGGGCTATGGCTGCATGCGTGGGGCCTTCTGTGGTGTGCACTCTCCCTGGTGCTTCAGATTTGGACTCAGTGCCCCCCATACCCTCGCGGGAGTGCCGGGCAGCTGGGTGGAGAGGAGACTGAAGCTGCTGCTGCAGTAGAATTCCCCAAACTGCCCCCAAGTGTTTTTTCTTTTTGAGAAAATCCTCCTGCTCAATCCTGCTGCTCCATACAAGGACGAGCCTGTCCTCTCACACAGCCCACTTCTCCAGCTAGACCAGGGACTGTCTGGGTCAGGGCCTACACAGCCCAACTCTCAACTCTGCCTAGCCAGCACGCATAGTCTCTGTGGGTTTACCAGTTTGCACTTATTCTCCTCCCTGCGACTTCAAGCAACCAGGTCTCTCTCAGTTCTACTCAAGCCTTGTTTGGCAGTGGAGGGAGCATTAACTCAGCTCTCTCCCAGGAGTCCTGCAGCAGGCTCGGCTGGTGTGGGCCTGGGGCTGCAGTCGCCCTGGCCCCCGTGCTGGTCCCAGGGACCTTTTTGTCCTGAAGCAATCCCCTTACAATCTGTTTTTTCAGTGTCCTCTACACTTTTTGGTCTCCTATCTTCATAAACGCTGGGGTGCTGTTGGCTGTTTGCTTTGTTCCTCAGTAAGTCAGCTAGGTGTTTCACCCATGTGCAGGGGGAAGTGGACTCTGCTCCCACCTATCTCGCTGCCATCTTGAGAATCCAAAAACTTATTTAATTTTTAAATCAAATCTGTGTGTCTACCAATCAATAGAGAAATACAAGGGACAGGGGAATATATCTAATAACATCACTCGGATACAATTGGCAGGATCCAAACTGGGAAAAATCTGAGGACAAAAGATCTCATTTCTTCAACACACTGCAAGGGAAGAAGAAATAAATGTTGGACGAATAGAGACTATAGATTAAAACACTTTAAAATGTTATTGACTACAAATGTGGACTTAAATGTGGGTTCTGGCAAAAGCAAATTATGAAAAATAAAATTATTTATAAGATATAAGATTTGAGTATATGATAACATTAAGAAACTTTTGTTAAGAAACATTTTAATTTTAATAAATGCTTTAGGAAACCCTTTAAGAAATATTAAGAAACATTTGTTTTTCGATCTATAAATGATATATTGTAGTTATATTTTTTAAGTTCTTTATCTTTTAGGAATATTTGCATATAAAATGATATAATTTGTGAAACTTGCTTCAAAATAATAAAGATGGGAAGGATCTAGGTGAGGGTATAGAATTGATTATTGTTGAAGTTGTGATGAGTGCGTGGGAGTTTATTAGAGTATCTACTTTTATTTAAGTTTTTAAAATTTCATAAGAGAGAGTCAATAATAAAAACAAAGTAATAATGAAGCAATGAAGGATTGAGTAAGGAACTGAGGAAAGAGAGGCAAAGATAAATGCCAGAAACACAACTATGTAGGCCTACAGGGAATCCTGACTCCTGGCAGAGCGCCTGGTGGGGGAGTACTCAGGTCCTGACAGCTCTTGGCTGCTTCTTTTCTCTTGAGTTGGCTCACGCTCTCCTTTGTTTGGATTTCCCCACCACTTTTTTGAAAATCTTCTCACCTGTAACGTTCTGGGCAACCTTCCCTCCTCCTTGCAGCCTCGTTGACTGCTCCCACTCAAGCATTTTGGGCACACCCTCCTCTGAGCCCTGTCCACACTTGCCAAATTCTTCCATCACCACGTCTGTCTCTCCCTAGCTCTTAAACCCAAAGCCTGTGTCACACACAAGTATGCATTCTCCATGTTGGGCACAATGCTTGTCACACAATAGACATTGAAATAATCAGATGAACGATGAGTGGATGGCTCATCTTTGGATGAGACAAACAAGAAGTAAGGAGAAGTGAGAAGTTTGATTGAAAGGTGGATGATGCATTTTGTTTCAGACATATTGAGTCTAAAACTCGAAGGACTTGAACTCAGAAAGTTGGAGTTAGAACTACATATGGGCAGCCCCTTCACAGACATGAGAATTTAAGCCATCAGAGAGGATAGACTTTTAAGGAGAGAGGAACATTTGATGAGAAGGTTATTGAGGACAGACTTGGGAACTAAGAGCATACAATAAAGGAAAAGTATGTAAAAATCATAAAAAGAAGAGGGTGATTCAAATTCCAGATGGACACCCAGAAGGATGAAGCCTTGCAGACAGACAACTGTGCCAGAAGAGGAGGCCCTCAGTGCCCTGCCAGGCAGGACTCCAGCGAAGGAGCGAGTGAAGGCGGGCAGGAGGGTAGACATCAGACTTAAGGGTCAATGGAGCCAGAAGTTGTTGGAAAAGAAAAGGTTGTTGAAAAGGGACCAAGGTTCCCTTTTCACAAAGCTGGTGATAAATAGAAACAAATAGTGGCAGCATAGACAGACATTTTTTTATTTTCCTGAAATTGCAAGAGGGAAGAGACTATTATGTAAAACAATTCTGGGAGAGACATAGGGAGAATGAGGAGCTCCTGACTTGTAAAAGAGAGATCTGGAACTTGAACCTGATGATCTGGCTTCAGAGTTTGTATTCTTAACTACCACACCCTATGGCCTCTTATATAAAGTGAGGTAAGTTTTATTACAACCATTTTACAGAGACAAAACCAGTTCAGAGAAGGCAAGTAACTTACCAACCAGTTAGAGGAAGAGCCAAGACTATAATTTACATCTGCTTTTGCCAAGTCTAGGTTCTTTCCATTACCCACTATTCCCTCTTCTTAGTAGAGGAGACAAAATGTTATCTATCAAAAGTGAGAGTAGGTTCCAAGGGAACCAGGCACCTGCAGAGAACTTTAAAAAAATAAAATTAAAAAACCTTGAAGACTTTGTGTGAATAATGTGGTAATGAATCAACAATAGGTTGAGTATAGCATATACCTCAGTGTATATGCTATAACCAAAAAATAAATTATAACAGAAAATAAGAAGAATTATCAATAAGTATTTGTTGAATGAATGAGTGAAATTAATGGAGACTCCTTCTCTATCCATTCACCTCTGAAAAACATCACTTGAATTAAACTATATTAATAGAAATGACACTTAGCATTTATTAAAGCTTATTATTTTCCCAGCACTGTGCCAAGCATGTTACATGCACAATCCCATTCAATTTTTGTGACAATGCTATCAAGTACATCATCATCATCATCATCATTATTATTATTATTTTGATTTTACATAGATGGCCCATGCACCTTACCCAAAAAAACATGGTTAATAAATTGGGGACCAGATTCAGGCCCTACTTTGGCAGGCTCTGGAGTCTGTATTCTTTTTTATTTTTATTTTTATTTATTTATTGGTGTTCAGTTACAGTTGTCCCACCTTTTTCCCCATTGCTCACCCCTACCCTGTCCCCCCGTCACTCCCACAGTCAATCCCTCCTGTTGTCCATGCCCATGAGTCTTCTATTCATGTTCTTCATCACTAAAGGTGTTGGCCAGTGTTTTCCCTGTGTTCATGGATTCCGGAAGGCTTGGCTCCAACCTTAGATATTCATGCCTCATAGCTCCTGTTGGGAACTATCTAATCCAAGCTCCTAATAGTGGCTGATGGCTGGGAGAAGGGCATTTAAACCAAGTGTTTTTCCACTATAGACAACCCCCTACCTATGATTTGATACAATATTATGAGTTGGAACAATCAGATTTCTCTTGTGGAAATTTAATATTGGGTGACCAAGACACTAAGCAGTTAGGAAGAAGAAATAAAGTTACATGAGTATGAGTAGGATTGGATCATAGAGCTCTTGCAGGACCACAGGTAAGCCAACTGACAGAATAAGGAGAGGAAGTCAATGAGTAAAACCTGAAGAGGATGGAACAGATGCCATGAGGAAAAGACTTCACCACTCCTAAATGAGTCAATACAAATGTAGGTGGATTGTACTTTTGTTTTCCACACCACCTTTCTAAAACTCACTGCCATATTCACCATTAAACAAATCTTCATCAGTACCTACAATACAGCAGGCATTGTGCCAGTCACTGGGGATACAGAGGTGAAATAAGACACAGCCCTGGTCATGAAGGAATTTTCAGCCTAGTTAGAAAACAGGTTCATAAATAAATAATAGTTTAATGTAATATGAAGATTTCCATAGGAGAAGTGATGCTTGAGCTATTCAGAAAAATCAAATTCTCCATTTAAAGAACATAAGAGGATACTAGGCAAAGGGAAGAGCAGAGGAAAGTTTTGCATTGCTAATAAAAATGGCAAAGTCTCCTTAGAGTTTGCAATGATTAGTTATTTGGAAAGCAGCCATTTCATATGCATGTAGTTTGATCAAGTAATTCCAAGAATTTCATTTTACAGATAGTTCAGAGCCTAACCAGAAATTTATCTTATGGATGAATTCAAAATGTGCATGATGGCACAGATATCATTGCAACTTATTTTAATAAAGAAAAGATAGATGCAATCTAAATGCCCATTGTTAGCAAACTGGTAGAAATAAACTATGTACAGCCCTACCACAGAATACTAGGCAACTGTTTATACAATGAGGCAACACTACAGGTATAGCCATAAAGTATATTAAATGAAAAAACAAGGTGTAAAGCAGTGTATGTATGCAATATCAATGGTATGTATGCATGCTTGCATTCCTGCTTATTCATTTAGTCATTCAACAAATATTCATTGAGCTCCTCCTATTTGCCTAGCTCTCTCCTGGAAACTGGAGATACAGTAGCAAACAAAACAAATGTAAAAATCTTAACTAACAGTCTAATGCATTTTATATGCATGCACTACCTTCGCAATGGTAACAAAGAAACAGATAAGAATTGCTGCCTGAGGCAGGTGCACTGCAGGGTTTAGAGACAGGAGTGAACTCTATGTATTTGGTATTGTTTGAAGTTTTTACCATGTTCTAGAGTTATCCAGCCCTCCCCAATTTTTTAATTAAAAAAAGACTATAGCCATTTTATATAATTAAACCATTTGCATTGAGTCAGATTTAATGCCACTTCAAAGAACACTTATTCTACACTCCCTACTCATTTAATTCTTTCTATAAAGATGAACTCAAGCCAAGAAATGATCCTGGAAATACCTTTCAGACTAATGGTTTCTGGTATGAGTTTATCTGTAGACTAGGGAAAGGTCAACTATAATCAAAATGTGGCTTTTAAAGAAGAAATTCCATCTTAAAGTCACAGGGAGAAATAACTTGGTTTTTGTGGTAGGCTCTGAGTTGGTTACTAGCACACACAGTCCCTCGTGTGGGAAAGTAACAGCATTAGACATGATTAGCATCATTCTACTCCATTGCTACAACATAGCTTTACAAATGATTCCCAGGAACAAGGCAAAAAGAATGTGCCAAGATTCCAGTAGCAGCCCTAACATGGCCAGGTTTTGCGATGTTTTGGGGGGAGGGGAGGAGAGAAGGGGGACGTGATGAAATATTAGACATCATGTTTTCATTCAGGTCCTGTGGGAACACCATTGCTCCCTCCTCCAGCTGACTAGCCTGCTAACAATATATTACCCTCATCTCAAACCAACATAATTCAATAATAGCATTGCAGGTCGAGAACTAAGTTCAGGCATGTATTTGGATTAGGCGTGATCTGCGATGACAAAGGTTTCAAACTAGGCACAAATAACAAGGATAGATTTATGCAGGCCAGGGTGCTCATTGCAGTTATTTATCACAATTACATCATTTTGCTTTGGGGTGGAGAAAGGGAATAAGAAGCTTGTGAAATGAGCCTCTGGACACCTCGGCTTGGTTCCAGTCGGCACAGAGGGAAACACTGTTTGAGTGGCCCCCGTCCTTGTCAGGGCTCTCTCGACATCCTCCATCTCCCTGGCTGGCCCTGTCAGACATCTGTCTCCTAAACAGAGGCTGCCATTCAGACCTGGTCAGATGAGAGCCTTGTGATACCTATCCGTGTCTCTCCAGAGCACAGTGAGGTCACTAAGTACCTGGGAGTGTCACCTCTGATTGGTGGCAACAATCTGACCTAAGACTCCAGAATTTGAGCCTCCATCTGCCAGACAGCATTGAAACTCCCCCTGAGTTATTCTGACTTCAATGTCTCTTTTTGTTCTTTTCAACTGAGTTTTATAGCAGTGAGTTCCCCCTCCCTGCTGGATGTGAGGTGTTGTGGCCTCCCTGGGCCAAAAACCACTCTTGGCCCAGGAGGCTCATACTTGGCTTCCAGACAATCCTGGCAGACACTGCCCATGACTTGGCTCAGGGCCTGCACTACAGACTTGTTAAAGCAGTGGAACCAAAATAAGGAGACCTTAGAATGCAGTGGTTAAGCATTGCAAGCTTGGCTCACCCAATGTAAAGGATAAGAGAGATATTACGGCCAAATGCATGGCCTCTACATGTAACGTACAATTACTCTAAAGGTCTAGAGCAGTCAGTGTCTTTGATTTCTTTCCATGGATCGCACAGTGTCTGTATCATCCACAGAAACGCTATCATTACAGGATGGACCTCAGTGTGAGGGAGGAAAAACTAGTTGCCCTTGGATGGGTCAGCCAACCTCTAAAGCACAACCAGACCCAGGCTCTGTGTCAGACACCCTGACACGCTGCTGGCACAGACACGGCCACCACGCACACTGTCTTACCCCTCGCTACAACCCTGTACGAGTACGTGTGGAAAATATCACTACGGCTTTTACAGAAGAAAAAGCCAGGAAGAGAAGACCATTGGTTTACTCCAGGTCACAGAGGCAGGACTCGGACCTGCTGTCATGGCTTTAGGGGAAACGCTCATCCCTTTAGCCTCAGTGGCACCAGCATCGATAGACCAGTCGAGTGTGATTCTTGTACGTGGAGACAAGTGCCCAGGAAAAAAGCCACAACGACCCTCCCAAACCCATGCATTGAGTCTTTTATTTCCCCAGAAGTCACTGATCACTTTGTTATCTCCCCTCTACTAAGAAAATCCCAAGAAGGAAAATAAGGGTAATTCAGAAACAAAAGAATTCAAAATAACTAATGGACCAAGAAGTTAAGGAAGCTAGGGTAGTTTAATCCTCTAGTCCTATAATAAATACTTTTTAATTAAACAGTCAAGACATATCTCACTTAGAGGTGATTGTGTAGAAGTAATGAGAGATGCCAAAGGTCCTTCCAAATCTAAATTTCTTTCTTTAAGAATCTGCCTCTCCTGCCTAAAAATTCTACTCCCTGGAGCCCTTGCGTGACACTCATTTGTCTCACCTTATTAACCTTTAATATCTTGTCGCAGATTAAATTCACCATTCACATATAAGAGCATGGCCCTGCAGAGAGTAAGGCCATGAGGGGATAGAAGGCTCGATGGATTCGTTTTAGACAGGGAAAGGCTAATCCTGTAAGACTGAGGGCAGCCAGAGCAACAGGTGGGCAGTAAGGGGGCAGTGGAGTCCATGGCATTCGTGGCAATAGCAACGAGTAGACGATGCTGTCAGTGAGGATGGCAACAAGGAACCTTGGTTCCCACCTGGGACTAGCAGAAGCACCCTGCAGCACATCATCCGTATAAGTGGTGTGCAAGATGGGCACACGATGGGACTTTGTGCCTCGGTTTTTCTGCATTCATTTTAGTGTACATCGGAAAAATTATTGTCAGCATAGCAAGGCTGTCATTTCACAGATATTAATGCTTACAACAAAATTAGGTTTTTAAAGAGCAATTTGATTGGAAATCGATTTGTTGAAAAATGCAGAATGCAATTACAATGGGTCCTCAGACCCGGTAGAAGTTGTGAAGGTGGCATCAAAATGAATTCAGTTTTGGAAACCCTGATTTGGACTCTTCCCATGTTCTCAGCAAACACTGAGCACATTTTTTTGCAACAAGATCCATGCCAGGCCCAGGGATACCTGCCCTTGAGCAGTTCACAGTCTAGGAGCAGTGAGACAGTGAGGCATTATGAAAGAGGCAAGGGACCCAGGCAGACAAACTGCCTACAAGAGGGAACATGAAAACAAGTCCAGGAACATTTTCAGGTGTCAGACAAGTGTGGGAAGGGCATGTTGTCCCAGGCAGAACACGTCTGCTTCAAGCCTCGAGCACCTAAAATCAGCTATTGCTTTCGGCCCCTCTACCTGAGGGAGCCTCTACCTCCATGAAGATTGCTTGTTGGTAGGTGGGACAAGTAAGCAGGAAGACAAAAGCAGACATACCTGCCAAGGGGACCAGGTCCAGCAGGTACTGGAGGCCCACAGCGACTCTCTCTCAGATGATCTGCTTCCAAGTCCCCATGCTGCTCCAGCCCTTGGGCCTGGGCTGCGAGCTTCCCCGCAGGGGCTGTGGGGAACCTCCAGAGATCCTGACCACCCCCAACCTCTTGCTCTTCAGATCGTTTCACCAGAATCACCCATTCTGACATCTCAACAGTCCCAAGCCCTGCATCTAAATTGCTTGCGTGTTTAGATCATTCAGATTTTTGTTCTTGACCTTGAATTATACCACAACTCCAATAACCTTCGCCAGTGTGGCTCAGCGTGAGGCACCGGACCCTTCCTTTCACACCTCCTAAAGCCAGTGTTTATCTGACCCACTGGTTAAAACCACACAGACTTAGACAGATAGTGGTCGACTTTCCCTTTCTGAAACCAGTGTGCTTCATTTCAGATACCCTGAAAAACTTGCACGGTTGAAAGTGAAACTAAATAGAATACTTAAAATCCACCGGCAGCCACATTCAAAACAGCATCCAAATGTAAAGCAGCCGTCACCTCTGCCAGCCCTACCAGGCACTGCCAGCTTAAAGCATTAGGCCCCAGACAGCACGCACCAAGGAGGCCAATGAAGGACCATATGCAGCCTCGGGATGCTGCAGGAAGCACGCTGCAGTTAGGGGCTGGTTCTTTGGAGATACTGTAACTGGATACCTTTAATGAGCACCCAACACACTTTTTAACACATTTTACAATCATGCCTTTCTTACAACCAATTTTCTATATTTCTCCACCCCTAAAAAGGAAAAAGAAAAACAAGTAATTATGCAAAAATAAAAATGTTGAAGAGTTGATTCAATGATTTTTTGCATCTCTTTTTCTCTCTGGTAGAAGAAAAGGGTCTTGAACTATACATAATAAATGCCCAATAAATACAAGTTTTATAAAGTTTTGGTCCAAAGGACATGAAAATTCAACAACACTTGATCCAATACTGAGTATTTTTCCTATTGATGCTGTGAGGAGGCACTTAAATGAAGACATTGTTAATATCTGTCACAGCTTTTTTAAAGATTTTTTTTATTGTTCTGTTACAGTTGTCCCGATTTTTCCCCCTTTACCCGCCCCCACCCACCCCACCCCCTACTTCCACAGTCAATCCTCACACCATTGTCCATGTCCATGGGTCATTCATACATACTCTTTAACTAGTCCCTTCCTCATCTTTCATCCAACTTTTTAGAAATATGATATTCACTTTCTCTTGCATCATCTTCTTTACTCTGAGTCTCCTATAACTCCTGTCCTATACTGAATTTCAAGTAGTGATTGTAACTCAACGGCCCTTTCTCAATTGTGTGGAGACACTTCACACTGATTTCCTAAATGGGAATAATGCAGAGCAGAAGGAATTAAAAACAAACAAAAAAATGTTTCCTTCATCTCGATTCTAAATAAAATCTCTTTTACAAAGAGTCACGGAGCACACAAGCAATGACTCAGTCTTGAGGAGTGTCCATGGCAAGGCTCCATGCTTGTAGGAAGAGAGGGTGCAGTGGGAGGGGTGAGAGCTGAAAGTCAAAACGCTAACGAGATTTCCTCAATGGCGAGCAATACTCCTAATTCTAAGGGGAATTGGCTTGCTCAAAGGAAGTTTTCACCTTGAAGTGAGAATCTATTGTTGAGACTCAAAAATTTCAATAGGACATCTCTTCCCATCTGCTGTTCCCCTCATTGCTGAATCTTCAGAGGTGCCATGTTTTTCCCCAACACAAATTCCTAAGCTTCACCACACCATGTCTCTCTCTTCCATATTTCAAAACTTGAAATCCATTTGTGCTGTGGAAACTTGCATCATTAAACCTGTTTGCTTTTTATCGGGTCAATATGCAGCCTACCAGCCACAGGCATACTCTTTACTTTGCCCTAAATTAATTGGCGTTTGCTTCTGTGTATCTTACCAAATTACTCCTTATAAATGGTGATGTTTTATTTCTTTCCCTAGATTTTAAGGTGTAAAAGCCAAAATAAAATCTATCCTTTTTTTTGTGTCTGCTTTCTCGTTTTTGTGCTCTGAAATGTCTAATTCACTTCGCTACTCTTGATTCATTGTTCTCTCTATCCCCCCCATCCTCTCTGTTCTCACACACTTTCTCCATATTATTGTGACAATTTTCTCACCTAAACACAACTTTATCTGGCAATCATCAAAATCACGATTCAGCGAACACTCTCACGTATTTGATGAGATGAATTTAATTAAAAATAGTAATAACAGTTTAACCGTACTTTGTATTTCACAGATTACTTTCACATATATGATCTCCTCTTTAACAATTGCAGGTGTTCCTTCTAACTAAAATTTCTACATGCAAAAGGGAAACCATGAAGAAAAGTATCTTTAATTGTTTAATGTGTTTCAGCTATTTAGGTATTAATCTAATCCACACCGTTTATTGGTATCACTTAATAGTTATTTAAAAAAATAAGTTAAAAGTTCCATTTGCCCCGGAGGGAAGATTATATTTCAGGGTTAAAACAGGGAGGGAGGATGGGGTAAAAAGATGATTTCTGCTTCATTAAGCGAACTAATGCAGCAAATTCACCCCTTTCAGAGGTATTTCACCGATTTTCTGCTTGCTGGCTAATCTTACTGGGAATTAACAAAACACAAAAAAGGTTTAAATTGTTCCATCCACCAACTGTTTCTAAAAGCTCTTAATTTAATCCTGAGAGGAACCTTTTCACACCAAGTAATACTGCTGCGAAACTATGTATTTTGCGAAGTGCTTTTATTCTTCTAAAGACTCTAGAACCTAAAACTAGGGCTACAGCGCGATCTAGTGGTGAGAATGGGTGGGCCAGGAGCCTTGAATGAGATTGCTCCCTAGTGGCTTTCGATATGGGTTTACAGCTCAGCCTGGAAGCAAAATACGTAACTCTTCTCTTCCACTGAAATATATGACAAGTTAGGACACCTAGTAAGCAGAAAATTCCTAATGACAAAAGTCTCTCCTACCTGCCCTCCCACTAGTAAGGCTTTCTCTCCAATTATGGAGATGAGTCCCAATGCTATGGGTTGGCAGTTGCTCAGGAACAGGCAAGTAAGAATGGAGGAAGAAGCTGGGCTCTCACCATGTGATATGGCAAGTGCATGAAAAAAAACAACTTATGAACAAAGAATGATGTTCACCCTGTTTAGTGCTTAGTAAACATAGATTTAGAGTGACGATGATGATAATGATGGTGGTGATGGTGGCGGCGGCTTTGGGGGATAGCTAACATTTATCAAGTGCTTATCATGTGCCAAGTTTTAAGTACCCATAATAACTTATAAAGTCCACCCAAAAACCTTGTAAGTCCCACTTCACTGATGAGGAAACTGAGGCAGAGAGTGTCGGGTTTTTTCCAGGGCCATACAGACAATAAGAGGCAGATATGGGGTCTGATTATATTAATAATGACGTTCAAGTGTTAATTTTCAAATTTAGAAAAATACAGGTAACTTTCTGAAGTAACACACCATCTCCAACGTCAAAACAGAGAAGAGCAGACAGCAGAATCCAGGAACCCACACCCCCTTTTGCAGAATTTATGCTGTTTGAGCTATCTGGCCTTGGTTTCGTGTTCATTTTCCCCACCCCTGCCACACACACCATGACCAACAGGCAATACGTTTTTGTCCCCGAAACGCAGAGCAGCTTTGATGTGGCAACACAGGTGGACGGACTGATGCTGTTGGAGTTGGAGGTGGAAGAAACCTTGAAGATGACTTCAGTACAGTTTCCTCTCCATTTTACAGATAACAAAAGAAGACAGTTGTTTTTGCAAATTCAAATGTATTAAATACTTATTAAAGACCAGCTGCCCACAAGCACTCTTGGTAGTCATTTGGAGGGGAGGGTAGACAAGGGTGAGCAAGTCCTCATCTTTGCCATGAAGAGGAATGTGGTCCAGTAGAGAAGCGAGGTTGACAAAGCAACTATAATGGTATAAAGGACATACAGAGGGTGGGGTGATATTAATAATGAATAATAATAATTATGTATTAAATTCTATGTTCAGTCAATGCATGCACCACATAGCAACATTTCAGTCAACAACAAACTGCATACATGATGATTGTCCCGTAAGATTATAATGGCGCTGAAAGTTTCCTATAACTTAGTAACATCGTAGCAGTTGGTAGTGCAACACAATACTGTCTTTGTACCAGTTTCAGTCTATCTATAATGTTGCCTGGGGGCACTTTCTTGGGACCCTGAGCTTTCCGCACACATCTTCTCTTTCTACACCAATGGTACAACTGGAACAACCCTTGGGGATCTTATTATGATGCACTTCAGTGATGACCATTAGAAAACTTTGAAGAAAAAAGACTTTATTACTCACAGATCCTGAAGCATACAAGGTATGCAAGGGAGACACAGAGAGAGAAAAGGGGAAGGGCCTCTGGGGTCCTGCATTTGTTGGGGTCAAGGTTGGGGATCCAGAGTTTTGGGGGTTCACTCTTTATGGTAAATTTAAAACATTGAAGTCAGACTTTAAAGCGTGGGCAGAGGGAACGAAAGCAGCCCAGTTGGAGAAGCCTAGATCTCCAAAACAGAGAAGGCTGGCTCTTTCATGTCGTGATGTGTTTATTTGAGGAAGTGGTCCTTGAATCAAAGCTCATGTCAGGCACCTGCATTACAAAAAGAAAAGCCACTGCCAGAGCTCTCACTACAATTACATGTTTGTGGCGATGCTAGTGTAAACACACCTGCTGCACTGCCAGACGATTACCGGAGTCAGCTATACCGTCTAGGCCTGTGTGAGGGCACTCTGTGATGTTCACAGAACACTCAAATCGTCTAACGATGCATTTCTGCCCTTGTCGTTGGGCAGCTCACGACTATATCACAGCACTGATATGTACAAAAACTGAGAGACTGGTATCATTATCACACCCATTGTACAGACAAGGAAACCGGCCCAAAGAGGTTAAGTTGCTTCCTTCCACCTATCGAAGGTTACAAGAGTCAGAGACAGGATTCTTAACCCGGCTTGTTGGATGGCAAGGCCAATGTCCTCAACCCTAGAAACTGACTACTACTCAGAAATAAAGAGGTAACTATCCACTTGAGAGATCAGGGAAAGCTTTGCAGAGGAGGGTATAAAGCACAGTATCTGAGACAGAGTGGCCGTTGAAAAATATATTCAACACTAGATTATATATACCTAAGGACACTGTGGTTGCATCTGCAGTAAACAAATTTGAGGAAGTTATTAGCATGTGCATATACCAGAAACCTGTTGGGGTTTTCTTTTTTCCAGAAACCTGTTTTAAACAAAATCCTCCCCTTCCACATTTCAAAAGGCCCTGAGTGATAGCAGACGAGTTCTGGTGTGAGTTCTGCCTCTGAGTAACTTTGTGTGCATTCTTTGCCTCAGCATCCTCGTCCTTTATGGCCCTCTCAAACTGGAGATGCCCTTTGTGCTGGGTGTCTCAATTTTCCCAGCATGGCACTGCCCATGTCTTCACCCTCGTCCCTGCCCTGGCAGGCTGATGACATGGACTGCACCATGTGGCTTCCTGCGCTCTGGCTTCCAGCTTGGCTTGGCTAACAGTAGGCAAGGCACAAAAGCACGGGAGGGGAGGAAAGAAAGGTTAGAGTATCTATCTGTCCCTCTTCTTTTGCCCATTGAAGTCATTGCAAGCAGATTTCTCCCTCTACCTATCTATGGTCCCAGCTCAGTGTTTCTCACTGTCTCAGTTCTGGTAACTGCTCACCGCCTCACCCTTCAGGCTTTCCAGCCCCAGCTATGCCCTGCTGATGCCTTTGCAATGCTCCCTTGTGAAACTGTCCTCAGCTGGTGCCATTTTCTCTTGCTGGGGCGCTGACTGACACATCGATCACTACTTGTCTGCTCATTGGCTCACATACTCCTCTAAGGGAAACTGCTCTATCTAATGCCCACTCCCCAGAAAGCTGTGTATTGTACTGTGTGAGCTCTCTGCCCGAGCCAGCCACAGCCGACTAGACCAAGCATGGTCAACTGCCAGGACACCCTATCACAGAAAAGTTACCTATGACTTTCAGGGTCTGTTTACAACAGATGAGCTCAGCTAACCAGATTTTTCCTAAGAAATTAGGAATCAAGAGGCAGAGATTGTGGTAACCAACCTATGGGAGTATTGAGGCACACTTGGGAAAATATTTGGGATCACGTGCAAGTAGGTGTTAGAAGGCAGCTATGAGGAGGAAGAGGAAAAAACAGCAATGCATAGAGAAGCACAGATAAACTGAGAGAGAAAGGGGCTACTCCACCATGTGCCCTCAGTTCCTCAATTCTCTCAGAGTTTCACCTCCATGAATCCCAGGTGGAAAGTGTTCCTGAACTTGAATGCCTATAAGATCTCTGCATCAGTACAAAAACAGCCCTTTACTTAAACCAACCCAAATGCCTACTATGTGGCAGGTAACATACTGCGCAATGAGAACAGGGGCGAACGAAACCGACAAGGTCCCTCCCCTCAGGAGACTTACGTCTGGCTGATTGCTGGTGACAAAGTGGCATGGGACAAGGGAAGTAAAACATGTGAAATACCCTTGAGAGAATGAAATCCTTGAGTCAGCGGCATCTCTAAAGTATGTACTCGGATGATAAAACTATTGAGTAATACTAGTGAGAAACAAGATAAAAAGTGTCAAAGTAAGTCCTTATAAGATACTTACCAATTGAAAAGGGCAAAATCATCAATTTACAACAGGGAAACCTAGAAGTCACCACCTTCCCCAAGTGATCAAAGTCAACATCAGCATTGCCGGGACGTGGATTCGCTTTCTGGTAAACGTGAGAAACAAATTGAAAGACGCGCTATAAATAAATTTCCTCTGCTCCTCAAATTGTCAAGATCATCAAAGTCAGGAAAGATGAAATGAGTGTTCTATGTTAAATGAGACTAAAAATATATGACAACAAAATGCAAAATGTGGAACTGAATTGGATCCTGCATGAGCAAATACATTCTGTTTGCTCAGAGGATACTTGGAACACTCTGGATGAGGGAAATGAGACCTAGGACACTTATGTAAAGATATTCTTATAAAGACATGAACCAGATAATCTGCTTCTCAAGTCTGTGAGGTTCCAGTCTATCGTAGTCTTCTAACAACTCCAAATTTTGTTTTTGTTTTATTATTATTTCTGTATTTTCATCAGCTCACACAAAGATGGGGTTTATCTGCTGCAATAAAATCTCAGCAATGACTCTTCCTCTGGTCTCAGGGCTTCTATTCTGCAGGAAAACTTCTGCGCTGCTGCACATACCTGTTACATGACATCACAGAGCCAACCCCAGTGAGCTGGATGAATTTCCCATTTCTGTTCAAATCCATTGTCTGATGATATTTCAAAAACAAACATGCGGGCAATCAATGGTCACACTGTGGCAGTATCAGTTCTGTCTGAAAGGTCTGTATTTTTGGATTTCAAAGTATTGCAAGGGGCACTGAATGTTTTGAAAACTCAGGGAAGTTGGGGAAGAAGTCCTAGGTCACAAAGGTCTATTCAGGAACTGAGTATAAAGCACTGATAGATGGCTTGGTTTGCTGCCCAGTGAAGATAAAGGAATAAAAGGAAAACCTTTAGCTTCCATTGGGCTTTATGGTGAGCTACTAAACCTTAATCGAGGTACAGTGAGCTGTTCAAAGATACACATGTTATATAATAGAAGCTTAGGTGAATGGCTACCACCAATGAGAGAGAAAAAAGAAAGAACAGCAATTTTTTGTACTGATAGACTTACTAAATTTCAGAACTTTTGAATTTTCTCCACGATGAAAATGTATGTTTGATTCTTGGTTTTGCTCCTTCGTTTTAAGTGGGTGAGTGTTAAATACGAGTGTCTCTTCTGTCACGTTTTCCCAATTTCCAATATTGGAATGTCCTCAGTTGCTTGACATTTCATTTTGCTGGTTTTTTAATCAGTTATTTTCCATTTAATAAAAGTACTTTTCCATGTAACATAAGACCCAGATATGCATAAGCAAAACATTGTTCTGCTGAACATCTTCATCTTTGACCTGGAAGCTGAGAATAAAAGTCAAGCCCACTGAATGTAGGGACTTACTAAACGCAGTGGGAAGCTCTTAAATGCGCAACACAAAATTGATCTGAGAAAATGAATGGTGCTTAGTAAGAAGTCACTTTAACACATGAAATAAAGACAAACTAAAAAATGTAAAATAAATAGTACTATATTGTCAAAATGAAACTAAGATGAATATTTGAATAAGAATATTAGCAAACACTGTGCCATTGCACAGTTCTAAGTACTAAATACATATATTAACATATGTAAAGTAAGTAACATATGTAAACTAAGTTAATCCTCCCTGAACCCTTTGAGGTAGTTACTACTATTACCCAGATTCTACAGAAAGATTGAGTAACTCAGTCACATTCTCATGGGTTGTGTCAGAGCTGGGATTTAAACCCAAGCAGTCTGGCTCAGAGGCCATGCTCCTGATCACATTTAATCAGCCAGCAGATATTTCATAAGCATTGAATGAGTGCTGTATTTTCAATACCACTTAGGCTGCATTATTTTTTGCTGCAGTAACAGACAACCCCTATTTTCTCATGGTTTACTACAATAAGTGTTTATTTCGTGTCTACATTATATAAAAGCTGTGGGTAGATTGTGATTCCCATCAGCTCTGCTGGGCTTGGCTTGGCTCCACTCAGCTCAGAAATGGGAGTCTTCTCCTATAGGACAAAGACAAAGGAAGAGCTCCTCTCTGGGGCATGGAGTGGGCAGGAATTTAAGAGCAGTAGAGAGTTCAACAGAGCACACATTTACTGCTTCTGACTGAATGTAGCAAATGTCCAGTCTGCTCGCCTTCCACTAGCCAAAGCAAGTCATGTGGCCAAGCCCAAAGTCAATCCAGTAAAGGTGTCTACTTCTCCCATGGATGGCATAGACTAAGTCATATAGAAGGAGTGAATGGATGGGAGCAACAAAGCCAATAGCTCAAGTCTCTTGACACTTCCTAAGTGATCTCACTGTTAATTTCAGAAAACAAGACTAGTGTAAAAATAATTAGAGAACCATGCAAAATACAGGCTGTCCTCATTTTACATGGCGCCATGTTAAGTGAAACATAACATAGGAACCATGTCCTTGCTTTGCAAGTTTCTGTGGTACCTGAGACTTGGTGATGCAGTACCAGGCAAAGCAAAAACTGCCTGACCTTGATGAAAACAATCAATAATGCTCAGCTGTGAAATGGGACCTTAGTGCATATTCTCCTCAGGGCGTCTAGAATGCAGTTCAAACCATGCCTGCAAGGCCCTGAATCATCAGGCTTTTTCCACCTTCAGACCTCACCATCGCTTCCTTTTTCTCTGCACTCTAAACCCAAGACCATTCCACATCCTATTCTCTCTGCCTGGAGTCCTTCCCCCACAGATTTTTACAAGTCTGGCTCTTTTTAGGCATAAAGTCTCACCTGCAAGTTGACCTCTTCAGGGAGACCTACCTTGACCAGGTCAACCTAAATTAGCCTTTAACATCTTATCACTCTGAGGTCCACTACCCTGATTTGTTTTCTACACAAGCCTTATCACTGCTTAAAACTCTTATCAACACATACATCTATATATTAATGGTTTGTCTCATCTGGGGAATGTAAGCTCTAAAGAGCAAAGAACTTGTCTGATGTCCTCATTCTATCTTCATTGCCCAGGTCATTGGCTGGCAAGTATTGGATGTGCAATAAATATTATTGAATGAATGAATAAATGTAGACAGGGACCAGGTTATCTAAGGACTCGCAGCCATGGTTTGGATTTTATTCCTGATGTGCTGGGAAGCACTCCCACAATTCAACAATTATAGACAATTATATATGAGTTCTCTAATTGTACTTTCTTAACCCAGCCGTGTCATTTCTAGGACAGGGGTCACCATTCCAATCCATAATTCTCAATCTTGGTTACATTTTGGAATTAGCTAGTGGAGTGAGGAGGGTGCAGGGAGCGACCTTTTTAAAATCCTGCTCTCTAGGTTCCAACGCCTCGGAATTCTGATTTAATGTGTTTAGGCTGAGGCCAGAACATGAGAAGTTTAATGGTCCCTAGTGATTCCAATATTAAGCCAAAGTTAAAAACCACTGGTCCCAGTGGGTCTGAAGCACAGCATGGATTCAGAAAATGCTTTTTGGCAATTTGAGTGTGGCTGATTTAAGCACTTGGCTTCATTTTGACAGCATCCGACATATACTCGGTGATCAGTCAGTATTTGTTAATTGGCTTTCTAGAAAATATTTGATAAATGAATAAATGAATGAACATGGAATGCTTTAACTAAAGCTTATAGGAAATTAGTGGAAGCAGAGGTCAGTGTGGACAATAGTTAGATGAAACTCTGTAACAGGCAGTGGGCATGAATCAGCCAGCCCCCGATGTCCACTTTGTTTTGTTATAAATGGTTCTAAAATCCTGGGACATCCAGGTTAGAATGAGCCATGGAGACCATCCAATACAGTGGTTCATACTATTGTTCACGTCACAGACCCTTTAGAATTTAATGAATGTTTTGGCACTCTCCTCCATCTACCCCTTCCCCACAAAATACATCTGTAATTTTGAATCCAATTTGAGCAGGTTTGGCCAGCTCCTAGACAACGGTTGCCCAAGCTAAAACCCTAAGGTCCAGCTCAAAGTCCCCACTGATAGAAAATGAAACTGAGTTCCAGATAGGGCAAGTGAGCTGCTGGAAGCACGAGCCAACAGAGATAGCAACTGGACTAGAACCTATTTCCAGTCCAATGAATGTAATTGCCAATCTTGCTTTACACATCCATTCCAGATCTACAATGTTTCCACACCAATCTGTAGGCGTGTAGTGGTGGGAAATGGCCTCAAAAAAGCAGAGTCACCCTAAAATGAGGACCAGCTAGTGACCAATCCCCAGGGCAGCCAACTCAACCAGTCCACGCCTGTGAATGCACAGCTGAGGAGGAATGCACAGCTGAATTTCATCATTGTAGATGTCAGGATATATAACATCAAGAATAGACATGACAGAGAGCTGGACAGCAGGTGTTCTGAATAAGTGTTAGTTCAGAAGGAAACAGGAACAAATGAAATCAAAGGACTCCTGTATTTTAGGAGTAGAAGAAACTGATCTCTCCGTGGGAGGAGTTCTCAAAGACTCTCATTTGTAATTATACAGGAGAGCACAATTGTTTGTGGATGGCTGCAGGAGTCTGAAGAAGGTTACTGTGGTTGGTCTAAAATCAGGCTCATTTCTGTCTTAGAAAAGGACATGGGTGCAGCATCCTGTCGGTATGTCCAGGGATCCAGAAGTGATCATCTAACATCTACTTTCTCATCCTCCTCTCGCCTGCTGATCTAGCGCTTCACGTTTGTTCCTAGCACCTCCTCCCAAGTCTAAGGAAAAGAACAAAACCTAAATCAGTCACTAGGTTATTTATGAGAGTAATGGGGAAAAAAGCTGGCATCTTTGCCCACAATAGCACTTGAGAATGTCAGATACACATGTCTTCTCTTAGTTATTAATGTATCTTTATTTGCGGGGGACTGCATTAAGACTCAAAATACAAAATAAAACTGTCAGACCCATGGTTCCTCCTGCTCAGGAAAAGGTCAGTGGAACGCTGTGAAGGGATGTGCAGGTGCCCCATTTATACCCCCTTCCTTGGAATGGCTTGGGCCCCTCTCTGATGCCAGGAGCCAGTCACCTAAGACCTCTGCTTACTATCTTCAAACATTTTAAACATTTTTTTCCTATTTTCAGCAAGTTATTCGCAACATGTGTACCTTTTAATAATTAATTCCACAAATTTGTGGTCCTGCCTCACTTTCTTAATCACATCAAACTTGGGATTGGATTAATTAATAGTACATAGTACTTAATACATTAGTGAAACCCAATATAACATTGTAGAGTGGCTACAGTCCCTAAGCTTGTCACTAAGAATACTTTTCATCTAAAATAGCTGAGCTCCTGAACATGCCACTTAGACAAAGTATGTGATTTGCCATGAGTTTTAAATATAAAAGCTGTGTTTGTCAACTTGTTGAGGGAATATTGACCAAATATTTCCATCCGCTACAAGTATCAAAAGATTATGCAGTACACCTGAAACTAATACAAAATAATATTGAATGCATTCCATACTTAAAAATAAAAATTTTTTTAAAGGTTTTGCAAAATTCAGGAGAGCAAGTATAAGTGATACATGGAAAGTGGGAAACAAGCAAATGTGACCCTCATCCCACACTTTAGTTAACCTCTGTGCATCCAAACCTTATCCTGTAACTTAGCAGACACATGGCACTTTGTTAGGAGGTGTCAGAACGTAAGCCTCCACTGGTTGAGGCCCAGAAGCTGACATCTCTAAGCTTTCATTAATCATCTACCACAACCAGAGGCAGCTTCTCTCTAAAGACTTCAGACATCCCAGGCAAATCCCTGCCTTGTAAAGACTAGCCTGAGCTGTGAGGCCAAAGCTCAGCAAGCTATCTACCTGGAGAGCTGCCAGGGCGTGAGAGACAGGAGGAGAGGCGGGCGCATCCAGACTAGAGGCAGAGGTGGGACTCAGTACTTTGCCCCATGCTTGCTTCCCCAAGCCTCACCCCAATTCTTTTTCAGCCTTCCAGAGGTAGGATCATCTTACCAACTACATGAGAATGCACCTCAAGAAGGAGAATTCCAAGAAAGCATTTGCTTATGAGAGTAAATCTTAAAAGTTTTCATCACAAGAAAAAATAAGTTTGCAATTATGTATGATGAAAGATGTTACTAGAGTTACTGTGATGATCATTTGGCAATATATACACATATCAAAACATTATGTTGTATACCTGGAGCTAATATAATGTCACATGTCATTTATATTCTAATTTTTAAAGATGAATTTGTCACTTATGGTTTTATGTAGATTTCCTTTCTTCCTCCTCCTTCTCCTAAAAGTTCTTACCCTAGAGTGATGGTCTCATATGTACTCCTGAGCATGGATTTTATCCTTAACCTGGATGGTGGAGCTTCTGGAAATGGGTATCAGCAACAGTGACATTCCATAAAAAGTTTTGCAGTAGTGACTTGAAAAAAAAAATTAGGTTCCCCTCAAACATGACCAGTAACTGTGCTTTTTTTTTAATTTTATATACTTTTTAATATTGTAGCTTTAGAGAATATCAAGAAAAACTTTTCATGTTCAGCAGGCACAACCATACAGCCAATATACAGCTAGAACTACATAGTACACATGGGCAACAATGTAACAGTTATTTTTGAATATTTTCCACCCATGGTTAGTGTAATACAAGGATGTGAAACCCATGGATACAATGGCCCAACTAGATAGACTCTTTTTTAAAAAATACTTAAATTTTTTTTAATTTTTAAATAATTTTTATAGCTGTTCGAATATAATTATCTCCATTACCCACTACCACTTTCCCTACCCCACCCATCCCAATTTCCCACCAAATTTGTTTAGTTGGACAGAGAGGAGCAGAGGGAGAAACAGAAACAATCATCAGATTCTCACACGCCTCAACTGGGGGCCTGGACCACAACCCAGGCATGTGCCCTGATTGGGAATCAAACCTGCGACCTTTTGGTTCCCAGGCCAGCACTCAGTGCAATGAGCCATACCTGCCAGAACTCAATTTTTCTTTATTAAATGACCAAATTCAGCTATAAAAAATAACCATGCCTAGGAGTCCTCAGATATGTGCAGACTGACCACGCAGTTGGGGTCGCAGAAAGAATTCTGGGTGCATGTTTAGAAAAGGCACGTTCATCTAGCTGGCTGCAGCTCCTCCAGTCCGTAATGGGCCACTGTTTCTGCACCAACTATGGTTTTCCCTGGACCCAGTCTCTCAATCAGTGACCCTAGTGCAATGAAATGTGGACAGCAGGACACACAATTTCCTGTAGACCAGAAGACAACCCATTGACAGTGCTGATATAATCTGCCATCTGCTTTGGGTAAAGGAAAAATCATGGCTGCTCTTGTAACTGAAGGTCTCATATCTGCCACTTCCTCGGGGTAATCTCTAAGACTCCTGAAACACAATATCCAAATGAGAACCAGAAAGGCCTTCATTCTTTTCTAGGAAGCTTTGGAGAGCCACACAAATTTGGTGAAAGCTGGTCAGTTATTTTCTGCCATCATACAGTCTGTCCACAAGCAGAGAATGTTTGAGACCCCTAAAATGTTGTTCAGCTCTTCATGCTTGTAGGGCCCAAATCAGTTTATAAACTACCCTGAACAGTAAAAAGGACAACCAACTTTAAAAGAGAGCACTGGGTAGGTAGCTCAGCTGGTTAGATCATCACCCCAACATGCCAAGGCTGTGGGTTTCAAACCTTTGTTTGGGCACATAAATAATCAATAAATGAATACATAAGTAAAAGAAACAACAAATCAATAATTCTCTCTTCCCTTCTCTAAAAATCAATAAATAAAAATTAAAAATAGCCCTGGCTGGTGTGGCTCAGCAGACTGAGCATTGGCCCGTGGCCCATTAGGTTGCTCCTGCAGTTCCTGATCAGGGCACATGACTGGGTTGCAGGTCGGGTCCCCAGTTGGGGGCGTCAGAGAGGCAACTGATCTATGTTCCTCTCCCTCTGTTTCTCCCTCCTTCCTCCTCTCTAAAAATAAATGTTTTAAAACTTTAAAAATAAAGATGAGTGTGGAATTAAGAGTAAGGCCTCAGTTACTGTACAAGCCAAAGCAATGTGCAGCAGGCACTTCTAGGTTTATGAACTGCTAGCGGAAAAACTCATCAAAAGCATCACGTGAGACCAACAAATCCCTGGGACAAGTAGGTACTGTTCTGCAGTGTCCGAATTAGTCATAAAGGGAAAGCTGACACTTAAGTGCTCATATTATTTCTACTTTACTACAATATGTGTGAGAACAAGAGGTCAGTTTCCCTGAGCACATTAGTGTGTGGACTGTTCCAAAGTTTGTAAACCTGCCCCCTGGTCAAGAGGAAAAGGCTACAGCCACGCAATCAGTTTGCACTGTAAACCTAAAAAGAGTGCTAAGCAAGTAAGAAAGTATAATATATTTCCACACATTTCCCATGTGAATGAAATTTACAAGGAATCTCCTCATCGGGCCAATTCAAATGTAATAGTTTAGATTCAGAGAGATGGCTCCTCAGAGTTTCCTACACGGTTGCTTGTTACACTGAACAGGAAATTGTACACTCTCAACACACTTAAGACTTTTTTCTAGTGTGAACTCTCTGGTGTTGAGACAAGGTAAATATTCGCTTAAAAAATTTCCCACACTCACTGCACTCATAAGGTCTTTCTTCAGTGTGAACTCTCCGGTGTTTGCTGAATTGGGAACTATCCTTAAATGACCTTCCACATTCACTGCACTCATAAGGCCTTTCTCCAGTGTGAACTCTCTGGTGTCTAACGAGTGAAGACTTGCTGGTAAAAGATTTCCCACATTGAATGCACTGATAGGGCTTTTCTCCCCTGTGAAGTCTCTGATGATAACGAAGGCCAGGGGCCGAGGTAAAAGATTTACTACATTCACTACACTTGTAAGACCTTTCTCTATTGTGAATTTTCTGGTGCATTGAGAGGGAATATTTGATGTAAAAGGATTTCCCACATTCACTACACTCATAAGGCCTCTGTCCAGTGTGACCTCTCTGGTGTTTAACAAATTGAGAACTATCTTTAAAGGTTTTTCCACATTCACTGCATTTATATGGCCTTTCTCCAGTATGCATTCTGTGATGATAACAGAGGCTTGAGCTAAAGGTAAAAGATTTCCCACACTCATTGCACTTACAAGGTCTTTCTCCTGTATGAATTCTCTGATGGTAATTCAGGGTGGAACTAGATGTAAAAGACTTCCCACATTCACTGCATTCATGAGTTCTTTGTCCAAGGTGCCGTCGCTCATGACATTGAAGGGTGGAGCTTGAAGTAAAAGATTTGCCACATAAACTGCACACATATGGCTTTTCTCCAGTGTGAATTCTATGATGATAACGAAGGGTAGACCTAAAGGTAAAATGTTTTCCACACTCACTGCATTCATAAGCACTATTCCCTGAATGAACTATCAGGTGTGTAAGAAGGTTATTTCTATGGGTATAAGAGTTCCCGCATTCCCTACATTCATAAAGCCTTTCTCCAGTGTGAATTCGCTGACGATAACGAAGTTTGGAACTACAGATAAAAGATCTCCCACATTCACCACACTCATAAGGCCTTTCTCTTGTGTGAATTCTCTGATGATAGTGGAGGGTGGAACCAGAGGCAAGAGATTTTTCACACTGATTGCATTTGTAAGGCTTTGTTCCAGAATGAACTCTCTGAGAATAAGAAAGGCTACTACTACTGGTGAAAGACTTTCCACATTCACTGCATTCATATAGTTTTTCTCCATTATGTACTCTGTGATGATAATGGAGGCTTGAGGTAGAGGTAAAAGATCTCCCACATTCACTACACCCATAAGGCCTTTCTCCTGGGTCAGAGCTCTGATGATAATTTAGAGCAGCAACAGAGGTAAAAGATTTGGAGCAGTCATTACACTTGTAAGGCTTTTCTCCAGTGTGAACTCTCTGATAAGGAATCAACACTGAACTATGACTAAAAGGTTGTGTACACTCATTGCACACAAAACTGTTTTCTCCATTGTGCTGTCCTGACGGAGAAATGAGGAAACATTTGTGGCTTAAGGATTTTCCACGTTGGCTACACTTATACGGCCTTGCTCCTGTATGAATTTTTTGATGCCGATGGAAAGTTAAGGTTTAACTAAAGGATTTTACACTTTCACCACACACATGGAAACTTTCTCCTGTGTAGCCTCTGCAGTGTGTGATAAATGAGGATTTGTACCTGAATGTTTTTCCACATTCACTGCACACAAAACACTGTCTTCCAGTGTGAACAGCCTGGTCCACAAGTACATGTTGGGAGTTGCAAGCTTTCTTGCCTTCCCCCAAAGTGTAATGACTTTTTCTGCTTTGTATCGCTGCTTCCCACTGGGTGCCTTTGTTTGGCTCCTTCACTTTATGGGTGTCCTGCTGCTGCTGAGGACCTGAGCTGGCCAGGAAGTCCATGTCAACATCTCCACAGGTAAAGGGCTTCCCTGACACATGGATTCTGCAGCTCTTCACAAGCGAGGCCCCACTCAGAGTACTACTGAAGGGTTTCTGTCCCTGTTCCTGGTACTGGTAACACTTTGCACTGAATTGAAATTGTTTTGCACATGTCCCACACCTCAGCAGTGTCGGGCTGTGTTGTTTGCCCTGCTGCTCTACCAAGTTAAAAATGTCTCTCAAGACAGGCTCACAATTCGCACAGGGGTGACTCTTCTGGGAAGACAAAGCTGCCTTGGGATTCTTGGTTTGTGAGACTTGTACAGAATCGTTCTGTTTAATGGGTGTCTCCACATCCTCTCTTCCACAGCAGCAACCCAGAGAGGATATAAGTGGAAAGTTCTCCAGCATCACATGGAGGTACAGGTGTCTCTGAGCCTCATCAAGCAGCCTCCATTCCTCCCAGGAGAAGTGCACGGCAACATCCTCAAAGGTCGCACTGGCCGCAGCCATCGCCTCTGGGCCGAGGGGAGGGATCTGCATTCGAGGAGGCGGCCTTCACACCGGCCACCGGGTGTCCTCTAGGAGCTTCAAACTCCAGTCTGTGTGACAAGGACCACGACTCCTCCTCTCTTTCTCGGATTTGCCACCTCAAAACCGACACACCGATCCAAAAGCCTGACCCCACACCATAACTATGTTTTTTAACCAACCTTAATGAAATTGGATTAGGGTGGTGCTTCCTGAGAACCAATTGCTTTAAAGTATAGCCAAGGCATGATCCTTAGGGGAGGCAGAGAACTAACACAAAAATCATAAAACTAGCTACAATCATAGATTTCTTTTAATTCCTGCAAATTGATATCCAGTCTTTGGGCTGAGAAATATTCTGCAGAAAAGCAGCCATTCCTATAATCTTCTTTGCATAAAGAGTCCAGTTCACCCACAAATGATGAAAGGTGGTCATTTTCACTTTAACCTTCTGATTTATTGGAGACAGTTCCAAAATCCTGTTTACCAGTGTTCCTCCCTATATTTATCTGATGTGAATGTTAGGAATAGACTAATTATATACAGAAACCTCAAGAGGCAAAATTATTGGGAATGTCTGAGGCTCCTGCTGGCTGCCCTACCTGGTAAGGGTGCTGAGAGTCCTGCTGATGACAAGCATCATTAGACAGCCCCGACTTTGAGTAACATTTATTCAGGCAGAGGGAGAGGACCTTTCAGAAGGACAGACAAGCCATTCCCTATAACTAAAAGGAGAGAGCCACATTATGCAACTCTCTCATTTGAATTATATAAGACCCAAAGATAAGTATTTCCTCTCTGAAATAAGCATGGAGGTCCATAATAACTATAGAACTATTTTCAATAAGTTCTCATTTGTACACTTAGCAGCTATTAGGAGAGACGTAAACAACCTGTGGGGGACTAAAGCAAGCTGGACTCCCAAAATTAAAGGAAAAATTTGGAGACAGGGTCATTGGGGATGCTGGCCACTGATTAGACACCATCATTAGTTATGCTCTTAGTCTCCAGTGTTAAACCCATTAGCTCCAGGATCCTGCTGAGACCCAGAAGCTAGAATGCAAACATTCTTAAGTATGCAGTCTGAGAGGAAGAGTCACAAATGCACTCATTTAGGGTGACAACTTTTTCCTACTTAAAAACCAGAGAAGCCAGTGGAAAGAAAATTATTTTGTAATGACATCAAATATGTGCACACTTCTGAATTAGAAGCAAAGTAGCTCTCCACTCATGTGTCCAGTTGGAGTGACGCCTGTGTACTTAGGTGCAAAATGTCCTGAGAAAGCCTGAGGTCATGAGAGACCTAGTACAGCCGGCACTACAGGGGCATTGTTACCCTGAGGCCACGTGATCAAATGTTCACCTTTCTTCCTCTGTCTCCTGTCTGTCCTCTCCTTTTTAGAAAAAAGGCAGAATGGACCCCTGCCTAATAAAAAGGGCAAGTATTCAAGGAACAAGGAGATTGCAAAAATATTGGCTAGGACAACACTGATCAGGGGTTGGCCATGGGAAATAAATATGAGGTGGACAGGCAGCAAGAGAACCAGAGGGTGACTGGGAACCAAGTCCATGGACAGCATGGACAATCACAAAGCGGGTATGTGAACTCAGTCATGATGTACTTACTGAGGGCAAGAGAAAGCAGGAAGTTAAGAACATAGCATGGCATTTTAACCAGAAAAAACAAAAACTGAGAAGAAAACAATGATGGGAACAGAAGTAGAAAGGGAGTGAGAGACCCAGGCAATCAGGTAGCACAGGGAGGGCTGCAGGTCTCCTGACCCATGGGCACATCAGGCTGTCATTTGCCTGTAGGACGTGGGAAAGTAGTATGAGACAGCACCAAAAATACCCCAAAAGGTGATTATATAAAAATATCTAAAATCCCTAAAACCTATTAATGGAAAAGATTTAGAACTATAAAGAAGGGTGTTCACTATTCTGAACAATTATTCAAAACCAGTATGTAAGCACTTATTTGGGAATAAGAGAAGTGGTGGCTTCAGAAGAAAGGAAAGTGGCTCTCCTTAAAACAGAAAAAGAGAGCATGAAGAAGTCCCCTATCTCCTCCAAAAAGAATTTTAAAGGAACACCCTCACACCCCCACAAAAAATCTGGGTTTTATAATCAAGCACTCTAGAATCAGTAACTTGCCTCTGAAGCTTATTATTTATGTGTCTGTAGGCAATTGGCTCTGTGCTTCAGCTTCCTCACTTTTAAAATGCAGCTAACACTGTATCTATCTACCATTAGATTATTGCAGAAATTAACTGAGACTTCCAGTCAAGATGGAGAAGTAGGTAAACACACTTCACCTCCTAACATAACTACAGAAAAAAAATTACAACTAGACCTCAAAACAAATATCACCCAGAACTGTCAGAAAATTAAGCTGTGTATGGAAGCCTGACAACCAAGGATTTAAATAAGCCACATTCATCCAGATGGGAAGGAGTGGTGGAGATGCAGAGACAGGCAGAGAGGTGTGGAGATGCACTGTGGTATAGAGAGGCAGTGGAATGGGTGCTCCCATATTCACATGCAGTAGTTAAAAATCAGGAGGGATAGGTCAGGAGTGAGGGATCCCAGACCCAGGCCAGACCACATAGCCCAGGGTTCCAGTGCCAGGAAGATAAATCCACATAGTTCTGGTTGTAAAAACCAGTGGGAGGCTGGGGCAGTGGAAGAAACTGCAGGATTTTCAGGAGACTCCTCTTAAAGAGGCCGCATAGACTTAGGATTCATGCAGACCTACCCACTGTGGAATTCAGCACCAGAGCAACAGCTGGAAGAGCACCAGTCACATACAGAGAGAAAGTGAAGTGACTGAAAACAGGGCAAGTGCCAGGGCAAGTGCCAGGGCAAGCCAGGCAGCAGCATTGTCCCCTCTCTGAGCCCTCCCCCACACAGAGCCAGAAAGTGGTAAAGTGGATTGTCTGGCAATTACCTATGGCTTTGCCCCATACAATTTACAAGTCCCCTTTCTAAAACAGGCCACACTACTAAGACAGGGAGTCAAAGCAGCTCCACCTAATACACAAAAACAAACACAGGGAGGTGGCCAAATTGAGGAGGCAAAGAAATATGGCCCAAATGAAAGAACAGAACAAAACCCCAGGAAAAGGATTGACTAAACAAAATGGAGATAAGCAAACTATAAGGTGCAGAGTTCAAACCACTGTATGTTCAAAACACAGTATGCTCAAAGAACTCATTGATTATGGCAAGAGCTTAAAATAAGGCCCAGGCAGAAATGGAGCTTATATTAAGTGAAATAAAGAAAAATCTACAGGGAACCAACAGTGGAGGGGATGAAGCCAAGATTGAAATCAATGATATGGAACATAAGGAAGAAATAAGCATTCAATCATAACAGCAAGAAGAAAAAATAATTTTAAAAAGCAAAAAAAAAAAAAAACAAGGATAGTATAAGGAGCCTCTGGGACATCCAAATGTACCAACATCCAAATCATAGGGATTCCAGAAAGAGAAGAAAAAGAGCAAGAAAATGAAAACTTATTTGAAAAAAATAAAGAAAATGTCCCAAATTTGATGAAGGAAATAGGCATACAAGTCCAGGAAGCACAGGGAGTCCCAAACAAGTTGGACCCAAAGAGGATCACACCAAGACACATAATTAAAATGCCAAAGGTTAAATATAAAGACAGTATCTTAAAAGTAGCAAGAGAAAAGAAGAAAGTTGCCTACAAAGGAGTTCCTATAAGACTGTCAGCTGATTTCTCAAAAAAAAAGCTTTGCAGCCTAGAAGGGATTGGCAAGAAGTACTCAAAGTGGTCAAAAACAAGAATCTACAACCTGGATTACTCTATCCAGCAAAGCTATCATTCAGAATTGAAGGGGAGATAAAGTGTTTCACAGACAAGGTAAAGCTAAAGGACTTAATCATCACCAAACCATTATTACATGAGATGTTAAAGGGACTTATAAGAAAATGAAGATCAAAACTTTGAGCATTAAAATGGCACTAAATTCACAACTGTCAACAACTGAATCTAAAAAAAAAAAAAAACTAAGCAAGCAACAAGGACAGGAATAGAATCATAGATATGGAGAGCCTTTGGAGGGTTATACACTGGGAGGAGGAACAGGGAGAGTGAGGGAAAATGTGCAGGGATTAAGAAGCATAAATTGTAAATTGGTATGTACAAAATAGACAGTGGGATGTTACAAATAGAATAGAAATTGAAGCCAAAAAACTTACATGCACAACCCATGGACTAAGGAGGGAATTTTGGAGGGAATGGGGGTACTAGGTGGAAGGGGAGTGAAGAGGAAAAATTGGGACAACCATAATAGTATAATCAATAAAATGTATTTTAAAAATAAATAAATACATAAATAAAAAATGTAATAAGAAGAAGTGATCCAGTGAGCAAAGTCAACACACAAAACAGGTAATACCATAACCAAACTCTGTTGCCTACATGTGCCTTATGTGCGCATGTGATGTGATTCTAAAATTATATTTAACCAAGTCTAAAATAGCTCCTACAGTTTGCATAAAATAACCATTTTTGCTGATAAGAAAGCACTGCATTAAAGTGTAGCTGGCATTTTTTTTCCTTAGTGGTGCATCAGGCAGTGTTGCATGTTAAAGCCATTGCTATCTGACAGTCAGTAAGATACGGAGTTACAACATTCTAATCTATCAGTGCTGTCTTTGTCTACAATTATTTCCTCACACTGAGTTTTCAGGAATTGGCTTTACTCAGCCAAGAATGTTTTTGCCATATACTGCCAGAAATATTCTACAAAATATTGCAATTCTGTAATAAGTGTTCCTATATCTTAAAATTCTTACATTCATTGTACTGTACCCATTTATTTCTGCTAATTTAAATTAAGAAAAATAGTACCTCATAACTGTATTAAGGATTTTTAAATTATCAACATTGAAAACATTTAAAAATAATTCTTAACTATTTGATTCCTCTTCCAAATAAAATGTATTTCTAGCAAAAAAAAAAAAAAAGAAGAAGAAAGAAAAGATGTTAACTGAGATAAAATACATAAAACTCTTGGAACGGAGTAAGCAGCAAGCAAAAGGTCACTTTAAAAAATCCTATTCACTATGCCCTGTGGATAACACTTATTTTCACAGAGTGCATTAATGGATGCTCTTAATGAAAATCCTGAGACCAGAGGAGAAGGGAGATGGAGGGAGGTAGAAGAGGGTATGTGGGGATAAATGGTGATGGAAGAAGGCTTGACTTGTGATGGTGAAAATACAATAAAATATAAAGATGACGTATCATAGAATTGTACACCTGAAACCTATGTGATATTATTAACCAGTGTCACTCCAATAAATTAAATTTAAAAAATCTTGAGTATCAAGAAAGAGTTAAGCTTAGAAAGTTTGTACTTGAAGTTATCAGCAGTTTGCCAGAAACCTCATTTATTTAGCAGATTTTTTAAATGACCACAAAGTCTTTGACAACCCTCTCGTCAAGACTTAAGATGTCTTTCTCCCTTTCCTGTGTCTTCACAGGCTTATCACTGCTTTAACAAATACTATGGCAGGAGTGATGCTCTAAGACTTCTGAGGCCAGGCATCAGAGCTCACACAGCTTACATCTACTTCTCTTGGGATGCTTGCTCTGGGGGAAGTAGGCCGTCATGCAAGAACTCTGACTCTCCTGAAGCCACCAGTCCAGAGTGGCCACAAGGATGACCAGCCACAGCCAGCATTAAATGCCATCAACCTGTGACTGAGCCTCTTGGACACCCAGCCCAGTTGAGCCTTCAGATGGCAGCAGCCCCAGCCAACCTCTGACGACCATCACATGAGACATCTCAAGTGAGAACATTGAAGCCAAGAACTTCTTAAATTTCTGACACATAATTTGGTGAGCAAAATAAAAGTGGTTGCCAGTTTACATTACAAAGTTTTGAGATAATTTTAGGCTGCAATGGTAACAAGAACACTTTTGCAAAATACCTCGTAAGCCTATTATGAATAGATTTGATATAACAGTACTCTCCTTAGACCATAATAAAAATTCATCTTCAAGATTAAGAACCCCATGAACACAATGTTCCCAGATTCTTCCCATGTTTTCCTAATGCCTATTTGGTCAGTGAATTCAGAACCCTAAAGAAAAACCTTCTTTCTCATCCTCATTTATGCCACCTGTTTGATCATTTTGATGTTGACTAACAATAATTCTGTGTTTCTTATGTTCTTCCAAGTGTGATGAGTGGCTCTAATCCTTCAAACCAGGACAGAGCACCTGTGCCCATGGCAGGGGACTGTGGTCTGCAGGAGACCTGAAGACTGGCAGTCTCAGCCCTTCCTTCATCAACATAGCAGCCCCTCTGTCAGCATCTGTCTGTGTAGAAAATAGACCATTGTTGGTGAAATCCATGAGCCCTCAATTTGTCAATAGTCATGCCTTTGAAGGGATGAGGGAGGGGGTCAGGAGAAAAAATACAAATCCTATTTTTTAATCCTCTGGGGTTTAATGTCTGTTCCACTGCTGTTAAGATTTTTGAGAGATAGAGCGTGCCTGAGAAAAATATTATGGCAAAGGGAGAACAGTACAAATTGGTTTCCATAGCAACTTCTCAGATAAAAGTAATGGTTCTACCCAACCTAGAGGGAGAAGTAGTAAGACTAAAACATTCTCAAAATAAACACTTGTATGACTTTATTTTTTTCCTGAAGTATTTAATTTTATTCAACTTGCTTGTTGCACGTATTATAACTCTTACCATGGGAGAGTGTTTCCCCATGATTCCTTGTTTATGAGAAACTTAGGACATGAAAAACTATACTCTGGTGCATAGTGATATTTTACACCTTATTAAAATAATAGAGCATAACATTTTAAAGTAAGTGGATCTTAGAGAGTCCAGCCCCAAGACCTATAGTGACTTGCTCAATGTCATTCTTAATTGGATACTTGAAAGTTTACTTTAATTACTGAAAATATGTCTGTTGATGTCTTTCTATTTCACAGGACTCTTGTCAATATTAATTAAGGAAAAGCATATAAAGATTTTTGTGCAATTCTAAAATACAGAAGTAGTAATAATGGTAGCAGCAGCATTGGTAATAGTATCAATAGTAATAATAGTAATATCATTACTATTATTGGCAGAACTAGAACCTGGATCTCCTGAATAGACTACTACCACTGTTGGGTTTTGGTTTGGGGGGGGTTGTTTTGTTTTGTTTTTGCTACCATCCCACCAATATTGGAGTCAAATCCTTATAATGAAAATTTAACGGCACAAAATCCATCCAACCAAAGAATTAGTCTCACTGCAGTCAGATCCAGTCAGAGCTTAAAAAAAAGTGACAAAAGTTAGGAGAATCAAAGTATAGTGAGGTACCAACCACATAAACTTCCATTTATTCATTCTCAGAGTGTCCTATTTTTAGTAGTACTTGCCTCAACTCATAGGGCATTTCAAACACCACAGCTGTTATGACTCACAAAATGCTAAATAGATGGAGAATAAAAGAGAGACAAGGTGAATTCTAGTGAGGAAGAACAAGAAGTCAAGAAAGCATACTTTGGGTCAACACTGAACACCTAAACTTTACATTTAAAAATAAATTATATATATAATGTTATCCTATTAAAATCAATGCAGTATTGGACTTCACAATAATCACCACGGGAGGCTGTGGTTAGAGGCTCAAACATTTTAATGCTGCTTTTCAATGTTGACTTCAGAACTAAAAATTAAGTTCTATTACTTTTGAATTTAAAACTGTTACTGACCAAAATTGTGGGGTTTTTTCCTATTCCCCAAATTACTCACCAAATACGGCTAAGAATTACTTTTGGTTGTTTCCAGAAATCATACTCACTCTTAAAGGATAAAGACTCTCCACCACTGAAGAGAGGCAAAAGCATGTGCTCTGAATGTAATTAATTCTATGGGAGCTTGAAACTGCCCTGGGTGATAAAGATATTGCAGGAATAAATCCAAGATGATTACACTGAAGTAGAGAAAAATCTGGATGTGAAAGTCCCAGCATATCTGCTTTTAAAAAATTAGTTGTTCTACTTTACTTATACATATTCACTTACTCATTAATTTATTTATTCAACAAACACTCATTTCCACTCCTACTATATAGGTAGAGGAATATTAAGCTAAATATAAGACAGTCTTATTAATATCATGATGATTTCCAAACTTTTATCTCTGTCGCCAACCTCTCCATACATTTTAGGCCAATATTTCTATCTGTCTTCTGGAACCTCCACATTAATGTGCCATAGATACTCCAGACTTTATATATGAAACTTTATGTCTGACCACATCAACTTGGGGACAAAAAGCTACTTTTTGTTTTTTTCCAGTTAATCACTGGAGCATCACCCTGTTCTCACCAATAGGAAGGCCAGATGCTCCTTTTTAATATTAACATTTACTATGATTCTTTGAGTTCTGGAGACTTTTTCACATCCAAGAGGTCAGTAAACTTCTAAATGCCAAGCAGAAAGAAAAGTGCAAGGTTCAATTTGCCCACTGCCATCACCCCCTCAAATATAGTCATAGAATGAACACCGGTCCCACACCAGCCAGTGGTGATTGGCCTCAAGAGGTACTGTTGGACCATGTTCCAGGCTCCATAGTGATGCCCTTGGCACAGGTTAAGGTAGCAGCTTGATTTGCTGCATCTTCCCACATGAACAAACTTCTAAGGCATGGCAGCACCTCAACATGGCCTGCCAAGGTCTACTGGCCTCAGACATACACTGGTTCCTTCACACATAAACCCTTGGGTGGCCCAGACTCTGCTTCTCCTGTGGCATTTCTCTCTGCTGTGTTGTCACTGTGCCTTTGCCTCTCTCACCTTTGCATTAGAAGAGGGCCTGAAAAATGCTAGATGTCAGTGCTCTGGCCTACACACTTTATCACTGCACTCATAGCTAACGATTTTGAGTACCTGCTATGTAGCCGGCACAAATACGATATGAATAAAGTCTAATCTGTGTCATCAAGAAACTTTGAGTGTAGAGGACACAACTGACAACCAAAATAAATAAATGTGAGGTGCTTAAGTGAATAAGGTGCTGTGAGGACCTGAGGAGGAATTCCCACAAGATTTCATCTACCTGACAATCTTCAGAGGCCTAACTTTATATGGCTCTTCTTTGTGTTCAGATCCTTTAGGCATGTGGTCTTTGAACAAGGCAGTTTTAGGAAAATGATGTTCTACATCAGAGTTATTTCTCTAAACCATCAAACTTGGAAGAATTCCTGAAGTGTTCCAGAGAAAAAAAGCTGCAGCTGTGACCTTGTGTTCCCCTTTCCTGGAGTCTTCAACATTCTCATCTCTAGTTCTTTCCTTTCCCCTGTGAAATAATTTAATCCAATATGTGCAAAAATGGCTTGTCAAAATGTGCACGTGTCAGGATGATAGCTCCTGTGGGGAATTAGACATGAGCAGAGGAGCTGCCGGTTATACATGGTGAGTAGATTACAATTTTTTAGCCATAAGCAGTGTCTGAATCAGCAAATTCAGAATTATCAACTGTCAGGTGGTAGAATGCTGGTACCTCCTTGACTTGGATGAGCAAGAAAATCTGCAAATGAATCTGATTCAGATGGACACTAAATATGATACCATTTTAGAAAGGAAAGGACTGAGTTCATGTGTTTTTTTCCTCCATATGCTGAGCTTGTCCCTTAAGTCACATTCAAATTTTTTAGAACATGAGTAGCTTAAGCTTAATGCACATGCACAAATACACTGTGATCTCCCCCCACACCTCCTTCAAAAATGCCAGAAGACCCCTCCCACAGCCTTCAGGATGGTAAAGAACAGCTGCATCCAGCCAGCCAGCCACAAGAAGAGAAGCTCAGTACAAAAGTACCCTGTTCCAGGCACCTGCTATGGTTTGGGAAATGTTGCAGGTATAAGAAAAGTAGAAGAAGAGATTGGGAAGGAGGAAAAAACAAGGATATACCAGAATTAGGCAAGACCGGTGGCTGGCGGTAGCATGTCATTTAAGAGACAACTAAAAGTGCACTCAAACACAAACACCACAAAGCCACTGAGAGTGGCACATGGGGGAAATAATTCCATTTGGATTAAGAAATGAAGATAATTGTCTGCAAAAGTGCCAGTGTGGGGAAACATGTAACTGAACTGTATACACTATTGCATTGCCATGGTTTGAAATATGAAATCACTAAGCCAGTCACTGGGCAGGACCTTGAAGAAACAATGAGACAAACAGGTAAGCTTTCATGACAGGGAGGAGATGGGTGAGAACTAAAACCCGGTGGGCATTACAGAAAGCAAGCCTAGGTGGGTCAGCTCCCATTCAACCACTTGCTCATGGAACATTTATCAATGTCTTACCATGTTCCAGATACAGTGTATGGGAATCTGGAGATATGGAAGGTACGGGTGTGTGCGTGTGTGTGTGTGTATGAGTGTGAACATGAACTTATGTGGCAGTGTAGGGAAGGAAGCAGACCCACTAACAACCAGCTACATTATGATGTGAAAAGTGCCCTAACATCAGAATACACATGAGCAAAGGCATCAAAGATAAAGGAACAATTAATTCTGCCTTGAGAAGAGGAAAGGGGTACAGGCCTGAGAAATTTAGAGAAATGGTAACTTTAAGTGCTATGAAATGAGAGGCAGTGGACTGAGAGGACCAAACTCACCTCCCAATCAAGGGAGAGTCCCTTGATGTGAATGCCCAGCACACACAGAAAACCCTTTGTTTTCAGTAGACTTTCAGTTGGAAACACATTTGCCAGGCACTTCCTTCATGTTCACAGCTCCACCTTCCAGTCACAAGACAAAAAACCTCAGGCTGACTGAGGATGGAGAAGCTCAATGGAAAAGCAGTTCAATGGTCCCTGAAGCTCCTGGCCATCAGCTTTCGGGCAGGATGGTTGCTGGAGGAACACATAGGGTCCCCCATTCTGGGAACCCCCTGCCACTCATGGCTTGCTGCTTGCCCCTCAGCCTCTATAGACCGCACCCTGAATTTGCTCTTTACATAGACTTTGGACAGCCATGTAGCTTTTGCATATGGTTACTTACCTGTCTTCTGACTGACTGACAGCTAGAACCAGGAGGACCCAAGCCCGGCATCCCCAAATCCCTCTGCTGGTTGCTAGCCACAGCTGTGCTTCATTAAGAGCATTCATCTGACAGCCAGCAAGGGAGCTTTTATGCTAGCTCCTTTCTGTTTGTCCTTCCAGATTTACACAAACTTGGCACCAGACTCTGCCCATGGGGCTAATTTCATAAATAACATCAGTGGATCTTGTGTCTTCTGATTCCACTGGATTTGATCAACTTGGAGGTGAGGGCATAATACCAGAACCTTTCCTCAGATTGCCTGAGTGCCTCTTCCAAAGGCCACACTTCTGTCAAGTAGGCCCTCTGCAAGTAGGATCTGGAAGCAGCCCCTTCTGCTTGGCCCTTCAGGTGTAGCAGTGGCATAGCTATCACTAGTCTCACATTATACCTTGTTAATCCTCTTCAGCCCTGCCCACAACATTGTAAACAGTGTCTCTTCATTTAAATTCTGCTGCAGGGACCCTGACTTACAGAGCAGAGCTGCTACTTCTGCTGCAGAAACAGGAAGAGACTCTCCCTTCTAGGTAGGCCCAGTATTCATTTATTCCACAAACTGTTACCGAAAACCTATGGAGGACTGCACTGGAATCCAGTAGTGAACACAACAGCACAATGTCCTGTATTTGTGGGGTTTGCCTGTAATGGAGGGAGACACACCATAAAGCAAAAGCTGTGCCCTGTTAGATGGTGGTAAGTGCCATGGACAAGGAAAGAAGGGCCAAGGAAAGGAGGACAGAGAGCATCAAGTGTTCAGTTTGATAGACCAGGGAGGATACAAACAGGAAGGGATGGCTGTATTTGTGCAGGGTACACAGGAAAAGGAAGAATTCCAACTTCAAAACATGCGAGAAAACTTACCAGGAAAAAATTTTACTAACTAGTTGAAGGTGGCAAGCAGGGATTTAACACACTGTGATAGTTAAAGAGAACCAAGGTAAAGAATATTAAAACTAACAAAGATAAATATTTTAATGATTTTTTTAAAAGTACTTTAAGGCCTTTACTTACCTGACTTTGTATGTCATCTCAAACTGTACTTTTACCCTAATAAGATGTGGGTGAAGACAGTAAAATGTTATTTCAAGATGATGATGTTTGATGTTGTCATTGCAAGAGATGATTTAGGGTGAAAAAATTTTTCCTTTTAATTTTAAAATGAAATGTATTTTTTTATTGTTATTGTCTTACAGCTGTCCCAATTTTTCCCCTGCCCTGCCCACCCCCTGCTCCCACAGTCCATCTCCACCCTGTTGTACATGTCCATGGGTCCTTTATACACATTCCCTGACAAGACCCTTTTCTGCCTCCCCTCTGGTCACTGTTGGTCTGTTCCTTGCTTCCATGCCTCTGGCTCTATTTTGCTCATTTGTTTTGTTCATTAGGTTCCTCGTATAGGCAAGATCATATGGTATATGTCTTTTGCCACCTGGCTCATTTCACTTAGCATAATACTCTCAAGTTCCATCCATGCTGTCACAAAGGGTAGGAGCTCCTTCTTTCTTTCTGCTGTATAGTATTTCATTGTGTAAATGTACCACAGTTTTTTGATCCACTCACTTCCTGATTGTCATTTAGTCTGTTTCTAGCACTTGGCTAGGAATTGTGTTGAATCTATAGATTACTTTGGGAAGTATGGACATTTTAATGATGTTAATTCTTCCAATCCATGAACATGGTATAGGCTTCCATTTATTTGTCCTCCTTAATTTCTTCAGTGTTCTACAGTTTCCTGGGGGGGGGGGGCAGTTCTTAAGGCTTTTTTTTCTGCTGGTAAACTCTTCCCCTCTAGCCCATGTAAGAGAATATAGTCTGTCTTGAATATGTTGCTCCAAGAGCAACAATGTGCCAGGAAGGAAGTGTTAAGTGGATTTTAAAGGATTTGAATCATAAACAAGATTCTTTGGACATGTATTATTAAAGAGAATAGCCTCTCTCTTCCAATGCCTCCAAGCACCTGGCAAGTAAGAGAATGAGTAAAGAAGCCAGGGAGATTGTGGAGAACTGGGCAGGTAGACTCCTCCAGGGAGCACATGATACTCAGCTGCACCTGATAATGCAGAAATGAAGACCAGCATGACCTGACCCTCTGTTTTTCAAGAGCAGCCAGAAAGCTGAATCTTCATATAAATACCCTGATTTTCAAATGCTAGAACCAATTTAAAAGTTGGTATACAACACTGAGCCAGTTGAACAGCATGACTGTGGACTGCCTTTGTTTTCTGGCCAGATTTAGCTTATTGGCCCTGAGTTTGCCACCTTTGCTTTAGAGAGAGATGAAACCCAAACAGTTGCATGGAGAGAGAAAACCCTTTATTGACCCCAATCCATCAGTACAGCTGCTACTAACAAAAACACTATGCAAGAGAGGCTTGCAGAAGGAAGCCAGGAAAGTAAGTGATGTTCCACATGTGAGATGCTGCAATTTAGACTAGAGAGGAAGCATAGGAGTATAGCATCTTTTAAATTACATAGCAGGTACAGGAGTTCAAAGTCCACTGAGAGAGAAAAAGCAACTCTCTCACTTAAAATCTTATCGAGATGTAGACCCCCTGCCCCTCCAAATGCACAGTAGGTGAGGTTCAAGCCAATTTGACTTGAACACAAAGATGAGAAACTCACCCAACAACTAGGTTACCGAGATAAGGGCACTCTGTGCTCAGAGACCTGAAGTGAACTGCCACTGTGTTCACACAGTTAAAAAGTGGTAGAAGTAGGAGCTGGGTGCCAGCTTAGCTCATTGGGAAGTAAATGATATTTTAATAACACCACAATGATTTCTTTAGTTAACAGAGTTCATATATTGAACAAGGTGAAAAAGATGAATGTGAAGAAGGAAAAGGAGGAGGAAAATGATGAGGATTGAGAAAGAGGAGGAAAGACAGTGAATGAAGGAAGAAAACAAAAAGGAAGTGAGTAAAGGATGACAAGAAAAAACTAAAAATGGAAATAATAATGGGAAAGCATAATAGGGAAGTAAGATGAGGAAGCAAGAGAAGTAAAAAAAGAAAGAAAAGAGAGGTAATGAAGAAAGAAAGGGAAGCAAGGAATGAAAGTAAGAAGAGAAAGAAAGCTTGAAAGGGAACCAAGAAATGGGAAGAAATAAAGAAAGAAAGTTTCTAAAGGGAAGTGAGAATTACAAGAAATAAAAGGGAAATAAATTATGGAAATAAGAAAGGTAGGGAAGAAAATGGAAGTGAGAAAAAAAGTAAAAAATGGGGAAGTGAAACTGAAAGCAAGAAAGAGAATAAAATAGGGAACTAAAGAAAGGAAGCAAGAAAAGGGTAGCAAGAAAGGGGAAGAAAGAAAAGGCAAAGAGGACAAGGGAAGCAAAAAAAAAATTGAAGCAAAAGAAGGTAATAAAATAGATAAATAGGAAAGAATGTGAAAGAAGGAAGAAAAGAGAAGTGAAACATAAGGAGACATCAACAGCAATAAAAATAGTGCATAATAGGAAGTAAGAAATGCAAGCAGAAAAAAGGAAAAAAAGAAATAAGCAAAAAGGGAAATGAGAAAATGGAAGAAGTAATAACATGGAAGTGAAAAAATGGGTGCAAGAATGGAGAAGAAAAAGTGAAGCAAATTGAAGAAGAAATAAGAAGGAAAGAAGAGAAAAGCTTTAAAAAAGGAGCAAGAAAAAGGATGAATGACAAAGTAAGGAAAGAAACATAAAAAAGGGGGAGTGAAAATGGAAGCAATAACAGAAATATAATAGGTAGAAAAGAACAAAAGAAAGCAAGAAAAGGAAAACAAGGAACAAGAAGCAAGAAAAAAGAAGAAATGAAAAACAAGGGAAGGGAACTGAGGAAACAAGGGAAACAAGAAAAAAGAAATAAGAGAAGTGAGAAAAGAGAAATGGAAGAGGAAGAAAATAGAAAGAAACAAGGAAAGGAAACCAGAAAAAAGAAGTGAGAAAGGGAGGTGAAAATGAAAGCAAGAAAAGCAAGGACATTTTTAAAAGAAACTGAGATAAAGAGAAATGAGAAAAGAAGAAACATGATGAAACAAGAAACAAGGAGAAGTAAGAAAATGAAAACAAGGAAAGGAAGAAAGAGAAAAGAAGTGAAAATGGAAAGCAAGGAAAAGGAAACGAGTAAATAAAAGCCAGAAAAGGGAAGCAAGAAAAGAGAAGTGAAAAGGGAAAGTAGGAAAAGAGAAGAAAGAAAAAAGAGATAAGAAAAGAGAGCAGGAAAGGGGGGATAAAATATGGAAGTAAGGAGAGAAACAAGGAATGGGAAACAAGGGAAGTGTAAAATGGAAAGATAGCACTGGGAAGCAAGAAAAGGGAAATAAAGAATAGAGGAAAAGGGAAGTGAAGAAAAAGAAGTCAAAAGGGGAAGCAAAAATAGGGAAGTAAAGATAGGAAGCCAAAACTAATAGCACTGTAAGGGAAATAATAAAAGAGAAGCAAGAAGAGTGAAACAAGAAAAGGAAACCTAGAAAAGGGAAGAAAAGGGAAGTGAGAAAATGAAAGCTAGAAATGAGAAGCAAGAAAAATTGGAAAGTAAGAACAGAAGTCAAGGACATGGAAGCCATAATAGGGAGGTGGGGAAAGGGAAGCAAGAAAGAAAACTGAGAAAGGGAAATTGGGGAAGGAAAAGCAAGAAAGGGAGGCGTGAAAAAAGGACTCAAGAAATAGGATGCAAGAAGAGTGAAGTGAGAAAATGGAAGTGAGAACCAGAACAGAAAAATAAGGGAAGCATGAAAGGTAGGAGAGTTAAGGAAGTGAGAAAGGTAAGAAAGAAAAGGAAAGTGAGAGGAGGGATTCAGAAAAAAGAAGAGAAAAAAAAACAAAAAAAATGTAGCAAAAGAGGAAACAAGGGAAGTAAGCAAGGAAAGCAATACAGAAAACAAGAAAAGAGGAGCAAAAACAGCAGGAGCAAGAAATAAAAAATGAAAATGAAAAATAAAGGAAGTGAAAAAAGAACAAGAAAAGCTAGAATAGAAGTGAGGAAATGAAGTAAGGAAGTTAGAAATAGAAGGAGAGAGAGAGGAAAGGAGGAAAGGAAGGGAGAAAGAAAGAAAAGGAGGAAAGAGAAGAAGGGAGAGTGGAAGGGAGGAAACTTTCAGGTATGCATTAAAGTTACTGATGGTTGTCATTTACATACTCAGTTCTAAATGTGGGTTCTCCCCAGCTTTACAGACTATTTTGGCTTAAGTCCAACTCCACCAGAATTAGACAAATCAGAGAGGAAAAGAAAATGCAAGGACAGACAAAAGTGTTTTGCCTTCTGTGTTTAGGGCAGTATGAGGGATATGATTATGCTGCCTGAGGCCACAGGGAAATTCTCTTTAATGAAGGATTTTTGTAAAAAAGAGCTAGGTCCAGCAACTCCACACAGTGAAATCTATGTTATTCAAAGCATGAAAGAATGAAGGAATTGACCACATTCAATTCATGTTTCTCCAGATGGTTAATGCTCTTTGACACCTGCCCCTCCCTCAGAGATTGCATAGGGCTCAGCTATGCTGGACAAGCTTTGAAAGAAAACCATGTTATTTACTCCAAAGCTGCTATGGTGGCTTATAAAGAGAGTTTTAAGGTGTTCCTCAGGATGTGAAAGATAAATCTGGTATTATTTCTGCCTTAATATTAAGCACTTGGCCTCTACCTCTAGCATTTACACGAAAAGAAATAAAATACAATTTTTTTTTGCACAGTGCTAGGCTCATAGCAGTTGCCCCAAAAGTGCTAGTAGAGTTGAATGTAATGTTACTCTCTACCTTTAAAGTCCTATGTCATCAAATGATTCCAGTTGTGGTTTCTGGGAGTCTCTGGAATGTTCTGCCTCATTGCTTTCTGAATCTGAAAAATCAGGATACCATCTATACAGTCAGAGGATGAGCACCGAACACCCTGTCCTCTGTTTTCAAAAGAAACAGAAAAGGGTGCGTGAAAGCCATTTTTTCTTAAGAACCGACGGAAAGTTTTAATGACTTTATCCTTACAGATAAACAAGCATCTTGTACTCCCCCACATTACCTAAGACCTGGCACAGAATTTGTGGCAGGTATCTGCTCAAAATTGAAGTGTTAGTGTAGGTAGCTAATGGAATCAGACATTAAGCGTAATAAACTAGGGAGCTGAATTGGACATTAAACCTGATTTCCTAGAGAGCCACAGTATTCACAATCTTTCCAGAAGACTGACACATCCTCCACTGAGAGGACTTAATCCCCGAGCAGGCAGGAGCAGGCAGGAAAAACTAACGGCTTCCCAATTTCCCTGGGGCACACCTGGCCCCTTCCCATAGATTGCTAGGGAGGGGAGGGAGAGCCAGCAAAGGGGAAATTCCTCTCCTGGACATATGTGCAATAGGAGCCAAGATAGCAACCACAGAGGGAAGGCGCCTAGCCTAGGAAAATCTGGGGAAAAGATTTAATAGGACAAGGGACACAAAACCCTAGAATAGCCAGAAAAGGGAGTGATTAGGGGAAAGATTCAGCATAAGTCCACGAAAAACCAGGAAAGAGATTGGTTAGTTTGAAAGAAATCTTACCTTTTCCCAAAACCAAGGAAATATAATCAAAGCTTAACAAAGGTTTGTTCATTCATTCGCCTGTTTGTTCAGGCACTTTCTCTCTGTAGCGTCCATGAGGGCCCAAACACAGGCCCAAACACAGGCCCAAGCATGAGCCCAAGTGCAGCTCCAGTGCGGCTCAAGTACAACCTTGGTTGCAGACATGCAGATGGGAAAGTGAGACACAGAAAAGTTCTGCATCTCTGGGCCCTAGTTCTCCTTGGCTTGGTGAGGACAAGTTCAGCAGGCTTGTGGCCCGAAAGACAAGACTTATTCCACACTGAGATGGAGCTGAGCCATCTAGTTATGGAAGAGACTACCAGGCACCTGGGGACAGTCCTTTGTTTTTGCTCCAATAATTCTTACCACTACACCTCATCCTCCTATGTGTGGGTTCCCAAAATGCTGTTCTTGTGACTCCATGGTAGAATCCTATTTCTGTTGGCAACAGAAGCAGTGTGGTATATGGGAAAGGGCTCTGGACTGGGATGTGTTTCCCTCTGCTTTGACAACTCAATAGGCAACTCTATTTGTCCATTTCCTCATTTGTAAAATTAATGAACTGATTTACTTTAGGGGTCCCATTGGCAGTCCTCATGCTGAATCAGGCTAGCAGGAATGCTACCTGTGGCAGACACTGCATCACACCTGATCAGCCTGGCTTACAAGCTGTGGCATCTACCAGGTTAGCCAGTCTGAAGGTCCCTAATGCAACAATGCAGCACTCCTTCCCCCAAGTGAAAACAAACAGGATAGCATCATGCCACTCTCCTTCCCACCTCTGACCTGCTTTCCTAGTCTCCTTTGGTGCCTTCACTTCTGTCCATCTCTTCAATGCTCAGATTCCTCAGGGTCCTCCTCATCTAAGTCTACACAACCCATTCTGCCTGCACACTTTAACACCTAATGATCCTGGACTGAATGGTCATGACTTTCCAGTCTACATTTCCAGCCCAAATCTGCTCCTTAGCGTACACATGACTTTCCTTTTTTTTTTCCTGAACATCTCAATTTGGATGCTCCGAAAGCACCTCAGTGCCAAGTCCAAAATGTAATGCACATTTTCCTCTCCTCCCCTCTCTACCACCAGACCTAGTTGCTTCCACTCACCACTCTTTTTCCAACCTTTGAACTTCGCTCTTTCATTTGCTTGGAATAATCACTTCCACCTCCCTCTTTGCCTGACAAACTCCTTCTCATCCTTGACACCAGCTTATTTCCTCAGAGAAGCTCTCTCTGGCCATGCAGATGGTGCTTTTTTGCGCCCCTGCAGGACCCTGAATTTTAACTTCTCTCACAGCACCTATCACATCTGGACAGTCATAACATTTTTACCCACTTTTGTCAGCTCCTTAAAACAGGCTCAGTGTCATGGTCACTGTTGCTCTTCCTGTGTCCTACACTAGACCTGGTACAGAAAACAACTGCTGAAAAAGTATCTGAATTAAAGACAGACCCTTGTTCATCTTTTCTAAAAATGTGTAATCAACCTCTGAGAATCCTTTTTTTGTTCCCTACTCTTAAGTTTAGCTCATATTAAATCAATGACCTGCCATGACACATTATTTTCCAGTTATTATTCAGTAATGTAATTTGTGCTTTGAGGCAAAACCCTTGTTTGTGTAGATTGTTTTGCATTTATGTCATTTCTCTGTCACAGCAGAATGCCTACTAATATTTTTTTGCCTAGAAGGGAGTAAAAGTTTACCATTTAAGTCAACACTGAGAAGATTGAGTAGAACTGAATTCCATAGGAAATTAGACCTCCCTTACGTGGAGGGCCTTTCATGCCCAGTTGACATGAACAACATGTTTCTGGAGAGTTGGGATAACTTGAACTTTTGCAGAGGTGAGCCGCTATCTCTCTCATCTCCAGCTTCTGACCCTTTAACACTCACTGCCACTTCAAACGGCACTGGTGTGGGGACCGCGTTTTGTGTGCATGATGACATATTTGCAATTCACCTGCATCTTTTTTTTTCTTTTTTTATTTATTTTTTTAAAAATGTTTATTGTTATTCAATTACAGTTGTATGCCTTTTCTCCCCATCCCTCCACCCCACCCCAGCTGAACCCACCTCCCTCCCCCACCTCCACCCTCCCCCTTGGTTTTGTCCATGGGCAATTCACCTGCATCTTTAACTTGACCTTGGCAGCAGGACTAGGTGGTTGAGGTGAAGATTAATGAGACAATTATTTTTACAAGGAATATAAAAAGCCTGACTTAGCTGTGTTAACAGCAGCCATGACATTTGTTGCTGCTTAGCATCAAGATTTTGCCCCTTGAATTGAGCAGTGGAAAGTCAATGCAAAGTGTTCTCTAAGCTAATCACTTACAGTGGAGAAAAGCAAATTAAAGATACAGCTTGATATCATTACAACAAATACTATTAACATTGAAGTCTCTTAAAAAATAGGAGAGTAGAGTGGAAAAATCTCAGAACAAACTCTTACTACCACCAGAGCTTGCTAGCTCTGATGCTTGTATGAGCCATTTGAAAACTTCAGACCCTGTGTCTTCATCTGCCAACTGAAAAGAACTATTCATGGAAAGGAAAGGAAAAATCAGTACTCATATAAAAACCAGCTGTGACCACTTTGGTATAAATGGGAATTCAAATCTGGGGAGAAAGCTCTGTATTTAGGAGAATACCTCAATGAGCTTCTTTGAGAAACAAAGGAGAGAATCTCCAGAGCATGGCCTCTAAAGAGAAGGTTGAGTGTGCATTTTTAGAAAAGATGAATAAGTATCTGTCTTTAATTCTGTTTCTTATTCAACAGGTATTTGCTGGACCTGGAAAAAGGAATTGTCCTACAAATCAAAGTAAGGGAAAATTTAAGCCCAGGATAAACAGATAGCGAGTCATCAGAAGTGAGAGAAAGGAAGGATGGAGACCATGTAGGCAGCAGGAAGGCTCCTCCAGTATAGCAGCAGGCAAATAAGAAATTCCCTGTGGTGATAAGTGCTTAGTAGATTTCTATGAACAAGAACATCTGAATGGAATTTAAAGTGGTTTTCTACCTATCATGTATTACCTTCCATTTTCCCCACAATGTCAATGAAGTCTGCAACACGCAAGAATCTGCCATGAGTGGTGCGTGTCAGGATGAAGAAAGGCTGCTGATGGGGACAACAGGGAGAGGAGGCAGAGCACACTTATGAGTCAGGCAGCTTCCTGAAGCAGACAGCAGCATCGTAGGCTGATCATGGGACTTTAAACCTCCCTCACAAGGGTCCCAAAGAGAACTCATCATCTCTCCACCCCAGCCCCAAAGTTGTCTCCTCTGGAAATTCATGGGACCATTGTGTGGGCCTGTCTGCAACACAGAGAAGGGAGACTTGAACCCTCTTATTTGGATATTCAAGTGGAAGGTGACCCCAAAAGGTTGGAAGACCCAGACACACCTGTTTATACCTGTCCTGACTACATCAAAGGGATGGAGAGAGGACCATGTGAAATAATAGATGCTAATATAGTTAGCAAACTTTACAATAATATTCAAAGTTGAGCACCAATGTAATTACAATTGAACTATTAGATCTCAGTCTGTGACCCATTTCTTCCAAACACATGCAAAGCAACATGATTTGTAGTTCACTGGAGTTCACTAGAAAATGTTATAATAAGTTATATCTTATAATTGTTGTAACATTCAGATAATCATACAATGTGGCTTCCCAGCATTCTTTATTAATCAAATAATCAGTGAATGGGTATTGAACATTATATAAATTGTGCTATGGAGAGATTAATAAAAAAAGAAGTACTCATACAAGTCACTGAGCACAGAGAATTAACTCAACAAAACCTAGAGAACAAGAAGAGTCTATCAAATCTGAGTTACAGACGCTATTCCAGCAAAAACTAACCATATCTTAAACAAATCATTTAGTCTCTCTGGATTTCTTATTCTCCACTGTTAAATAAAAATAAATGTCTGCTTTGTCCTAGCTACCTGCCAGCCCTGTTAAAAGGATATAATGAGATAATACACATGAAGCCCTTTAAAAACCATGAAATACTCTGACAAATATGGCATCACTGTAAAGAAGTCTTTTTGAGTGCTTATTTCTTTGTCTGTTTTATGTTTTCTCTGCATCCACCTGCTCATGCTGCATAAAACGTCTGAACTCTTTTAAAATATTCAGTGATAAATCATTCATCCAGCATCCTCCAAGAGGTGGGTTCTGCTCCCTGCCCCCATATGCTGGAGAACAGAAGGGTAGAGAGCAGTCTAGAGGGAGAAGTGTTTCAGCTCACCATCACCATTTGATTGTCTTTATGTGGATAAGAACAGAAAGGGAATACAAAATACCAGGAAATAATAACTGCATGGGTGAGCATAGCGAGAGTCCAGGTCTCTTTTTTATGTCTTCAATGTTTCCTTTTTTATGGCTGTAATGCTCTTGTGAAATAAATAAAAGTAGGAAAGAAAAGAATCCCAACACACATTTTGTAACACTCTGCAGTTCTGGGAGCATTGCCACACGTAGCAGTTTGACTCTTGCTACCGTGCTATGAAGTGTAGATGGCACTGCTATTGACCCCATTTCATAAGTGAGAGAACCTAGACTTGGAGAGATCACAGAGTCTGCAGAATCAATATGTTCTTTCCACTACTGGGTGCTACCTCCCAGAAGAAAAGGAGATGCTGCTCCAGGGAAGAACGAAGAGGGTTCCTTGGAAGGCTGTTCTAGAAAGAACTAAGGTGAGGCTGTGACTCAAGAGTCAAGCTGACACTGCTTCAGGCTCTAAACACAGGGGTGAAGATAGGCAGAGACACATAAAATGGTGTTGATCTTGCCTTTGAGAAGCAATCTTTATATATCCATGGTGCAAATGGGTGAAGACACCCCCTCTCCTGCCTGGAGAAACATTCAAGCCCCAATACAAAGGGACATGGTCAGGGGTGGCAGCGCTGGGCTTTTTCAGGTAAATGCTCCTGGGAATCACAAAACTTCTATTGTAATGTGATGACTTGAAAATTGATCAGTAGTTTTTAGAAAAGAGAATTGTCCCAGAAAAGTTATCTGGAGCCAATAATATTCACAAGAAGTGCCTTCGGGAGCAACAGGTCTAAATGGTAGTGTCCAGACTGGTAGTGGGCCAGGGATGGCAGAAACAGAAAGGCAGGGACATCACTGAGAAGCAAGACACTGAGCTAAGGTAGCATGTCCAGACGGTAGCCAATGGACCAAACCATACTCTTGGGTGTGGTATTTGGGGTCCCCAGAGTTGTTATCATCAATGGCGGTATTATTTGAATACAAGTCAGTTGCCAACATTTTTAATATTACAAAATTTAACACAGAAGCCTAGGATTCTAGATTCCTTCTCAAATGTTCTGGTTCCATGTGCCCAAGATTCCTACATGGAGGCACTTGGCTGGAGACTTCAAGTGCACCCACACCGTCTGCTCTTCCCCATGCACCTTGTGTGTACTTTATTGGTAGGGTTTCTACATGCAGTTGAGTTCTGGACCCCCAACCCTAGTGGTGAATAAAAGCCTTGGAGGAGGATCTCAGACAACCAGGAAGCAGCTCTAAGAACCCAGCGCAACAACAGCCAAGACAACTACAGCATGTGTTGGTCAGACACTTGTCCCTTGCTTCCTCCCTGCCTGGCCCTCCAGCTTGTGATTCCCAGACTCAAAGGTTGACTATCTCCCTCCCTGAGTAGAGGCAGGGTCAAGACTGAGCAATGCAGTTGGAATAGTTACCAGGAAACCACAAGCAGAATGATGGACCATTCAGGACCAAAGCCACCAGGAGCAAATAAACAGACACAAAACAACTTCAGAGGCTGTGCTGGGGAAGGTCCGAGTAAATCTCCTCAACTTGGCTGATGCACATCAGCAGCCCACTCTGCACCCCACTCTCATGAGAGTGCTCCATCCATAAGACCAAAACTGGGGGTCTATGAATTCTGGGAAATGGGCAAGGAAGTGGGAAGGGAGCGGTGGGTACCTTACTACCTATTGCCTCTATCAGACTCAGGTCGATACCTGTCACACTGAAGACCTGTGATCACAGTTATTTTAGAAATGAATGATCAGTAGGAATGTACATCGATGCAACCTCTAGGGAGGCAGCTGGGCCACAGCCCTCAAAACCACCTAAGACTAGATGCTTTGCCCCATCAATCCTGCATCTTAAAATTTTTCTTATAGATATTGCTATGCAGGTACAAAATGATATGTATATGTGTTGATTCATTGCAGCTTTGTTTATACCAGAAGAAGATTGGAAATAATCCAATGTTTCTCAAGAGAAGACTAGTGAAATAGTCTATGGAGCAGACAAAGAATGAAATCTTGTACAGCCACTCTTTTTAAAAGAAGAAAAATGTGGTGCTCTCTCTGAATTCATAAACATTTCAGAATAATGAAGTGAAGAAAGTACAGAACAGTATACAGAGTATATTGCCTTTTCTATGTGAAAACAAGAAAAATAAAAATCTATATTCACATTGGCTTCATGTTCTTTTCACATTCTCCACACGCACACTAAAACACAATAGAAGGGTTAATTATGGGGGACAAGGTGAGAGGATGAGGTGGGGTGGGAGAAAGCCTTTCACTGTCACCTTTCTTGTTGTGCATTTTGAATAATGTGGGAGTGTTACTATTTAAAACACAATCCATTTCTTTTTAAACATCAGGCCAGGGTGGAGGCATCAGGGTGATGGGCAGAGAATGGAGCACGGAACCTGACTTTGTCCCCGAGGTTCCTGCCCTGACTCACAGCATCCCTTCACTTGGAAGTGCCTGAAGGATGAGTGGGGTCCCAGAAGCAAATTTCACAGATTTGTTTAGGACACTCAGGATTTGGAACATTACAATTATAGAACATAACAGCCTTATAGTTATTATGATATAACTAGTTATTTACATACACTGACAATGGTTAACATTCACACAAATGATGCCATCCACTTTCAGGGAAGCAAAAGAGATGGCATGGAAGCTGTTGGGTGTTTGTACATAAATATAAGGTAAGTAGGTAAAGTTTTTTTTTTATTTTAGGTAATTCTAAATATATTTTTCACTCTGTGTGACTCTCCTTGCCCCTGAGTCTTCCAGGCAATGGGTCTGGATGCTTCAGGGAGGGCTTGGTTCCAAAAAAAGCAAAATCGCAGCAGATTTTGGTTTGACAAGAAGCCTGAAAGTCCAGCATTATTCAGAAAGAAAGGATCTATCCAGAACAAAGACTGAAAGACCCAGGTGATAGAATTTCTTCAGTGACTGAGGGAAAGAGAGGAGGGAGAGAGATAAGGATGGTGATGTATTTGTTTTTGTACTTCTCCTGAAGGTGCAGGTAGTTTACAAGCATCCAGACAGTTATGCAGGAGGTGGAGAGCAAGCCCCAGAAACCCGTGGCAGCTCCCACAGAGGGCAAAAGTAGGAAAGGCAGCATTGACCTCGACCTGCCCTGCATCCTTGCCTAGAGAGGGCTGTTCAAACTGTTGAATCATGCTAAGATTATCAGACTGGACTAAATTAAGTCTTTTCTGGGATTTTCCACCTCCCATAGGAAGGGCTTCATAAGGGAAATCATATCAGTAACAAGCAAAACACATTTTCTGCACATCTGGTTGTAATAAGAGTAATCCATAACTCCACTAAATATCTTTGTGAGCACATACATTTATATGTATGAGCACATACAAGTAGTTTCTAAAAGACCATCTAGTGTCTGAGCACTCCATTCAAAGGAGAGACTGAATGGATGCTGCCTAAATTTTACAAAAATATTATCCTTGATTTAGAACTGCCCAGGGAAGCCTTTGAGAGCAATTTTCCACATTTTGTGAGCAAAAGCATTTAGGTTTTGGTTACATGTCGTGATACAATACAACTCTATGATAGACTCATCCTTCCAACCTGGCAAATCGGCTCCTCTCAACTTCATGAACCTCCTACCCACCCCTTCACAGAGAAAAATCTCCCTCCCTTGGGACCAATGCTGTCCACACACTAAAGACGAATTAATGGGATCTTTCATCTTACTATTCACCTTACCAACAAAATGCTACACTACTGCTGGAAACAGAGATAGGGTGGCTCACAAACCACACCATGGGTCAAAAATCAGAGAGGAGAGGGTTTCTGGCCAAGATGGAGGCATAGGTAGATATGCTTCGTTTCATTGCACAACCAAAAGAAGGATAACAACCAATTTAAAAACAAAAAAACAACCAGAACTGCGAAAAAATCGAACTGTATGGAAATCCAACAACCAAGGAGTTAAAGAAACATTTATCTAGATTGGTAGGAGGGACAGAGACAGGAAGCCTGGACAGTGAGGATGTGCAAAAAGTCATGGCTGGTGGACCAGGGCAGGCAACATGGCAGCTGGTGTACCAAGATATCCCACATTTGCATGCAGATAAGCCAGGAGGAACAACTGGGGAGTGAGACCAGTCATGCAACCCAGGGTTCCAGTGCAGAAAACTAAAGCCTCAAAACCTCTGGCTGTAAAAACCTGTGGGGGTTGTGGCATTGGAAGAAACTCCCAGTCTCACAGGAGAGTCTGTTGGAGAGGTCCACAGGATCCTAGAACATACACAAGTACACCCACCCAAGAAGCAGCACCAGAAATGGCACAATCTGCTTGCAGGAAGCAAGGAACGTGATGGAATGTGGGGTGAGAGCAAAGCAAGCAGCCTTGTTCCCTCTATGATCCTTCCCCCACATACAGCACCACAACACAGTGAAGTGGGTTGCCCTGCCCAGGTGAATACCTAAGGCTCTGTTCCTTACAATGTAACAGATGCACTGAGAAAAGAAACATGGCCAAATGAAAGAACAGATCAAAAGTCCAGAAAAAGAACTAAATGACGAGGAGATAGCCAAACTATCAGATGCAGAGTTCAAAACATTGGTAATCAGGATGCTCACAGAATGATTGAGTTCAGTCCCAAAATGAAGGAAGAAACAAACGCTATGCAAAGTGAAATAAAGAAAAAAATATAGGGAACCAACAGTGAAGGGAGGGAACCAAGACTCAAATCAAAGATTTGGAACAGAAGGAAGAAATAAAGACTCAACTAGAACAGAATGAAGAAACAAGAATTCAGAAAAACAAGGAGAGACTTAGGAACCTCTGGGCAAATTTAAATGTTCCAACATCCGAATCATAGGGATGCCAGAAGGAGAAGAGGAAGAGCAAGAAATTGAAAATGTATTTGAAAAAATAATGAAGGAAAACTTCTCCAATCTGGCAAAGGAAATAGACATGCAAGTTCAGGAAGCTCATAGGGTCCCAAAGAAGTTGGATCCAAGGAGAAAGATACCAAGACACATCATAATTAAATTACCCAAGATTAAAGATAAGGAGGGAACCTTAAAGACAGCAAGAGAAAAGGAGACAGTTATCTACAAAGGAGGTCCCATCAAACTATCAGCTGATTTCCCAAAAGAAACCTTACAGGCAAGAAGGGGCTGGAAAGAAGTATTCAAGTCATGAAAAGCAAGGACCTACAACCTAGATTACTCTATCCAGCAAAGTTATCATTTAGAATGGAAGGGCAAATCAAGTGCTTCCCAGACAAGGTCAAGTTAAAGGAATGCATCATCACCAAGCCCTTATTATATGAAATGTTAAAGAGATTATCTAAGAAAAATAAGATCAAAAATATGAATAGTAAAATAGCAACAAACTCACAATTATCAACAACTGAACCAAAAAAAACAAAAACAAACTAAGCAAACAAATAGTACAGGAACAGAATCACAGAAATGGAGATCACATGGAGGGTTCTCAGTAGGGAGGAGAAGGGGAGAGAATGGGGGTAAAATGTACAGGGAATAAGAAGCATAACTGGTAGGTACAAAATGGAGAAGGGATGGTTAAGAATAGGATAGGAAATGTAGAAGTCAAAGAACTTGTATGTATGACCCATGCACATGAACTAAGGGCGGGATGCTGGAGCGATGGGGGTGCAGGGCTAAGGGGGATAAAGAGGGGAAAAAATAAGACAAACATAATAGCATAATAAATAGAATATACTTAAAAATGATTAAGGCAGTTTTATTTAAGAGAAAGGTTTATTGGATTTAGTAAATCAGAGGTCACTGGTAATCCTGGCAAAAAGCTGTTTCAGGAGAGTGGTAGGAAGGAAGCAAGTTGCCGCAGGTTAAATAGTGAACAAGACTGGCAAAGTAGAGACAGCAGCTTTGTCAAGAAGTTTGCATATGAAAAGGAGGGCATAGGGGAATGGTAACTAAATGGAACCTGAATAGAAGGAGAGAAGGACATAAGCAAGTTCAGGGGCTGAGAGGAAAGAAGGTGGTTGATGGACAAAGGGTCAGGAGGCAGGATCTTCAAGTATGTGAGAGGCAGTGGATCCTATAGCCAGGTGCAAGAATTACCCAGAAAGAGGCGGGAAGGACACTTGTCATGCTAACCCTAGAAGGAAGAAAGTGAACGTGTGAATTTAGGCAAGTTTGTCAGCTGGGGGCTGGAGTTGCCTACATCTTCCTTTTAAAGAAGGAAGTGAGGGTTCAAAACCCTCAGAGACAGAGAAGGACTAGGCAAACCCCTCCCTTCAGACTAGCAGTCCCCTCCAGAAGGCATTATACAGGAAAGCATGAAAATCCCAGAGCTGATACAGAATCTCCTTGGCCTGGAGTCAGAATCCTAAAACAGACCTTATTGCTCCTCTGTGGGAACACTTCCCCTGGTATGTCTCTTGGATTTCCCTTTTGGCAGCCCTGGCTCAGGAGTTTCCTCACAAAGTCTGGTTCATTTTTTCCTGTCCAACAGCCCTGACTGCTACCAAGCCCTGAGTCACAGCAGAAGTATCAGAGACCACTTCGGTAACAACAGCAGCTGTAGCAGCAACAGCAGGCCACAAATATGGACTACTCAAATACAGAAAAGTTTGACAAGGAGAATTACACCTGGGAGGAGTTCTCCAATTACAGTTACAACACTGACCTGCCCTTTTTGCCCAACACTGCCCCATGCTGGCCAGAATCTCTGGGTACCAACAAGTATGCTGTGGTTGTCATCTATGTCCTGGTTCTCCTGCTGAGCCTGCTGGGAAATTCCCTGGTGTTGCTGGTCATCTTACACAGCCAGGTCAGCTGCTCTGTCCCTGATGTCTACCTGCTGAACCTGGCCCTGGGTGACCTGCTCTTCACCATGACCTTGCTTATCTGGGCTGCCTCCAAGGCACAGGGCTGGATCTATGGCACAATCCTGCACAAGGTGGTCTCATCCCTGAAGGAGGTCAACTTCTACAGTGGCGTTCTACTACTGGCCTGTATTAGCATGGACTGCTACCTGGCCATTGTGCATGCTACATACACACTGACTCAGAAGTGGCGCTAGGTCAAGTTCATATGCTTAGACATCCAAACCCTATCCCTGATCCTGTCCCTGCCCATCTTTGTCTTCCACAGCACCATCCACCCACTAATTCCGGCCCAGTATGCTATGAGGATCTGGATGACATGACAGCAAAATGGTGCACGGTGACGCGGGTCTTGCCTCAGACCTTTGGCTTCCTCATGCCACTGCTGGTCATGCTGTTCTGCCATGGACTCAGCTGCTCAGGCTGTTTCAGGCCCACATGGGGCAGAAGCACCAGGCCATGCAGGTCATCTTTGCTGTTGTACTCATCTTCCTGTTCTGCTGGCTGCCCTACAATCTGGTCCTGGTGGCAGACACCCTCATGAGGCTCCAAGTCACCAAGGAGAACTGTGGGTACCAAAACAACATTGGTCAGGCCATGGATGCCACCGAGACTCTGGGTTTCTTCCACAGCTGTCTCAATCCCCTCATCGATGCCTTCATCGGCCAGAAATTTCACCATGGATTCTACAGGATGATGGCCATCCATGGCCTGATTAGCAAGGAATTTCTGGCCAAGTGTGGCAAACCATCCTTTGTTGGCTCTTCTTCAGGTAACACTTCTACTACCCTCTAACACCCTAACCCCTGGTGCAGCTCCACAAGGCTCCTCCCCTCCTGTAAGCACCCAAGTCTCATGTCTACTGGCTACTCATAGTCTCTATGTCAGGACAGCCCTTCCTTGAGGTCACAGGAAGTTACTGAGGCCATGAACTTGCCAGGCCCCATTGTATGGTTGAGAAAGCCTGCCCTGTAGCCTCACCTCTTATTGTAATCAATATGTCAATGGCTAGAGCTCTGTCCATCATACCACTGAGCCCATAGCACTCTGTCCTCTGAGACATTTCAAAGACACGCTTTTAAGTGAGTTCAAAAATTTCCCACCCTTGGGAGCCATTAGTGGCAAATACCACAGTTACTTCCCTAACTCTCCCTTTCCTGCTAGCAAAGCCTGCTTCCCTTGAGAGAGGCTGAAAATGACAGACACTCACTTCCATTACTCCTTTAAGGTAGGAGTGGCCATATTCTCCAGTTCTGACTAGGAAGACTTACAGGCAAGTGTGTGCTGTAAATCAATGTCCTAGGGGGGAAAAAAGTCCCATTTGTAGAGTTCACCAAGTTCCGTGTTATAAATGCTTCCACCACGGCAGTTTCAAGGCAGCTCACAAAATACTAGAAAGTGTCATAATCTGTTTCCATAAGCAGGTACAAACTGGCTTCTGCAAAACATTGCTTAAGAGGAGTCTGCTGGGGCCAGGGGACTTCTAGAAAATACTTCTGATTAAATAAGAGGGAACACACACTTCCACATCCTTGGGTCTTGTATTTGAATATGGATATAGGATATATGTGGTGCTGAGGCAGCAATTTTGTGACAATGAGGCAAAAAAAATCTATCATACTTAGGCTGATGTCAGAGGATAAAAAGAACTTAAAATTGAAGAGCCCAGAAATAAACCTAAGCAAGCACAAGAACAAAACTGGTCCCTTACCTTACATCTTATACTAAAATTAACTCAAAATAGATTGAAGATCTAAATATAAGAACAAAAAGCATATAACTCTTAGAAGAAAACAAAGGGATAAAAACTTCATGATATTGGTTTTGGCTGTGATAAAAAAAACACAGGCAACAAAAAAAAATAGGTAAATTGCTCTCCATCAAAGTTAAAAACTTTTATGAATCAAAGGACACTCTTAACAAAGTAAAAGGGTAAACCACAGAATGGGAGAAAATATTTGCAAATCATATATCTTATAAGGGGTTAATATCCAGAGTATACAAAGACTTCTTATAATTCAACAGTGAGGGAGGAAAACCTTATTCAAAAATGCAAAGTATTTGGAGAACAGACATGCCTACAAAGAACACACACAAAAAAAATAACAAGTGTTGGTGAAGATATGAAGACACTGGAATACTTGTGCAATGCTGGTGAGAATGTAAGATGGTGCAACCACTATGGAAAACAGCATGTTGTCCTTCAGAAAATTTGAACCTAGAATTACTGTATGATCCAACAATTCCAGTTCTGGGTTATAGCCAAAAGAACTGAAAGCAAAGACTCAAATCGGTATTTGTACCTTAATGTTCATAGCAGCATTATTCCAGCAATAGCCAAAAGGTGGAAACAACCCAAGGGTCCATCAATGGATGACTGGATAAACAAAATGTGGTATATACATGCAATGGAATATTATTCACTCTTAAAAAGGAACAAATTTCTAATATGAGCTACAACATGAGTAAACCTAGAATATACTATGCTAAGAGAAATAAGCCAGACACCAATACTCTATGATTCCACTTACATGAAGTACCTAGAATAATTAAATTGACAGAGACAGAAAGTAAAATAGTGGTTACTAGGGAGTTGAGGGAGCGGGAAATTGAGAGTTATTGTTTAAAGGACACGGAATTCAGTTGGAGATGATAAAAAGACCCTGGAGATGGATAGTGGTGATAGTTGTACAACAATGTGAATGCTCTTAATACATTAAACTGTACATTAAATGTTAAAATGGTAAACATTGTTGTGTATATTTCACCACATTTTTTTTTAAATCCAGTTGCAAAAAAGCAAACCCTGGAACCACTTACCTATAACTTCCTGTTAAGTGAGATAATTAAATACATACCGTTTTATGTAAAAAAAAAAAATCAGAGAGGAGGAAGCAGGTTGGAAGGACAGCTTAGATCCCCATGTAGTCATTTGTTTTGATTTTGCTTTTGCAAAGCAACTGCATGTATTGTACAATAGAGAAGCTATTCAAAACAAAGCAAAAGAGAAATGTCTTTTTAAAATAGGTTTTTGTCAGTATTAAGCAATCAATAAGTGTTTATGGGTTCCTATACTGAATGGAGGAAGCAGGTAACCCCAGAGTCCCAGGCAGGATCTGGCCCTGGCTCTGGCCTCAGGAAGATACCTGTTTTCACCCCCAAGAGGTCAGTTCTCAGGAAGCACAGTAAGTAGGTCAAGGTACCAAAAACTAGAGATAGGTACTAATAAGGAAACTGAGGGGAAAGATCAAAGCAAGGAGACATGAATAGGACACAAGGATGATGGAGAAAAACAATAGTGTTCCTGAAAAGCAAGCAAGGATGAAAAAGAGGTGGAGAGGGGCAGGGGTACAGAGCAGGTCAAGCTGAGTTCAGGATAAAGTTCACAAATCTTGGCCCATGGTCTTTCTGTTTTGTTTTTGCCTGAGTTGGTTCCTCTCCCTGTGTTGAGATAGGACCTTCCAGTGGCCTGATGGTGCCACACGTTCACAGTCTTAGGGGACACAGAGAATGGACCTACAGGGTAAAAGCTAGCTACACAGGGCAGCACATGCACAGGACCAGGAGAGGAACACAGATGGTGACTTACAGGTACCCAGAAGGGAGGAGCGTTGAACAGGGAGTCCAGGGGAGGCTTTGTGACTGAGACTTGGGCAGGGTTGGGAGATGGGAGCAGTGGGCACACTGAAGCTCTGCTTCTACCTAACTTCAGCCAAGCTCAGAATGCCTTGGTCCTCTGACATCCCTCTCACAGAGTGGTCCAAACCCTCTCCGTCCAATAAGGTGGCTACTAGCCACACGTGCTATTGAAACAGAAATTGAAACTAATTAAAATTAAGTAAAATTTAAAATCCAGTTCCACATAATTGCTACAGATGACAAAGAAAGTGGACATTTCCAAAATCATAGAAAGTTCTATTGGACAGAGCTTGGAAAAAAAATAGTAGTCAGTGACAATCCAGCAATATCAATTTAGACTCAGAGTATATGGAAACTTTGGGTTGGGAATATATAAAGGTAATTTTAATCTAAAAAATCTTAAAGTAGGAGGAGACCCCGCGCAGTGCTGCTAACACCCCGGTGGAGACGCTGAGGTCATCATCAGATTTGAAATATTTAAAGTGGATAGAGAACTGTTTCAGCAATGCAGACTATACGTGCGTTGTTGTGGGTGATGGTGCCGTTGGTAAAACACGTCTCCTGATATCCTACACGACAAACAAATTTCCATCTGAGTGTGTACCACCCATCTTTGACAACTATGCAGTCACAGTTATGACTGGTGGAGAGCCATGTACCCTTGGACTTTTTGATACTGCAGGGCAAGAGGATTAGGACAGATGATGACCGCCGAGTTATCCACAAACAGATGTATTTCTAGTCTGTTTTTCAGTGGTCTCTCCATCCTCATTTGAAAATATGAAAGAAAAGTGGGTGCCTGAGATAATTCACCATTGCCCAAAGACTCCTTTCTTGCTTGTTGGGACCCAAATTGATCTCAGAGATGACCCCCCAACTACTGAGAAACTTGCCAACAAACAGAAGCCTATCACTCCAGAGACTGCTGACAAGCTGGCCCGTGACATAAAGGCTGTCAAGTATGTGGAGTGTTCTGCGCTCACACAGAAAGGCCCAAAGAATGTACCTGATGAAGCAATATTGGCTGCCCTGGAGCCTCCAGAACCAAAGAAAACCGCAGGTATGTGCTGCTATGAGCATCTCTCCAGAGCCCTTTCTGCACAGCTGGTGTCAGCATCATACTAAAAGCAATGTTGAAATCAAACTACAGATTAAAAATTAAAATTTGTTTTTGCAATAATGACAAATGCCCTGCACCTACCCATATACACTTGTGTGAAACAAGGCCCATAGGTATGGTCCCTTTCCCCCTCTCAGTGCTAGTTAATTTTGAGTAATTGTGTATTGTCAGAAAAGTGATCAGTACTAGTTTTTTCTTTTGCTATTTTGAAAAAACAATTTTTTTGTTAGTTTGTTTAAAAGCAGGGCATGCTTGTGATAACTCTCTAACAGACTAATTCGGGTTGTTGAAGCTACTCCCAGGTTCCACTCTGAAGAGTGATCTGGGACATCTAGTTTTATTTATTTTCTTTCTTTTTTTTGGGGGGGGGGGGAAGTGTGGAGGGTTGTTTTTATTTAGTCATTTTTTAAAACAATTAATTAACCATTGGACAGCCCTTTAGGGGAGGAGGATGGAGTGATTCCACATCCCACTTCCTAGATCTAGTTTAGAAAACATGCCCCCACCTGGTGCTCTTAGGAAGGAGTAGAGTAAAAGCCTCATTTAACAGCATACCCATTTTTGAAAGTTGCCTTTTCTCTCCACCCTTGAGTAGGTTCAGTATTTGATGAAACTCATAAGAGTGGGTGGAACCTATCTTCCCTCTCCTCTTTTCTAGGATGCACTATATATGTGACTGACGTTCAAGGAAATTTGTTAGCCATTTGCTGATTTTTTTTTTTGCTGATTTTTTTGACATTAGTTTCTAACTTCTTTCATTGATAAGAAAAGTATTGCACTTTTTAAAAAAAAATACCAAATGGGTTGAGTACATAATTTTAAAAAAACATTATTTCCTTGTCAGTCATTGTCTTATATGCTTAGCATAGATTTGCAGCTTCATAGTGTATGATATGGTGTTCTAGAACACAGCTGAAGACCTGGTGTATGAGGGGTGGTGCTAGAAGACAGATGTCTGTGGAATGATTCACATCCTCTTTCAAGTTATGAGGATGGAGAACTGCATCATTAAGGAGCTAGGGGTGGGAGAACAATTTAACAACATGGGGACCAGTCAGGGGACTCCCCTTATTTCTATTTTGCATAAGGAACCCTAGAGCAGACAGTTGAGGCTCTCTAGTTTAGTAAAAATCATGGAGAGAGTCTCACGAAGACTCTCCATAAGTATTAATAAGGATTTTATCAGCTTATTTTGGTTGCAGTTTCCAATTTTTTAAAATATTCAGGTAATCTTCTCCACCTTCCCCAAATCCTAATTCTTGTAGATTCATTAGTATTGAACTGATGCTTTCTCATGTGTCAATTCTTTATATATACATTCTTTTTAGATGTATTAAACAAAAATACCCTTCAAAATAAATTATATAAATAAAAAAATCTTAAAGTAAATAATTTACATTACTGAATATGTAGCCAAAAAGGTTGTCCCAAGAAATTTCAGATTCAGAACTCAGGTATTAGCAAATTCAGGTGGTACCTAAAGTTCCTTCAAAAAATAAAATAAATTTCATTGATTTTCCTTGATTTTATCTTACTAATGTGTATGATAAATATGGGGGGAAACCACTATCTGAATGGTTTACAGAAATCACAAAAGTAGCATCCCACTCACCAGGGAAATTTTGAAATATTACTCTTTTCTTTGTCTCTGCCCACACAGTCACTTTGTATAGAGAACACAACTGTTCATTTGTAAATGATTCGTGGTGTTTGGGTGACCTCTGAGGTGGTCTGCAGACATCATCCTAAATGTTTGGATAGAGCTCTGTGTGGGTTCATGCTTAAAGCAGGCAGGGTATCTGGTTGTTCCAAGTACAGACCTAGAATGTACCTGTCATGTTTTGCATTCATAAATCAGCCAAAAAAGTTACAAAGCTTCCACCTTCGAGTCAACAAAACACGTAAAAGAGAATGTCAAATGGTCACAGGACTGCTCCAAAAGCCACCTGCAGCTTGTCAGCGGCATCAGAAACCCACTCTTCAAAGGACAGCACCGTGGATCTCAGATCAAAGAAGAAAAAGCAGAGGAAAAAAACCAGACAAATCTTTCACTCTATTGTCTGATGACTTCCTTTAAAAAAAATCAGTAATAATTTACCCAATGACATGGTGGCAATATATTATGTTTTCAGTCTCTTTATAGGACTCTCCGTTGGTCTCTCAATCACTAGATCGCTGACTAGTGCGCATTTCTTCCATAAATGAAAAGATTTATCTTTTTTAATATGATTCTCTCCCCTTGTCATGAAGATGCAGATCAGTGATTGATTCTGAACTCCGGGGTCTGGGTGGCTGGTTCTGTTTTTGATGTAGTTGCCAGCAAAAAAGACTAAAAAAAAAAAAATGGAGACATTCATTTGAACTTTGCCACAGGATGGGGGTTATTATTTCTAGCTAACACGTTAATTGTATACCATGCGCCTGGCGCTACACTGAGCTATACGCATATGTGTTATTTGAGTCTTGTAACAACTCCATGAAGAGATGCTACTATTATCTGCATCAGGGGAAGGAGGAACCTGAGGCACAGAAGGGTGAGGTGCCCAAACTCATACAAGTGGCACAGCTAAGACCCAAACCAGGTAGGATGCCATGCCATGCCTGGGCTCAAACTGTACTGATCTCACGGAAGCTAAGGGATATTGTTCCTATAGAAGAGGAAGGGAAGAGAATAAAAGGAACGTAAACCACATTGGGTGCACCCAAGGAGGAGTTGAGGGTATGCCAGAGAATAGAGACCAGCACTCTTTACATGTCAGTAGGGCTGGTGCTCACAATAGCTTTCCAAGGTTTCCCATGATTATACAATTTATCACGGAGTTCACCTCTTGATTAACTTTTTTTCTGTTACTTGATGACAGTGAGAAATCAAAGAGATTTTAAATTGTTTTGAAGGAAATAGGACGGCAGAGAAAGAAAAATGTTGCACTCTCTGCTGGGATTGTGTGACAGGGGGGTGGGCCCACAGGGGAAATGAGGCATGGACCCCTCAGAAAGGCCAGAAGGACCAGCTGTGTGGACTCTTGCTTACCCAGGATACAGCTCTGGGCAGAGTGGTTTGCAATAGTGCCAGTGTTTGATACATCAAATTAACTTGGGTTGATTGGTTAATTTCCTTACCTAACTTGTTGATACCCGAAATGCCACTATTAAGGCTTTCCATTTAGTTTAAGATTATTTTCTATTACAATGAAAACGTGGGGAAGGAGGCAAGATGGCAGAGGAGTAAATGGAAGTAAATGTACCACCTCCCAAAACCAATCTGGACTTAACAACTAAATTATGGAGAAATCACTCAGAACAAACAACTGAACGATATAGCAAGAGAGAAGCCTTATAACCTGGGACAGACGGAGAGAGGAATATCCTTCAGAATGACGTGGCGACTCTTGATTCCTTACTGAGCTGGATGTCCTTTGCCAAAAAATGTTGCCCTAGTCTTCCTTTGGTCTCCCCAGTCTCCTAAGTTTATTGACAGATTGTAAAACATGTGTTAACAAATTAAACATGAATTTAACAAAGTTAAATTGGTTCTCTTGAATAAGATGGCCCTGGTTTTAGTTTGGGCCTTATGATTTAACATTCCATAAAAATATAGTATATAATAATTAGCAACTATCTGTTTTGTGGATTCTGGGTAAAAATGGAAGTCATTGAAAAAAGTCTTGCCCTGGCTCATTCAAAAAACACAATCACGTGACACAGTTCTCATCTAGAAGAACATTAATGCTAATTTCTCAGAATCTGTACACCAGGCAGCCCAGATGCTGTTGGATCACCAAATAGACTAGAGAAAATGTACCAGGGAGCACTAGACGTGGGAGCGCTCTGAAACTTGGTCAGTCATCCTCATACCGATGGTCGGGTGGGTCGTGTGAAAGCTCAGGCCAGGGCCTTCTGAGCTGCCGCCTGAGGAAATGAAGCTGTCAGGGTGGGCTTCAGACGGAATCAATTTTCTTTACAAAAGAGCATTTAACACTGTTTATTCATTATAAAACACATTAAGAACAATAATCAAAATTATCTTTCTGTAACCAGGTTACAAAAAGTTATTGAGCCAGCCCCACATACCCTGGCCTTCTGCCCATACTTCTGTGAAATGGTTTGAACAACTATTTTCTATCACTTGGAGGAAAGACAAGGGGAGGCTGACTGGTGCTGGGGGCCTGGAGTGAAGAGGAGAGTCAGGGGAGGTTGCCGGCCCTCTTTAGGCTCCATTCTACCAGCTCTGGGCAACATGGAAGTCTCTGGGACCCCTAGCAGCAGGGCTCCAAGGGGGCCCTGGGCCCTGGCACCACCGCCCTCCCTCCTCGGCCCTGGGTGAGTCTTGGGCTCTCCGTGAGGTCTCATGACCTTGCCTCCTTTTCATTTCCCTCAGGGAATTGCAGGATGTCCTTCTGGGTGGGGAGAAATAAAGCTTCCAAGTCCAATCACATGTTCGTGGGAATGTTGACTCCAGCTGCACCTCTTACAGGTCTTGTTTAAACAACTTCTATTGTTGGCAGAAGGGCCTGGTGTATCAGAGCTCATAAAACGTTGACCCTAAATAGCACTTGGGAAGAAAAGTTGGCTACAACATGGTTCCCACTTCCCCACTTGGAGGTCGGATGCATCTCTTGAGAGGGCAAGTTTGCAAGATGGAGAGTGATGGGACTAGAAACCATGAACCCTCCCCAAAGCTTCTTCCCCAGGTTTCTCCATTGCCCTGCAGCTCTGGGACTTGAGCTAAGCCTCTTAGAACCCAGTCTTTCCTTTGCCCTGGGCAGGGGGCTGAGGAGCTCTAGGGCACAAATCTCCTGTCCCATAACCCCAAGGGGCTGGGTCATGGGTTTCTTGTATAGACATGGCACAGCTCTGTCCTTGGTGTGTCCTGTCTGAGATGCTAGTGTCTGGGATAGGCTCAAGTCATGGACAGAAGGCAGGGGCCTCAAGGGTGGGGCTATTTGGAGCCCCAGATGATTCCCAGAGGAGTTTCCAAATGCAAAAGTGTGGGTGTGGTCTGGGGCAGTGTTCATAGAATCTGTCCAACTCTGTGGTCCTGAAAGGACGGTGTGGGTCCTTCAGGCTGCCTGGTTCCCTCCCCCAGGCTGCAGGAGTCTGGACCTCATACTGCTGGCTCCATAGGCATTCCTAGCAGTGTCTCCTAGTCACTGAGCAGGAGACCGAAGGGCTTCTCGACCCCAAAGCACAAGTGTCTGTGGGTCTCTGGAAATAACACAGGCCCAAATGTGCCCATTTACCCCATCAAGAATGGGGAGGGACCAGGTATGCAGAGCAGTGTGTGGTCTCACATGGACCAAGGTGACCCATATCTGATCTGGAGGACTGCTGTATGTGTTGAGAGAGACAACAGACAGGAGGGACTTGAGGGTCAGGTACAGGAGTAGGAGAATTGGTCATTCTTCTGGAAGCAGGATCAGGCCATGACTCTTCCCCTGACTGGACAGCACATGGGCTGCGGCTGGTAGGAAGCCCCAGAGCCAGCCAGTCCTCCCACCCTCCAGGCCTGCCATGCTGGGCCTGGGGACACTGGAGCCTCCGGCAGCAGGTTCTTACTCGTCTGTTGGACTGTGCGTGGATCAGGAACCCCACAGAGGCTCCACTTGGGGTGGTACCAACACCCCCCCACCAGCAGATGCACAGAGAAAGGAAGGGGGCTAACCTCTCTGGAAGGGTCTTGTAGAGGAAGTCCTCAAACTCGGCCTGATTCCCCACCTGCTCTTGGCATTAGAAAGCAGAACCCGAGGTTGGGATCCTGGCAGGCTGCATTCACCTGATGATCTTTTGCAAACTGGAGGCCACGGGCAGGAGGGGTCCAGCTCCCCTGTCCTGCAAATGCTGTGCTTCCTGGTGAGGTGGCGCCAGTTGCAGGGTGTGTCTTCAGCACAGGACTTCACTGGGCCCGAAGGCGGTGATGAAAACTGAGGAGGTTACTGGGGCCAAAAGAAAGCATCGTTCTGGACCCTGAGTACCGCAGGCTATGGTCAGGACAGCCAGCCGAGGTGGGGCCCCTTTGATGGGCAGGCAGCCTGTGTGGTCTCTGAGTGTCCAGGGGTCTCCCTCCCCACACTAAGTCAGCACTCCCAAGACTCACCTTCCTAGGGACACGGGGGAAATAGGCCAATTTTTGGCCGTCCACTCTCAAGCTGCTTGGGTCAGCTGGGCCGACAGAAGAGTTGGAATCTGGGTTCCACATTGTCTGGCCAGTCAGGGCTCTCCTTGCTCGTGTCAGAGATGGGAAGTGGGAGTAGCCCTGGCTGTCCTGGGACCTGCAGAGAAGGGAGGGAAGGATAGTGTTGGGGGAGGGTCCCCCGAGGTCTCAGTGGGGCCTCTGCAGATGGCCTTCACCTCCAGGTGCAATATTTTCCCACGCCAATAGAGGCCTATGGCTGTCCCCAGGGAGGTTGCAGGAACAAGGCCCTGACCCAGCAATGCTGAGGGCCGGTTCAACCGCAGAGCTCAGCAACTGCCCTCTGAGTGCCCAGGACAACAGTGAACAGGGAGCTTTGTCCCAGCGAGGTCCCCGACCTCCCCCAGCCTCCAGGCCCCAATACCTTATAGCAGGGCTTCACCTCTCTTCCCACTGCCCCCCCACCCCCAACCCAGACAGTCCTTGTTCTGCCACAGGGACCCTAGTCACTCTCTCCCAGGAAGGCTGGTTTGGGGAGTATAATATACCAGGCACAGGGCACCATCGCTCCTCCACGAATGTCCAGGAGGGGGATCCACTCGGTGAAGGGTCTAGACACCCACACGCCTGAGAACTCACTGTGGAGATGGTGGAAGACGGAGGGCTTCCTGGATTTCTGGGGTTCCACCAGGATTACCTGTGGCTGCTTCCCACTGGATTCTGCTCCCTGCACACAGTGGGTATCTGACACCTGAATCTTTGAGCGGTCCCTTGTGGCAGGAACTCCTGACCCCTGGGACAGTTTGCAGGATGGTCCAAGGGAGGGGAGATGGTGGCGGGAAGTGGTGACTCGTCAGGAGGTGGGGAAAGGCCGGTGAACCCTATGCCCAGGGGGCCAGAGGCCAGAAAAGGGCTAGGAGAGGGATTCGGAAGGAGAAGACACTGACTAGCTGTGTAGGAGACCACGTGCTCATGGGGGAGGGAAGGAGAGAAATGGGAGTTGACAGGGTAGGAGGTGCCAGGAATGCCAGAGGACCTGCAGAGGCTGCTGGCCTTGAGGGCTGGCAGGAGAGGAACGGCCCTGCTGATGACAGAGGGAAACTTGGTTTGGCAAGGTTGGGGGGCAGGGGGAGGGACAGGCCAAAGCCCAGAAGGGGGAGCCTGTGGAGGGCAGGGGGAGAGGGCAATAAGTGAGAGGGAAGAGGTAGAGGAAAGAGGAGTGGGAGAGCGTGTTCTGGGAACAGGAGTAAAAGGGACATGTTTCTTCTTCATCGCTACCAATGCAGAGAACAAGAGTCTGATCCAAGCGTGGGGTTCTAGAATCTTATTTGTCTGCCTCTATTGCCTCAGGGTGTGTCTTTGTGACGTTGGGAGCAGAGAATTCTAGAGAGAGTGACCTGGAGGGTCTGCCTGCAGCACAACTATGTGCAGTGTAGGGATCAGCAAACCGAGGTCTTGATGGAGACTGTGGAAGGCAGTGCCTGGTCCAGAGCCAGAGCACGTCCTCTCTACAGCCTGAGTCACCTGGGCTGGGGTTACAACCTAGCCTACGGCCTGCTTGCAGCCTGGGAGGCTCCCTGAGAGCCGGGCTGGGTGGTGCTCTGGAGTGGCCCCTCCTTCCTGAGCACATCCACCCTCTCCCAGTAGCCCCTCCATGGGAGGGTCAAGGGGCTCAGCTGGTCCCTGAGCTTGGGTCCCTGGAAGATGTCTGGGCTCAGGAATCTCCTGGAATGAACAGGGGCAGCCTTCTGGAGTGTTGCTCCAGAACCAAGAGCCCGGAGAGCTGAGTCCTCCTAGGGCTGTGTGCTAGGACACAGTGAGCTGGGCACAGCCCCCACACCTGCCCCTGTCCTCCCTGGTGCCCTGTCCTGGCCCAGGAGAAGGACCGGTGACCACAGTCAGGAAGGAAACCCCTCTGTGCGGTCACTCATCACTCACGCAGTAACATCCCCTGCTCGCTAGATCTCGAGAAGGACCTCAAGGAGACTTCCCAGGACAATGGTGGAAGTTTCCTAGCACTGGACCCCAAACTCAGGAAACCTGACACGGAAAGGAGCAAACCCACACCCTCCCACATGTGACTGAATGAATTTTCCTAGGACTCCATGAGCCTGACAGCTGGGGCTAAGGGACCTGGGGGTCTGGAGTCTTTGTGGACTCACCAGGTGCTGTTCTATCCCCAAGCAAATGCCCCAGAAAGCCTGTACCCCATCAAGCCACCAATGGCAGCTATCTTGTCACAGCTCCTCCCTCACATCTGTTTCTTCTGATGCCACTGCCTACACTGGCCCCAGTGCTCCATCCCAGCCCCTCTCGGAGCCCTGGGACCCCATCCGTTACTCCACCAGCTCTTTGCTGTCCTGTCCTCCCCAGTCCATGTGCCCTTATTTTAATGACTCCCTTGAAGACACCCCTAGACACTGGCAGGTCATTGAGAAGGGGCCTGTGCCGGCCTCTCACAGCCCCGCAGTGAGGGAGCCATGGAAAGGGGATGACAGAGCCCCAGGCACTACACGGCAATGAGAAAGCCAGAAGGGCCGGACTGCTCCCTTGCCCAGGTGGAGGGTGGGGCCGTGTACTGAGCTCCCCAGAAATCCCAGTGGCCCAGCCTGGCGTGGGAGCTCCGGGCTGACCCCTGCATACCTGGTGGTGATGGGAAACTATAGAGACCTCATCCAGTCAGTCCTGGGGTTGCGGTGGGGGTGAGGGAAGGGGGTTGGATTCTCCATCAGGAAACATGGAATGATCCTTGAGCTTGTGAGAGGGGAAGAAGCAGGTCAGTATTCAAGCAGAGAGGACTGTGGATGGGAGACTACAGCCTGTGGAGCAGATGTCCTAGGGTTGGCCTGGCTGGCTAGGGTTTCTCAGGGATGTGGGATGTTGATTGGAGTGGACCAAAGGAGCCCCTGAGGCCTGGGTCTGACCCTGCCCCACACCCTACAAAGCCATACCTGCCACACTCGTGTGTTCCAGGGAAAGAGGACAAGATTCCTGCGTTAACCAAGACTAAGTGTCCTCAAAACACAAATTAATCCCCAGAAAAAATGAAGAAGCTATGAGCCCATCACACCTGAGTTTAAGAACTGAGGTGTGTATCTCCCTGGGCTGTGAATAAAGACACCATCTCAACCACAGGCACTGGCTGCCTGGTGACGAAGGTAGATATCCAAACAGATAATGATATGATGCCCCCATTTCCTCCTCCCAGAACGAGGATTGTTACTGTGCTGCTGGAATCTCCTTCCGTCTGCCACCAGCCAGAAGTCAGGGGCCTTTCCTCATGAATCATTGTCCCACCATGTATCATCTACCAGGAAGAGTGGGGGTCACACTGGCCTACAGACAGAGCTGTATTCTTCCTGGGGGGGCTGCTGTGTGGGCAGGGGGCTGTGCCGGGGCTGATTAGGTGCCACCAATCCTGGGCCAGGTGCTTCCCTCTCATGACAGAGCAGCTGGCCCCTCTGGGCATCCAGCACTGGGCAAGTCCTGCCAATGTCACTTGCTGAATGTCACCCCACTGCCACCACCGTAGGTCAGAGCCACTACAGCCACCTCTTGCAGGGCTCACTGCAGTGATCGCTGCAGTTCCTAGCGGGTCGGCCTCTAGTCTTGCTCCTCTGTTCCTCCACCGAAGACCTTTCAGAGCCTCTGTGAGTTCACTCAGCAAGGTCCACGCTCCTCAACAGACAAGTGAGGCTCTTGATTGACCTGGCTGTTGCTTCTGCAGCAGCCTTGCTCCTCACTCCACACTCCCGCCACACTGATGCAGAGCCTGAGGGGTTCTTCAGTTAAGCCCCGCAGCCTGGAAAACAACTGCACAATAGTGAGAGAGAAGCCTTATAACCACGGACAGACAGGAGAATCTGCTTCAGCACCACATGACTGGTAGGGAGTGTGGTAGAGACACGAGAGGGCTGGCTGGGTGCCCACAGGTGGCAGCTGAGGTGCTGGAAGGATGTTTAAGTGGCCAGGTGGATCCCCCTGAGAAATGGGGTTCTAAACCCTCAGCTGGGATTCTCCAGCCAATGGCACCAGAGCCTGAAAAGTACTCAGATGACCTTCAGCTGTGAAAAGCGGCAGGGTTGCTCTATGCCAGAGACTGACAGCTGGAGATGTAAAAAGCCATTTAAAGGGCCAATGCATAAATTTTCATTAGTAACCACTTACCCTAGGCTCTGGCAAAGGTGGGGCAGAGTAGGTTAGAGACACCAAAGGAGAGGCTGGGGACAGAAGCTTTGGGGAGAGAACTGAGAGAGTAGACTCCGGGATCCTGGTGCTGAGTCATCCCCCATACTGCTGCAGCCATAGTGCTCAGGCAGTCCACTCCCCTCTGAGAAGCAGCAGCCTGAAGGCAAACAATAGCACCAAACCCTGGAAGGGCCCTGCCCCACCCTGTGGTGCTCAAACCTGACTGCTGAGTGCACAATGACTAGATTAACAACTGAAGGAGTCAGCCACAGACAGTAGATCCTTGAAAGTCTGTAACAGGCTGCCTAAGGCCAGACGGGGGCACCACCTGACATCGCTGAGAGGTGGATCTGGAAAGAAAAAACAGTGGTATATACTAGATGCTACTGAGAGGAAATCCACCGTGGTCTTCTCCACGATTTGCAATATTTTCTCTCCTTCATGGTTTTCTAACATTCACCTCTTGTCCTTCAAGTTTGTGCATATTAAGTCACTACATTTTATACTGTAGTTTATTTCAATTCACATATTTTGCCCCTCCCTTCTCTAAACCCATTTTACCTTCTTCTTTCCTCTTATTATTTGCAGTTTAAGTTTCATCTTCTCTCTTGCTACAACTTGTTTCCATTCTGCACTCTTACTATTTCTTCCCCATCCAGTCTCTCAAAACCAATTTCCTTATCAATGGTCATCTCACATTCTTTTTCTGGCCTTTAAAATACCTGCACCCTCTCTCTGCCTTCAGCAATCTTTGCTCATTGGTCGTGGATAGGGCAGTTTTTGTTGCATTTTTTCAATTTTATCTATAGATGTTCACTAATTTTGTACTTCAAATCACAAATTTTACTGTTCCCCTACCCTATGTTTTTTATGTCTTAAATTTTAGTTTTGCCCTGTCTTATCCTGTTTCTTTCTTTTTTTTCCTTGCTTTCATCCTGCCCTTTTTTATTTTTTTCTTTTTCTTTCCATCTCAAATTTTAACTTGTCCCTGTCTTAGCCTGGTTTTCATTCCTCAGTCTTAGTATTCCCCCTCCCTCTATCATCTCAAAATCATTTCCATTTCCTCTAGACATCTCTTAAGCTTTTCTTTCTTTCTTTCTTTCTTTTTCCCCTCTTATTTCTATCTCACCTGTATTAATTTTAGCTCATTTGTTGATGATAGTGCTGTGATGGAGATTTTTCTCCACTTTGGTTCCAATTTTTTTATTACTTACTTTTTCCCCCTTTTCTTTCTCTCTCTCACTTTATTTTATTTGTTTTAAATGTCTGTTTAAACCTAATACTATACTCTTCCCTTCCTACTCCATTCCACCTTCTTCATTCCCTTTTTTACTTATGATGTAAGTTTTACTTCCTCTCTTTGTAGTGCTCTGATTCCCTAATGTTATTAGCGCTCCTCCCTCTATCCTCTCAAAATCATCTTTCTTTCAGTAGGTCATCGCATATTCACTCTCCTTTCTTATAATAGTCTTAATTTCTTTATACCCTTATTAATGTGGCTAATTTGGTGTTGATAGTGGGATTGTGGAGGGAATTATTTGTTCAGGTGTGGGTTTGTTTCCTGGGCTTTGTGGTTTTGTTCTGGAAACACCTGCACAACAGCATACAAGATGTGGTGGGTGGAGTGACCCTCAGTCAACCAGCTGGAGGGAAGGACCCACCAAAGAATGACCCAACAACAATCAAAACCTAATTACATCCAGAGAGCCAAATAAATGACTTAAAGGGTATCCCCAAAGCATCAAGTTCAGGAGATCAAGGAGACTGCACCACTGAATCACACAGGTCTCCTACCATAGAAGTTCACACCATAAAGACAGGGAGTCAAAACAGATCAATTTAAGAAACAGAAGCAAACAAGAAGAGTCTCCTCCAAAATGGGAAGACATAGATACAACCCCCAACTGGAAGGAAAGGAAGAATCCTCAGAAAGAGTGCTAAATGGAGTAGAGGCAATTAAACTCTCAGATATTGAGTTCAAAACAATGGTTATAAGGAAGCTCAATGAGCTCAGTGAGAATTACAAAAAACTGCAGGGAAGCTACAAGGAACTTATTGAGAACTACATCAGCATTGATAGTGAAACTATCGACTCAGGAGGAAATGAAAATACAATTTTTGAATTGAAAAACACAGTAGAAGGAATCAAAAGCAGGCTACATGAGCCAGACAACCAAATCAGAAAGCTGGGGACAAGTTAGAAAAAAAACTCCCATGTGGCTATTGTTACAATGTTCTTAATTTCAATGTCTCTGGTTATATTTTGTTTGCTTTTTTCTTTTGTGCAATAGCCACAGGGGAGTGGGGAGGGAATAGTGGGGAGAGGGGTCTATAGGAGCTACTATAAAGGACACAAGGACAAAATCAAGGGGTAGGGTAGAGGTGGGGGAGGGAGGTGGGACTGGCTGGTGTGGGGTGGAGGGAAGGGGAGAAAATGCAGACAATTGTAATTGAATAAAAATAAATAAATAAAATTTTTTTAAAGAAAGAAAAAAAACTCCCAGAAAGAGCTAGAAAAGGAAAAAAGACTCAAAAAGAACAAAGAGAGGTTAAAGGAACTTCAGGACATGAAATGTAATAATATCCATGTAATAGGGATACCACAAGGAGAAGAAGAGGAGCAAGGGATAGAAAACCTGTCTGAAAAAGGAATGATGGAAAACTTCCCTAAATGATGACAGAAAATGTCACACAATTCCAGGAAGCACAGAGGGTCCTAATCAAGAGGAACCCAAAGAGGCCCACTCCAAGACACATCATAACTAAAATGGCAAAATTCAAAGACAAAGAGAGAATCTTAAAGCCAGCAAGGGAGAAACGGGAAGTAGCATACAAGGGAGCCCTGATAAGATTAGCAGCTGCCTTCTCAGGAGAAACACTACAAGCCAGAAGGAAAGGGCAAGAAATATTCCAAGCAATGAAAAGCAAAGCAACCAAGACTGCTCTATCCACCAAGGTTCTCATTTAAAATAGAAGGTGAAATACGGAGTTTCCCAAATGAACAAACAAACAAACAAAAAGCTAAAAGAATATGCCTCCACCAAACCAGCATTGCAAGGTATTCTAATTTGTCTGCTTTAAGAAGATGGTGGAAAAGAAATAGAGAGATGTGAACACGGGCACAAAGGGGGAAAATGGCAACAAATAAGTACTTATCAATAATAACCTTAAAGTAAGTGGATTAAATGCTCCAACCAAAAGACATAGGGTACCTGAATGGATAAGAAGACATGACCCTAAAAATATGCTTCCTACAAGAGACCCACCTCAGAAAAAAAGACCTACACAGACTGAAAGTGAAAGGATGGAATAAATATTCCAAGCAAATGGACAAGAAAAAAAGCCAGGGTAGCAATACTTATGTCAGACAAAATAGACTTCAAAACAAAGACCATAAAAGAGACACAGACGGACACTTCATAATACTCAAAGGAAGTATCCATCATGAAGACATAAATATTGTAAATTTATATGCATCCAACATAGGAGCAAACAAATAGAGAAGGAAAATCTTAGAGGACTTCAAGAAAGATATAGATAGCAACACAATTATAGTAGGGGATTTTAATATTCCATTCTCAACAATAGATCTTCCAAACAAAATATCAACAGGGACATTGTGGCACTGAATGACTCACTAGATCAAATGGATTTAACTGATATATACAGAACTTTTCATCCCAAAGAAGCAAAATACACATTCTTTTCAAATGCACATGGAAAATTTCCAAAGGTAAGACCACATGATAGGACACAAAACAAGCGTCAATGAATTCAAGAAAATTGAAATCATATCAAACATTTTCTTGGAATGCAAGGGCCTGAAACTGGAAACCAACTGCAAGGAAAAAACTCAAAAGCTTTCAAATTCATGGAGACTGAATAGCATGCTATTAAACAATGAATGCATTAATAATGAGATCAAGAAAGGAATCAAAAGCTTTCTAGAAACAAATGAAAATGAACACACAGCAATCCAAAACCTATGGGACACAGCAAAGACATTCCTGAAAGGGAAGTTCATAGCAATTAGGCCTACCTAAAAAAAGATAGAAACATTTCAAATAAACAACCTAACCCTACAAGAACTGGAGGAACAACAACAAACAGAGCCCAGAGTCAGTAGAAAGAAGGAAATAACCGAGATCAGAGCAGAATTAAATGTCATAGAGACTAAAAGAACAATTCAAAGGATCAATAAATCCAGGAGCTGGTTTTTGAAAAGGTAAATAAAATCAACAAACCTTTAACAAAACTCATCAAGAGAAAACGAGAGAGGACCCAAATAAATAAAATCAAATGAAAAAGGAGAAATTAAAACTAATACCACAGAAATTACCAAAGGATTAAGAGAAATTACTATGAACAACTCTATGCCAAGAAATTTATCTTCCAAAACTGAGTGAAGAAAAGAAGAAAGCCTGAATAGACCAATAACAGCTGGCGAAATCAAGCAGTAATCAAAAAACTCCCCACACACAAAGGCCTTGGACCAGACAGCTTCACAGGAGAATTTTACAAAACATTTAAGGAAGAGCTAACCCCTACCCTTATGAGACTATTCGAAAATTCCAAGAAGAGGGAAGACTCCTAAACACTTTTTATGAGGCCAGCATCATCCTAATCCCAAAACCAGAAAAAGAGACAGCAAAGAAAGAAAACTACAGGCCAATATCACTGATGAACATAAAAGCTAAAATCCTCAACAAAATATTGGCAAACCGCATCCAGCAATACATTAAAAAGATCATACAACATGATCAAGTGGGATTCATCCCAGGATGCAAGGATGGTACAATATTTGTAAAGCAATAAACAAAATACATCACATAAACAAAGGGAAAGTCAAAAATTACATGATCATATCAATACATGTGATAAAAGTGTTAGAGAGGATGTGGAGAAAAGGGAACCCTAGTGCACTGTTGGTGGGATTGCAGACTGGTGCAAAACAGTATGGAGTTTCCTCAGAAAACTAAAAATGGAACTGCCTTTTGACCTGGCAATTCCACTGCTGGGAATATACCCTGAGAACCCAAACACCAATCCAAATGACCTATTTACCCCAATGTTAATAGCAGCACAATTTACAATAGCCAAATGTTGGAAGCAACCTAAGTGCCCATCAGTAAATGAATGGATAAAAAAACTATGCTACATTTACATGATGGAATACTATGCAGCAGAAAGAAAGAAGGAGCTCCTACCCTTTATGACGACATGGATGGAACTGGAGGGCTTATGCTAAGTGAAATAAGTCAGGCAGTAAAAGACAAATACCATATGATCTCTCCTATAAGTGGAACCTAATCAAAAAAACAAACAAGCAAGCAAAATATAACCGGAGACATTGAAATTAAGAACAAACTGACAGTAACCAGAGGGGAGGTGGGAGGGAATAATGGGGACAAAATGGGGAAGGGTTTTCAGGAACATATATAAAGGATACATGGACAAAACCAAATGGGGGTAGGATCAAGGATGGGGAGTGGGGATGGCTGCAGTGGGGGGAGTGGTGGGGGAAAAATAAAGACAACTATACTTGAAGGACAATTTTTAAAAAGTTAAAAAATATAGATGTGGCAAAAGCATTTGATAAGGTACAGCACCCATTTATGATAAAAACACTCAGGAAACTGGGAGTAGAGATATCACACCTCAACATAATAAAAGCCATATATGAGACCTACAGGCAACATCATACTCAATGGGCAAAAAGTAAAAGCTTTCCCACTAAGATCAGGAACAAGACAAAGGTGTCCACTTTTACCACTTCTATTCAATGAAGTATGGGAAGTTCTAGACACAGCAATCAGACAAAACAAAAGAAATAAAAGGTAACCAAAATGGATAGGAGGAAATAAAACTGTCATTGGTTGCAGATGACGTGATAGTGTACATAGAGAACCCTAGAGACTCCACCAAAAAACTACTTAACCTAATAAGTGAATTTGGCAGAACAGCAGGATACACAGTCAACATTCTGAAATCGAAGGCATTTTTGTACACCAACAATGAAATATCAGAAACAGAAATTAGGGGAAAAATCCCATTTGCTGTGGCAACAAGAAAAATAAAGTACCTAAGAATAAACCTAACCAAGCAGGTAAAGACCTATACTCAGAAAACTACACAACACTGAAGAAAGAAATTAAGGAAGAAACAAATAAATGGAAGCATATACGATGGTCATAGATTGGAAGAATTAACAATATCAAAGTGTCTGTACTACCCAAAGCAATTGATGGATCCAATGCAATCCATATTAAAATACCAATGACAACCCTAGCTGGAGTGGCTCAGTGGATTGAGCTTCAACCAGTGATCCAAAGAGTCACTGATTCAATTCTCAGTCAGGACACATACCTGGGTTGCTGGCCAGGTCCCTGGTAGGGGGTGCTCAAAATTGATGTTTCTCTCACTCTCTATCTCCCTCCCTTCCCACTCTCTAAAAATAAATAAATAAACAAACAAACAAATAAAATACCAACGGCATATTTCACAGAAATAGAACAAACATTTCAAAAATTTGTATGGAACCATAAATGATCCCAAATAGCCTCAGCAATTTTGAGAAAGAAGAACAAAGTAGGGGCTGTCACAATACCTGATATCAAACTACATTATAAGACCACTGTAATAAAAACAGACTGGTACTGGCCTAAGAACAGACACATAGATCAATGGAACTGAATAGAGAGCCCAGAAATAAACCCAAGTCTCCATGGTCAATTAGTATTTGACAAAGGGGGCAAGAGCATAAAATAGATTTAAAATAGCCTCTTCAACAAGTGGTGTTGCTCCCATCTGGACAGCTACATGCAAAAAAAAATGAAATTCGACCACCAACTTACACCATACATAAAAATATACTCGAGATGGATAAAAGACTTAAATATAAGTTGCAACACCATAAAAGTCCTGGAAAGAACATAGGCAGGAAAATTTCAGATAACCCACATAGCAACATTTTCACCAATACATCCCCTAGAGCAAGGGACATAAGGAAAGAATAAACAAATGGGCCTTATCAAAATAAAAAACTCCTGCACAGCAAAAGGAACCATCAGCAAAATGAAAAGGGAACCAACCGTATGGGAAAATACATTTGCCAGTGATACCTCCCACAGGGGTTTGATCTCCAAAATATATAATTAACTCACACAACTCCACACCAGGAAGAAAAACAAGGCAATTAAAAATTGGCAAAAGACATGAACAGACACTTCTCCAAGGAGGACATACACAGGGCCCACAGACATGTGAAAGGGTGCTCAGCATCACTAGCCATCAGAGAGATGCAAATTAAAACCACGATGAGATACCATTTCACACTAGTCAGAATAGCCATCATAAACAAAACAATCAAGGAGTGCTGGTGAGCTTGTGGAGAAAAGGGAACCCCAGTACACTGTTGGTGGGAATGCAGACTAGTACAGCCACTGAGGAAAACAGTATGCAATTTCTTCAAAAAACTAAAATTAGAACTCCCTTTTGGCCCATCAATAACCTAAGAATCCTGGAACACCAATTCGAAGAACTTATGTACCCCAAAGTTCATAGTAGCATTATTTACAATATCCAAGTGCTAGAAACAGCCTCAGTGCCCATCACCAAGTGAGTGGATCAAAAAATTATAGTACATTTACACAATGGAATACTATGCAGCAGAAAGAAAGTAGGAACTCCTACCCTTCGCAACAGCATGAATGGACCTGGAGAGCATTATGCTAAGTAAAATAAGCCAAGCGATGAAAGACAAATACCATATGATCTCTCCTATAAGTGGAACCTAATCAACAAAACAAACACATGAACAAAATGGAACCAGAGACATGGAAATAAAGAACAAACTGACAGTGACCAGAGGGGAGGGAGGAGGAGGATCGTGGGGGAAAGAAGGGGAAGGTTCAAATCAAGGAACCTGCATAGAGGACCCATGAACAAAGTCAAAAGGGGGGAGGATGGAATGTGGGAGGTGGGCAGTGGGTAGGGCAGGGGAGAGTAATGGGGGAAAATGGGGACAATTGAACTTGAACTATAATTAAAAAATTAAAATACAAAAATAATTTAGAAATAAATTTTAAAAATAAAATCAATAATTCAGGTAAAAAAGAGAAAATGTGGCAGGTAGAGTAATAAGACTTTTGGTCAGGAATAGTAAAAGGGCTATCTGGAAAGTAGTCTGTCAGTAAATATAAAGATCTACAATAAAACAAACTCAGGTACAGATTTTGGCTCCACCACTTAGCCAATTTGTGATTTGGGACAGGTTATTTAGTTTTCAGGGTTCAAAGTCCTCATTTGTAACCAGAGATTCTGCCCACACTTCATCGCTTGAGCCTGAGAATCTGTGATCTAACACTGCAAATGCCTGTCCCAGAGTAGATGCTCTTACCATTTGACAGGAGAAGAAACATGTATTAATTGAAAAACCTACTATGTGCCACATTCTCTCACATAAGTTTGTTGTTGTTTCGCTTTTTTTTTTTTTAATTTTCACCACAGCCCATTTTGCTGGGAAGGATGGAAAGTTAGAGAGGTTGAATAATTCACATAGAAGCATATAGTTAGTTAATGGTAGAATCAAAATTCAAACCCATATTTTGACTTGTATTTGAGCATTCCTTCCAAATAAAGGTGCTGGAGAGGTCTTATCAAACTACACCACGCAGTCAAAAGGGGGGAGGATTGAATGTGGGAGGTGGCGGTGTTCTTATTTGTTCTTTCCTACCTCAATGAAGACCAAATTCAGAAAAAAAAAAACTCAGATAAGTTCCCATTTGTCATGCAGACTGATGACCTCTTGAGTCTCTCTGCATTCCATGAGACCTCTGCTCCATGCCAAGTGGGAAGTATTGATTATGTTAGTATAGGATAACAAGCAGATCCATGAAGCAAGCACCAGAACCAATTGGGCCCAGTTTGCTATAGTTTTCTGGCTGGACAACATGTGAATTAAATTAAAGCAAAGATACATGGGTCTTAAGCATTGGTGTGTTCTTGGAGTTCCTTCTCTGGACATTCTGCGTCATGAATCAAAGAGCTGAAATGCCCAGTGCATGTTGCAATGACCTTCCTACTGACACAAGAGAGGAAAGTGAGGAGTGGTAGCACTGAAATGGAAGAGAAAGAGGGAGAGAAAATTAATATTTATTTTATACCAACCATATGCTAAGTACTGTATTATATACTTTATATCTTTTATTTTATGGTACCATCTGCGGCAACTTTTATTATACACTTTTTCCACAGCAAGTCACTTAGAACACTGGTATTTCTAATTTAGCCTTTGCTTTTGTCAAATGATTTAATTTTTGTCAAATATGGATGTGGTGGCTCAGAATGATTTTTAGCTGGGATTCAAGCAGGTCTGACAACCTTGAAAGGGAGCCCACATGGATGGAACTTTTTTGCAGATTTTCTGGGGAGCCTCTTGGGAGAGAATTCATGCCAAGTGAGTTGAGGGAGAACAAGTCACACATTCACTAAGGTCCATTCCTCACTTCTTTCTTATTAAAAGAAACCATGTATCGGTAGGAGTATCAATATGGCTAGTTGAACATTTGTTTCTCTAGCCTTCCTTGTAGGTAGCAGTGATCATATTACTGAGTTCTGGCCATGAACAGAAATGAACAGAAATCTGCACAGAGATTCAAGGAGGTTCCACTTTCCAAATCAAAGAAGAGAGATGGAGGTGGTACCACCTTTCTCTTTCCCATCTTTAGTATAGCAGCAGCCACCTTTTGACCATGAGGAAAAAGTGCGAAGAAGAAGACCAAGCAAGGTGAAGCAGTTAGCAGAGAAATTACCTTAACATTATTATTTTCCTCTACAACCACCTACCTCCAGACTTTTTGTTACATAACAAAATTACATCCCTGTTTTGTGATTTTTTTATTATGTAAGGTTAAACATATTCATAACTGTTACACCAACAATAAAGCCTCCCTTGGATGGGAAAGGAGATTCTCATACAATGTGGGCCTGCTGCCTTTATATGTCTCCCTTTTCATGCAGAACCATTGTTGGGAACTGCCCTGCCTGATTTCAGAAACTGTAACCCCTCGGGGCTAAGACTGAGTAAAAAGACATTGGGACCATAAGCCATCAAGGAAACAAAGCTTATCTACCTTGTAAGGGAACCGCCTCTGCCCCCTTTTACTTCACCCTGCTTGGCCCTGGGTAGATAACTGGTTAGCCAATGAGGGGTAAGATTCCTCAAAGGAGGGATGACCTAAGACAGGCACAGTCACAAAGGGGCCTTCAGGGAAGGACTTGGGGGACTGTAGAGAAGGGGGTGATGGACCCTCGCCCCTTGGCTTTGACATAGCCTGAGTCCTCATACTGTCTTCAAGAAGTTTAATTTCTTGGCTGCCTTACTTCCCCTACCTGACTTAAGCCTGAAACAATGCTGGAGGTGGGTGCGGCCCTGTGCTGGAAAGGACAGGTTCCCCAGGGCGATCAGGACTAAGAAAGAATGCATAAAATCCTATGACACCTACTTTACTACTACCCTCAATTTAAATGATAAGGGTCCAAGCATGAAATGAGTTTCTTCTCCAAAGTTTTATGGCCCTTTAGCTACATGACCCTGACTCAGAATAAGCCCTCAGAGTTCTTTGAATGTTATCTATTATTTGATCATTACTGCCTGACAATGATTGATGAGCTTTATGTATACACCCTGTATTCCTATGCAAATTAAGCCCAATAAAAACCCATTGAGGAGCAGGCTCCTGGTCCTTCTCCTTTAAGAGATTGGCTACCTTTCCTCCCCAAGCAGATCATGTCTTGGTAGACTTATTCTCATCTATGGAGCACCCCCACAGACCTTTGTCAAAAGTATCGAGGAAAGCAGGGGACCCATGGACAAAGTAAAAGTTAACAGAGCTTCTTCCTTGCAAATATTGTATCCCTCTAACAATCTAACTTGAAAGAGGGAGACACAGTATGAGTTAGAGCTCTTTAGGTTCAAAGTGATAGAAAATGTACACAGGCTGGTTTGAGCAAAATAAGGAACCAATTGGCTCACATAACTGTCAATCCAGGGTGTGGTCAAGTTTTAGGCATGCTGGATCCAGGGTCCCAAACAACATAATCAGGACTGTCTCTGTCTCAATTTCTCTTCCGTGCTCTACTCTGAGTTGGCATCTTTCTTGGGAAGGGCCATGCTTCATTGTAGCCTTCTAGTTCCAGTCTTACATTCTCAAAAACTCCGAATCCAGCAGACAGGAAATGTGTCTTTCCCGGCCACACCACAAAAAATTGAACTTCATTTGCCTGACTTGGGTCATGTGCCCACCCCTAGAACTGGGGCAAGTGGGAGAGTCAGGCCTACCCAAATTACATGGGTATAGGGTGGTTTCCCAAAGAATATTTTCCCAAAGGGCATAAGAGATTCTTGGCAGACAAATGCAATGTCATCACTTTTGAGATGCTTTTCTCAACTTTATTATTTAATATTAAAAATGTTGAACACCAGAAAACCCCATAATTCAGCCATGGTGAGAACAGTCATGCTCCCTAAATATAAAAACACCAGGAGATTATAAAACAGATACCTCAGACAGTAGTGCTGTCATAAATAGGGCTTCTAGGGAAGCATGTGTAGGACATTGCCCAGAGCCTCATAGAGCCTGTGTTGTCTGGGTTGTTTATTATTACCATGCACTTGTCCCCAACAGCTAGTAAAGAACAGTGAATTGGACCATCATCCAACAAATGCTGAGTGCCTCCACCATGTACAGGGTGGTTTGTGGGCTAATTGTGAGAGAATCAAAGACTAGAAGACATACTAGCCCTCAAAATTTTGCAAATATATTTGAACATAGCTAACAACACAAAACAGAACTGGTACAAGTTGTGAAGAAGTGGAAATATCAGTGAAGGCTAAGCATGTCAAGGAAGAATCCACAAAGAAAGAATGAGTATTTAGGATGCAAAAGAGGTATATCCTTACTGTAGAAGACTGCCCCTCTTCAAATCAAGACTTTTCTCCTGAAACTTTTACTTCCACAATATCTCCAAGTCAGGAGTGCAAAGGCTATGTTTGACCTTCCAAAATTTACCTGCTCCTCCAGACTCACTGAGCCACAGGAGGTCAGGTAGGAGTGGTCTAGGAGGACTCTGCAGAGACAGAGCTATCACAGTGGGTGGGCTGAAATAGTCTCTCCCAGCAGCTAAAAAAGGCAAAAAGTCATTCAGGGAGCATATACAGAGCCAGTCCACAAGCCATCTGTTCTTATCTGATGTGATCACATAAACAGCAACTATGGGGGACAACCATGTGCTCAAAAGGCACATGGGCTCAAGGCGAGGACACTTTGTTTTCTTAGGATGGAGGAGGGGCCAACATGTTTCACTCCTGAGGTAGAAGATCCACTTGATTGACAGAAGTGTGCACACAGGAGGGATAATTGATTAAGGCAGCATTCCTGAGAAAGCAGGAGGTTCTGCCCAGAGCACAGAGGAGGACTGGCCTCACATGGAGGAGAAGACATGTGACTGACCCACTGAAACAGAAAAACCCACTACAACAGGAATGGGTGTCTCTGGGCCCAGCCATTGACTCCATGGTCAAAAGCATAAGTTCTGAGATCAAACAGAGCTAGGCTCAAATCCCAGGTCACCACTTCTAAGCTGGGCAACCATGTTCTCCATTTTTTCATCCAAACAATAAGAATTCTATAATTCCATCATATAATTATCTTAAAGGCTATGTCAAATAATGCATACAAAAAGGTTTAGACAAGCCCTGAATGGTGTGGCTCTGTCATTTCGGCATCATCCTACAAAGCGAAAGGTTGCCAATTTGATTCCTGGTCAGGGCACGTGCCTGGATTGCAGGTTCGGTCCCTAGTTGGGATGTGTAAGAGAGGCAACCAATAAATGTTTCTGTCTCACATCAATGTTTTTCTCCCTCTATTTCCCCCTCCCTTCCCCTCTTTCATAAATACATACATACATACATATATGCATACATAAATACATTAATTAATTAATTTTTAAAGAGGCTTAGCCAGATAAAGGAAGGGCCTGTTGTAAACCACAAAACATGTATATTGTGTGATACTCAGTAGCAATGAAAAGAATGTGGTAGGTCTTTAAACGTAAGCATGAAAATATCTGCAACACATACTTGTGAGTTTTTTAAACAATTAAAAAGTAAAATATAAAGTACAATAACATTCACATTTAAAAATTCATACAACAGTGGAGTGAAAAACATGATATATGGATAAATCCCTGAGCTCACCCTGATACAAAAAGAAATCTAATAAGATTAGAAAACTTTCAAGGATGTTTGGAGACGAACTCATTATTTTAAAATAGACAAATAAAGGATAAAATTAAACATTTCTTCTTGGAATTCCTTATGCAAATTGTACTTCAAGGTAACCAAATAGTCAATAAGAGGATGTTTCAGCCAATATTTCAGAATATTCCAGACAATAGAAAAGAAATAATGAATTTGAATATCACCATTTGGCAACCCCCAATCAATTAATGTATCTGAAAACTGAGTATCCATAAATGTCAACATCACAAAGAGAAAACAACCAAAAATTAGGCACCTGCTGATGGAATGCACAACACGTTTTATGAAGGAGTCCTGCCAAAAAATCAAATCTGAATCTAATCCTACCTCTAGAGGCAACTACCAGTGCACAGGGAAAACAAGGACAGAAGAACATACTAAGTGAAACCAAGTCCATGCCAGCATTCAAATGCAGGCGGCAGAAAACTCTTTAGACAAGCATCCTGTTTTCTCAAAAACAGAACAAAACGACTGCAATGAGAAAGAAAAGAAATAAAAGAAAAGGAACTTAAAAATTAAAAGGGATTTAAAAAGTTACCCCCTTGATATGTGTGGACTATATTTGGATCTGGATGCAAATAGGCAAACTATTAAAATAAATAATGAAAAACACTGAAGAAATTTTCACAGAAACAGAATGCTTAAAATAATAAGTATAATTATTTTTTTGTTTTTTTTGTTTTTTATTTTTACTTTTAATGTTATTTTTCATTGTTTTCAGGTGTACAGCATAGAGGTTAGATAACCATAAACTTTGCAAAGTGTCTCCCCTGGTATTTCCAGTACCCACCTGGCACCATTAATGGTTATTACCATATTATTTACTGTATTCCCTATGCTATACTTTACCTCAAAGTGTATTAATTTTTTAGGTGTCTCTCTGGGATTTGGGTCCCTGGAGGCAGGCCCTGAGACAAGAAATCACCTGTTAGTACTCTATTAAGGAAGTGCCCCAGCAAAACCCGGTAAGGGAGTGAGGGAAAGGAGATAGGTAAGGAGAAGAAAGAGGGCAAGAGAAGAAAAGTTCAAGTCTCAGCCTCAGCCTGATTCTGTGGGGAGCTCTGGAGTGGATATTACCCTGGTATTAGTCCCACTGTCAGACAAGGGAGCTGGACTTTCATAGCTGGGCACCAGTCAGTGGCAGTGAAAAGAGAGTGGGATAGGAGATAACTTCTTTCTGTCTCTTGGTGGGTCTGGGATGGTGACCTATTCCACATCACCCCTTCTAGTGAACTCAGTCTCTATTTAAATGTGGAAAGGCCTGATAGCAATTTCCCCAGAGCCTAAGGCCTTTATGCAAATCAGCCCCTAGAGCAAGCCAGGAGTGTCCCAAGCTCCCTGAAGTACTTATGAAAATCTGCAGCTAAAAGTGACATTTCTTTAAGCATTTTTAATGAAAATCTTTCTAAAATGTATCACAGCTCAGAACTAAGGTCAATGAAGAAAGTATACTGACTATAATTTAAACTTTTCTAAATAACTTAAAATATGTTCCACAGAACACAAGTTCCACAGAATGCTTGTAGGAGCCACACAGAGAAGATTTTCTGATAGCGAGTCTGAGAAGAGAACCCACTCAAATTTAAGCAGGTGCCTTTAATATATACTTCTTGGTGCTATTAACATAATAATGAGTAGTGTTAATCTCCCAAAGGCAAAGGTTTCCCAAACCAATAACGTATGGCATCAATTCTGAGATACAGAGTTTTTTCTCCCACTTTAACATCTTTGAAATCCAGGTGCCTCTTACCATGGATCTTATGAAATAGAGATGAGTAGCATGAAAGTAAGTTTTCAGTGTACAGTCCAGCCACTCGTGCCCCAGCTCTAAGTCCCTCATAAGCAAGCTCAATGGGAACAGAAAGGGAACTATGTGCCCACTGAAGGCCTACGTTGTGCCTGGTGCACAGTACTTGGTTTTCAAAGTGGCTTTCATCAGACACAGATGGGCTGATCTTGTCTCCCCCTTACCGAACAAAAAAAGGTTTTATTCAGATGCTTTGTGATCTGGGAGAATGGCAGACTCCGCATCACAAAGCTCATCTCCTCTGCAAAACCCATACACAATCCAACCATCCTCAGCAAGACCAAAACAAAAGCCAGTGCCCAGAGTTCCTACTACATTGTAAAGTACCATCCTTTGAAGCCCACAGGCAGATGCTAAGCAGTCATCCAGGTAGCTTGGTTTGTTCCCAGCTGTTGCCCATTTCAGGATCCCTTCTGGAGGCCATGGGCCACATTGCTGCTAAGGCCACATGGCCCATGGAGAGGACAAGGACAAGCCAGGGCACTAAGTGCAGATCCCAAGCAGTCAGCCATGAGCAAGAGAACATTTCTTTGTTCCCAATGGATGTTATTAGTTTTGGGTGTGTGATGGACAAGGTGCTTTCCCAAAATGACCAATCAACTTCTCCAACTTTTGCATATTTTGGGCAGGTCCACCTCCCAACCAACCCTGTCTTTCCCCAGGCTAGACTAACAGGACTCTTTGGTCCTGCACCTCCACCTGTTGCCATTTTGACTTCTGTGGTGCATGTGCCTGCCTTCCCCAACTCCACCCCCAATCTGGTACCGGTAAGGGTTAGGAGGGCTTTTTCCTCTACCCAATTATCTTGCTAATCTTGCATGTGCTCAGTGTAAGAACTTCCTCCTGCCACCATCTTGGAAAACATGAGGGAGATACCCCTGGCCTCTAACTCCATGCCAATGGCAAAGCATCCCCAAAGCACATACTCTGTTAAACATGCAACATGACCTCACAGTCCTGTGAAAGTGCTGCCTGGCACTGTGCTGTGAACCTCACCATGACCCTGGTAGATTCATGAAGGCATTCTTTAACTGGCTGCATGCCCTCAGTACTTGAACCTCCAACCTCCATCCTCAAGGAGCATGGCTTGGTGCACAAGCAGCTCCTAGGTACCATTCCCATGGCCTAGCTCTATCTTCCCCTACAACCACTCCTGTTGCCCACCCTTAGTCCACTTCCAGCTCCACTATAAGCTGGATCCTCCTTGGTGGTCCAACAGGCTGTCTATTGGTGTCATCCCCACCATAAGGAATTTGGAGTTTTGTCTGATCTATGAGTGCTGGACAAAGGGTAAAAGTCTAAGCTCCATGCTCACCTTAGTCCTGTACACCACCATTTGCATAAACAATAATCATCTCCTTCCCAGAGGCTCCTGCCAGAACAGGCCCCTCAACATTTACTGGCTGGCAGGCTCACACCAACAGCCCACTCATGGGGCTCTAGGCAGCTTCTCAGCTGGGTCCACATAATACCAAAGTTTTTCGGTGGTCTTGACTTCTGTCAGATCATCAGCTGTTCCTTTTTCCTTCTGGATACCTTCTGTCCTGCTTTCTAATTCATTGTTTTTCATATGCTGCAGGCTGAGTCAGATAACCAAACTGCTAGAATCGAGCCTAAACACTGATTTGGTAGATTCTGAATACGGGTTGGAGGTCATGATGAGGGTCCTAGACTTGCCTGGGCCTCACAATGAGGTCAGTCAGAAGGGAGATCATGGGATGGGGCACTGGGGCCAGGAGAGCCATCTCACTTTCAGGCTGGACCCTGAAGGGGTAGCCTTTAGCAGTCACCCAAGGAGTTGTCACAAATTTGGTCTTAGTTCCAGCAGATACTCTTCTGTGAGGAGCTGGGAGTGGGGACAGGGCTTGGTGGTAAAATAATGCAGACAATGGGGAATTCCGAAGTCTTTCTGGGAGAAGCAGCAGGTTCCATGTGATCAGGAACTCAGAGCTCGCCCACAGTCAGAGACCAAGATGGAGAGTGTTCCTGCCTCAGCCTGGGGCAGGACAGAGAATTAGACCCTATATGGTGTCAGGGTCTAAAAAGAAGAGACAGAGGCCACATCCTGTGGTTTGAGCTAGCTCAGCTGCCACTCAGTGAAAATTGCACAAGATTCAGGGTCTCCTCCTCATGAAGGCAGCTCTCCCAAAGGCCCATGGAACCAGGCAAGTCCCCTGGGAAGCAAGCAGGCCATGAATCAGATGACAGGAAATGACTGAGAGAGCCAGGGCAACTCCCACACTCACTCCCATGGCATCCCAATTTGAATTTTTAGAACACACTGAAGCAGACTAACACAATTCCTCTGGGGCCGGCACTGCTGAGGGAGGCAGATTTCAAATGGGACCCCCTAGGCAGCTCGAGTGACAGGAGGTCTGCCAGGAGACCGTGGCCAAACAACAGAGAGCCACAGCCATACTGAGGTCCTTGTCTCCAATTTCCAGAGCCATGTATTCATCCAAATGGCCAGCTTAATGCTGATTTCAGTGACAGGTCAACCCTGGTTAAAGGGACTCACCCCTATGTCTGGTTTGAGGCCCGACCTGAGAGAAAGAATTTCACAACTGTCCCTCTAAATGAGGAAGGTGATGATAGCTACAACAAGGCCCTGTGGCTTTCTGATCATTCTCACAGGGAAAGTCAGGTGGCCAGCCTGTGGCTCTCTGATCTCACCTGAACTTCTAGTTTCAGGTTTCTTTGGGGAATCATCTTGCTGAAATGATAGTGGAGTTGAAGTGACAAGGAGGGAGATAAGATGAGATAAACGTTTGATCAAGTCATTTGACCCTCCTCAGACTGGCAGAACTCTCTTCAAAGAAATTGTATTAAATCTCCCTCTTTTCTGCCCTTCCACTCCATTGAAAGACTCATCCCCCTCTCCTCTCTCTGCGCAGCCTGGCAAACCGGAGCACCCTCCCAGCATCCTCTGCTTGCACTGTCCAGAGATGCTGGCTTGTGGGCTTCTCCTCTACTTCCTGTAGGGGCCTTACACTCACTCCCCACTATGATTAGGAGCCAACACCTCAGTGAGGACATAGCTGGTACGCACACATATGGGCCAGCACTCACTTATCTGTTTAGGCAAGAAACACTGCACTTACATGTGCCAGGCACTGGTCTACGTACTTTACAATTACTAACCCAATTGATCCTCATAATCACTCTATGAAGTAGGTACTATTATTATTTCCATTTTACAGATGAGGAAACTGAGGCACAAAAAGGTAAAGTGATTTGCTCAAATTTTCCCAGAAGACAAATCTTGTATATTGTAGTGTAACAGGGTGCAGCCAGGGGGGGGGGCCAAATAGGGAATATGTAATGGGGTCCAGAACTCAGGGTGTCCATGAAACATTAGAAAAAATATATATAGGATGTCCTCACCCCCACAAGTCTGAGCTGGGGGATGGTACACATGGAGCATGGCCATTGAGAGCTGTTTTGCATAGCAACAGCTTTGCAGATAACCTCTAGTATGGTCAATAACATACCTATAACCTTTAACTGGTTTCATATATATGTGAAACAGCTGTGGCCATGCTTTGAGCCAGGGGGATGGGAGTGACTTCAACCCACGATGTAACTGGAAGGCAACTCCTGCTTGTTACAAAGCCTGTGTAAGAGCTTGGAGATGATTGGCTCCATACCACAGGGCCACACCTGCCTGGACTTACTGGAAAACCCAGGAAATCTGGAAAAATACGGGCATATTGGCAGCTGTGGCCAATTGCAGGAGGAGTTGGAAATGCTGAGGCAAAGGAAGATTGGTGCTGGCATTTAAACCCAGGTGCAACAGCCATGCGGCTTGGGCAGAGAAGAACCACAGACTCCTATTTCTTTTTCTGAGATATGGTACCTCGGACTAGGCAGAGGGGGAAGGAAGGATTGGGCATTTGTGGGTATTCTAAAGGACTTTGGGATCTCAATGAAGACATTAAGTTATTACTCTTAAGTTGCTATAACTCTTTATACAAATAATCCCTTTCCTTTATACCAATCTCTGGCATTTAGAGACATCTTTCCCTGGAAGTGGGCAAAGTGAACCTAGTACGAGGTAGGGGACCCCCGGAACACAAGGGTGGGTCCATTCGGTAATAGTATATCATTCACCCCCCACCTCCCTGTCTGTCCTGTAATACTAGGTCCTCATTAATTATTGATCAAATAGAAATCTTACTGATTGTGTGTGTATGAGATGAGAGAGAACTCACATGTAGGGTGCACAAAACTACTCTTACATTACTATAAACAGAACTTAGATTGTGCATAGAACTTCTCATTAGTAAGCAATGCTCACATGCATCCCCATAGCTCTTGCTGGCATCTTGCCTCTTAGAGAGGGTTCCTATGGCTTGAGTTTGCTTAAGGCCAAAGACAGACAAAGGGACGTGTTGAAGGCTCTCTAAAAGATACTTGTATAGAAAGTACATGGTGTGCCAGGCACTGTGCTAAGCACATCCTCTACATTACCTCATCCAAACCCTGAACAATCCAGTAATGCTAGTTGTTTTTTTTTTTTGCCATGCCCATTTTAGAGCTGAGGGAACTGAGACTTATCGTGGTTAAGTGACTTTCCCAGGGCCATACGCACATGGTCTTTTTGACTGAAGACCCCAAGTTCTCAGCCCATTGTGTTAGATGGTGAGGTGGGGAAGGATAGAGCCATATTAGAAGTGAGGGTATGGGTTTATTGCTCTTATTGGAAAAAATATTAAATGCACTTTCAAATTGTCCAAGGTGAAAAATAACAATTCTCAACTGTTGGGGAGAGTTTGGGGAAATAGTAACTCAAATACACCTTGGAAGAGAGTAAGTTGATACACATTTTCTAGAGTGCAATTCAACAGAAAAGCCCTTAAACAGTGACAATACTTTAATTCTGTAATCTCATTCTAGGCATTTTGCCTAAGAATATAATTGGACAATTATACAGGCATATGTGCAAAGCTGTTTATTACAGAAGTTATTACAATAGTAAAAATCTGGGAAAATCAAACAACAATAGGCAAGTGGTTAAACAATGTAAGGTATGACAAAATACGCATCCATCTGTGGAAAGTACTACTGTGAGCCAATAGTCTGACAAGGAATGGCATACACGACTTTTTTAATTGAAATATATAGGTTACAGACCAGAACTAATTTCTTCATGAAAAGTCTGGAAAACAACCCAACCAAAATTATTGGTCGATTTCTGATGAGTGAGATTTTAAATAATTTTTCTCTTGATTAGCTGTACTTTTCCCTATAAAATAATAACTGTGCAATTTTCTTAAGACTAAAATACATTTTTAAAGGGAGGGCCCTGCACTGGCATGGTCTTGAGGAGTAAGCAGCAAGGCCGTGTGTCCTGAGTGTCACCAGGAATCCCACACCCAACAGAGCTCATTGCCACCAACAGCCATCTTCACCTGGAAGTCAGCATAGATGAGAAAGAGAAAAAAAAGGCAAGTCAACACAGGAACCATAATCTCTTTAATATTCAACTACTCATGAAAGCAAATGTAGCAGAAATTATTTGAGAGGGAGCTTCTCCCCTCCTGCTCCCTGTAAATTTATTCTAAAGCATTAACTGCCCCTCCAGTAGGGTGGCCAGAGCCTGGGATGCCCAACCATCAGGGAAGAGGACCATAAGTAATGTCACCTGCATGACTTCAGCTCAGAGAACCAGCACCCACTGTGGGCCAATGAGTCAGCCTGAGTTCTTGGGTGGTTTCAACACCCATGAGCTGCTGACAGCCCCAGCCTAGCTCCTAGCATACCCCACAATCCTGGCAACAGAGAGTGTTCACCTCTGGGCCTCTGAAGGATTAGACTCCAAGAATGCCATGATCCCCAGGGGCTTGCATGGAAAGGGCCAGTTCACGTCTCACTGGTAGAAATGTGAATTGTGATATTGTGATAGCCTTTTTGTAAAGCTACCTGGAAACATCTATCAAAATGAACTGCATCTGAATCCTCCAGCCTAGCAGTTTCATTCCTGGAATGCATCCACAGAAATAAGAGCACCAGTTCAGGAAAACATGCCCTGGTGGCTCAGGTACAGTGTTTGTAGAGTACACTATAGTCATATTCCTAATTTCCAGGCATTGCTGGTCCTGTAATGTCTCATAAGGTGAAAATAAAATATTACAAGGTGGAGTGGGGTGGGTTCCTAGTTGGAATTCAGGTAGGATAGGAGATGTATCCATAGGGGACATGAACTATGGGTTCAAGGAGCATGATTCAACCTCAATCTAGGGGTAGGATGGCTCATGTTTTAAAATGTATCCCAGATTTTCTTTTAATCAGGGATGGAAAGACACACAGTTATTCCCATATAACTGTCATGAAAATAAAAAAGAAGTGTTTATATTCATAGCTCCTAGAAGCAGGAGACATACATACCCTGCCACTCAGGGCCACACAGAGCTGCACCAGAGTGAGTCAGGAGACATGGGAGGAAGGAGGAAACGTGGGCAAGACGTGCCCATTGTGGTTTCCAAGGGGAAAATGCATGAGGTGGGTAAGTAGCCTAGGATTGGCTCGTTTGAGTACTTTTGGCAGGGTCTGGGGCATAGAGGCTTCCCTCGTTGTCCAGGACCTGGCCCTGGTGTGGCTAGAGTAGGGGGACAGTAGCTGGGGTGAAAACCCTATAGAGGAGATCTGGGGGGTGGTATGGGCCCTGGACTGGTTGGTTTGTGTGTGAGGGGTCTCTCCTAGTGGGTTTTTTACTGTGTCAAGGAATTGGCTGACCCTAGGAGGGCCAGTCTCTCCAGGGTCAGCAAGATCCCAGATGTCAAAATATCACAACAAAAGCACATGCTTAATTGTAGCTGGCCAGACCCCAGGCATCCAGTGGTTCAGATTCCCCCACTGAGCTCCAGAGAAGTGGGTGAGCCAACCAACCCCACTGCTAAGACAGAATACGGCAGAGTCCCAGTCCTGCAGGGGCAAAACACTGCAAGGGGAGAGGAAACCAGAGGGATTGCTGGCTGGCTGCTCAAGTATCCAAAGGGACACACAGAGACGCTGCCTCTCTGTAGGGGGACCTACATTCTAGATTTAGGATTCTGACCTAATTTCTAGGCCCATGTGCTGCCATTTTCTCTCAGGGTTATATTTGTTTCTGGGTTATGTCTTACAGATAGAAACGGGAGCATAATGAGTAAGTTAGGCCCCCAAGAGAATAAAGAAGCCAGGCAGCGAGAGAGATTCTCTTCCCTTTACTTGTGCCAAGACTAAATTCCAAGGACTTGGGTGGCCTTGGAGACTCAGGAGTAGGTAGGAAACTAGGCATACTCTGAGCGGGCAGTGTGATGTCTAACGATGAGTGTGCATGTGAGGAAGGAATGAGTCACTGCTTTCACACAAATCCCACCTGTCTGCACTCTCCCCACCCAATCTAGTGGACCGTGCTTTTCTGGTGGGTGGCACCACCTCCCTCACTCCAATTACTTCCTCCACAGTAGAAATTAACATTGCTTTTATATAAAAATAATGAAATCCAGATCAGAGAGATTATATGCATTACATTGGTCTGAGAATTTTATAGAAAGAAGTTTATCTTCATCTCAGCCAAAAGCCAGATCCTACTAAAAAGGACTGGTAATACTTGCAGAGGCAGATATTGACCAGCTCTGTGACTGGCATCTGTGATGGTTAGGAAAAGCATGGTACTGGCCCCTTTGGGCCACCAATATCCTTCTTTAATGGGCACAAAAACCTCGTAATTGTGAGGGCTGTGCACCTGCCTACTGCCTCCTTCTGCCACCTAACCCAAACAGCCAAATTGTCTCAGTTAGCACGGAGCCTCAGGCACAGTCTAAGGCAATACCCGGAGCCCCTTGGACATAGGAAATCCCTTTCTATCCCTGGGTTTCACCTGAAAAAGCTGGGTGTTCCCAGCTCAAACTGCTCAAACCCCTCTCATCTAAGGAAACACCTTATGCTTCCAGGTGGTTTTTGACTGCCTGAATTAATGTGTCTGTGCTGACATCTCACTGTTGCCCTACCCTTTTCGGCTACCTCTCCCTCCAGGCCACTCTGTGCTCATTACTTGCATATCAGAAGTGCTATCTTTGTATGTCACCAATTCATACCTTTTGCTCTAAAATGGCACAGGTATGTAGCCTCTGCCTATTATCTCATGAAATGTGATAACCACCAAGCAGCCTTTGCTTCTCCTCGAATGGGACAATGGGACAGAAAACACAGTTCCTGGTGATTGATAATAATGTACCCACCCAGAAAGCAGGGCCCAGCTCTGGTATCCTCCCCTCCCTCTTGATCGATTACCTATTGGAGCTAGCTTTAAGAAGGGTCTCACAGGGCTGCATTTCTGACTCTAAAGAACATACGAACCCCCAGGGGATCTTGTTAATGTACAGATTTTGATGCAATAGGTCTGGGTCCAGCTTCCTAATAGAGCACATCTAACAATCTCCCTGGTAATGTTGATGCCACTGGTCCACGGACCACACTTTTGGTAGCACGGGCATTGGGAACACACAGCTCTGTGCTTCAGATGCATGCACACACATACGGGCTTGCCAAGGCAGACAACAGAAACTTAAAAGACATACTGTAGAAAGCTCTGTTTATCTGCCTGAGTTGGACTGCTTGAAAAATCTCTAAGATCTTCACTTGGCTTTAAGTTGCTACCATTTTGATAATATTTATAAACACATCTAAAAATACCTTGCACCCATGACAAATTAAAATGTATTCAACAGAGAGAAATAGAAACACCTGAGGGAAGGAGACAATTCCGGACCACTGGGTAAATCCTTAGTGACCAAAGGCTGCAGGTGAAAGCACTGATTTTCTGATGTGGACATTGAACCTGTAAGGATTCCAGAAATAGAGGCAGGTGGCTGACATCACCTGACTCCTCGGCAAAGGCCTGCCTTGTGCTGCGTGTGGCTGGCAGGTCTTGTTTGTCGGTAGAGCGGACTAGTGGTGAGGGCCACTTGTATTTTTGCATATAGCAGCTTTAGAGGACAAACCTCAATGTCATTGGATTAAGAAATCACTTTGGAGTTAGGTGCTTTTTGCTTTGTTTTTGTTTTTTTCTTCAAAAAGAGGCAAGTATCACTTAGAGGTGATACTTGTTCACTGTCATGTGGCTTTAGTAAACCCTAGACAGCCTATTCCTCAGTATAGACTAAATATTTAGATAATAACAGGATGAGATCACTGGGGAGATTTCACAGAGGGTCCACATCCTCACAGAATAAAGTTGGTTGCTTTGTTGTTCTTTTATGACTTCTTAATAGCCAGACTCTCCTTTCCAGAAGCCAGCTTCACTGTTAAACCGGCTGCTCCCTTACCAAACACCTCTCATGTCACGAGTCATCTCTCTTCTTTTTCTTGTTTTTTTCAATTACAGTTTACAGTCAACATTTTCTGCATGAGTTTCAGATATACGGCAGAGTGGTCAGTCAGTCCACTCTGTATTTGACAGAGTGGTGCCCCAATAGTTCCCGCATCCGCCTCGTCCCACACATAGTCATTACAATATTATTGGCTATATTCCCTGTGCTGTAATTTGCATCCCTGTGACTATTCTGTCATCTTGATTCTCAGGGGGCTGCAAACTCGGCTGCCTCAGAACCACCCAGAGGTCCCTGAAGCAATGGAGAGTGCCTAAACGCTGGTGGTGCCAAGTCTCTGCGGAGATTCTTTCCCTCTGACATACCCCTGAGCTGTTTGTCTCTGGAACTGATTCTAAGCTATCTGGTGCCATCTCCTGGAAAACTGGAAATATGGCGAAAAGCAGATTTCCCCTGTGAGTCCCACTGAAGAAGAGAGACTATTTCACCAGATCATTTGAATTCCCAAACCCCAGTCTCTTCCTGTTTGCAGGTTAACAGTCTGATATGAGGTTTTTGTAGTGTGGTGGGGAGACACAGGATTAGAAGCTAACTCAAACTCCGTTCCAGCCATGCTGTATGTCCTAGGGCAAGTCACCCACCTATTAGTCAAATAGCCACTACTTAGCTATATGACTTGGCCTCTGAGCCTTCCGTGTTCCTTGATCCACACCATATAGGCGGCTATGAGTCTACACCTCCACTCCAAGAGTTACCAGAGCGACTATATAAGCTGGAAACAGTATACCAAACCTCAAAGATGCACTCAGCAGGCTCTCATATCCCTCTAGTCATGAGAGTAAACATCACTCCCAAAAACATAACTAATTTTCTTACCCGCCTTTGCATTTAGGGGTGAATATGTAACAAAAATCTGGCAATGAGAAGCAAAATGAAGTTACCAGGTGAGAATGATGGGAAATCTCCATTAAAGGGGAGCTGACTCCACTAACATGTTTTGTTTACACTTTGTGCATTCTCTTCTTCCTGACAGATACAAATGGGATGGCTGGAGAATGGCAACCACATTGTGGCCATGAGACAAGCATGCACTAAGCTCAACGAAGCAGAGAGATAGAAGCCTGGGTCTCTGGTGATAGCATGGAACTGCCCTTTTGGTCCTGCACTGATTGTATCCAGACTTCACATTAGGTGAGAAAAGTAAAATCTTTCATTGGAATAAGCCACTACTTTTGAATATCTGATATTTGCAGCTGAATGCAAGTCCTAGGTGATTAGAAAAGTTATTATTGAATAATCAACTGCCCAATCAGTCATAGAGGAAGACAGGATTTGTTTCTCATTTTCTTATAACTATTGCAGGTACTCCAAAGAGTGTTTGGCACTAACTACACACTCAGCTTTTGCCTACCAATTCTAAACCCACACAGAATTTGTGAGTTGTTTGACTAACACCTAAATTTCTTTTTTAAAAATATATTTATTGATTATGCTATTACAGTTGTCCCATTTCCCCCCCTTCACTCCACTCCATCCTTCCCACCCCCTCCCTCCTACATTCCCCCCCTATATTTCATGTCCATGAGTCATACATATAAGTTCTTTGTCTTCTACATTTCCTACACTATTGTTACCCTCTCCCTGTCTATTTTCTACCTACCATTTATGCTACTTATTCTCTGTACCTTTCCCCCCTTTCTCCCCTCTCCCTCTCCCCTGGTGATAACCTTCCATGTGATCTCCACTTCTGTGGTTCTGTTCCTGTTCTAGTTGTTTGCTTAGTTTTCTTCTGTTTTTGTTTTAGGTGTACTTGTTAATAACTGTGAGTTTGCTGTCATTTTTACTGTTCATATTTTTGATCTTCTTTTTCTTAGGTAACTCCCTTTAACATTTCATATAATAAGGGCTTGGTGATGATGAACTCCTTTAACTTGACCTTATCTGAGAAGCACTTTATTTGCCCTTCCATTATTCTAAATGATAGCTTTGTTGGATACAGTAATCTTGGATGTAGGTCCTTGCCTTTCATGACTTGGAATATTTCTTTCCAGCCCCTTCTTGCCTGTAAGATCTCTTTTGAGAAATTAGCTGACAGTCTTATGGGAAGTCCTTTGTAGGTAACTGTGTCCTTTTCTCTTGCTGCTTCTAAGATTCCCTCCTTCTCTTTAATCTTGGCTAATGTAATTATGATGTGCCTTGGTGTGTTTCTCCTTGGGTCCAGCTTCTTTGGGACTCTCTGAGCTTCCTGTGCTTCCTGGAAGTCTAATTTCCGTTGCCAGATTAGGGAAGTTCTCTTTCATTATTTGTTTAAATAAGTTTTCAATTTTTTGTTCTTCCTCTTCTCCTTATGGTACCCTATAATTCAATGTTGGAACTTTTAAAGATGTCCTGGAGGTTCCTAAGCCTCTCCTCATTTTTTTAAAATTCGTATTTCTTCATTCTTTTCTGGTTGGATGTTTCTTTCTTCCTTCTGGTCCACACCATTGATTTCAGTCCCAGTTTCCTTCCCATCACTACTGGTTCCCTGTACATTTTCCCCTGTTTCTCTTAGCATGGCCTTCATTTTTTCATCTAATTTGTGACCAAATTCAACCAATTCTGTGAGTTTCCTGATTACCAGTGTTTTGAACTGTGCATCTGATAGGCTGCCTATCTTTTCGTTGCTTAGTTGTATTTTTTCTGGAGTTTTGATCTGTTCTTTCATTTGGGCCTTTTTTTTTTTTTTTTTGTCTTGGCGTGTCTGTTACACAAAGGGGCGGAGCCTTAGGTGTTCACCAGGGCAGGGTAACACTGGTCGATGCACTGTGATGCTGTACATGGGGGAGGGGCTGAGAGGGAGCAATGACACCCACTCCACTCTCTGCCAGATTTTAGTCATTTCCTCCACCACCCACAATCAAATTGGGCCCCTCTGGTGCTGATTCCCGAGTGGGTGGACCTGTGCACACTCTAGGCCCCTGTGGATCTCTCCAACGAACTCTCCTGTGAGGCTGGGAGTTTCTTTTGCTGCCACCTCAACCCCCATGGGTGTTTTCAATCAAAGGTTTGAGGCTTTATTTCCCTGCGCTGGAGCCCTAGGTTGCATGGCCTGCTTCGCTCCCCCACTGTTCCGCCGGTTTATCTATGCACAAATGTGGGGCCACAGGGTCTGCCACCCACCATCTTGTGGTGTCTGCTAGCTGAAGCCTGGCCTGCCCCCTTCCACAATGTGCCACCTCACTGGGTCCACCAGCCACCGCCTTGCAGCAAGTCCTCTCAGCCCCGGCTGCCCGTCTCCACCCCTCCTACCGGTCTGAATGAATGTTTCTTCTTTGTCTCCTTGGTTGTGGGACTTCCCTACAGTTTGATTTTCTGTCAGTTCTGGTTGGTTTTTGTTTTTAAATTGTTGTTGCCCTTCTTTTGGTTGTGGGAGGAGGCACAGTGTGTCTACCTACGCCCCCATCTTGGCCAAAAGCCCGACTAACACCTAAATTTCATTTCCTGATTGCAATTTCAACCTTGTAGTTCCTAAATTTGAATCTTAATATTGCTTGAGATAAAATATGTAAAAAGCTTAGCACATAGCATTTAACATCATGTTCTCATTCTAAAATCTGGGGGTCTAAATCTGTGCAGTAAGGGGACAGCATATGATAGTCTCCATGAAGAAGTGTTCCTAACTTATTACAGCTCACCCTTGAACAACATGGCTTTGAACTGCAGGGGTCAACTCATATGTGGATTTTTTTTTCAATAAATACCTGTATAGTTTTTGATCTAGGGTTGAGAGTCCATGATGCAGAGGGCCTGCTGTATACATTAATCTATATCACTTTATATGAGGGACTTGAGCATTCATGGACTTTGGTATCCAGAGGGGGTCCTGAGTCAAAAGTTTTACACAAATTTTTAACTCATGAGGGTCAATGCCTCTAGTCCCCACATTGTTCAAATGTCATCTGTATAAGAGTTATGGGTTTGCTTGATTATTTAAACTACAATGAATTAATAAACAAATTAATTTAAATGTTATGTATTATAAAATACATGATAAAAGAAAATGAAATTCAAAAAGTGAAATATTTATCTGGAAATTACCAACGTGCAAATGCAGCTGCATGGGAAGAAAACCCAGACTGTCATTTGGTAATAGATAATCATGGCTCAGCCTAGGTTCTACCACAGCATGGTTCCCAGCAGGAGGAAAGCTGCTCCTGGTGACTTACACCCTAATGCAAAGTTCTTTTCTCAGGAGTTAAAGGGCTCAGTGGCACATACTTCAAATAAAGGCTAGGTTTGTCCACAGTGAAGACAAGCTGGAAAGATGGATGCCAAGCTTGTGGAGTCCTTGAGAGTGCTGGGGAATCCAAACACAGACTGCTGGTCAACCATGGCTCTCTCCTACCCCTTTGCATTATGTAGGTTGCTTCTGTATTTGAATCTATCAAACCAACCAGGTCTAGCTCCAGATATTGTTGTCCATGGTCCTTCTTCTTTGTTCTTGGTTGAAAAGGCCCTCTGATTTCTCTTGGATGAAGAGGTGCTTATAGAATATGATGCTTCAAGGGGGATAAGATGGCAGCCAAGTAGGTGGAAGCAGAGCCCACTTACTCATGCCCCCAGCATGGAGTTCCAGCTGAACTTCTGACAAGTGACCTGAACAATCAACAGAATCTCAGCTAATATGAATTTTTGAAGCCAAGGAGTATAGAGGAAACTCTGTACCATCTGGTAAGAGATTTTATAAGTTGAAGAGGAAAGGCACCATGAGGTGCCTGCAACAGAGAATAGAGGAGAGAAAACACAGCTCAGTAGCTTCTGCCCTTCCCAGAGCAGGGGGCCCTGGTGCCACACAGGGAAACCCCAACCCTAATCAGAAGAGACTTAGGAGGATATATAGAGTCTGGGAGATTCAGGATGCTCACACACAGTGAGCAGCACGTCCATAGCTGCAGTGCCAACCAGGAGAGTTCAAGAGAGAAATTCTATCTCCTAAAACTGTCAGAGGCCAGCCCCAACCAAGAGAGAGTTTTTGCCTCTTGGGGAGGTAGAGTGTGCAGGGAGCCAGGCAGTGGATTGGTGCTATAGTGTGGGTGCCACATAGAGACTTTTTTTTTAAGAGGGAAGCTGTGGCATGGCTGGGCAGGGACCCTGTGCATACGCACAGCATTTCTGCCAGCAGTGAAGCCAAATCAAAAGCACAGTTTGTATCCATTGGGTCTAGCTGGACAAGAAGAAAGGCTGCACAGAGAAGGGATTGTGGGGCCCCACCCAGCATGGCTGGTGAGTAGGGGGCTGGGTACAGAACAGAGGGTTTGAGTCTGAGCCTCCTGAGAGAGCAGTGGACTAGGAGCTGGACAGGCAAGAGCTGAGCACTTGAGATTCTTTGCAGCCAGGCAGGGGCAATCATACCGCAGAGTACAAAGCCCTGGAAAGAGGAAGTCATGCCAAATCCCCACCTGCAGGACTGCAAATTCCACAGAACAGTAAGGTCAGGCTCAAGAACCCCCTTCCAGGTGCATATCCACGAGGGAAAGAAAGAGAATCTCTAGAGGAACCCTTTATGAACTTCTATCAGACGCTATGCTGGCTCCTCCTTGGGCTCTATTCCACTCAAGACAGCAGAGCAGAGAGATTAGAAACTGGTGCAGCAAGAGGTATCCAGGGCCCCACCCAGCCTTGACTCTTACAGAGATACCATCAATGCAAACAGGAAAGAGCTGACCCTTTTATACAGATTGGCCCCTCGCACGAAACAGACAGCTAATTAATCAGAAACTACACATTACTGGAAATAATCTGGGACAGATCAAGGCATGTGGGCAGGGGAACACACCCACCACCTTCCCTGAACAGTGCCTCATGGATGTGGTCCAGAGATCCCACCCTCCTGATCGTACCCGAAGCCCCCATTAGAGGCAAGTGAAAGCAGTACATGTGGTGCTGTGGGACATTAGATGAACCACCCCTGGACCTTGTGCTAATAAAAAGCCAGCAGAGCAGAACAGTGAGGACCAGCCAAACCTGAAGGAGACAGCCAAAGACTGTGGATCACTCCTACCTCAGTGTTATTATGAAGATTAAGTGAGGAGAATGACATAATCAATGTGGCAAAAAGAAGTTTCTACCATCTCCCAGCAAAAAACACTGATTTTCACAATCACCCATGGACAAGAGGGCCTTTGTGGAAGCCCAGAATTCTAGCAGAGAAGCTCCAGCACACTTTTGGAGAAAAAAATCCAAAGTGGACACATTGGAGAGGATAAGAGAAACAGTTTCACTTCACCCATCACCTCTCCCCCACGGTGGCATAGCTCAGTGCCAAGAAAGACCTACTCTGCCTATTAGTCTTCCCATGGGGAAAAGAGGGAGCATGTAAGTGAGCACTCAGATACTCGACTCTGTGGGTTGCTGCAAAGCAGTGCATTTGTCTCTCACAAATTCTGAATACTGAATTGTAGACTACATGACTGAGGTTTGGTAAGCAGCTGGGAGAACAGCAGCCAGGGCTCAGAAAAGAATGTATCAAAGGAATATCGGTCCTACTAACAGCATCAGATATTCCATTGGGAGGCTTGTCCATGAGCCACTGGGGACGCCTCACCTGTGTATCCCCCCAACTGGCCCATGGGCATTCCCCAAACTCTGCACACCTCACCCACAACCCCATGACCTACTCCCTGTGCATGCCCTCAACAGCAACAAGAATGAGCCTGACCTCGTGGGACTGAGAGAAAGCACAAACCTGAAATTTTAGCATCATCCTAGAGAAAGCAAACAAAGGGAAGCTATCAACACCCAACTGGGCTTTGTAGCCACACAAACTTAAGAATTACCCCTCAAGAGGGAACAAAGAGTATAGAGCTGATGTACCTTTAGAAAGGTTCAGAATACCACAACAGAGCTGAAGGAAAGTATTTCTCTCCTAAAGCCAATCATGAAAGACTGGAAAAGGCATACAACTGTAATTGAATAACAATAAAATTTTTTAATTAAATAAATAAATAAATAAAGACCGGAAGAAGTGACTCCTTCAAATGCAAAGAGATTAATGCAAAACTTCAAGGAACATGAAAAATCAAGAATAAAAATGACACCACTGAAATACAATAATTTCCCAGTACTAAACCCAAAGAAATGGAGATCTGTAATTTGCTTGATAAAGAATTCAAAATAGTTGTTTTAAGGAAGCTAAATGAGCTTCCTTAAATTGTTCAGAAAGACAATACAGGAAAACAATACATGAACAAAATAAGAAATTTAACAAAGAGATAGAAATTATACAAGAGAACAAAACAAATTTTACAGGTGATCAATGCAGTGAATAAAATTTTAACATAATAAAGGCCACATATGACAAGTACAGAGTTAACATTATACTCAACAGTGAAAAGCTGAAAGCTTTTTCCTAAGATTAGGAACAAGACAAGGATTTCCACTCTCACTTTTATTCACATTGTATTAGAAGTCCTAGCCAGAGCAATTAGGCAAGAGAAAGAAAAAGGCATCCAAATTAGAAAGGAAGAAGTGAGACTGTCACTATTCATAGATAACATGGTATTATATAGAGAAAATCCTGGACTCCACCAAAAAACTGTTAAAATCAATAAACAAATTCAGTAGTTTCAGGATACAAAATCAATATTTAAAAATATGTTGTTTCTATACCTTAACAACACACTATCAGAAAGAGAAATTAAGAGGGAAAAAATCCCACTTATAACTGCATCAAAAAAGAATAAAATACCTAGGAACAAATTTAACCAAGGAGGTGAAAGACCTGTACCCTGAAAACAATTAGACTTTGATGAAAAAAACTTAAGGACATAAATATGTGAAAAGATATTCTGCTTATGTATTAGAAGAATTAATATTAAGTACTCGTACTACCCAAAGCAATGTACAAATTCAGTGCAATCCCTATCAGAATTCCAACAGCATTTTTCACATAAATAGAACAAACAAAGTTGGAGGTATCACACTCCCTGGCTTTTAACTATATTACAAAAGTATAATAATGGGAGAACCAAGATGGAGACGTAGGTAGACACACTGTGCCTCCTCGCACAACCAGAACTGACAGAAAATCCAATGGCAAGGAAGTCCGACACCAAGGAAATAAAAAATAAACATTCATCCAGACCGGTAGGAGGGGCAGACACGGGCAGCCGGGTGGGAGAGGACTCACGTTGCCGTGGCGGGACCGAGACTGGCAGAGTGGCGGAGAGCGGGGCAGGCAGAGCTGCAGGTAGCATCCCAGCATCCCACAGGCCCACATTTGTGCATAGATAAACCAGGACAAATAGCAGGGAGCAAAGCAGACCGCGCAGCCCAGGGCTCCAGCGTGGGGAAATGAACCCTCAAACCTCTGAGTGAAAACACCCGTGGGGGTTGGGGTGACAGCAGGAGAGACTCCCATCCTCACAGGGGAGGTCGTTGGAGAGACCCACAGGGGCCTGGAGTGTGCACAAGCCCACCCACTCGAGAACCAGCACCAGAGGGGCCCAATTTGATTGTGGGGAGCAGAGGAAGTGATTGAAATCCGGTGGAGAGTGGAGCAGGCGCCATTGCTCCCTTTCCGCCCCTCCCCCACGTACAGCTTCACAGCACACTGACCAGCATTACCCCGCCCCGGGGAACAACTAAAGCTCCGCCCCTTTAAGTAACAGACACTCCAAAAAAAAAAAAAAAATGGCCCAAATGACAGAACACTTCAAAGCTCCAGAAATAATTCAACTAAGCAGCGAACAGATAGCCAACCTATCAGATGCACAGTTCAAAACACTGGTAATCAGAAAGCTCACAGAACTTGTTGAATTTGGTCACAAATTACATGAAAAAATGAAGGCTATGCTAAGAGAAACAAAGGACAATGTACAGGGAACCAATAGTGATGGGAAGGAAACTGGAACTCAAATCAGTGGTGTGGACCAGAAGGAAGAAAGAAACATCCAACCAGAAAAGAAGGAACATACAAGAATTCAGAAAAATGAGGAGAGGCTTAGGAACCTCCAGGACATCTTGAAATGTTCCAACATCCGAATTATAGGGGTGCCAGAAGGAGAAGAGGAAAGACAAAAAAATGAAAACTTATTTAAACAAAAAATGAAGGAGAACTTCCCTAATCTGGCAAAGGAAATAGACTTCCAGGAAGTTCAGGAAGCTCAGAGAGTCCCAAAGAAGCTGGACCCAAGGAGGAACACACCAAGGCACATCATAATTACATTACCTAAGATTAAACAGAGAGAATCTTAGAAGCAGCAAGAGAAAAGGACACAGTTACCTACAAAGGACTTCCCATAAGACTGTCAGCTGATTTCTCCAGAGACCTTACAGGCAAGAAGGGGCTGGAAAGAAATATTCCAAGTCATGAAAGGCAAGGACCTACATCCAAGATTACTCTATCTAACAAAGCTATCATTTAGAATGGAAGGGCAGATAAAGTGCTTCTCAGATAGGGTCAAGTTAAAGGAGTTCATCATCACCAAGCCCTTATTATATGAAATGTTAAAGGGAGTTACCTAAGAAAAAGAAGATCAAAAATATGAACAGTAAAAATGACAGCAAACTCACAGTTATTAATGACCACACCTAAAACCAAAACAAAAGAAAACTAAGCAAACAACTAGAACAGGAACAGAACCATAGAGATGGAGATCACATGGAGGATTGTCAATAGGGGAGCAGGAGGGGCAGAGAGGGGAGAAAGGTACAGAGAATAAGTAGCATAAATGATAGGTGGAAAATAGACAGGGGGAGGGTAAGAATAGTGTAGGAAATGTAGAAGCCAAAGAACTTATAAGTATGACCCATGGGCATGAACTATAGGGGGGGAATGTGGGAGGGAGGGGGTAGGCAGGATGGAGTGGAGTGAAGGGGGGGAAATGGGACAACTGTAATAACATAATCAATAAATATATTTTTTAAAAAGTATAATAATGAAAACAGTTCCCCCCAAAAAATTTAAAAATACAACTAATACATGATTCAGCAATTCCACTTCTGTGTATATATTTGAAAGAACTGGAATCACTGTTTTGAAGAGATATCTGCACCCCATATTCACTCCAGCATTATCCACAATAAGTAAGATATGGAAACAACCTAAGAGTCTGACTATGCATGAATGGATAAGGAAGATGTGGTATGTGTGTGTGTGCTCACACGCACACAGATGCACACACACAAAATGTAATATTGAGCCACGAGCAAGAAAGAAACCTGCTATTTGCAACAACATAGATGTACATTGAGGGCATTATGCTAAGTAAAATAAGTCAGAGAGACACAAATTCTAAATGATCTCATTTGTATGTGGAATCTGAAATCTGGACTCACGGTCATAGGGAGTAGAATGCTGGTTGACAGGAGCTGGAGTCTGGGGAAAATGGGGAAAAGTTGGTCAAAGGGTGCAAATTTCCTATCAGCAAATAAGTAAGTTCTGAAGATCCAATGTTCAGCATGCTGATGACAGTTGATAATACTGTATTATATACATGAAAGTTGCTAAGCAAATGTATCTTATATGATCTCAGCACACACAAAAACTGTAATTATGTGAGGTGATGAAGGTGTTAACTAATCTTATTGTGGTAATTATTTTGCAATATATCAAATCATCACATTTATATCTTAAACTTACAAAATGTTATATGCTAATTATATCTCAATAAAATAGGGAAAAGCAATAAAAAGAAACAAAGATGAGTTAGCATTTGTAAGCACTCAGAAGAGTTAAGACATATTAAGTGTTTTTAAATAAGTAAAACAAAGGGGCATATGATTCACAGGCAAAAATAGACTCGTAACCAGATCATTCGAGCAATGTATACACTGTGCTGTGATTGTTCTGGAAGCCTAAGCAGGGAATAGGCCAGCTCTAATGTGGGGGGAGGCAGGGATGTCTTTTCAGAGAAGACAGGGAAGGTGGCCCTAAAACAGTGTACAGCACAAGCAGCCCTCGGGGAGGCAAGGGAGGATGCAGAGGCCCTGCAATATCCAGACACATAAGTTGACCTTCCTGATTGTACGCTGTCTCCCCTCCTTCTAGGTCCTCCCAGGCCACATGGGAAGAGACAAGCCTGTGGCTAGGCTGGAAGAAAAGTGCTCAGAAGCCTTGCTTTGAAAACCTCATTCCTGATTTATTAGTCCTTGGACATTTGGTCAGCCAGGTTCATAACTGCCATCACGTTTCACACGTACACAGCACGACGGGGTCAACTCCAGTCGGGAATGTGCTGCAGCGGCGATTCCCGGTGGAGACATTGGGACAGCTGTGTTTTCTCTATGTCTCGAGGCCCCACAGTGAAGAGGTGATGGGGAGAGCAGCATCTGGAGCGGTGGAGGGACATCGGCTCTCGCTGAATTCCAGCCCTCCTCAGCTGTCTCTGAAGAGCTCCTCCACAGAGCATCCAAGTCCAGCCTGAAAGAGAACCAATTTGTATGGGACAGTAGGGACCAAAAACCTCCCCTCTCACTAATCCTTCTAACTGTGGGAAGAGAGTTCTCGGAGCAGGCAACAAAAGCAGGATGTCACTCATGAAATGCATGTCCTGGAGCCTAATGGGTAAGAGGACTCCAGCCTTCTTCCTTCATGGCTGAATTTTCAAACAAGAACTCTGTAGACAATCCCCATTTCATCCCCCGTTCAAGGTCTGACTCTTCCACCTACCACCTTTCCCTTTTATGCCAAGAGGCTTCTTGTGTTACCCTATACCAATGAACTAATGTCCTAAAGGAATATGAGGGTGAGAATGGGTAAGAAAAAAAAGGCTGATCATCACTGCTTGGCTCCAGCTCTGAAAGACTAGCGCGCAGAGCTCTGTAGGTGACAGACCTCTGTAGGTGGAAAGAAGGATTAACAGATGAATTATGGTGTGTTCATCTGGAATTCAGTAATTATCTAGCTACAAGTTGGTACGTGATGACTGTACTTAAGGAGTATTTTACCTCAGGCAGTGCAGATTTATAGGATTCTCACACACCCACAAATAGAGGGATTGTTTTATAGCCAAAAAGTTGGCTTTGTTCACAGAGTTCCCCAAATGTTACGTGTACACTGTGAACTCAGTAACTACAGCATGAATACCTTCTGTATAGCCCTGGGATAGCCACATATTTGTTGTTCAACCGAGCCAAATGGTTATAGAAAAGAAGGCACCTGGAGCTCTCTTCTTCTCTACCCTGTTCCAGAAGTTGGAGAATAGCCCCAAGCACGGCTGCTGCCCATTCTGTCCATCAGAATTTGTCTCCTCAGTACATATTGCCATCTATAATCCCTAGTCCTATGGTTCTCAAAACATGGTCCCCAGATCGGCAACATTAGCATCACCTGAGTGGAACTTGATACAAATACAGATTCATGGGCCCCACCTAAGACCTAGTGAATTAGAAATTCTGAGGTGAGGCCCAGAAATCTGTACCAAGTGATTACAAGATTCGTATGTTCCTATCACTACTGCTAATCAATGCTCCTATTATACTGTGAAAACAGTTGTAAACATTATGTAAGATGAATGAGCTTGACTGTGTTTTTTTTTAATTTAAATATATTTACTGATTATGCTATTACAGTTGTCCCATTTCCACCCCCACTCCACTCCATCCTGCCCACCCCCCTCCCTCCCATATTCCCCACCCATAGTTCATGTCCATGGGTCATACTTACAAGTTCTTTGGCTTCTACATTTCCTACACTATGCTTACCCTCCCCCTGTCTATTTTCCACCTATCATCTATGCTACTTATTCTCTGTACCTTTACCCCCCTCTCCCCCTCCCACTCCCTTATTGACAACCCTCATGTTCTAGTTGTTTGCCTAGTTTGCTCTCGTTTTTGTTTTATGTGTGGCCGTTAATAACTGTGAGTTTGCTGTCATTTTTACTGTTCCTATTTTTGATCTTCTTTTTCTTAGGTAACTCCCTTTAACATTTCATATAATAAGGGCTTGGTGATGATGAGCTTCTTTAACTTGACCTTATCTGAGAAGCACTTTATCTGCCCTTCCATTCTAAATGATAGCTTTGCTGGATACAGTAATCTTGGATGTAGGTCCTTGCGTTTAATCTTGGGTAATGTAATTATGATGTGCCTTGTTGGGTTCCTCCTTGGGTCCAGCTTCTTTGGGACTCTCTGAGCTTCCTGGACTTCCCAGAAGTCTATTTCCTTTGCCATATTAGGGAAGTTCTCCATTATTTGTTCAAATAAGTTTTCAATTTTTTGTTCTTCCTCTTCTTCTGGCACCCCTGTAATTTGGATGTTGGAACGTTTCAAGGTGTCCTGGAGGTTCCTAAGCCTCTCCTCATTTTTCCAAGTTCTTGTTTCTTCATTCTTTTCTGGTTGGATGTTTGTTTCTTCCTTCTGGTCCATACCATTGATTTGAGTCCCAGTTTCCTTCTCATCACTATTGGTTCCCTGTACATTTTCCTTTGTTTCTCTTAGCATAGGCTTCATTTTTTCATCTGTTTTTCGAACAGATTCAACCAAGTCTGTGAGCATATTGATAACCAGTGCTTTGAACTGTGCATCCGATAGGTTGGCTATCTCTTCCTCGCTTAGTTGTATTTTTTCTGGAGCTTTGAAGTGTTCTGTCATTTGGGCCATTTTTTTGTTTGTTTGTTTGTCTTGGCACGTCTGTTACTTTAAGGGGCGGAGCCTTAGGTGTTCACCGGGGCGGGGTAATGCTGGTTGCTGTGCTGTACGTGGGGGAGGGGCCGAGAGGGAGCAATGGCGCCCGCCTCGCTGTCCTCCGGATTTCAATCTTTCACTCCGCTACCCACAATCAAACTGGGCCACTCTGGTGCTGGTTCCCGAGTAAGTGAGCCTGTGCACACTCTAGGCCCCTGTGGGTCTCTCCAACAACCTCTCCTGTGAGGCTGGGAGTCTCTCCTGCTGCCGCCCCAACCCCCAGGGGTGCTTTCAATCAGAGGTTTGAGGCTTTATTTCCCCGAGCTGGAGCCTGGGTTGCACGCTCTGCTTAGCTGCCCCCCGTTCGTCAGGTTTATCTGTGGGCAAATGTGGTGCCGCAGGGTGCTACCCGCCACTCTGCCTGCCCCACTCTCTGCCACTCTGAGTCCGGCCCTCTGGGTTTATCTGTGCAAATGTGGGGCCGCAGGGTCTGCTAGTGCTCGGACTGCCTGCCCCATTTGTCCCACACTCCGCCAGTCTCAGTCCCGCCACAGCCATGCGAGTCCTCTCCACCCCGGTGCCCGTCTCCACCCCTCCTACCAGTCTGGATGTGTTTATTTTCTATTTCCTTGGTGTCGGTCCCCCTTGCTGTTCGATTCTCTGTCAGTTCTGGTTGTGCGAGGAGGCGCAGTGTGTCTACCTACGCCACCATCTTGGTTCCGACTGTGTTTTAATGAAACTTTATTTACAAAAACAAGCAGGAGGCCAGATCTGGTCCCTGAGTTTTATATGGTGTTTTATCAGTCATGATTTTGATTTCAGCCGTGTCTCTGATCCTGGCTTCTTTAGAAGTCTTTTTTTCTGTGAGTTTCTTAAATGAATTATATTTACCCATAATAAAAAAGAAAAGGTAAAACTATACAGAAAAGTACCAAGCATTGTATCTTTTCCAAAGGCCTGGGAAGTATGCAATAGCCCCATTGCACGACAAGGAAACTTAGGTGCAGGTAGGACACAGTCAGTGCCTGACACTCTGAACAGTCAATATTACATTCCTCAAACACAGAGGTCCTGTTTCCATAAACCAGAACGGGAACAGTGTCCACTGGAGTTGTGCAACAGTAACCCAGGACATATGATTACGTTCACCCGCACTGCTGATCCCAGTGAGCTTCCCCTGGAAACTTATTTCCACTCCCCTTAATCTAGATATTTACCCTGTGCTACCTACTCCCATTTGGGGCCATATAAACAAGAAACAATAAAAATTGACAGTAATATATTTTCAAAGTATTTACTATTGGCTCATGCATTTCTCTATACTTACCAAGAAAAGGAACCATCCTGAAATCCTATTCCATTTGCAGAGCATTTGGTTCTCTTTCTTCACCCTGTGTAAAGTATGAATGTTTTTCAACAGGATGGGGACAGGCTTGGTCTGCCCAGGATGGTATCTGGATCTCATTTTGAAGAGTTTTGACAATGTGATTCCTCCAAAATGGGGGGTGGAGGGTGGGAAGGGTGGGGCTCCAGGCCAGAAACATAATTGTCAAGAAAAATTTAAACTGAGGTACCTGGGCTACTATATATACTAAAGACACAGGTGGAGTGCCCTGGATAATCTGATGATGAAAAAGTATGAATATACTTGTAGTGTTTTCTCACTGATATTTGTATTTAGATGAGTGAACTTATCTTTAAAAAAAATTCAATCTTCACCCAAGGATATGTGATATGTTTATTGATTTTATGGAGAGAGGAAAGGGGAGGGAGAGAGAGAGAAACATCAATGTGAAAGAGAAACACTAATTGGTTGCCTCATGTACCTGCTCTGACTAGAGATCGAACCCACAACCTAGGTATGTGCCCTAGGTATGGGGATCCAACCCACAAAGTTTAGGCATATGGGACAATGCTCCAACCAACTGAGCCACCTGGCCAGGGCTGAGTGAGGTTATCTTACCATAACAACCAGCTCCCAAACTTTGGTGGCTTTAATGCAACAAAGGGGTTTGGGGGATGCAGGTTATTCTTCAAGGCTGTTTTCCTCATGTTATTGCTCGGGGATCCAGGTTGCTTTAATCTTGTAATTCCACTCCTAAAACAAAGCCTCCTGAGACATCACAGACCTTAGGAAAGACAGACACGGTGTGTAGGCTTTCCACTGCCTGTGCTTAGAACTGACCCAGAACTAGGCACAGGGCCCTGTCTTCCATATACCTGGAAGGGAAGGAGAACTGGATGTGATAGTAAGTAATGTGGGAACTGACAATGTCCACCACTTTTTGTGGTGCAGCTTTCCACAGCACCAACAAAGGGAGTTAGCTAATACAAAATCCAGCCACAGCTTAGAGGACTAAGTAAGGAGGGTTTTTTAATAGCCCCGACAGATCATGTGAATACAATAAACAATGTCATTCCCAAACATCTCTTAAACACAGATCCCTGATGTCATAGTTCCCAGCACAGGCCTGCCCAAGTTTTACTATGACTGCCTCTGTACTTTGCTGAACTCAGATCTGCTGACAGACACAATCAGAACGACTGTGAAACAGGGAAGACAGTGAATTAAAACCACTGAAAACAAACAGATATGGAAACAAAGGAGACAGAGAATTGCTTGCTGTGTCTGTCTTGTCTCTCTCCACTCTCCTTGGCTCTGTCCCTTCAGACAGGACAAATCTAGAGCCTCTTGCTTTATCCCACTTCAGTTTCTCAGGCTGAAAGATGACATTGGGTCACTCCTTGAAAGATAAGGGCCCCAAGACTCCTCTTTCTATGCTTATCCTCTCTCCACTCACCCATCATCTATCCAGCACAGGGTTCTTGCACTAGTCATTGTGGTTACCTGACTACCTATCATGTGCCACATGCAGTGATAGGACCTTTGTATGGATTAGTCTTACTTAATACCACAACAGCCCTGTGAGGAAGATATAGATGTACCTACTTTGCAGACTAGAATGAACTGAGAATGAAAGGGGTTAAGTAATTTCTATACTAGGTTCCACAATGAACAAATAGCAAAACTGGAACCTGAACTCAGGTCTGATGACTTCAAAACCACACTATGTTACCTTTGTAATGCTATGTTGTCTCCCAAATCATTGCTTTTGTTTTTATTTATCAAACATTCAGAGACTGCCTACAATGCATCCTGCACTTTTACAACACAGAGAGATATGCCCTTCAGTTGCTCATGGTCTAAATCAGTGCCTCAAATGTGGCAAAGGTGTGCACACAGTACTCAGGCATTGTGGAGGCAAAAGCTGTAATCTATCTGAAGAGGATTGAGAAGACTTTAGAGAGGAGATAACGTTGGCTGAATGAGGAGAAAGGCTTAGTAGCTCAGGGTAGGGTAAGTGGGAAAATTTTAACCAGGTGCCCTTTTGTACCTTCTGAATGTGAGGATCCCAATGGGACCAGGCCAGGCCTGTGAAGTGTGTGGTTTACAGGTCCCTAGTGGGAGGACATAGGTCACATGTAGTCCTGGCTGCCTGTGGCCTCCACTACATCATGCTCTGGGCTTGGTTTCAGGTGAGGAAATCCAGGTGTTGGGACTTAGGTCAAGATGAACTCTTCACACGAGTGCCCAGAATGCAGATATGGCCAAGGCTGCTTGAAAGGACAAGAGGCCCTGGGCCTGCGTCCTTCCAATCTCCCACATGAAATTCATCTATAAGAGTGTCCCCTCCAGGAGGGGAAAGCTGGCTCTAGAGACAGAGGAATGAGTAATGTAGTGCAGTGGTCTCAAGGTGTGGTACCCAGACCAGTAGCAGCAGCACCTGGAAGTCTGATAGCAATGCCAGTCTTCAGGCTCCATCCCAGACCTACTGAATCAGAGACTCTGTCATTTTTTAATCTGTGCAGAAATCCCTCTCTAGAAATTCTATTTCTCTCCCCAAAAGATGGTTGGGAACTTGAATGGCCTGCTAAGGTTGGTCATTCAACCCTTGTGTGGGCCTGTCCCCCTACCCCATTTCTCCAGGACCAGCCCGGGCCACCACTTTGGAACCACAAAGTCTCAATGCCTTCAGGGAGGCCATCACATTGTACTGAACAATTCGAGAGAGAGCAAAAGAAAAGAAAAACCTTTTGCATGAACTGGCACATGGAGTAATGGGTTGTTTTTGGAGAGGAGGATGAAAATAGATGAGTGAGCACTGAATCTTGCAAGGAAAGGGAAAGAGAAGGAGTATCCTGGAGTAAAACTAGACCACTTGTGGATTGTGCCACAAAAGCACAACCATGCTCTGGGTGTTGTCCTAGATGCCAAGAGGAGGAGTAGGAGAAAGGAAACATGGGAACCTACCCCACACAGGGAGCCGTTAGACAGCAGAGAACTTCAGTTCAGCAAATTGATTATTGAGCAATCTACTCTGGGCCAGGCACTATGGAAACAAAGAGAATACAGAGGAGAGTGAGCACTGTGGACCCTGCAACCAGAGTACCTGGGTTTGAGTCCCCACTTGGGGTGATGCTCATTAAGTGGTACCTGTATAGCCAGGCCAGCTTTGTGTACAACATCTGTCTGAGTGGTCACAGCCTTGCCTTTGATTGGCCAGTGCCTGGGTCATCCTAAGTTTTTTTATTATCACCCATGTTATCACTACCTGAGTGAACTTCATACGTTGTTAAGCCTTACCACACCACACCATTTCCTTCTCTGTGAAATAGGAATAGTAACAGTACCCACCTCAAGTGTTATGAGGATTAAATGAGTTAACATCAGGACTATGCTTAGAATCACGCATGGTACATAAGTTTTCAATAAATATTAGCTATGATAATTCTTTTCTCTCAAATTATGTACAGTACCTGAATAAAGGCCAACTTCCCAGCATTAAGATTCTAGGCAGAGTGGCCTGAGCTGCTAAAAGCAGCAGCTTGCTTCCCACAGTGACTTAATTCCAGGGCTTGAACCTCACCATCAGCTCAGAGAAGCAGGAGGCAGCTGGAGGCAGCTGGAGGCAGCCGGAGGGCTACGGCTAGTAGCATAGGGATGATGACACCATCACCTGTCTCTGGCCAAGGCAGAGCCATTGCACACACAGACAACCCTGCTGTCCTCCATAACAGGCAGATGTTTTGGCACAAGTGCTGGGACAGGCCCTCAGAGCCCATTCAGATGTGGAGAAATATTTAGATCCAATCAAAACCACTCCAGATTGTTGGCTCTTATTTTAGATAAACAGGATAAGCAAACTTGGCCTAAATGAGAACCGGTAATAAGCACTCTCTTTTTGTCTGTCCAGTTCTTCAAAGTCAAATGCTCCAAGTCTAAATGTCTCATGGGAAATGTCTGAAAGATTTATGGAGTGTTTGTATATTTATAGGACAGGTGGCCTTAACCTCGTACTAGACAGTTGGAAACTGAGGACCGGTGAGTGTAGGTGGTCTGTCCTGAGGCTCACAGACATTTCTGGTGGGAAAAATAGCACAAAATCATCACTCTAGAAATATACAGACCTTCGTATTCACTGATGAGTTGGAGCCTTCTTTCAGCACACTTCTCCCCCATTACTGACTTGCTTGAAGATGCTCATGTGCCCAGATACACACACGTATTGACAAAATCTATTTTTGGCCTCAGGCAAAGAGCAAAGTGGCTCATCTCAGCAAAGATTGCAAACCCCTGATCATTCAGCTATCACCCCACCTCCCTTATGTAGAAACCATTGAAAGTTGGTTCTATACATGTCCTCATACATTCTGGACACAAAAGAGAAACTTAGGTGCATCTTTTGCATCCTACAACAGGCATTTGGCAGTGGGGCAGAATGAAATATTTGTAAAATATTTAAGGGGGGGAGGTGGGAATAAATAAAGAAAGAAAGAAAGAAAGAAATATGTATACCTCTATAGAGAGACAATCAATTTCATATGCAAGCAGGATAATATGCAAGTATTAAAATGAGAAAGAGATTGACGTGGTACCCTGCAACGTTTAAAGCAGACTTGGGCAGGAAAACCTCACTTGCAACCACGGAGAAAAAGAGTGATATAAAACAGCCTATATTATGCACTGCCACAGGTGCAAACCTACAAATGTATTCAATTTATTTTGAGACTCCAAACCACCAAAATAAACTACATATCCTTACACAAATGAGTAAATAAATAAAAGAAACACTTCTTTCCATCATGAGAAATCATGAAATCAGCTGAAAGGCACAAAGTGCTTTTATCCTGTAATACTTTTCTATGTATTTGGGCTCAATAGGCACTAGCATAATTTCATTAGTTAGACAACAGTTTCATGAGAGGTGCCTAATATGCATATCTTTATGTGGTGCTGGCTTAGTAGGGGCAGGGCAGGAAAGACCCGAACAGTGAGACAGCATGGCCTTCTGCATGGCAGCTAATCAGCATGCCAACTGTAGCCCATATTCTTTCTTTCTGTCTTAACCAACTTCTAGCCTTTCCCCTTTGGCTCCCTTGAATGGACCTTAGCCAGATTAATTTTCCTAAAGCAGACATGAGCAAACAGGTGGTAACCACCAAGCCTCTCAGTTACAGGGAAGCATTTGCACACTCCAGTCTTCTGCCCCTCAGCCTACCATCACTCCCTGAACTAATGCAGGATCCAGAACAGCTTTGACATGACCCCTCTGGTCATCTTAGACCAGCTGAGAATCCTGCACACCTCTTCCTTGCCTTTTCCAAGTTCTTCAAAATCTAACTCAGCCCTAGCTGGTGTGGCTCAGTGGATTGAGCACCAGCCTGTGAACCAAAGGGCCGCCAGTTTAATTCCCAGTCAGGGCACATGTCTGCATTGCAGGTCTGGTCCCTGGTTGGGGCACATGTGAGAAGCAACAGATTGATGTTCCTCTTTCACATCAATGTTTCTCCCCTTCTCTTTCTCTCTCCCTTCCCCTCTCTCTAAAAACTAAATGAGTTAAATCATTTTTTCTTAAAAACAATTTGCTTGGGAGGGGGAGAGAGGGGGAAAGGTACAGAGAATAAATAGCATAAATGATAGGTGGAAAATAGACAGGGGGAGGGTAAGAATAGTGTAGGAAATGTAGAAGCCAAAGAACTTATAAGTATGACCCATGGACATGAACTATAGGGGGGTAATGTGGGAGGGATGGGGTGGGCAGGATGGAGTGGAGTGAGGGGGCGGAAATGGGACAACTGTAATAGTATAATCAATAAATATATCAAAAAAAAGAATTTACTGTGACTCTTTTTTGTACAATGTGGAGAAAAAAATGACGTAAGAAAGAAAAGCCACTGTGCAGGGAGGAGTTGAAATAGGCATGTTTTATATGCAAGTATAAAAATCTCTCAGTCCTTTCTGAAATTAGGGAAGGGATAAATACATCAATTTTATATACCTCCCCAACAGAATGGTCGAAATAAAAAAAATACATTTAAAGAAGACAAAATCAATGTTACCAAGAGCATTAAGAAAATAGAATTCTCACATACTACTAGTAGGAGGGCAAATTGATCAATCACTTTGGTGAAATACCAGTAACTACCATAGTTTAGCAAAAGCTTACTCCATGAGCCAGTGATTCCAACACAAGTGCACATATGCAGCAGGAGATATACACTGGAAAGTTCACAGTTGCACGAATTGTAATAGCCAAATACTAGAAACAACCTAAATGTTCATTAACTGTGAAGCAGTAAATAACTTGAATGGATGAATACAATGACTTAGAATACAGCAATGCAAATGAATGATCTCAGCTACATGTAACAACATGGATAAGTCTCACAAAGATAATTGAATAAAAGAACCCAATCACAAAAGAAATGGGTAATGGCTAGAAAGAAGCACAAGACGTTTCTGAGATTCTGGTAAGGTTCTATTAGTTGATCTGGAGGCCAGTTACAATGATGTGTTTATGTTGTGAAAATTGATCAAGCACTTTCAGTAAGCACAATTTCTCTCATACATGTTACATAATAATTATCTTTAAGGTGTGTGTGCATGTGTATGCGAGAGAGAGAGAGAGAGAGAGAGAGAATATGATCCCAGCTGGAGAACAGGCAGAGAAGGAAATCGTCCAGAGACTGGTGTGTGAGCTATGCAGTTGCACACGGCCCCACACTGACAGGGTCCTGAATTTGGATCAATGCTCTGCTGTCGTTGTCTTACAACTCTTAATACCACATCAGCCTGGGCCCCAAATTTCCCTTTTACCATGGGCCCTATAAATTACATAGCTAATCCTGAGTACAGGTAATTGCCACTATCCAGAATCCAAAATTCCCACAGTAGGTCCAAGAGCAGGTGATTGAATTGAATAGATTCAATCTCAGAAACACTTTTGGATGCCTTTTGAAGGAAACTAGAACTGCAGCTGCCTTCCTTACCATCAAGTCCCAAGAAGCCAGTTGACTTCAGAGCCCATAGTAAGTAGGATGACAAGGTGTTGAGGAGGGGAGGAGTGGAAAGAGCTGCTTCCTTCTGCACCTTGAGTTAGTTCCTGAATGAATCAGGGAAGCCACTTGGTCAGCCTGATACTAGAGTAGAGTGTTTCCCCATTCTGCTGGTTACCATGAGCTTGTCTCAGCTCCCCTTCTCTCGTCTAGGGCACGAGCTTCCCTTGGGGAGCAGGTGGTGTCTGGTATTTGTCTGGTGGGGGTCTTTCCAGCATGTTGAGGTGGGGAGGAGGGATGAGCATGCCTAATTTGGGGGCACTAATGGACCTAAAGCCATGTCTTCCATCCTGTCTTCTACTTGTTATACTGGTGACATTTGCCTTCTACCCGCCTCTCCTTGGTCTTGGTTCTCAAATTATTTAGAAACTGGGTGGGGAAAGGAGAGCTGATCTAGATTGTGACCGTCTAGAAAATTACTGTGCTTTGCCTTCTCTTTAAAAATGGCAGCAGTGCCCTGGATGGGTGGCTCATTTGGTTGGAGCATTATCCTGTACATTAAATGGTTGTGGGTTCCATCCCTGGTCAGGGCACATACCTAGGTTGAGGGTTCGATCCCCAGCTGGGGCATGTACAGGAGGCAACCAATTGATGTTTCCCTCTCACATCAGTGTTTCTCTGTCTGTCTCTCTCTCCATTCCTCACTCTCTAAAATCAATAAAAACATATCCTTGGGTGAGGATAAAAAAATTAAATTAAATTAAAATTAAAAATGGCAACAGAACTCTTGTGCAAGAGCCACCTACAAAGTGTTCGAAGACAACATCCACTAGATGAAGACCAGGCTCCAAGCTGACCTCTGTGTGGTCGGCTTCCAGGAGGGGGCCCTGCATCTCAGATCAAACAGCCTTGTCCTCCCTCCAGACACTAATGAACTTGCTCCTGCTCTCCTCCTTCCCACTGCTGGGTGCCTTTGGAGAGAGGAACCCAACCTGTCATCTCTGGGCAGCCAGGCTACCAAAGTTACTGACCCTCCTTCAGTCCTGAGAGTCCAATTAGGTGGGCTTCTCACCCTGAAAATAATTTTATGCTGAATTAAATTCAATTCCACACCCTGGGTTGAACAGTTGATGACACATCCTGACCATTGCCTCTATTTTCTGCCTGAATTTTAATTACAGTTAATCTGATGAAGGCTCAGGAGATTTTCCAGGGTTATTTCACCTAAACGGAATAGTGCTCTGATTTCCAACTGAGAATAAATAAGATTCCCAGGATGCACCTCAGTCAAACAACCTCTCCTGCTAGCTCCAGGAAACCAGGCTGGTGGCTGCACTCAGTTTCAATTAGCCCCAACGAAACCGTTTCTTCTCATGTGACAGTAGGAATATATATTTTTTCTGTATCTGCCATCAATCTACTGAGTTCCAAATATAAGCCATGAGATTTTGTGACATGCTCACCTTTGGTAACCTGTGCCTCAGTGATTCACTCTGTCCATGGGGTCTTTCCCCTGAATGATTTCATGTCACCTTGCATTCATGCACTCATTCATTCACGAGCTGCTTATTCACTCAGCAATATTGCACTAAGTGGATGTTCAGTCCCTCTCCCCTACTATCTCTCCACAGAATTTTCTCTATATTCCTCAATGCTTTGTTCATAGTACCTCTTCTATAAAGTCTTCCTTGATTTAATCCATCCTCCCCTGATCAAGGCATTCTGATCTGATCAATTTCTTCTATGTCTACTCAGTATGAACTGCTTAGTCTGCTTAGTGCTGAATTCTCAGTACTAACCCCCATGGCTCCCCACGCACATGTCTTAAGCTCTACTCAAGTCCAGTGATTTTCAGGTGGAGAAGAGGACTGGCAGTGAATCAGAGTCTAAAGGGTGGGCCCTTACCAGTTCTTTGTGATTCATAAAAAGCATATCCAATATTACATTTATTAAATGATAAATATTTCTATTGATGTTTGCAGTATACGCAGATAAACTATCCCTGATCTGGGGGAATACAAAGAAAATACAGTGACTCTCAATGGGACTTGTCGATGTAGGGAATGATCAGATCCCAAGCCAAGGAAAGGCTAGGCTCTTCTGCCAGTCTGCCCTAGATAAATCTCTGCATCCAGAACAACACCCACGTTTTATAAGTCTTTGTCCAAACTCCTTTCCTGCATGGAATGCCTTTCCCTCTCTATGAAATTCCACCTGTTCTCATTTCCAAATATCAGTATATACTAAGACCTTGTTGGTTCTACCAACCATTAAGTGCCCTTTCTTCTTCTAAATGCCCTATAAGAGGCCTCACCTATGACACTAATAGCACTATGGCAAAGATTAACACATTTTTATTCGCCCTCCTCCTGACAATAAGTTCACGGAGGAGGGGAACCATGCACAACAATCACGGCTTTGGCAGCTGGAGAAACATTAAATTTCAGCCATTGGTGAGCTCCCTCTTCATATCTTCCCTCCCACCCTCACCATGAGACTATACAACATTGGTTTACAAGGCACAAGGTAGCATGTCTGAGTTGCTGATATTAGCTTTGGTGCTCACTGTACTACTCAGGCTGAAGCAGGCGGCTCTAACTCCAAAGTCCAATCTAAAGCCTGTTCTCAGTGAGGCCTTCCCAACCTTTCCATTGGGACCAGTCTTTCTCTTCTGAGTTCCATCTCCCTACCCCCAAATGATATTGACTGTATTCTAGCATCTGCCCTAGCACCTATTTTGTACAACTTACCCCTTCAGTAGCCCATCCCTAGTCTTCAAAGGAAGAAATCATCTTCATTACATTTGCTTCTCCTACCAGTAGCTGAAGAAGTCCCTCATACACTAAGGTATTAAATAAACACTTAATCATCTTCTGTTCTTTCCTCTTAATACCAGGAGACACTTTCTGGGACATAGGATCCATCCTGTAGAGCTCAGCCCAAATATTCCTTCACCAGGGAAGCTGTTGCCTGTCATTGCAACTATTTGTGTCATTATGTAATCATATCTGACTGGACCACAGGACTACAAGCTCCATGAAGGCAAGAGTGGCATCTATTTTTGCTCACTCTCCATGCTCCCTGCCTAGAGGCCCATTACCCAGTAGCCTGTCACATAAGAATTGACTGAAGTACTAAAGATCTCCTCCCCCACCCCATCAAGCTGTTTATCTTCCAGCTGTGCTTGTGTTTTCTGAAGTGGTAATATATGTTCAAAGCCATGGGGTAAGAGTTCTCTCCTAAGGTAAAAGCAGAAGCTCCTCCCCCAAAAGTACCTCCTGTAAGAAGCAGAGAGTGAGAATCAAGATCTCCATCCTTCCCCTGGCTGGTGTGGCTCAGTGCAAGGAGTGCTGGCCTGTGAACCAAAGGATTGCCGGTTTGATTCCCAGTCAGGGCACATGCCTGGATTGCAGGCCAGGTCCCCAGCAGAGGGCACATGAGAGGCAACCAATCAATGGTTATCTCTCTCTCTTTCTCCCTCCCTTCCCCTCTCTCTAAAAATTAATAAATAAAATCTTAAGAAGATCCTCATCCACCTCTTAGCCTCTTTCTACCACCTCCGCTTCTACTTCTATCAGGAAACATCCTTAGCCCTTCCAACTTTTCCTTCTTCACAGGAGAGATCCAGGCAAACTTGAGCAGAAATTTTAATTCCCTTAAGTGTGCAAATAAAAGCCCTTCATGAGCTACTCAGGACACTCCTTAAATACTATTTTCTACTTCTAGAATGTGCAGCAATAGGGATTTCAACATGTTTGGTTGAAAGTAGCAAAGAATTCAATTTATTCGATTAAAGAGCTGGGCACTTAAGGACTGACTACAATGCTAAGAGAGAATGACATGATGACATTGTAGACTAACCTAGGGCGCTGTGAGGAACCTGGTTCTTAGTGTTGATGAAGAGATGGTATTTTAGCTATTTAAAGTTTAAATTGGCCTGTTTTAGTAGGGTCTAAATCTGTACCTTCCCATACAGTAGCTACTAGCCAGCCACCTGTGGCTATTTAAATTTAAAATCAATTAAGTTTCTCAGGATATTAATAGCCACAGGGGGCTAGTGATATCATACTGAACAGTGAGTGCTACATAATATTTCTATCAATACAGAGAGTTCTATGGAATAGCACTGTTCTAGACGGCTGGGACACACACCAGGTTGAACATCATCTCAGCAGTAGGACTTGTGCTTAAGTAGGGCATGTTAAATAAACAACCACTCTTTTTGCTACATGCCAGATTCTGTTGTACCTCCTTTACATACAACATATCATAAAATCTTCACAACTTGGGCTATATATGGTATATTTTTAACCTCTGAACTCATTTGCTAGTATTGCCATTGCAAAATATCACTGACTTGGTGGCCATATTTGGTAGACAGTGAAATGAATCAGATGAATGACTCAACTTTCCCACTTCCTTTTTGTTTCTCTTTGCCCTTCTGACCATTTGGGCATAAATGTCTCATGATGGGATGGGTTATAACTCCAAACCCAGAGGGATGGTGACGTGAGGAATAGACCCTGCCCAGAGCCAGGCCTGAGAGGGTGACCTCCCAGCCTGAGCAAGAGCTGCCATCCTGCTGGGCAGGCTCAGCTCAGTGCAGCATATAGCTCAGACTGAGAGCATTCGGGAATGCCATCGTCACCCAGTGGGAATTTTGCTCTGAAACATGCTAATTACCAAACCAGTGTGATGAGCAAATAGTAAAAAGCGACAATTCTCCTTCATGAAAATAAAAATAACATTCATCCTGCTCTCTATTAATCATAAAAACTAAAACAATGTGAGCGTAGGCAATTGGAATTCACAGACAATTCCAAAGTTTTCTCTGACAAGTGACAGCAAATGAGCTCATTTTCAGAGGCTTCAAGGCTAGTACTAATGTAATAAACAGAGATAGAAATTGTATGGATGCAACACACACGCACAGAGCTTGATTTGGGAGGAATGAGGAGGAAGTGGCCCAGATACCAGTATTCAGGCTTGACATGCTCCTGCCGAGACCTTAGACCATATGTTCATAAACTCACCACTCATTCAGGACCTTTGGGCTTAATGCAAATTAATTAAATAGCCATGCAGCTCATTTGACCATTATTGAGGTTTTAAAATAATTAAGAGTGAAGTCAACTCATTAAATCCTTGTCAGGCTGTTGTAGCAGTTTATGAATTATATAAATTCCATGTTAATGTGACTCCTCCGTGACTGCAGCTTAGCTGGGGGGTATTCATTAAGATGAAATAAAAAAGGCAACAGTAGCTGTGACATCCTTTTGTTTCATATTCCCTGACAGCTTTCCAGGGAGCTCAGTGTGAAAATATAAAAATAATGTGCTATATTTCTATAGCATTTTGCAAATAGGATAATACCATTCATCTCATTTGATCTTCCTACTAATCCTATAAGCTTGGTAAGGCTCTTGTTATTCTCTTTGTTCAACACACAAAAACCTAAAGCTCAAAGTAGTTAAGTACCTTACACAGATAATAAGAAAGGGAATGTAGTGAAACACCCAGGCCTGCTACCTCCCCATGCAGTGGTCTCCCAGGCCACAGTGCCCTCTTTCTGAAAAACAGCTTCTCTGGAAAGAGCCTCTCCCATTTCCTAACTGTCTGAAATTTCCAAAGGGAAAGATTCATTACTTTGGCTTATAGCAAGGATCTCCCTGTTATAAGAGAGGAGAAAGATTTTCACTGAGAGATGGCAGAATAGAAATATTCTTGTTGCATTCTCCCTTTTCTACTCCATTACAACTACAAAAAGAAACAGAGGTGCACTTCTGTGTTTTCTTCTAAGAAGGTTATAGTTTGGGTGTGTAATCTGTTTTTGAGTTAATTCTTGTATATAGGGGTCCAAATTCATTCTTTTGCATAGATATCCAGTTGTCCCAGCATCATTTGTTGAAAAGACTGTTTTTTTTTTCTTATTAGATTATCGTGGCACCCTTCTAAAAATCAACTGGCCATACATGTAAGGTCTCATTTCTGGCCTCCTGACTCTATTACACAGATCTACATGTCCACCTCACGCAAGGGCCACACAGTCTTGATTGTTGATGCTTGGTGATAACTTTTGAAATTGGGAGGTGTGAGTCCTCCAACATGTTTTTTTCCTCTAAATTGTTCTGGCCATTCTGAGTCCCTTGTACTTCTACATAAATTTTAAGATCATCTTCTCTATTTTTGAAAAAGTCTGTTGGAATCTTGATATGGATTGCACTGAATCTGTAGATTAATTTGAGGACTATAGTCATCTTAACAATATTAAGTCTTCCAATTTATCAGCATAAGAAGCCTTTCCATTTACCTAAGATTTTTAAAATTTATTTCAGTGAAATGTTATAGTTTTCAGTGTACAGTTTTCACATGACTTCTGTTAAACTTATTCCTAAGTACCAATATTTTATTCTTTTTGTTGTTATAGTAAATGGAATGGTTTTCTTAATTTCATTTTGGGATTGTGCACTGCCAATGTCTAGAATTACAATGGCTTTTAAAGATTGATAACATATCCTACAACCTTGCTGAACTTGTCTACTAGCTCTAATAATTTTTTGGTGTGAATCCCTTAAGATTTCTTATATAAAAATCATGTCATCTGCAAAAGAGTTTATTTTTCTTTTCCAATCTGAATGTCTTGTATTTATTTTCCTTGCCTAATCATCTGGTTAGAACCTTCAGTATAATGTTGAGTAGAAGTGGTGAAAATAGACATCCTTGTCTTGCTCTTTCTCTTGGGGAAATGACTTCCATTTTTAAACATTAAGTATGCTGTTGGCTGTATGTTTTTCATAGATGCCCTTTTTAAGATTAAGGATGTTCCCTTCTATTCCTAATACGTTGAATGTTCTTAACATAAAGGAGTATTGATTTTGTCTAATTCAAAATAGATGCTTCTTCTGAATCTATTGAGATAATCATGTAGTTTTTATTCTTTATTCTATTAATATTGATAGTGCATTACATTGATTAATCCATGTATTTTGAACAAATCTTGCACTTCTGGAAAAAGATCCTAGTTGGTCATTGTATGTATTTTTATATTGCCAGATTGGTTTGCTAGTATTTTATAGAAGGTTTTTAGTCTATATTCACAAGGGATGTTAGTCTGTAGTTTTCTTATGTTGTCTTTGTCTTGTTTTAGAATGAGTTGAGAAAGATTCCCTTCTGTTCTATTTTGGTGAAAACTTTGTGAAAAATTGGTCTTAGTTCTCCTTTAAATATATGGTGGAATTCACCAGCAAAGCTATCTGGTCCTGGGGAGTTGTTTGTTTGCTTGTTTGTTTGTTTGTTTTTACTAACTTAATCTCAGTCTTGTTATAGATTTATTCAGATGTTCTATTTCTCCTTGAGTCAATTTTGGTCATTTCTTTCTTCTAGGAATTTGTCTATTTCATCATAATTTTCTAATATTTTGGCATGTAATTGTTCATGGCCTTATAATCCTTCTTCATTTCTGTAAGATCAGTCATGAAACCCACTCTTTCATTCCTGATTTTATTAATTTGAGTCTTCTCTCTTTTTTTCTTTGTTTAGTTAAGGTTTGTCAACTTTGTTGATCTGCTCAAAGAACCACTACGGTAAATAGGATGGAAGATTTATTTAATTCACATTGTAATAATTCCCAATATAGAGAGGTCCTGCCTATGATGATTTAGCAGCTGCAATGTACTGCCTTGTGAATCTCATATTGGCTTGGCCCTTGCCTGCCCCTCCTCATGGCTGCCACATCTGTAGATATCCATGCAGATGTCATACTGCCCAATAGAAGAAGACTGAAAAAAAAAACAAAACATTTTTCAAGACTCTCCTGCACACCCTCCCTCACATTTCATTGCCAGAACCAAGTCATGTGTCCTCCCCTTATCCAGTCTCCATCAAGGTGACTGGAATTATTACGATAGGCATAAACTACAGCTGACCCTTGAACAACACGGGTTGGAACTGGGCAGGTTCACGTATACACAGATTTTTTTTCAACTGACCCGCACAGTTCAATTTACCCATGCAGTTCAAACCTGCGTTTTTTTACAAGTGTCAACTGTATTTTCCATCCGCTTGAGAATCCATGGATATGGACAGCCATCTTAAGTTCTATGGGATTTTCAGTTGCACAAGCAATCGACATTTAATTCCTGCAATGTTCAAGGGTCAACTACAATTAGAACACATTGTAAAAGGTGGGACCTGAACAAAATTATGACAAGAAAGAAGGGACTCAATAGATACTGTCTGAAATTGCAACAGGTATTTAAATAAAAGTACTGATTCTAATTCCTGACAATTTTTCATAATTCTCTTCATGAATTTTAGGGTTTTTTAGAGAAACTGATATATATTTTTTATCTTCACTGGGAGACCTTTTTCCTTTGCCTTTTTTTTTAAGAGAGAGAGAAAGGGAGAGAGACAAGCATCATGCAAGAGAGAAGCACCGATTGGTTGCTCCCTTACATGGCCAGACCAATGATCACATGTCCTGACTGAGAATCAAACCTGAAACCTCTCAGTTATGGGACAATGCTCCAACCAACTGAGCCACGCTGGCCAGGGCAAGAAACTGGTCTCTTTTATGGTAGGAGAAACATCAACTAAAAAGTCAGTGACTATTTGAGATTCTTTTTCTTTATTTTTATCACTAAAAATACTTTTTATTTTAATAATATACACAGTATAATTCAAATTTCTAAAATAATAAAACCAACTCATAAATGATAGCTATTTTTACTAAAACATAAATAACCTGAAGAGCAGTCATATTACTTAAATACAAACTGCGTATAGTTATTTTTAAGGTCATTATCATCCATCAATGCCTTTGTCAAAATTAGCCCAGATTAGCTCATCTGTCAGATTGAAAGGAAAGCAAAGCACAGTCTGGGAAGAAAGAAGAGATCAGAAACTTTCTAAAACTGAAAGGGATGCTGTGGGTATGGGGGAGATGAGGGGGATCCCACACAGCTCTCAGATAGCGAGCCACACTCCGAACCATGAGCCAGAGGACCACACAGATGATTTTCTGTAGGTCTCCCTATAAACACACAGAAACTCTCCTGCAAAACACTTGAGGTCTGAAACAGTGTCTATTTAATATTGACAATACAGCCTTGGACCAGAAGTTGATGATACAAAGATAAATATGACTCAGTTCCTGCCCTCAGGCACTCAGTCAATGGGAAAGATGAACTCATAAAAAGTAACTTGCAGTGCAGCAACGAAGGGGCATGGGATGCGCTCCAGCAATCGCCTACAGTGGGGAGTGATTAATTCAATTGGGAAAGGCAGAGACTACTCTACAGAGAAGAAATAAAAATCAAAGGATGCTTTTGAGCCCTGGATGCTTTATGAAAAAATAAAAATCAGTGAATTAAGTGCCAGCCTGAGAACCAAAGGGTTGCCACTATGATTCCCAGTCAGGGCACATGCCCACGTTGCAGGCCGGGTCCCCTGTTGGGGACACATGAGAGGCTACCACACATTGATGTTTCTCTCCCTGTCTTTCTCCCTCCCTTCCCTTCTCTCTAAATATAAATAAACAAAATCTTTTTTTTAAGGATGCTTTTGAGTTCACCAAGTGTACAGCAGAAGAAAGGACATTCCAGAAATTGAGAACAGAGGTTTGAAGCAGTGTGGCCTGCTTGGGGAACCACAAAACAGCTGATACTGATGCAGTGTGGCAGGAGAGGGAAATTAAGCCAGCGCAGGGAGACAGGGCCTGGACCACAGAGTGCCTTCCTTGCCTTAGGAAGCTCATCCTGTGGATCATAACAGCCACTTAAAGTTCTTAAGAAATATTCCAGTTTGCATTTTTCACAAAGAGATCTTAGTGGTTTTGTAGAAATCATTGGAGCAGGTCAAGATGGCAGGTGAAAGACCCATTAGGAGGCTTATGCAGGTAATAGATGTGTGATCCTGAACTAGAGAAGTGACAATAAGAAGAGACAGAAGAAACCAGCCATTGACTGTCTGAGGATTAATGAAGGAAAAGCAGTAAAATATGGCATGCAGGTCTAGCATGAGAAACTGGGCAGGAGAATGCAGAAAGTAAGTTCAGTTCAAGGCATGTTGAACTTGAGGTGCCAGTGGGACAACCCAGTGATAAAGCATATTTGGCAGCTGAACAAAGGCCTCATTCAGAAATATGGATTTAAGAGGACTGAGGTGGCATCTCTTGAAGCTACAAGGAAGGTAAAATTGCCTGGGAGAGAAGGGGGAATGAAAGGAAAATAGAGGGGCTTCCACAATTCAGGAGTGAGTAGGTCACATCCCAAAGGAGACTGGGCAGGGGCAATTACAGAGGTAGGAGAGAGAAATGAAAAATCAGAACATGTGAACCTAAAAAATTCTTAGGGTAGCTTTAGAGTTCCAGAAAAGATGGAGGCGTAGGTAGATATGCATCACTTCCTTGCACAACCAACAGGAGGATAATAACTAATTTAAAAACAAAAATCCACCAGGACTGCCAGAAAGTTAAACTGTGTGGAAGTCTGACAACCAAGGAGTTAAAGAGGAAACGTTCTTCCAGACTAGTAAGAGGGATGGAGATGGGAAGCCAGGGTGGAAAGGATGCACAACAAGGTGGTGGCTGGCGGAGTGGGTGATCCTACGTTTGCATGTGGATAAACCAGGAGAAAGAACCGGGGAGACAAACCACACAACCCAGGGTTCCAGCACAGGAAAGCCTCAGAACCTCTGGCTATAAAAATCTGTGGGGATTTCAGCAGAGGGAGAAACTCCCAGCCCCATAGGAGAATCTGTTGGAGAGATCCACTCGGTCCTAGAATGTACACAAACCCACCCACCCGGGAATCAGCACCAGAAAGGGTACAATCTGCTTGTGGGAAGTGAGGGAAATGACAGAAAGTGGGGCGAGAGCCCAACAAGTGGCATTGTTCCTTCTCTGACCCCTCCCCCACATATAGAGCCACAACGCAAAGAAGTGGGTTGCCCTGCCCTGGCAAATACCTAAGGTTCCACCCCTTACTACATAACTAGTGCACCGACACAAAGAAATATGGCCCAAATGAAAGAACAGGTCAAAACTACAGAAAAAGAACTAAGTAACAAGAAGATAACCAACTTACCAGATGCAGAATTCAAAACACTGGTAATCAAGATTTTCACAGAAACAATTGAGAACAGTCGCAAAATATAGGAACAAGTAAAGGCTATGCAAAGTCAAATAAAGAGAAATTACAGGGAACCAACAGTGAAGGGAAGGAAACCAGGACTCAAATCAATGATTTGGAACAGAAGGAAGAAATAAACATCCAACTGAACAGAATAAAGAAACAAGAATTCAAAAAAAATGAGGAGAGGCTTAGGAACCTCTGGAACAACTTTAAACATTCCAACGCCGAATCATAGGGGTGCCAGAAGGAGAGAAGGAAGAGCAAGAAATTGAAAACTTATTTCAACAAATAATAAGGGAGAACTTCCCCAATCTGGCAAGGGACATGCAAGTCCAGGATGCTCAGAGAGTCCAAAAGAAATTGGACTAAAGGAAGCACACACCAAGACACATCATCATTAAGTTACCCAAGAGTAAAGACAAGGAGAGAATCTTAAAAGCAACAAGAGAAAAGGAGACAGTTACCTACAAAGGAGTTCCCATAAGATTATCAGCTGATTTCTCAAAAGAAACCTTGCAGGCAAAAGGGGGCTAAAAAGAAGTACTCAAAGTCATGAAAGGCAAGGCTCTATACCTAAGATTACTCTATCCAGCAAAGTTATCATTTAGAATGGAAGGGCAATTATGCTTCCCAGGTAAGGTCAAGTTAAAGAAGTTCATTATCACCAATCCCTAATTATATGAAATGTTAGAGGGACTTATCTAAGAAAAAGAAGAAGATCAAAACTATGAACAGTAAAATTACAACAAACTCACAACTATCAACAACTGAACCAAAAAAAAAACCCCAAAAACTAAAACTAAGGAAACTAGAACAGGAGCAGAATCAGAGAAATGGAGATCACATGGAGGGTTATCAGTGAGAAGGAGGAGGGGGAGACTGGGGGGGAAGGTACAGGGAATAAGAAACATAATTGATAAGCACAAAATAGACAGGGGAAGGTTAAGAATAGTATCGGAAATGTAGAAGCCAGTGAACATATATGTACGACCCATGGACATGAACTAACATTCATGGAGAATGCTGGTGTGAGGGGGGATGCAGGGTAGAGGGGGAGAAAAGGGAGAAAAAATGGGACAACTGTAATAGCATAATCAAAAATATATACTTACAAAATAAAAAAGTCTTAGAAGGGAATATTAATTTCTATAAAAAAATAAGAGGAGGAAGAAGAAGAGGAGGAAGAAGGAAGAGGAGAGAGGAGAGGGAGGAGGAGCATGAGCAGGAGGAGAAAGAGAAGCAGGAGGAGGAAAACACTTTCATGCATCGTTGGCAGAGAATGAGTTTCAACAGTCCCAGAACTCCGCTGCTGGCTTCCCTGTCCTTTTTTGGGGGAAGCACGGGTGTGGTCACTTGAGGTCCCTGTGTCCAGGGTCCTGAAAGAGGAAGCAGCAGAAGCTTCTGCTGCTTCCTGGGACTCCTCCTCCCTCACCCACCGGGCTAGAATAGAGGAGCTTTCTTGGTCAGTTTTGTGAAGAAAATGCAATATCAAGTGGAAGTTTCTAGCAACTAAATCTTAGGGACTTTTCAACCTACTAATGTTTCTGATTCATGAATAGTCCTCTTCCTCCATCTGACTTTGTGAGAGGGAAAAGCCTGGGTCCTTCCTACAAGCAACTTGAAGAGAAGCCCAAGCAGTTGCATTCACTTTGATTGCACACAGCCTGGGCTGCGAACTAAAGATGGAAGATCCCTGCAGCATGAAACCCCAGCCTCTTGCCCTGCTCTCCCTCTGCAGTTTGAAGTTGAACAAGTCTATTTAGAGATACACACACACCCCTCCTATGAACACAATGAGGACACCACCCCAAGCAACTCCTTGGAGAACAAGGGAAAAACATTTATCGAGAGCCAACTCAGGGCCAGGTGTGAGTAAGAGCTGTAGCTCGTGAGCTACTTAGGCAGCCCCTGTGACTTAGGACAAGGTTTCATGTCCACTGAAGAAACTCAGATGTGCACCCGCCCTGCGACCACTTACTACTAGTAAATGGCAGACACGAGGTTTGGTACTGTATCTGCCAAATCCAAATTCCAGGATTTCCCCCTATATAAAGAGCCAGTTTCTACTAAATTTTTATTTTAATGTCTCCTTATTCTTCATATTACAATATGCAGATGAGCTGCAGATAAGAAAAACATGTGTCCTTTTAATGTTGTATACAAACTGAGTTTTTGTAGCTCAGATCATATATCAAGTATCTTAAATTTCATGACAAATCCTTTCTGTACATCAAAGAATCCTTTCACAGAGCAGAGAGCCATTCCCTAATTTATCTCCAGTTTCGTGTGTCAAGTTTCCTTATAGTGGGGATCACTTCCACTAAAGAAATCATACATGAAAAAAAGACAAAAAAGTAATACAAGGAAGAAATTGTACACCCTGAAAAAAAGCACCAAATCCAAAGTTACACCATTTTCAGTGAGAACAAAGAGGCAGAGCTGGGAGCCACAGAGCAGCCCCTGGAGGGAGACCTCGGTGTTCCTCTCTGGTATCTGGAGGCACCTTCTCCTTACTGAGAAGCGGTGGGACCCCAGACTCACCCTGAGACCACTCAATCGAGTTGATGCAGATTTCTGTGCATACCCATTCTTGGAACTTCTGGGGGCGGTGTGCAGAAGCTGGGTTAGACAGACCTGTCTAAGACCTCTCCCTGTGGCTGTGAGCCCCTCAAACAGAGACAGACTCGGGGAAACCTGAGGCACATCTCTTAGATGTGCCTGTGAAACTCCAACTCCTCTGCCCATTCTTAACATCTGAAGTGTGCAGGCAGATTTCTCCTTCTCCTACCCCACCCCACTGCCCGGAAACTGAGTAGGTGAATTTGAGGACTAACGCAGACAGCTATTTCCAAGCCCTCCCTCTTTCTGTATCTGCCCTGAATTTACGAAGTATGTATAAATTTGTGAGCACCTGAATAGGCTGAGCCTGGGGGTACCTGGACAGAGACGCTGTCCTCTTAGCTTGGACCTAAACTCTACAGAAGGCTCATCTTTTGTGCTGGTCAACTGTGTCATCTTCCAGATGGCTCCAGGTCTTCCCCTAGACACAGGTAGGACTGCACTTCCCCAGCGCCTTTAGAGTTAGGCATGGCCATGTGACTTGATCAATAAAACATAAGCAGAAGTGACGTGTGTCACTTCCACTCATGTGATGGTGGAAGCAGGCATTGAAATTATGCTGTTGTCAGCCTGGGTCCCTAAGAGATGATATTGTACAAAGACACCTGCCAAACCCCAGTGGACCCAAAGGGGAAAATAAGCCCAGGATACCATGGGAATCCTTAAGAAAACTCCTCAGGGAAGGTGAGGTTGGTGAGGGAACTTCCCAGAAGAGGTTGTTCTGTGCTGTGTAGGAGTGGAGGAGGAGGCTTGTGGTACGGAGTGGGGAAGGGGGCAGTGCAGGAGGAGGAGGCAGCATGTGCGAAGGCCCAGAGGAGCAACAGCCAGAGAGTAAGAAAGAAGGCAAGGAGGGTGGAAGGGAGGGATGGAAGGGAAGGGAATAGAGTCATCGGCAGGGGTCACACATCATCAAAGGCCTGGCTTACCTAAGAACTCCTTCTTTCCCAGTAAACTTTAGAGAAAGAGAAAAAAGGATAGTGGAGAAATATGAAAAAGAAAGGATATTGGAGGAATATAAGAAAAACAGAATAGTGCATGTAAGGAAAAGAAGACTAGAAAAGAACAAGAAGCTCAGAAAATTAACACTAAAGAGAAAAATAAGGAACAAGATGCTGTGCATGGAGTAATGGCCCCAAAGATGTCAAGCCCTCATCCCTGGCACTTGTAAATATGACCTTATTTAGAGAAAGGGTCTTTGCAGATGTGTTTAATGTAAGGATTTTGAGATGAGGAGATTTTCTAGCAAAAGTATCCTTATAAGAAAGGCATGAAGGACCCCTCAAAGAGAAGACAGCCATGTAACCACAGAGGCAGAGATTAGAATAATATGCCCCCAGCCTAGAACACCTGCTGCCACCAGAAGTTGGAGGAAGCAAGGAATGGATTCTCCCCTGGAGACTCTGGGAGGAACACGGGCCTGCTGACTCCTTGATTTCAGACTTCTAGCATCCAAGCTGTGAGAGAAGACATTTCTGTTCTGCCCCACCCAGGCTCTTTGTTGCAGCAGCCACAGGAAACTAGTACCACCCTGGCTGGGTGGCCCGGCTGGCTGGAGCATCGTCAGGGCACAGACTTGGTTGCAGGTTTTGTCCCAGTTAGGGTGTGTATGGGAGGCAACTGATCTCTCTCTCTCTCTCTCTCTCTCATCAATAAATGTAACCCCAGGTGAGGATTAAAAATAATAAAAGAAACTAGTACAGAAGGTAACAGAGAATGACTTGCCACTTCCCCTACAGAAACTCCTGCCTCAGCCTCCCAGCCTCTGTGTAGCCAATCAAGTGCTTCTTGCACTTTCCTACCTCAGTCAGTATTTGCTAATACCATCCCCTCAATTTCTTTCCTTCCATTGGGCAGCCCACCCCCTACAGCCCGGTGGTCTCTCCCCTTTCCCCTCCCCCACTCCACCCCAGCCTCTGTGCAGACGACTACCATGTTACTGGCTGTGTTTCTCCACTCACATGGATTCTAAGCTTTTAAGAGGCAAAGAACCGTTCACCATCCCCATGTATTTTGTTCAGTGCCAGACTAAACACACAAATTTCAACGCACAAATGGCTGATAATTTGGACCTGGTTATTATTACTACAACAATCTTTTATGAAGGGCCTGTCATGTTCCAGGCACTAAATAATAAGAATAATACTGATAATGGCCATTATAACTAGTGAGCTGTTATGTGCCAATTACTGGGATACACACTAGAAATGTATTATTTTATTTAATTCTTACCACCATAGTAGTATCATTATCTCCTTTTTATAGATGAGTAATCCAGGCCAAGAGAGGTTAAGTAGTTTGCTCAATGTCACCTGGCTTGCAAGCCTTTAGAGCCAGAGTTCAAATTCAAACACGGCAGGCTCTCAAAACTATGCTGTAAGTAGGCTCTTTTGAAAAAAAGAATCCTAATTATTCTATGTGGCCATTTCCTTGGCCACTGTCTTAAGGTGCCTCAGTTTCTCAAATTTTTGGAGTGTTCCTTAAATAATGTCAGCCCAGGTTTACCAGCAAGAAAGACATCTGTGTCTCAGTTCCAGGACCTGAAATCAACCTATTTGGCCACTAGGTGGCATCAAAAGGTGCGTCTGAGACAAAAAGCCAGCTAGCCAGGGCAGTTTTCAGCTCTGAAATGCTGCTAGAGGTGAGCTGGGCAAACAGGGAGGCAAAGCCTCCCAGATGGAAGTAAACCAAGAGTCAAAGAAACAAATTGGAAAACACGTTTCCTCCAGTGTCGAATGCTGATAGGGAGAGATAGCAGCAAATCTGCACACTTGTATTTCAGCGAAAAATCATAATCCTGAGGCATGCTGACTATTTAAATACATCTGTTTACCAGGAGTACCCAAAACCCCCATGGGTGTTCCAAGAAAGAAAGAAAGAAGGATGTCCAAACACCTTAACAAGTCCTTGTTGAAAGGACAGCTCTTAAATGATTCAGCTGCCTCCTCGCCAAAATGCACAGCAACAGCCATAAATACGCTGTAATTAACATCACATGCAAAGCAAAACAAACCTTGAAAATATTTCATTTAGCATCTCAAAGGAGTCATAGATATTCTTCCCCATGAATGAAGATACTGTCAAATTATTTATCTAGAGCCAGCTGTGCAGCCTCTGCGCTGTAAAATCCCTAGAGAGTGCTCTGTGTTCAGTGGGGAAGGTGCATGCATTGGGCAGCACCACACTGCTAACCTCAGAGTCCTCCTGGAGTCCTGGTGACAGTGCAAGCACCGTGTCCTGCACCTCTGTGCCCTGAGTGTGGTCCACTGGGCACTGCCCATCTGTGAACGCATTGCTGCCAGTCCACAATAAATACCTAAAGTGAGAGTGTGCATTAGAAACTTGTAGAGCAATTTGCCCTTCCACGACCTCTGAGGCTGTGACCAGTTCAACAGAGATGGACCAGTAGGGATATTGCAAACTAACTGGGAGTCATTTGTGGAAGAGATGTGAACTAGCCCTGCACAGTAAACCCACTTACTGATCTGAAACAGATTGGAAATGAACTGGCACCCCACCACAGGTAGTTTGAGAACCACTGCCCCACAGCAGTTCTCCAGCCCTGTCCACCCAGGGCCCAACCTAGGGAGGCAGAGAGCCTGGGGATTGAAGGTGAGGGCTTTGAAGTCAGGGAGAAGCAGATCCGGTCTCCTTTGTTAGCAGCTGTGCGCCATTAGGCACCTTACCTAAACTTTTGTGTCTTTAGTTTCCTTAGTACTGAAATGGGCCAATAATATATGCTAATAATAATATAACAGAATATTTCTGAGAATGATTTAAAACAAGATGCATGTGGGCAGACTGTGAACAGTCAGGTGGTTTTCAAACCTCTTTCTCAATCTCAATCTCAATTTCCCCTCCCCTCCCTTCTCCTAACCTCTCCTCTCTCTGACCCTGCTTCTCTCTGTGTCTATGTCTGTCTTTCTACAAATAATGTCACTAATTTGTTTGGACAATGTTTGAAAATGAGGACCCTCTCAATGTTTTCTAGAGGACCCTCTAGGCCCTCAAGAAAATGTTATCAATACTGTCTTGGAGGTTCTTAAATACCAAGACTCTGGATCTAATCAGCCATCAAGTTTTCTTGTGAAGGGAAAAGAGAATTCCAGATTAATAAATAGAAAAGAGAGAAGAGAAGGTGGTGTGGAGGAGGAGTGAAAGGGGAAGGAAGGATTCTCTTGGACAAGAGGAATAAAGGAAGTCTTAAGCCCTGACATGAAGGGTGACATGAGGACATGAAAGGTGAGGAGGTTTGGGGGACAACAGCTACATGCTGATTCTGGAAGAAGGTTCCAGAAGAGAGTCTACTGTCCTGGAAGGCCAGAAAGTATGCACCAGGCTTAGAGCACCAGGCTTAGAGCTCCTGGGGCCACCCGCTGGAGTTTTCAGAACCACGCGTGAGCCCACTGCCTCTCACTTGCCTGGGGCAGTACCAATATTCCCCCTGTTCCCAGGGACGCCTGGACTTTGTCAGCGTCCAGCACCTCATCCACTGACCACCTGAGCATGTGAGGCCCGTTCAGGACACATCACCTTGCTGTCTCCATCTTACTCTGTCATCCAATAAATACTTGAACACTTGCTATATGCCAGGTGCTGTTCTAACACTGGAGACTTAGCAGTGTTGAGTCTTGACACAACAGAGTCCCTGTGGTCCCTGAGCTCATCTTCCAGATGTGGCGGAAAGAAGACCAAGAAATATTAAATAAACAACAATTCTGCCTTCATGGAACAGTGGCATATTATAACTTGCTTCAGGGTAGAGAGTGTGCTCTAGAATATTAAACCGTACATCCGGGGGCAGGGCTTCTCATGCTGAGGCCCACAGAGTGAATTCAGGGGAGCTCAGGAACCTGCGTGTGGGACAAAATTGCCTCTTTATTTTCACTAACCTTAACTAAAATTTAGCATTTCCCTTTAAATAAGAATTCAGACAACCATAGAAGTTCCTGTGACTTTGTAGCCAATAGATATTACAGATATTTGCATTTCACATTACAACAATTGCAGGTATTTTGAAATATTGAAGCTCATGGCTTCTCCAAAATGAAGGTAGTTCTGAGACCAGCCACCAGACCTTAACATTTAACACATTAGTAAAGAAGCACATATATTATTACATCACATACATTTAGTATTCAAAGTTTTTAGTTATTATTTTAATTATTGAATTTATCGGAGTAACACTGGTTGGTTTTCAAATTAACTATTTTAGTATAATTGGTTTCCCCTATTTGCAAACATTATTTGTAATCACTACTCTGGGGGGAGGGATCTGTGGGTTTTACTAGCCTGCCCAAAGGGTCCAAGGTAAAGAGAAGATTAAGAGCCTCTGTTCCTTTCCATTTGAATGGACCTCATCAGGAGTGCACCCTCCAGGGACTTAGTAAGAAAAAACCCTGTGAGGCGCGCATACCCCAGAGCTCTGCCGCCATTCTCCCAATCTTGCTGTTTTGATAGGTGCTACAGGGCTTATAAATGAGCACCAGGGATATGAAAAGCAGTTTTTCATTGATGAAAGAAGTGGTGTTCAATATATGCAGAATGGATTTAAATATTGCACAGGCATGCCTGCCTCCTGTGAAGGAGAACAGAAGAATTTAGTGAACCCAGCTGCCTAAAGACCTCTCGAACATCTGCAAGGTCTAAAACTCCCATTTCATCCTTTGTTCAGTTACTCAGGAGGGGCTTCCAGGAGTATGGTCAAGCTACCTTGCCTCTCTTGTCTAGACTATTATCTCATCTGCCTCTAGGTGAAACTTCACGCAAGGTGTTGTGGAAATGCCTGGGGAACTGATGGCCGGGGTTTCCACATTTCCACAGAGCCTGTTTGTATGACTGTTTCTGTGCTTGCTTGCTTCTCAATATCTGTACGTGTGGTATACTTCCTTCTGAGCCCTGCTTCCATGCAGTGTACATCTGATAGTGAGGTGGCGGGAAGGAGAATCTGGAAGTAAACAGAATGAGAACATATGGAGGCTACTTCTTCAGAAATTGCTCTAGCAGGGGAGTCAACTGACATCACTTGTTAGGCAGAGACCCAATGGCAAGCAGAGAAGTGGAAAAGTCTTATAGTAGGAAAAAGGAAGGGCTTCGGATGTGACCCTGTTTCAGTTACAGGCAGAAGGAAGCTGTAGGTGGGGTAGCTAGAAGCTGGGAACCTCGTGTGATTAGTTGAGGAGCATGTTTGACTGTCTCTGGTTAGTCCTGAGTTAAGGGGAAGTTGCCAGACATTGACCAGGTCCTGACACTTCTAGACTGTTTGCTGCAGAGGTCGTGAGTCAGAGCTCTGTTGTCTACATGGCCTGGCCTTTGTGTGTTGTATATTCTATCTGTCAGAGAGTAGAACTCAGCTGCCTCTGACCATGACAACATCACAACTGGAAAAGCCCAACTAGTTTATGTCTGTTTGCCACAGGTACAGATACACGTGAGCAACTCCCTGTAAAGGTCTTGGACACCCTGTGAGGTGATGTTGAGCAGATTCCTCCTACTTAACCTGGAGCAGTTGTAGTAAACACATCTTATGCTCCTGAGCCGATGGTGTGGTTACTGACACCAAATCCATAGCTGAAGCTTTGGACACAGTGCCTGACACATAGTAAGCACGCAGGAAACATGTTTTTGTTAGAAAAAGCATTTTGCCAAGAAGGTAGAATCTATATCAGAAGAGATTTTTCTTCTCAGGGAATACTCGACAATGACGGGAACCAGTTTTGATTGCCACAACGCGAGTCAGCAGGCAAGGTGCCCGTGGTCATGAGGAAGTGGCGGGATGGGGTCACGCTGCGTTCCTGACGCACCGCTCTCTCAGCACTGTGCTGTTCTGCCATCAGAGCACTCCTCTATGTCTACAGCTGGGGCCTGCTCCGCTCCTGTCTTATGACTGCGGAGAAGTTGCTTGACTTCTCCAACAGTGGATCCCTCACGGGATTCATTGGTTCATTGTGAACTGACCTAGGCCAATTTGTTACGCACATTTCTTAGGTTCCCATCAGGTAAATACGGGTGAACTGAGAAGGTTACGGTGGGGGACAGTTGGCCTACCCTCTCTCTACAAGACAGCCGCCCCCCAGGTTAAACAGGAAGGACTTTCAAAATTCTGTCACATACGAGTACTTATTAGCAAGCAAATTCAGAAGTGTTCACAGTGTCTGTCTGTATATTACCAGTTCTCAGTCTTTTAATACTCCAATCTCCACTTTGCATAAAGGTTCCCTGAAGGCAAACACATGGTGACTGCTGAGGCAGGGTTCTGTTGGAGTTGTCACTGGCATCGGGCCCCAGAACCTTCCTCCTTGCTCGTGGCTGGTCACCAAACAAGTTAAGGATTTAGTTCTCTTGAGTTATTTCTAAAGATTCAGGTCTCCCTGGGTCTTTATGCTCAACTCATGCTAAGGTAGAGAGCATTTCTAAAATATTTTATCCAGTCAAATACTTTGAAGATCTTTATTTCCACTGGAACCCATTTCTAACAGTCACCATGCTCCTTAGAAAGTCACTGGTTTCACCAATAAAGAAATATTTCTGATATTCTCTAAGCTAATAAACAAAGCATCTAATCTCAATGGAGGTGCACATAGCAGAGACCTGGGTTAGCACCCTGGAGAGGCTTCCCGATTAGGGTGCTAGGTGACCTCGCCGGCGAGTCAGTCGGCATTAGAATACAAGCTTCACCTGGGCGATTCCTTCACCACAATCACGCACGCACACAGAGGAATGCACTGTCAGGCTCAAAGGTTAGATCACAGACAACAGGAGAGAGCTCAGAGAGATCGCATGTAGAAAGCATTCAGTAGTCTTCCTGAAATATTATAAATATGCAATATATGTTTCCTATTATGTAACCATTTTTTAAGCCTTCCTTAATGTCATCGAAAGAAAAGGAGGAGAGTTTTAATATATAAGGATAGCTCAAGGAAGAAAGGCTATGGCATTTTTTGAGTAGCCACTGGGTGCCAAGCACTTTATGAGCTTTGTGGCATTTAATTGGCACAACCACTTGGCCAGGTGGCTTAATTATCACAGATTCCCATATAAGGAAGCTGAAGCTCAGAGGGCCAGGCACCTCGCCCAAGGCCACATAGCAAGCTGGTGTTAGGGCCAAGACCAAAACTCTCTTGGATGGAAAAGCCTGAGACAGCTCCAGCTGCCTCCCCAGAATTGCACTTTGAACTCCCAGTGACAGGGAGATAGTAAAACTCAGAAGTGTCAGGAAGATAAAGCCGAAGGAGTAAGTGGCAAGTGGAATTTCACAGAATCCCTGCTAGAGGCAGCCAGCCAGCTCTCCACAAGGGGGACATGGTCTGACAAGGAGAGGACTAACTGGACATTAGCTACCTGGGGGTCTTCATGAGGTGGGTTGTCCCAGGAGAAGAACTGGAACCAAAGATTTGGTACAAGTGACAACATACCAGGGAGAGAATGGGGATAGTCTTTTCTACAAAATCGCCAGCCAGCTTTGTCCTGGGGCCATGGCTCTTCAGGCTCTTGTGGTTCTCCAGGTTTCCCTGGGATGAGGTGGCTCCAGTGAGCTTGGGCGGTGCTCTTGAAGGCACAGAGAAACTGGCGGAGGGACTCAGAGCAAGTAAAAGGAGTCCCAAGGGCTCTGGGCAGGGCACCAACAGTATGCATCATGGTGGTCGTCCCCAGCATCCAAAGAGGTTCATCCTTGAAAGTCCAATAAAATCCAAGTCTTTTCCCTGGCCCAATGGACTCAGGCTTGATGCTGCCTCTCCATGTAACTCAGTCCACCCTTTCTTGCTTCCCCCGTCCTGCTCCGAGCACACAGGCTTTCCTGCTGTCCTCCAGAGACACTTAGCACACCGGAGCTTCAGGCCTGGGCAATTGCCAGTCTTTCTGCTTGGCACCCTCTTCTCTAGAGAATGGCCTGTCTCCCTCCAGGCTCTACCCCAAATGACATATTCTCCAGAAGACCAGATCACTCTTTCTAAAGTAGCATCCCTGCCTTCTTCCTTTACCCTGCATCCCTTTTCCCCATCTCCACTTGACTCTACGTTATGGGTATTTCTCTGTTGACTTGTTTAACAACAGAGAAACATAAGCTCCGTGAGGGCCAGAGCTTCTGCCTGTTGTGGTCACTGATCCTTCTTCAGTGTCTAGAACAGTGCTTGGTACAGAGTAGAGGTCAATAAATGCTTGCCGAATGAATGAATAAATGAGTGAAAGAATAAGTGAAGGAAGGAATGAACATATGAAGACAGGAAGTCAGAATACATTTCGTAAAGCACCACTACTACTGGAAGTCAGTCCAAAGACTAGCAAGTCAGAGTTCCTTGGGGGAACTTATTATAAAAGCAGAATACTGAGTGGTCCCCTGCCCGGAAAGGGTTCCCTCAGTAGTGCTGACCCTTGCGCAGCTCTGCAGAGGCCTCCAGAAGAAGGTGCCTGGTGGGGTGGAGGGAATAATTGCTCGGCCATCCAGAGAGGCTGGGTACTTGGTACAGGGTTCCCAGCCCCTCCCCTCTCTCTCCCCCAGGTTCCCAGACCCCAAGCCCAGCCAGGAAGCAGCAGAGTTGTCAGATTTTAAAGACACTTGTGAATTTAGAAAACATAGCTCTGAGGGGCCCCCACAGCAGCCTTCTTAATGCGGTGAGCTCTGGAAGAGAACCATCCCCGACACCAGCTGCAGCTGAAAAAGTCAGACTATTTTTTAAATAAATAAATAAACAGCAACTTGATGTTCTAGTTATTTTTACAACTTACTACTAGGTGGATAATTAATTATATCTATACCAGTTTAACCTTTTAATAATATGCATGCTTTATTTATCAGCAGTTTTAATATCTAATATTTAGTCAATATTAAATTCAAGTTATATTCAAAAATATTAAGTGATACTTATGAAACTCATTTTAACACATGTATTTGAACTAAAAGATGAAGTCAGATTATTTCTGGAACTGAGATCATTGTTGATTTGATTTAGAGGAAACAAATTGATGGAGATGTCGTTTAAAATGCATATTCCTGGGCCCCATCCCAGGTTCACTGAGTCAGAGTCTGTGATGTAGGGCCCTAGAATTTGCATTCATACTAGGCTCCACATAGAATTCTAGTACCTTCTATGGAATTCAAGAACCCTTGTGATGTATGCCCTCGTGGTGAGTGGGAATATTATAATAAGCAGAAGGGGAGGGTTAGGAGTTAGGCCCCTACTACCCCCATGCTGCAGGGTACTTGGTAAGGGACAGTGTGATTAATAGCCTGCCCCTTTCTCTTAGACACTGAAATGACTGTTCCCTTCTGGCCAAAAAGACCCTGTCTGTAGAGCACAGGTGGCAAACACAAGGCCCATGGGCCAAGTCCAGCCCTCCACCTTGTTTTATCCAGCCCGGCACCTTTACCTGGTGGCGGCACCAAGCTCTCATGTAACTGTTAAGGAGTAGTTACATTTATACAGCCCTAAAATCACATTCAGCCTTTTGAGGACAACCGCGAGGCTGATGTGGCCCCCAGTGAAAATGAGTTTGACACCCCTGCTCTACAGGCCTGCTGAGGTGGGTCAGCTGCTAAATTAACCAAGTGCAAGGAGGCAGGCTGGACTTCATAAGGAAAGAGGGGTAGAAAGGAAACAGAGGGAAAATGACAGGACTGCCAAATAGAGAAGATCAGTATTAACTAAGAATGATGTCACTAAAGGTTTCTTTAAGACATAGTAAAGAAAAGAGGGAAGCGTTTTTGAAAGCAAGCAGCCCAAGAGCTAAATCTGGAAGACATCTCTGTGGCTTAAGGGGCAGAGCAGGTGGCTGGGATGGAGACCCCTGGGGTTTGAGCCCTGGCTCAGACACTCACTTGCTGTTTGTCTGGAAGAATCAACTCACTACTCTGTGCCCAGCGTTCCTTATTTATGAAAGTTGCATCATTATTCCTGTCCTTCCCCTTGACATTTGGAAGGGTTGGCTGGTGGAGTCCACTGTCGAAAGAGGCAACCTTATTTTCCTTCCCCAAGGACAATCGTGCCTACTCTTGCACTCTGAAGGACAGAGCAGGAACAGCTTTGCCCTCAGGCTCCAGCCCCACCTCTCACTTCCCATTGCTTGACCAAGGCAGGTGCACGGCCACCAAGACTTGGAACTTTCTCTTCTTTCTACCTGGACCAGTCTTTCTCTTCACCTCCATGTTGACTTGCAGTTTCTTTGGTTGTTTTTTGGGGGGCGGGGGGGATTGGGGGTTTTGGGGTCTTGGGGGTTTTTTTTGGCCTGGAATATATTTTCATCTCCACATGCTGCCTTCTCATCATTTAGATTTCAATTTAACTGTCATCTCTTCAGAGAGAACTTCCCAGAACATTGTATCCAGTACTGCTCCCTCTGCTGCCGCCCCCAGGCACTCTCTGTTCCATCGTCCTCTATCTTTGTCTTCGGATGTGTCCCTCTCTCAACCATCTTATTTGTCTGTTTGTTCACTAGTCTGTTGCCCAAGCCTTCACTGTCGTGGCAGTTCCTGGAGGGCAGCAGCCTTCTTCTCCCAAGAGCACGTTCCCTGAAACACACATATGTATATTATATCCCACAAACTTCTACAGAATGAAAGAATTTACTTGCTCCTTTCTTGTTGCCTCTCAGTCCATTTCCTCTCTGTTCCACTCTCAGATTGTCCTTTTGTCTCCTTTGGTCTTGTTATTTCTGCCCTGCCCCCTGCCCCAGCCCCCACCTCCTCCTCTAGGCTCCTGCCTCAGACTGGCACGGTTTCCCCTAGATGGCGCTGGAGAAGACGGTTTTAGCCTTTGCATTCCTTCTGGAGGATATTGGGTTGAAATAATCCAGCCTTAGCGGGAATCATTAAAGACAATCAACCTTTCTCAGCCTGATGCTGCTAAAAATATAGCTCTAGTGCATTTTTTTTTAACTTTTAAATTACAGTTTACATTCTATATTATTTTGTATTAGTTTCAGGTGTAAGCTCTGAGGCATTCATTATTATGCCCACATTTTCTCTTTCTCATCAAAGATGATCTTCTAGTGACCCAATTGAGGAAGGGAGTGAATGGGGGTGGGGGTGGAAGGAGAAAATGCCGTCCTCCACATTATCCGACAGGCAGTGGTGCTGATATGTGGGATCCCAAAGGGGAATCAGGCAAGGCAGGCAGGAAAGCAGCTAACCTTGGATCAGGACTGCAGGATAGGCTGGGGCAAACCTCAGGTGGAGGCGCTACCATAGCTAAAGGAAGAACCTCTCTCTTGTGGAAGAACAGTCTGGGATTAGAGTAAATGCTTATTTAGTCTCATTACTTGCCAAACACTTTGCAGAGAGCTTTCCTGGCATTATCTCCTGCAATCCTCCCAACAGCCCTTTTCTTTGCTACCATTGTTCTTATCCTCAAAAGTAGATTACCAGCGACCCCTGAAACAGGAACCATGTCTTTTGTTTCTCATAATTCTTTTGCTTGATATTTTATCCAAACACCACAGTACAAAACAAAATCCTGAGAGGAACACCCAACATCGATTGATTAATGCCTCTAGGCAGGGGTTTTCCTCCCTTCTGAAAAAGTCTCCTCCCTTAGCTTCTAATCTACAATAGCTACATCACATATTACTTACCCTTAATCTTAGATTCTTCTGTTCCCTCTGTGAGGAATACCTCTTTCATCTTTGATAGACATCACTTATTTTAAAGCAATATAGCTTAGTGTAGTGGCTGGGCTTTGGAAAACAAGAGACCCATGTATGAATTCAGATGCTGCCACAAAATAGCCACATCGAATTGGGCAAGTTAACGTTTTGTGTCTGTTTTCCTTTAGTGAGAGAGAATAGCTAATCCTAGAATCATTGTAATAGAGACAATGGTACTTGAACAACAATAAAAAAAAAAAAAAGAAGGAAGGAAAGAGTTAGTATAAGAGTTGCAGCACAAAGAGTTAATTATTGTCAAGAGTTAAAATGTAATTAAAGACAAAACACAGTACCTGGGAAGGTAAATCAAGCTATAGAGACTCTTTGGGGATGAAGATAATAATTGCTGCCCATATGACAGCTGGTGGGGTTTTTTAATTGTAAGCAAAAGAAAATGCATTTGGCTAGGTTAAAAGAAAAGGAAAGAAAAGAAAAAGAGTTGCTAACTGTATCAAACGGTAATCAAAACAATCAGCCTGGGGAAGGATGGGCCTGTAGGGATCTCAGCTGATGAAATTCACTTAAGAGTCTTCTTCTGGGGGTTGCATTAGGATGATTCGGCTCCAATGCTTTCCATCTGATCGTGGTCTCGGTTCACTTGAAGTTCCAATTCCAGGATAGGAAATCTGGGTCATGTCTTTTCTTTGGGGAAGAGGTGGGGTAAGCACAGTGATTAGCAGTCAAGGCATCAGCAGTGCTCTGTCCCTGCCATCTGCTATCACAGTCTTACCCCACATACAGTAAACACAGAGACCTTCCCACCTCCTGATCAGGGCAGTGACGTGCCATCATATTCACAGGTCCTGGCCACCTTCAGGGTGTGTATCACACAGATACACACTACCTGTGTGTCTGAATTGTTCCTTTTAGTAAGGTGAGCAGAGACAGGTAAATAGATTGTAGTACAGCATGGGAGGTGTTAGCACAAAGGAATGTATGCAGCCTTGTGGGCAATTATGAGCAAAAGTGCCTGGAGAAGGAGGGAGGAAATGGGGATCAGAAAGGAGGTGAAGTTTGAGCTGAGTTTTGATGGGTGAGGTTTGCTCCCTAATACTAGCTGCACGTGTAAACCAAGGGGGAACCAAATTCAGGTTTCTGGGTGAGAGACTAATGCTTTAATCTGGACCACAGCTGAATTCCAGGCAGAATTAATCACTTAATCAGCCAGTCAGGCCACTGTGACTTGCTTTGGAGATTTAAAGGGGCTTAGACAATGCATCTGGATCCTCTTTTTAAAGTTTGCTGCATTTTGAAATTTGTCTTATTTTAGGATTACTAGCAAATGTACCTTTGCTAAAAAATACCACAAAGGAGCAGGGAGGAAAAAAGTCATAATATCGCCTAGATAGCATGGTAGTTGAATTCACCAATCAGCCAGTTGCCCTGGGCTTATTAGTTTCTTTTCAATCTTACAGTGCAACATAGATCTGCAGGATGGCGTGAAATGTGAAAAAGAAAAGAAGGGAGGGCTGCAGGGAAAGTTACCAAAGCACAGAACTGACAGGGAGCAGGCAGAAAGCGGTGCACCAAGTCCCGGCTGGCTAGCACTGACGATTGCAGCCCGGTGTGCTGTTGGAGTTAGAGGGGGCGTTGGGGTGGGGGCGGTCCTTTTCCCCCAGATGTTTCTTTTTGTAAAACACGCACAAATTTTTCTTAAAAAATGGAGTTCTACAGAAGGATTTGGAATGAAAGACAGCAGTCTCTGGTCTATGTTGCCCCCCTCTGTTTTCAAATGTTTGGGAAGTTTCTGCCCTACCTACACACAGTCTGTTTATGTCACTCTTGCTCGGTGTCCTGATTTGAGAGTTCTCTGACTCTCGGTAGTAACTGTAGATTTAGCTCACCTACACTATCATACCAACCCCTAACTTCCATTCAGTTTTCCCACTGTCCGTACTCCCTCTCCTGATTATTTTTATCTCTTTCAATGACATTCCATGACCTTTATTTCCTGCCTGTGAACAATAGTACCTCTTGACTTTCTCTCTTGCATTGAAGGGATTTAACAGGAATGTTGACAGGTGAAAATAGTTACTCAGGATGTCAATAGAGGGGCCATATAAAAAAAGTGTTTCCTACATCAATAAGCTGAAGAAAGCCTGGGTAAATAAGTAGAACAAGTTTCTCTAGGATGGGCCATTTCAGAAGCTTTGATGTGCAACAGTGTGCTGTGCCTCTTCCAAGGGGCAAGTGCCCTGGCCCGTGTGGCTCGGTTGATTGTAACTAAAAGGTTGCTGGTTCGATCCTTCACCAGGGCACATGCCTAGGTTGCTCATTCAGTCCCCAGTACAGGTGCATATGGGAGGCAACCAATCAGTGTTTCTCTCCCACGTAGGTGTTTCTCTCTCTCCCTTCTTCTTTCCCTTACTTTCTCTCTAAAAGCAATTTTTTAACAAAGTCCTCAGGTAATGATTTTTTTTAAGTGGAGGGAGGCATATAATGCATAGCATTTCGCAAACATTGGATCATAACTACTTCCCCCCTCTCCACAGTATATCTACTAATATGTTGGGGAAACACTTATAAAAAGGTAGAGGAGGCAATCTGCTGTTGGATGTGAAGAAAGGAGCACCAAGGTCTCCTTTCAGCAAAAGAGAAATGATGCGCCCACACCCTGAGCGCTTGCTAGTGTCAGGGTTACATCGGCGCTGACGCAGAGCTCCACTTGCGCTCTGCACTAACAGTACCTCCCTTTTACAAAGAGGAGACTGGGGTGTAGAAATGGTAAATAGCTTGTCCAAAGTCCCACACCTTTTTAAGTGGTGCAGTCAGGATTCAAAGTGAGGCTTCAGGCTTACAATCCCCCAACAACATTATACTATTTCCCCCAAAGACTACCACCCCGCTGGAAATGAGGGCAGGGCAAAAGGACTTTTAGAAGAGCTTAGGCATTTGAACTAGGTTCAGTCCTTTCTGCAATCACTATGCTCTCTTACCTCTGCAGAGTGGTTTAGAGTTTACTAACAGACTCTCAGGTCTGTAGAAATTGAGTGTGCTGGTCAAATTAACATAGCTAATCAAGGACTAAAATAATCAGGACTTTGCATTATTACTGGCTATATCCAAGTGACAGGGGTTTCCAGATTTAGCAAATAAAAGCATAGGACTGCCAGTTACATTAGATTTTATTTTATTTTAATTGATTTTAGTGAGAGAGAGAGGAAGGGAGAGAGAGACAGAGAAACAGTGATTTGTGGTTCCACCCCTCCATGCATTAATTGGTTGACTCCTGTATGTGCCCCTACCTGGCATTGAACCCACAACCCTAGCATTTTTGGATGATGTTCCAACCAACTGAGCTATCAGGCCAGGGCAGAATTTTAGATAAAGAATGACAAATTCTTATAGTACAAGTATGCCCCATGCAGTATTTGAGACATCATTATACTACTAAAACATTATTCATTGTTTATCTGTAATTTTTATCTGCATTTTTATCTGGCAACCTTACAAGTAAGAATAGAACTCAGAACACAGGATTAACTGAGAGAAGAACAGGGGAGGCTGAGGGACCAGGAAGCACTGTGAGAGTATGGACTGTCTCTGAGCTTCCCTGAATGGGTGTGCCAGTGGTTTAAGCTGGATGATAAGATACTGATTTCTTTGCACAGCCAAGGACACCTGAAGTGGCAGGAAGACAAGGTCAGGTACAGCAGTCTCTTACGGGCTCCTTGAATGGTGAATCTAGTGTGATGAGGTCTAACAGTGGACCTGTGGTTCCCTCAGCTGGCATCTGGAGTAGTTCCATCAAACCTTTACATCAGCAGCCCCTGCAAAACACTCCTCTTCCCGCTGTGAACAAGGGCCCATGGACACACTAGAGTTCATATTGCAAATGGCCACATAGCAGGGCTCACAGGCCACAGTGCAATTTGATGAGGTGAAGGTGGTTAGAGGCCCCTGGCAGGAACGGCTCCAGGCCTCGCAGCCCCAAGTCTCTGTTTCACATGCATCGGGTAAGTGTCGCTTTGGGGCTGATGTGCTCTTACTAGCAACGCTGCGCGTCCCGTGACTGCTTTGCCATGCATGTTCTATAAACTGCAGCTTCACTGTTATTTTCAAATACTTGACACGCAGAAGATAGTTTGCATTTGAACTCTGTTTGCATTGTTATAAAATAAAATTTAACATACCATTTGTCAATAATAAAAGGAAGCCTATTAAAGTCTTTAAATACAACTTTAACTCTTGCAAATGTTGAATGGTCATAAAAAAAAATGGTTTCAAATTTTTATCACCTCTGTGTGAAACTCTGTTTTCAATAGCGATGACGATAATTTGAGCAGAGCACATTAAAAAGTCAATTAGGATTTGCTTATAACCATTCAACATAAAATTTTATAGAAAAAGCTATGTTGACTTCCACTTCCACTTGGGATATAGAAAGTCACAAGGGAACATTGCTCCCACCTTATCAACAAGAACAAACCATATAATCTACAAAATCATCATTTTTAAAGCCTGTAGGAGCATGCAGGTTGTAAAGAAACCTAATAAACCAAAATCCCAAAGTACCACTGTCCTCCTAGGAGAGCCACTTTCACCCTCAGCAGCACAGTGAATGCAAGAGGAGCAGATTAAAATAAACAGCTGAAGCTTTAGTGCAATTGTAAGGGATTCGGAATCCCTAGGAGGTCAGACGAAAGGGCAATCTCCACCTACCACTGACTTTCCTGCGTGCACTGGATGCTACGGGACACCTTGGGGATAGCGTAAGAAAGCTGAGAAGAAGGCGAAGGGATTAACCAAAAAACACGTGTCTGTAACACACAGACACAGACAACAGTGTGGTGCTAGCCAGAGTGGGGGGAGGGATAGGAGAAGGTGGGCAAAGCAGCGGGAAATGGGGGTCAAAAGAGACTTTGGGGAGATGGGTACATGATTCAGTATGCACATGATGTTTTATTTAGTTGTACACTTGAAACCTGTATGGTTTTGAGAACCAATGTAATCCCAATAAATTTTTAAAAAAGAAAATATTCTGTATGATACCATAATGATAGATACTATCATTACACTTTTGTCCAAAGAGATAGAATGTACAATATTAAGGGTGAACCCTACTGTAAACTGCGGACTGAGGTGTGGGTGATAATGAAGTGTCAATGAAAGTTCATCGGTTGTAACAAATGCACCACTCTCGTGGTGGATGTTGATAATGGGGGAGGCTCTGCCTGTGTGGGGACAGGGGTATATGTCCCCCTGTACCTTCCTCTCAATTTTGCCATGAACCTAAATCTGCTCTAAAACAGAAAGTCTATTTTTTAAAAGAAAGAAAAGAAAAAAGAAAAAGCTGAGCGACCCCGAGGCAAATGTGTGCAGGGCCTGCTGAAGTCTGACCAGGAGAACTCAGGGAATTCCCTGGCACTCAGGTCATGGTGCTGATTATGAGGCAGCAACTGACTACCCCTAGGGTAGGAAAACATCTCTTTTTCCCATGGCACAGATGGGCAGAGCCTGCTGCAGTCTGAAGGATAACAGAAAAATTCCACGGACACCTGTGGGCCTCACCTTACTAGGCTAAGTCTTCCTACTGGGAAACAGCTGGAGAGCTAAGACACCTCACCTGGAACAAGTACATAGGGCCCACTGAATTTTACCAGCAGAGCAAGGATATTGAGCAAAACCCTACGAGGCTGGCACTGAGCACAAAGTAAGCGTCACAGCCAGTTGGGAGAGGGCAGGAGAGTAGAGACAGGAGTGAGACAAAGGCAAACAGGGCCTGCTAAAGTGGAGGGTGGGAAAGAAGAGCTGACAACCCCCCCCCGGGTGCTTATACCCCAAGTCCTGCTAAAGAGAAGGTTCTGATTCCTCCATCAAATAATGGGCAGCCTGTAGTGAACTGAATCTAACTAAAGCAACAAAACTCTCAGACGTAGGCCAATGACAGGCTAGAGTGTCTCAAATCTTCTCACTAATGGGATGCCAAACAGAACATCTACCCTTTTCTAGATATGATTGTTATTTTCTCCAGACTCTACTGTTCACTTATAATTCATGATGTCTGAGTTCAGTGAAAATCAAATTAAAGGACATGAAAAAAAAGGCTCTTCTTAAACAGAAAACAGAAAAGAGAACCAGACCTATAAAATAGAATTGTTGAAATGGTAAAATGTTTTAAAATAATAATAAATATATAAAATGATAGAATAGAAAGAAAGAGAACAACATATGTTTGAACATATGGACAATTTAATTTCATAGTCAAGTGGAAGTGCTGGAAATGGAAGATCGATCAGGGATGAAGAAGGGTTTCAATGACATTAATAGACTGGACACAGCAGAGGAAGGAATCAGTGAAACTGACAATTTGTGTTTGAGCTCTATTTGCAATCAAGATATCTGATACATATCATATGCATATAATATATAATATATACACAGTTATATATTATATTTTATATATATAAAGTTCAAATAAATACATAACTGGAGTCCCAGGAGAAATATTTAAATGGTGTAGAATTTTCTAAAATATATGAAAGACATCAACTTGAGATTCAATAAGCTCAGCAAACTCAAAGAAGGATAAGTACAAAGAAATGCCAATAAACACACCCTTAGACATATCATAATCAAACTTCTGAAAGCCAACCATAAAGGGAAAATCTTAAAATCTGCCACAGAAAATGAGACACATTACATAAAGGGGAACAATAACAGAAATTACAGCTTCTCACCAGAAACAATGGGGACAAGAAGACAATTGAATGATATCATTAAAGCATTGAAACAAAAACTATATCAATCTACAATTCTAGGGCTAGATGAATAATTTTCCAAAAATAAAAAAATACAAAAATTTTCTTTTTTATTTAAATACAAAAATGAAGGAAGTTGTCTCAAATATAATGAATTCCTAACATAAGGAATAGTAAAATAAGTTATTTAGGCCAAAATGAAACAATACCATATAGACACCCAGCTCTTGAGAAAAAAATAAAGAACACCAGAGAGAGGAAACATGTCAGTAAATATAAAAAAAATTAACAAACACATGCAAGCATGCACATGATGCATACAAACATGCACACTTTAAAGACTACTGACCTTTTAAAGTAAAAATAATAACAATGTAATGTGAGGTTCTGGGATATTTAGAAGTAACATATATGACAAGAACACAAAGGGTGAGAGAGTAGTAATTAAAATACATTATTTTAAGATTCTTACTTTATAGATTAATTTCCTATTGTAGATGTGTTAGAGATGCATATTATAATTTCTAGGTCAAGCACTAAAAAATAATGTAAAGAGACATTACTAATGACTATAACTAACACAAAAAATAAAAATAAACACCTAAAAATAGTAAGTTCACACCAAAAAAGGCATAAAAGGAGGAACAAAAAAAAACAAAGAACAGATGTAACAATATAAATCCAACATCACTGCAGGAGATGAAAATCCACATTTATCAATAATTGCACAAGCCCTGAAGAGTCAAACTCAAAGCCAGAGATTGCCGGACTGATTGAAAAAGAACAAGACCAAAGTATACGTTGTCAACAAGAAACACACTTTAACTTTACACACGAAGACACAGAAAAGTAGAAAGTCAACAAATAAAAAATGGAACAGGATATAACACACAAATTCTAATCATTAAAATCTATCATTACTATGTTTTATAGCAAAGGTAGACTTTGGTCTACCTTTGACAATATAGGGAGACATTTCATGATGATAAAAAGATAGTGATCAAGGAAATATAACAATTTCATTAATTTTTTAAAAGATTTTACTTATTTAATTTTAGAGAGAGGAGAAGGGAGTGAGAAAGAGAGGAAGAGAAACATTAAAGTGTGAAACATTGATTGGCTGCCTCTCACACGCACCCAACCAGGGACCTGGCCCCCAACCCAGGCATGTGCGCTGACCGGGAATTGAACTAGTGACCTTCCAGTTTGCAGGACGACACCCAACCCACTGAGCCACACCAGTCAGGACAAAATACAACAATTTTAAATGTGACAGAACTACAGAAAAGCATAGATAGATCAACGATTGTTCTTGAATTTAACACCTATCTCTCAGCAGTTGATAGGACAAGTAGACAAATAAATTAACAAAGATGCAGAAGGTACAACTCAACTCAACTGACAGATATACAACACTATATGCAGCAACAGAAAAGGATTGTGTACTCTTCTCAAATGTACATGAAAAATTCATCAATATAGGTCATTTTGGGGGCAATAAAACAAGTATAAATAAACTTCAAAGGTCAAAATCATGCAGAGTATATTCTCTAGTTGCAATAGCTTTAAATTAGAGATTGATAACAATAAAATATTCCAACAGAATTTTCTGTAATGATGTATGTTTTGTGCCTGCACTGCCCAGTGGCAGTCGCTATCCATGTGTAACTACTGAGCACTTCGAGTATGGGTAGAGTGACTTAGCAAGTGATTTTTTTATCTTAACTGATGTAAATGCTACATATGGCCAAATACACAAATATATATCACACACAACAGATTTCAAGTGAATTGTAGGTCCAAACTTAAAGACTAAAACTATAAACTTCTAGAATAAAACATGAAAATATTTTCATAACACTTATATGAGTAAAAATTTTATAGAAAGAATAGAGAAAGCAGTAACCATAAAATAAAATATTGATGAATTGGTCTCCACTAAAATGAAAAACTTCTGCATGCAAAAAAAATACCATTAAAAAGATGAAAACATAAGCCCCAGGCTGGGAGAAAATATCTGTAAAATAACATCTGACAAAGGAGTTGTATCCAGAATACGTGAAAAACTCTTACAACTCAAAATAAAAAGACAAATGACCCAAATAAAAACTGGATAAAGGCTTGAACAAACACATCACAAACAAGATTTAGAAATGGCTGATAAGCACATGAAGAGTGTTCAACATAAATGTTTATCAGAACATGTAAATTAAAGCAACAATTAGGTATCACTACAAACCAGCCAGAATGGCTGAAGTTAAAAACGTCAATACCACTAAACATTGGCTGGATGTATAAGCAACAGGTAGTTTCCCACGCTGGCAGTGGGAGTGTAAAATGGTACAATTACTTTGGAAAACAGGGAGATTTGTAAAATGCTAAACACACATCTACCAGATTACTCAGCCACTTCACTCTAGGTATTTGTCCATCGAAAATGAAAACGTACACCCAGAAAAAGCCTTGTGCAAGAATCTTCATAGTAAGTTTTGTTCATAATAGCCCCAAACTAGAAACAACTCAAGTATCCAGTAGCAAGAGACTGGACAAACTATGGTACGTTCATGCAATGGAATATTACTCAAATTAAAAGTAACAAATGACTGAGGTATGCAACAAGCTGAATGAATCTGAAAAACGTTATAATGAAAGGAGCCAGACATATAGAAAAGTATATATGATATTATTCCACGTATATGAAGGTCTAAAATAAGGCAAAAGTCTCTACAGTAATAGATACGAGATCAAGTGGCTGCTTCTAGTGCCCAGGCACTGACTGAGAGCAGGCACAAAGGAACTTTCTAGTGTGACAAAAATGTTCTATGCCTTGATGCGGGGTGGGGATGCGTAATGTGTTCATGTGTCAAAAATGATCACAAGTGCACACTTAAAATTTGTATATTTCACTGAATGCAAGTTAAGCCTCAATACACATTTCCAATAAATAATGAAGTTATGTTCAGCAAAGCAGGCTTAAGTTTGTCATTTAAAAATTAAAATGTTTTTATTTGTAAGTGTAACACAAATTCAATATTTAATAGCTTCTACAATATATTTATTTTATTTTTCTTGCAATATTTTATAGATAGGAATTTTTTTCAGCAAGCCTTATCTCAATACTGCAGCATACTCTGGTGTCTGTTTCAGTGTGCCGTACAGGTGTGACCCTTTTCTTTGTGAGCCTCAATATGAAAAGGCTGGGAAGCACTGCTCTACCTGGAACTGAAGCAGGGAGGTAGGGGCAACAGAGAGACGTGTTTGGGATGCAAGATGCATGAAAATGTGAAGGGTTGCCCGTGTCATAGGTTTGTTGTAAGGATAAAAGTCAGTCTTTGAAAGTCAAATGAGATCACGCATCTGATGTTCTTGGCTCAATAAATATTATTTCCTCTTCCCTCTTGGGCCCTACTGTCCTGGGGAGGTATAGATTTTGCCTCTCTCTGTATGAAAACCTATAGACAGGGGTGTCAAACTCATTTTCAGTGGGGGCCACATCAGCCTTGTGGTTGCCTTCAAAGGGCTGAATGTGACTTCAATTCCTTAACAGTTAAGGAGTAGTTATATTTATACAGTCCTAAAATTATTTCAGCCCTTTGAAGGCAACAGCGAGGCTGATATGGCTCCCAATGAAAATGAATTTGACGCCCCTGCTATAGGCTATATTTGAGAAAATGCTTTTCTCATATCTTTATTTCCTATAAACAGCATTGGAATAGTCAAGGGATACAGTTTTGGCTGCTCTTCAGAAATGAGCTAATTTATGAAAAAGAGTATTCTGAGCCTTCATATTTATGTTCTTAAACTTTATGCAAATAAAGAATTCATATTTCACTGATTTATCTTTGTGCAATCTTGTGAGTTGTGAAAAGGACAGTATTCCTATAAAACTAAATACTTCATCATAATTAAGATGACAGTAGGATGCTTTTCAGAAATATAAAGACTCTTTTTTTCTAGACAATAGCCAAATACTTAATTTAGAATACCAAATTTAGAAATTCATTTATTTATTGAGATACCAAATGTTTAAGAAGATTTTTTAAGTTTCTTCAATCTTTATGATTTATATGCCAAATTAATACAAGAAGAGTATGTCACTGTTCCATGAATATGTCTTTTAAAGCAGTTTTAAGCCAGCAAAATCTAAATAAAGGGCCCTTTTTAAAAACGGTACTACTGTTGCAGACTTGAGGTAAATATCAAAACAGTCCCTGAGGTATTATCTCATGCTTTGAACCAGAGGCCTGGAAAGTGAGGCTTCTTTCTGGCTGTGACAAAAAAAAATTGAAAAATCTTTTCAATTTGTGAAGACATTGATGGAACACCCACAATATGCCATGTCACAGCCCTTCTCCTCCCATTTTACAGATGGTGAAGTCAGAGGACAACACAGGGTAGTTGATCTATTTACCCAGGGTCAACACCTGACAGAAACTGAGCTGGGATTGAAGTCTCGTACCCTCCCTAATTCCCCGTGGTTTCTAACATTCCACCCTGCCCCTGTGCACCCCACACTCCATGAGGAAATCTGAAGGAGAGAGGGCACCATAACCCCTCAGGACCCCTCAGTCCTCTTTAAGAGCCTGTGACAGGCAGAGCAATGTGACCAGGAGACACCCAGCCAGTACATGCTTCCTTCAGAACTCTCCAGGGTGGTCTCTCTGCTCTCCCCCACCAGAGGGATTTTGTGATGTTTGGTTTTTCTCACCTGTGTGCACTTAAGAGAACTCTGGTCTAGGACCCCTTCTCCCCACCCTACATGCCACTCACAGCACCACCACCTCCCCAAGGAGACACAAGCTTCAGACAACCACATGGTTCTCTGCCTATTGAGGAGTGTGAGGAGGAGAACTGGCCACTTGGGGGTAAGCAGAAGCAATCCCTAACCACCCTGGTATGATTCAAGCAGCACAAAAAGCGCACTTGAGAAAACACACCACTCTTAGCAGTCTGTTGCAAAACCATGAAACGCCCACCATTTCATCCCCCACTCAGAGGCCTTCTGGAACCATCTCTATTTTAACTAGTTTAAATCATTTTCCTTAGCTAAGTCTAATGTCTCAGCTAAAACTCACGACTTGGTGAACTTGGTTACCATGACTCCTAAGGAAGACAAGAGACCAACAGATTTTGCTTTTTAACATTGAAGCTGACATTTCAGTGATTCATCCATTGTCCCAGGCAAAACTCACTTCTTTCCTAACCTGTCGCCTTCATTTGGCCCTGACAGTGGTTCTACAACAATGGAAAGTGGGGATTCAGAAGTAACTTCCACATAAAACAATGTTATTGACATTAAGACTGCTTGTCTATACTTTCCCAACAGGTTGATATTTATCTGCAATTATCTGAGACTTCGTTACAGAAGCCCCTAGGATGCTCTTTGACTTTGGAGTGACCATTTATTGAGTGCCAGCAACTTCATCTACATACGTGTCTCTAATGATTACATATAATATAGATATCGTTTTTCCATTTTACCAGTAAGGAAACCAAGACTCAAAGAGGTTAAATAATAATGAAAACAATAAAGGGAGCATTAACATTCAGTGAGCACCTGCTAGGTAACAAGTACTATACAAAACACTATCTATATACTTTATAAACAGTATCATTCTAATTTCCTCCTCTCAACAAGCCAATGAGATGGAAACTATTAATTCCCTATTTCACAGATGGGAAAGAGAGGTTAGAGAGGACAAGTAACTTGCCCAAGGTCACATTATTGGTACTGGCAAAGCTAAGACTCAAACACCGGTCAGATTGACATCAAAGTCAACACTCAACCACTGCACTTGACAGGCTGCCTTCTCTAGAGTTCGGATCCCAGCCCAAATCTGTCTAACTCCAAACCAGATACATTTTCCACCACCATATTTCCTAGCAAGAAATAGCAGTCACAGGGAGTCAGTCATTCACACAGATGTTGAATAGCTCGTCTAGTTCAGCCCAACCTGTGCTGTAATAACCCCATCTGTGCAAACACCCTTTGGTGCTGGGAGCACACACTTGGAATTTGTCAGACTTATTCTGTGCCGCCTCTTACTAGCTGAGGGCCCTTATGGACATCACACAATCTCTCTGAGCCTCTATTTTTCATTTCTTAAATAGGAAAATAATAGTACACACCTCAGAAGATTATTGTAGGAATTAGAGAGAAAATGTTGGAAAAGTCTTGGTATTTGGTAGATGATTATAAACAATAGCTATTATTACAAAACATTGCTCTACAAACCCAATAAAAACAAGATATAATGAAAAACATATTTAGGAGCAAAATATTACCCATGTTTTCAATCATAACTTTGCCATTACCTAGCCTAATGACCTTGAATAAGTTACACAAGGTCTCTAGATCTTGGTTCATTCATGGATAAGAACAGAGGGCTAGATTAATTTTAAGTTACCTTCAAACAGTAATATTTGATAATTCTATGAATGTATATGAAATTGTTTTAGAGTTTATAAATTACTATAAAATGTACTGTACTATTATCTCCACAGTCACTTTCTCTATCATGGACTTGGGGAAGAGTAGGGTGGAGCTGATATCCATTGACAGATGCTACCTGCTTTCTGTGTATTATTCCATTTCTTCCTCACATTTCTCCTAAGGGGCTTGCATTTCAAAATAAATATTACTGAGGAATCTGAGATTCGGAGAGACAAAAATGACTTGCCTAAGTTTGGACTGTTAGACACGAGGAGATAGTTTTCAAATTCACATCTGTCTGTTTAAAATCCATATTCAACCTTGGAAATGACCTCTGAAGATTCACCAAGCTCATTAGGGACTTTAGGAACCACGGGGAAGTATGTGTCTGTGACCTAAACAGGCACCTCACCATGGGTACTGGTTGTCAGCCTTGGATTTTTCCAAGTATCTCAGCCATGGGGACCAAGGGAATCACTGGGGAAGGGAAAAGACATTGAAGTTACAAGGTGCCTCCACCTACTGTGGGGTAACCAATATGCAGCCTCCCAAGCTCTAGTGAGCAGGAGCACCCACACAAAAATAAAACTAAATATGTTCTTGAAAAGAACTTGCTATTTCCCCCCCAAAAAAGGGACATTGTGATTTAGGAAAAATATTTTTAAATTTAATTTACAATTTATACTCTTATTTTTATCCTTACCTAAGGACATGCTTATTGATTTTAGAGAGAGGGGAAGGGAAGAAGAGAGAGAGGGAGAGAAACATCATTGTGAGAAACATCTTTTGGCTGCCTCTTGTACATGCCCCAATCAGGGACTGATCCCACAACCTAGGCATGTGCCCTGACTGGGAATCAAACTCACAACCTTTCCATGTACAGGATGACGCTCCAACCAACTGAGCCACACTGGCCAGGGCTATAGTCTTTCAATTTTGAATTTATGTGAGGGATACCATAATTTTAAGTATGTATAATTTAAATAATATATGGAGTGGGACACTATAAACTTTTTTAAATACATTTTATTTTTTAAATCATTTTTAGGTCCACAGCAAAATTGAGCAGAAGGTCCCGAGAACATTATGATGCCAGATAATTCAGTTTTTCCCCCTATGTCCTTTATGCCTTTCCAAGCTGCTGCCCTAGTGCTGGAGCTCAGAGGGAGCAAATCCAAGTAAGTCTGTGCTTGGGCCCTTTAAGAGGAACGGCCTGGGACTCCAGAAACCCTCTGTCTCACTCAGCCACAATCCCTACTGGTTTTTACAGCCAGAAGTTTTGAGGACTTCTCTCCCAGCTGGAATAGAAGTCCCCTGGGTTGGGGGTCCTGGGACTCCTGCCTCCTCAGGAAGGATCTCCACAGCTGAGATATCCCCCCCAATTTTAAACCACCATACATGGGTGTGAAAGCAGCCCCTTCCACTTCTCCCTCTGCCTCTCTTACTAGTCTCTAAGTGGCTTTTTCATTATATTCTTTGTTATGGGACTTCTGGATTTCAGGTGGTTCTGAGTGATGGTTGATCCGTAGTTTAGTTGTAATTTTGATGTGGCTGTGGGAGGATGTTAGTACTGCATGTATCTACACTACCATCTTGACTAAAAGCCAAGAAAATATCTTAAAATGCTCCTGAGGTCAGTAGTTTCTACATAAAGTCATACCACATGGCCAGTTCATTTATTGCAGCCAGTTGCAAGAGCAGCAACATGAATTACAACTATGAAATCTTTCAGTACAAGAAATACAATATATTTTTACCAAAAAGTATATTTCTCTTTTATCGCCTAGGAAAAAAAGTTGATTATTTCAATTATTACCAGTCTATAGGGAGTTAGAAACAAATTTAATATTATGCTGTCACTAAAACACAATTAAAGGATTTTTCCTTTAGCTGATATCATAAATACTAGCATTTGTCCTAAGTATTAATTTTGAACAAAAATTTTACAAATGGCAATAACAGTTCCCTTCTGTATAGATGTGAGTGAATAATTTAACTTAATTTCACATTACTTTGATTTCAGATCCTTCTTACATCCTCTCACTAAATAATATAATTTTATCCAAATGAAAGCTAGTACCTCTAATTCTCTTTGTATCCCTCATAAGCATGTGTTCCTTTGTTAGGGCAACTCACACCTGTGCTGAATATTTAATTTGAAGAGAATCTTCAGCATCTGGCATGAACTGTCAGTCTCTCTACATCTGGTTTAGCTGCGATGTTTGTATACTTATGTTTAGTCTTCTCATTGACATTTTATAAAGAAAAAGAATGTGAGACAAATTAGAAAAAAGGAATGGATAAAAGTAGAGCAACAATGATATGACATAGCAGAATTATAGTATCTGGTAAAAAATAAATGCAAAATTAAATAGATGGTTATAGGAAGTGTTTCAAAGCTCAAAAATATATTTTACAATTTAGTGTGATAAGAAAGACTTTCTTATTTTATGAAATGTGTAGTAGGTTGGTCTACTTAGCAAATTTGGGTTATGTTCCAAAAAAAATGATCCATTCAGTTGGATGATAACCAGAACCTTAAGTGGTGTTTTTGGAATCTTTATGGAGGAAATAATAATAGTAAATATGTGGGGATGATAGGTAATAGTGAAAAAGGAAGTTTTACTGCATGCCTTACCCACCTATGAAAGATAACGTAGTTGAGCATCAGAGGTAAGGAACATTGAGCCAACAAGAGTCAGTTGTCCTGCTGTGTAATCAATGAAAGGACACTATGCCCTGAGAACACTATAGGAAGATTACTGGGCAACTATAACTGAATTAATCACAATGGAAATGAACGTGTTATAGCCTGCACTTATTTGAAAATCTAGTAGGTCCACCATTTGCTGTATAATTGAGTCAAAATTGAGAAATATTTATTAACTTAAAATATGCCATGAAATGGTAAAATTACAGATCATACAAGGAAAATTAAAGCTAACTGTAGTGTAAGTTCTACAGATTATCTTTTGTACTTGAAAATCACCAACACCAAAATATCGCTTTTATGCACAATATTTGATAATTTTTAAATTGATATGAAATACCTATTTTGTATGATCATTATGAAGAGTAAATGAGTAAATTTATGTCAAGAATAGCATTTCACACATAGAAAGCCTTCAATAAATTATAGCTATTGGTTGCTGCCTATTTGTCAAGTTACCAGATAAGTGGATATCCAAGTTTTGATCCAACTTTCCCATTGATGGACATCTTGATTCTTCATGAGGCCATCTATTCCACTATTGGATAACTCTAACACTTAAAAAGGCAATTTTTACATTGAGTTGAAATCTCCATTCCAAATTTTGATTATTGGTATCAGCTTTGTCCAAAGGAGCAACATAGAACCATTTAAACATTTCTACACAGCTACAGCCTCCACTTCTAAGTCTTCTCCCTTTTGACAGTCATCTTTAGAAAGCTGAGCCTGGAAATGACCACAGTAGTCCACACTAGTGTAGACAAGGAAGAGTTTAGATTAGGGCTACCAAGAGATTTAGTGTTTTATAATGATCTCACCCTTACTCTGGACGTTTTGGTTGAAGTTTAAATCTGTGTATTATTACTTAGGAAATTTTGTGTTGCAAATGACAGAAACTTAATAGCTTGAGTTAAAAGGGAATTCATTAAGTTCTATTAGGTTATTAGAATAAAATTATGCTGAGTGATGAAGAATGCAGCTGAGCCACAGAATACCTGAGCGAAAAGAGTCTAAATCTGGACAGAAGTCTCTCTTTCTATCTCTCTTCTATTCCTCTCTCACAAATGAGATTTCTCTGCTGCCCCAGTGGTGAAGACGTGGCTGCCTACAATTTCAGAGCTTTCCATCTTTGAACCCAGGGTTCCAGAGAGAGACTGACATGATTCTCTAGTTGAAATAGTCAAATGTTTAAATTAATGTGAATTTAATAATTATTAAATCCTCAGAGATGGATTCTCATATTTGCATCAAACGTCCACTCCTGGACCCGACCTTTGTGACCACAGGACCAGGTCGTGTTATGACTTAAGTGCTTATCTTGCAACCATTTGGACTAGGTGAAGGTGAAACTTCTAGAAAATATGTGCTGGACAGACAGGGCAGCAAGTGTTCACTAGAAAACAAGTTGTTTTATGTTTTATCTTTTGACTGTAAGTTAATTAAACCCTTTATACTATTCATATTTAAACTGCCTTGTAGTCTCCTGTGTTCCATTCTCAACTTGTGACACTGCCTTCCTGACTCTACGGCTCCATCTATACTTACTGAATTTTGGCACATTTTTGAAACCTATTGAAATTTTGTATCATAATGTCTCATCCAACATATATTAATACAGGTATTAGCATGGATTCCAATTGTCTGTCTGGAGTCTGGCTTCAACGTCTTCATGACTTATAATAAAATGGACAGAGTCAGAGACAGAACTTTGTTTCAGTCCACTAGAAACTTCTTTAGGAGTGAACATGGATCCTTTAATCAACACCTTTCGGGTGCAATTGTTCAACCAACTGAGATGGTTTAGAAATGAGTCTTCCCAGAAGCACATGGGTCTAAATGTCAGAGACACCGTGGTTAGGAGACTCACATCTCCTCATCCCATGGAACACTGAGGAGCAGTGCTCCTGCAAAACCAAAAAAGAGAAATTCTTAAACAGTTACCTGAAATGCTGATTGTCCCCCTCAAATAAGAGATGGTGCCTGAAATACACTGTAACATTGTACGGATCATCGCAACAAATCATTTTTTCTCGTGAAAAGAGAGCTCAGAAAGAAGTTTTCAGGAAACACCAATCCTGACAGGACGAGCGAAGGCTCTAAAGCCCCCAAAAGGAAGGAGGTGGGGCAGGTGCCTCAGTGTCATGTCCAGATTCTGGCCCAGGACAGATGCTAATCTTAGGTGTCACCCCCCTGGTCCTCTGAGATACACTGCACACTCGAAAGTAAAGTCACGCTTCACAAATTCTGATTTCTCTGAATATTTTCTCAACAGACTTGGATAATTATTATCCAGGTACTTCCCAGTTTTTAACTGTTGTCTCAAATTGTGTTATCGGTGGGGTGAATGAACCATCTACAATCCATAAACAGTTGCCTTTAACTCTAAGTTGATGCTAAACATACAGTTTATTCATTTATCCTTTCATTTGTTTAACAGGTATCACTCAAGCATTTATAATGTGTCAGGATCTGGGGATAACTTAGTTCAAAAACCACAGTCCCTGACTTCATGGCACTTAAAACTCCTCTGGTCCAGCCAAACAAGTCTGCTCACTGACCCCTGAAACTTCCAACACTTTCCTGACCCAGTCCCTGACCCAGAGCTCTTTCCACTCCGTGGTCTCCTGCTTAAATGCATTTCAAAGGGTGCCTCCTCTTCCACTAGAGCTCCCAGATCAACCCAGCCTGCAGTGATCTTCCTGCAGTCTCAGTTCGCAGGACTAAATTGATTGGACTGCTCATGGGCAGCTAGCAGCTGCATTTGATAGAAATGAACTTTACAGTGAGAGATCCATTTTCAGATCCTGCCTCAGTGACTTATGAGATTTTGTATTTGTAGATTATCTAATATTTCTGAGCCACATCTGTAAAGTGAGGATAATGCCAACTTCATAGAGAAGTTGTGAAAAATAATTTATTGACCTTTTGTAAATCCAGACACCCAGTTCTCCAACAGTGGTGTAGAGAATAGGACTTAGGGCTAGAGCGTGAGTGGCTCTACACTTCTTGGCCTTGCTCCCTTGGAAATATCACCCAGTATCTGTGAGTACCAGTTTCCTGAGAGCCAAAACAGAAATATAATTCTTTCTTCAAAAGTTGTTATGAAAAGGAATCATGTTAATATATAGAGAAGTCCTTTATAAGCTAGAAAGCACAAATCACACGGCAGATTCTGTCTTGGTGACTATTAAGTACGTTTCCCAACTGTAACTACAATAGATTGTGAACCCAGTTTGACCAGTGAACCTATCTGTTATTCCTCTCCTGCACCTCCCCTTTTCCTAACTGCACAGGGACAGTGAGCAATCCTCTCTCTCTCTCTCTCTCTCTCTCTCTCTCTCCCTCCACACACACACACAGCTGTTCATGTTCTGTTTTATAAACTTTTAAAATATAATATTCATGCAAAAAGTGCACAAATCTTAACAGTCTGATGAATTTTTTTTGAAGTTTATAAGTAACCACCCAGCTCAGAAGCCTTGATCTCAGTACCCCACCCACCCAAAGCTAACAACCATTCTGATCTCCACAACCAAAGACTTTTTTTTCTGTGCTTAATATAAATGGAATGAACGCTCATGTGAGGTCAGGCTTATTTCACTCAGCATTAAGTGTAGCAATTTACTCTTTGTTGCATGTAGCAGTGGGTCATTATTTTCATTGCTCTATAGCATTTATTGTATAAATGTACCAAAAATTGAGTATTCATTTCACGGTTGATGGACATATATTGTTCTAGCTTGAAGCTATTTCAAATAGTACAGTGAAAATTGTCGTACATTTGGGGATAGACTATGTATTCCTACTGTGTGAGTACCTAAAAGTGGAACCACTGTCTCACAGAATATGCATAGATTCAGCATTAGGAGAGACCACCAAATGTTTGTTCAAAGTACATATGCTGATTTCATTCGATCAATGAGTGTAAGTTCTGTGGCTTGACTCCCTGGCCAAGATTTGATACTGTCTGTCTTTGTTTGGGCTCTTTTGGTGAATACGTGGTGGTATCTTGCTGTAATTCTAATTTGTATCCCCTAATGATTGATGAGGCTAGGCAAGTTTCCATGTGCGGTGGCCATTTGGGTAAACTCTTTGATGAAATGGCTATTTAAAACTCATTTGTCTGCATTTAGATTTGGTTGACTGTTTCTTAATAATTTATAGTTCTTTATATATTCTGGATATGCCTTTTAATATGTATTACCAGTATACAATATTGTGTGACTTGTGTTTTCACTCTCAGTGATGTCTTTTGATGATAGCAACTTTCAAAGTTAGCAGTTTATGATTAGTACATTTTGCATGCTATTTAAGAAAATTTAGGTACCTGAGGTAATAAACATACTCTCTGATTTTTTTCTAAAACATTTTTCCTTTGCATATATAAATATATAATCCACCTCCGACTGATTTTTGTAATGTAAGGATAAAGATTAATTTTTTGCCTGTGAATATACAACTAACCCAGCCCCATTTATTAAAAAGGGCATTTTACATTATACAATGGTGTCATCTTTGTCAAATATCAGGTAACTGTACAGATGTGTGACTCTTTCCTATTGGTTGTTTATCTATATGCAAACTTCATTCTGTCTTTTCTTATTTTTATTTTTAAATTATAGTTTACACTCAATATTATTTGGTGTCAGTTTTAGGTGTGCAGCCTCTGTCATAATTTTAATAGCTTTATAGTTGACTTGACATCTGATAGTGTAAATCCAAAAACTTCTTCCTTTTCATTAATAATCTCCTTGACTCTGTTTGACCTCTTACTTTCCTGTATGAATTTTAGGATCAGTTTGTCAATTTCTACATAAAACCTGCTGAGATTTTAGTCAGGATTTTGTTTAGTCTAAGATTAATTTGGGGAGAATTTACAACCAATTTTAATTCTTCCAAGCGATGAAGATGGGAGTGAGGGAGAGAGCTATCTAGGCTTTTTAAACTCCTCTTGGCAAAGTTTCGTAGTTTTCGGTGCATAACTCTTGATCATATCATTAAATAGATTCCTAAATTCTCTGGAATTTAGGAATATGGTAATATTCCTAAATATTACCATATATAGGGTTTATGGTAATGTAAATTATATCTTTTAAAAATTTCATTTGTAATTTTTAAATTGCTAGTACATATAAATAAATTTATTTCATATTTTGACCTTGGATCCAACACCTGGATAATTCACTTATTAACTCTGGTAGTTTGCCTCTAATTTTTTTTTAAATATTTTTATATACACAATCATGTTCTCTTTGAATAATGACAGTTTTATTTTGTCTTTTTTCTTAACCTTATGACTTTCTTCTTTATTATCTTATTGCATTGGTTAAGATTTCTGTTTTTATTTTAATAGAAATAGTAAGAACAGATATCCATATCATGCTACTACTCTCAGGAAGAAAGTTTTAAATAATTCACTATTAAATTGACTTCGATTTTGCTATGAGTTGTTATCACAAATCAATATTCTGTTTTATCAAAAGTTATTTCTGTAGTTAAGATAATCATTTTATTTATCTCTACTTTTCTGTGAATGTGGTGAATTATATTGAGTATTAATGGTAAAATAGTATTAGCATTCCTGTAATAAACTTTGTTTGGTTCGATGTGCTTCTATTTTATGTATCACTTAGTTATACCTGCTAATATGTTATTTAGAATTTTTACATGTATGGTCATGCTACATATTAGTCTGTACTTTTCCTTTCTTACAATTTTTGTAACTCATCTGGCTGTCAAGGTTATGCTGGCCCCACAGAAAGATTGTGAAAAGTAACTTCTTTTTTATTTTCTGGAAAAGTGTATATAAAATTGGAGTTATGACTTCCTTTAATGTTCAGTAGAATTCACCAGAGAAACCATTTGGTCAGGGATTCTATACTTTGTGGAGATATTTAAAATAAAATATCTAATTTCTTTAGTAGATACGTGATATTCTGCGTATTCTCCCTTAGTGTATCAGCTTTGGTCTCATTTTTTCCCAACAGTCTTGTCAGAGTTTTATCAAATTGATTCATCTTTTTCAAGGAACAAACTTCTGATTTTGTTTATTTTCTTTATTGTATTTTGTTCTGTATTTCTTTTATCTTTATGTTTACAAATATAATTTTTAATGTGCTTTTATTTTTGTTCTTTGTTTCCTTTGGATTAACTTGTGTGTATGTAGTATTTTGTTTTGTTTTGATTTGCTTTGTGTTAAGATGGAAACTTGAATTACTGATGTATAGCATTTTATTTTCTTTCTAATATGTACAGATAAGAACATAAATTTTACTCCAGGCACTGCATGAATTATCTCAGTTTTTGTTAATCTGAAGATATGTTTATCTCATCTTTATATATGAAAGATATTTTTTGATGATTATAGAATTCTAGGCAGTTATTTCCTTAATCACCATTTTTAGCTGTTTTCTACATATTAATATGCTATATCTTCAGTATCATCTAGTTGAAAATATTTTCTAATTTCCATTGTGCTTTCTTGTTTGATTTATGGGATTCTTAGAATTTTATTGCTTAATTTTATAGCAATTGGTGCTTTTATAGTTAGCTTTTGTTGTAGGTTTTGAGAGTAATTCCACTATACTCACAGAGCATACTCTGGATCTTTTAAAATACATTGCACATTGCTTTATGACACAGCATATGGTGAATCCAGTAAAAGCTCCATGTGCATTTGAAAAACACTGTGAGTTCGTTCTGTCATTGTTGGATGCAGTGTTCTATATTGGATATTTAACAGAGCTCCAGGTTTTCGCTATTGTAAGTAATGGCACAATATACATCTTACTGTATATACAACTTCTTTTTCTTATTGAATTATTTCCTTGGAGTAAATTCTCAAGAGTGCCATTATCGGGTCAAAGGGTTAGGAATATCTGTATGGGCCTTTCTATTTATACAATATTGCTTACGAAAAGCACTGTATCTAATAGCAATGTCAGTTATGATGCATGAAATCACTGACCTCCCCACAGCGTTGGGTGTTGTAATTGTTTTGTTAATCAAATGCACATTGAATTGTAACTCAAAGTTGACAATAATTTTTATGTCTGGTAACTAGATAAAATGAATGCTTTACAGAGTGTTCACTTATTGTACTATTTCAATTTCCTCTCATATAAATTGCTAGTCACGTGTTTTATAACCTATTGGAATCTTGATATTTTTTAGAATAAATTTGAGTGGGTAATTTTATAATATTGGCAATTTGCTCTTGGCTTACATATTTAGTGCAAATGTTTTCCCAATCTATTATCTGTATAATTTTAGCTTTGCTGTTTTCACTCTACAATCATGTTTAATTTGTATAGATTTTGAATCTATGCCTTTGTTTATTTGCTGGTCCTATCACTTCAAAACTGTGACAATGTTTGATTCTTTTGCAATTCTTTTTTTCTTTTTTCTTTGTTTTTCTTCTCCTAATGTTTTTATTGATGCATGGTGCAGAGCAGCAGTGTCCGATGGGAATGTAATGCAAGATACATATGTGATTTTAAATTTTCTATTAGCCACATTCAGAAAGTAAAAAGAAACAAGTGTATTTAACTTTAATCATATATTTTATTTAACCCAGTATCCAAAATATGGGCACTTTTGCTGTGCATGCCTTCAATATGCATGAAGTTCAGTTACCACTGCTTAGTTAAATAGTATTATGTTCAATATGTTATTCAATATTCCATGCATGGTTCAAATTTAAGTTACTATTGTATAAGAACTGAGTAATTGCATAAAGTACAAACTCTGCTGCTATGTTTCAGGCCACAACTGACGAAACAATGGGTGTGCAGCATTATCAGTGCCCAGCCATGTGATTTCTTTTGAAGTCTCTTGATGATTGGTCGCTGCACATCTGTTAATCACTTCATGCGTAGACAGCAAAGTGTGTAGGTGTGTTGCCTGTTTGTCTCTCAGTGGTAAATCCCATGAGACATTTACAAAAATGGGAATCTAGACAAGGAACTGGCCAGCAAAGGTGAGAAAGCAGCAAGGAAACAAGCAGGACGTTGTTGGAGTGAAGGTGGGCGTGACGAGAAGACAGACGACTGTGGGAGCTGGCCTTCCACTGGTCTGGAGACTGCAGACGTGTGAGCAGAGGAACTGGGTAAAGGCAAACGCGACACGATTGAGGAACGTGTTGTGACGAAAAGGATGCAGATGTCCCAGAGGAAGTGGCACCAACTAAACACTGCACAATAAAGAAACTTCAGGGGATATTTTATAGCAAAGGATAATAAGATGTTGGGAGCCCATCTCAGACAGGAGTGTGCAGTTCGCCAAAGCTTAGGAACATGTTCACTCCACATGAGTTATACAAGAGAGTGGCAAGCACTGTTCAAACTACTTGATAAGTTTATCAAAAGAAAAAAGCACTTTAATTCTCAGTTTTTCTACTATTATAAATGACTGTGTGCCAAATAAATCAATTTTACTACTCTTTTCATTCTTTCAAGCATTTGTAACTGACAGTAAGAATTTTTAATATTTTGACAAAAATGTCTAAATGTTACATAACAATCATAATTTCCCCCAATTCATTATTACAATTACTTGTATGGTTTTAGCTTGCACAGTCACTACTGTGGTTCTGCACCACCATGCAAGGTCTCAAGGACACCTATAACATCATTTCAACAGATCGTCAACATAAAATTTTGAGATTTACCACTTTTTTTCATACTCAGTATTTAAAACACAATGTGCATGGACACTTACAGAACCATTCTATTCAGACGAGCTCCATGCCAAGTGCTCCACAGCCACACCAGTCAGTGGCTACAGTATTTGACAACATAAGTATAGAGCAGCCTTTCTTTTTAAGCCAGACTTGGTGGGAATACAAGTAACTGAGTAGAAACATACTTTCCCAACAAATCACAATTTAACATGGACAAAAGTGCAGAGATACACTCTTTCCCTCGGCGGTAAGGAAGGTACTGACATCACTTCAGCTCCCTCTGGAAGGAAGACCGAGAAAATCAACCTTGAATTGTTTTCATCAATTCACTGGAGTCAACCTTGTTGGATAATAAGGGAGAAGAAGAAAGAAATAGTCTTCTGGGGAAAATACTGGCTCCTAAGTCTCCCATGTGAGCCGAAGCGGCTTGGCTAAACTTAGCGGGGTAATTTATAAGACTTTTTGAGTTAACACATTTTCTCTGAAATTTCACACAGAGTCTGAGGGGCTCTGAAGAGTGAGTAATCTGTGTGGGGTTTTGAAAATACTTTTGCGAGTCGGTGGAGTCAGCAAACTATTTGTTTGACTTCCTCCTCAGTATCCCATTCTGGGAACTCCCAGCAGCCTAATGGAAATGGTGACAATGGCTGCTTGGCTGCCCATTTGCAGCCTTTTCCTCCCAATATCCCCCAAATGATTACCCTGCCCATTGTTCTAAAATCTCTAGACTTTTCTTGGGTGAGCAAGATCATAACATCTCTTTCACTTTTTAATCCCAGCTCCATCTGACAACTGGCCCATGCATATTCGTACACGGTTAACACCTGAAATTAGATGCTATGTGTGTGGGTGTGTGGGGGGGTGTGCATACCACACTACCCATGCTTTCTAACAAATTTCTCATTCATTAGAAAAGAAGAAAGTGGTTAAAAACACAGTCTTTGAAGGGAAACAAAATTGAGATCAAGCTTCACGCTACACTTACTAGCTATGTAATTTTGAACATGTTAGTTAACTTTTTGTGCCTCCATTTCCTCATCTATAAAATGGAAATATATAATAATAACACCAAATTCATACAGCTGAGACCATGCTTGTAACATGCTTAGTCAATGTCTGTCACATTGTACATGCTAAATAGTAGCCATAATTCATTACTGGTGTTATTATCATTATTTGTTATTGTTATTATCACTGTCACACCTTTTGTTTGCAAAGAGCAAAACAAAACAAAAACACTTAACAGAAGAAAAATGCAATTTCAAAAATGGTATTAAACAGTAAATATTTTCTTGGGCAAAGGGCATTATGAAAAACAATATATCCCGCCCCCGCCCCCCCCCCATGAGAGTCTGCAAACTTCTCAAAAACCCTTTTTACCCGTGTATCTTCCAGAAGCACCCCCTTCAGAACAAATCCCTTCTGCTTTTCCTCAGAGCTGCAGCCTGTACCTACACCTTCTTCTCTTTCCCCACTTTCTTCTCTTTGTCTTCTGTGCCCCATCTCTTTTTATCTCCATTTCACTTCTCTTCAGCTTATTGACATCTTCACATGGTACAAAATTTTAAAGACACAACAGATAACAGTAATATCTTTCTCCCATCTCTTGCCCCTACTCTTCAGATCCCAGAGGCAACCACCATAGCCAGGGATATTCTATGTATAGACAGCAAATTGCACGTGAGCACACACACACTTTCTTTTAAAACCACTGTACTTTGTTTCTTCATTTAACAAAACTTGGAGATTGTACCATACTAGTACCTAAAAGTTGCTTCATTTTCTGTAACAGCTGTTTTGTTTTCCACAAGCCATAACTTATTTACTTAATCTCCTAAGAAAGAGATTTGAATTGTTTGAATATCTTATAAATAATGCTGCAATCAGTAACTATGTACACATAATCTTTAACATCTGTAAGATAAATCCCTAGAAATTCAATCATCGGAATAAGGGTAGGTGCATTTAAAATTTTTGTAGGTTTGGCTAATTGCTCTCCATGTCAGTTTTGCTAATTTATACTCTCATTAGTAATGTAAGAAAGTATCACTTTTTCCACACACTCAGCCTGCATAGGTTATTTTAAATTGTATGACTTTTTCTATGCTTTTTCTTAGGCATAGTAATCTCAGCTTATTCAATACTCCATAAATGCATCTAGCCATAGATTCTAATGAAAAAATGTTTTGTCTCTTCTACATTTTCCCCCTGGGGAATCTTTGCAATCTAACTGTGGTGTCCAGGCTGTCTTCTATCCACAACTCCAGATCCTCAAACTTCCCTTCCCCTATGCTTATGAGGATACCCTCCAAAAGCCGTTGGGGCCTGCATTGTCTGAGTCAGACTGGGTAGAGCTAGGAAACCTCTAACTGGAAGCAAGCAGCTCCGGTGAAGGTGGAACTCCCATCCCCCACCCGCAGTTTGAAGCACCTGCCAAGGGAGGTAGGCAATGTCCTTCTCCAAATCTATTTCCTTGATGATTTAGTCAGATGCCATTGACTAAATCAAGGCATATTTATACATAGGAATACCATAGTCCCTGAAAAATCAATGACCCACTGCTTGTATTAATATGGATAGATCTCAGGTACACGTGGCAGGCATAAAAGCAAGTCACAGAAATGCAGCACAATACTGTGTCTACTTAGTACTAAAATAAGCAAACCAGATGATGTAGTGTTTATTAATATATACATGCATGGTAAAAACTATTCAAACTGTAAGAGAAAGATAAATGCACGCTTCCAGTCAAGATGGAGATGTAGGCAGACATGGCTTGCCTCTTCACACAACCACAACAAAATTACAACTAAAATATAGAACAACCATCACTCAAAAATGTCAGAAATCAAGTTGAATGGAAGTATGACAACTACGAAATTGAAGAGACCATATCCAACTTCTGGCCAAGATGGAGGCATAGGTAGAAATGCTTTGCTTCCTCACACAACCAAAAGAAGGACAACAACAAATTTAAAAACAAAAAATAACCAGAACTGCCAGAAAATTGAACTTTATGGAAGTCTAACAACCAAGGAGTTAAAGATGTATCATTCATCCAGACTGGTAGGAGTGGCAAAGATGGGAAGCTGGGCCAGAGAAGACGTGGGGCAAGGTGGCGGGCGGACCAGATGGATGAGGCAGCAGCTGGCAGACCAAGCAATCCTACATTTGCATGTAGATAAGCCAGGAGGAACAACTGGGGAGCAGTTGTTTAAGTATATTTTACTATTTAATGATAATTTTAATGAGCTAGAGAAGTATGAACTAGAAAGAGAAAGATAGTGATGATATATTAAGTAAGGAAAACAATTACAAAACAATGTGTATATTATGATCCTGCCTCAAACAGAACACACACACACACACACACACACACACTAAAATTCTAGATAGATATTGACCAAAATGACAATAATGGGTGTCTGGATTGTGGGATTACAATTTTTAAAACTTTTCTTATTTTTCTGATATGTGTTTTCCAATTTTTCAACAATGAAAATTTTTTCTTTTATAATAAGAATATATTTTGAAACATTTAAAAATTAATATAATGTACTAAGTGCCACTACCAAGTGGTTCATAGTAGCACTTTTTGAGCTTACTCTGTGCAAGGTTCTGTGCCAAATGTATAGCAGGCATTTTCTTATTTGATCCTCATGGAAAGTCTGTGTAATTGGCTTATTTTCTCCATTCCACAGAGGAGAAAGCGTGAGAGGTTAAGTAACTTATTCATAATCACATAGGTAGTCAGTGGCAGAGCCAGGATTCAAGTCAGTCTGTCTTCCAGTCAAGTATGTGCCTCTAGCCGAGCTAACATGCCACACTCACTGGCATAGGGAAGCCCAAAGGAGCTCTACAGCTAATACTAAGGGTCTGGGATTTCACCTTACTTCTCAAGCTAATAAGCTAGCCTGTTACATTTTCATGGATGTTGGCAAAAGACACAAAACTCCTGGGTTAAAGACAAAGGAGCGGTAGTCACAGACAGTAAACCATGAGCATGCTGTTGGTTTTTGTCCATTCCTCATGCCCCTCAAGTCCGAGGGGGCAACGCAGGTGAGCCTAGATGAATGTCTCCACGTATGGTAGGTAGTGCACAAAAGGAGTTGAAACTGGGTGATTCACCACCTTTCCAGCAAGCAGAAGCAAGTCTGCTGTTTGTCTGTGAGAGAGGTTAAGCTCATCCCTCAAGGTGCTCAGTGCAAACAGAATCCTTGAGAAATGTGTCAAGCAAAGATCAGTCAGGGCCTTGAGTTCTTAACATATCCAGCAAGAATGTGCAGGACACATGGAAGATTGCTCCCCGACATATAGATAAGACTCTTCAAGATGCAAATTATAGTCATTGAGCTTAACATTATTTAAACAAATCCAAAAAAAAAAAAGAGTGTTGAAGAAAAATGTATTGGCTCACGAAACTCCTCCCTCTCCCTCCTCCCACTCTGCCACCCCCGCCCCCGCCCTTCCTTTCCTCCATGGTGTCTCTTCCCACTGGCAGGCACTCTCCTTGTGAAGAGGGTACTACCTGTAGGACCAACCCCAAAACAGGGCATGTCTTTTTCCAACCCTTCTAACACAAGTCCTAAAATCAAATTTCAGTGGCTATGTTTGGCCTGGATTGGGTCTTATGTCCATCCTAAACCAATCACTGGGACCAGGTAATACAGGGCACTGATTGCTCATATCTGAGTCTCATGCCTCCTGCCAGAGCCAGGCATGGGATCGGTCCCACCCCAGTCATGTGGATCGAGGATTTTTCCCCTCAGAAAATCAAAGTGCCCTTAACAGAAGACAAGGGAATGAATGCTCAGCAGGTAAAAAACACGTTGTGCTCAGGAATGGATCATCTTTAAAAGACCGCACATAGCAAGCAGTAAGTTGGTTAGGCTGACAGGATGAAATGTGAGGTATTCCAACAAGATTTGCAAAGTTCTACGGATCTCAGTGGTACTGCTGCAGAAACGACGCTCAACTGCTGGTTCTCCCCGTGACTTCTGACACTTGAGGCAGTATTCCCAAGGTTGCAGCAGCTTGACTACACCCAGATTCAGTGTGCACGGGGATTTGCCAATATGGAAAGAGGGGACAAAGAAAACAAATAAGGAAACTGTTCCAAGATAATTGAATGGTTTGTAATTGATTTCAGTGTCCATCTTCAATTTGATGCATGTTTTCTTCTGAACTCTCCTAAAGTTAAGAACCAGGAATAATGTTCCACTATGATGTTACCCAAAGGAAGTCAATCTGCAGGGAAATTCCTAGGTGCCCAGGTGTGTGTTTCTTAGAACCCAATATTTTGGATGAGAAGGGAGCATACCTTTACGGTGACTTAAGAATCCTTAGCTAAATGTAGCAGGATCGAAAGGATTGCATTACTCCCAATATTTGGTATGAGTCAAAGCTTTTCATGAGAAGGGACAGTTGTTCCATTTCTCCTACATTGCCACCTCTGCCACCACAATAACCTCTTTCCATTTGCAATGAAAATGTTACAACTGTGATAATGGTGGATGACAGTCACTGGCTATGAGCTCCGTATCTCACAGAAGGGAAGAGGACTAAAGGTGTGCCTCACAGGCACACCTGCTGCTGGCAAAGATGTCATCAGTAAAGGGCTCTTCAGTAGAGGCTGGGGCAGGGCTTGTCATGAATATGTGAGACACACGTGAGCACAGAGTGGGCATCCACCAAATAGTTGTTGATTTGAGCTAAGTTTAATGGCAGAATAGCCCTGCTTGTGCATCTCTCTCATGTGATGCTATTTCTCCAATTTTTGCCAGCCTGTTAAGTGAAAATGCAAATATTGTCATTTCAAAAAAATACACTTTTGTAATCAAAGAGAATGCTTGGCTAGAGGAAACCAATCACAGTCCCCAAAAGCCATGATTGCCTGTTCAGCATTCAGAGTCCCCCTTCTTTCCCTTCTCACCACCTTGAAGCCTAATCAACAGCATCCACTCCACTGTGCTCAGTTTTCCAATCTTTATTATCATGGATGCTGTTTTCCAAAGAAAGTATCATCCTACAGCAAGAGTTCTGGGAGGGCAAGGACCATGTACTAGTTATCTAGTGCTATATAGCTAATATGCCCCAAACTTAGCAGTTTATAGCAGAATTACCTCATAGTTTCTGAAGTTCAGGAATCCAGGTGGCATAGCATAGTTTTGGAAGCCTGTCCCAAAACCACAATCAAGGTGTCGACCAGGCTCAGCCATCTGAAAGTCCAACATTGGAAGAAGCCAAGCTCCCCTCAATGGCTGTTGGCAGGACTTAGGTCTTCACTGGCTGTTGGCTAAAGATATCAGTTCCTTTCCACATGGACCTATTCATGGGGCAGCTCACAACATGGCAGGTGACTTCCCTCAGAACAAGCAGAAGAAAGAAGAGAGAGAGAGAGAGAGAGAGCAAGATGAAGTCACAGTGTTATAGTATCCTAATGTTGGAATTGGCATTCCATAAGTTCAGCTCATACCCAGCTCAAGGTCACAAGTACCAGGAGGTGGGGCCTTCTTAAAGGCTTTCTATCACCAACCACATCTTAGTCACGTGGGCATGTCCCACACCTAATAGAGGGCCAGGCAAATGGTAGTCTCAGTAATACTTGTGGTACCACAGTTAATCTAATCTGAGGGACTCACACCATGTAGGGTAGGATATATACAAGGAATAAACAAATAGTGGTATGATGCCTATGAATTTCATTCCACCAATTCAAGCACATCAAAATTACAAAAGTTTCTACAACTCAACTTAATTTTTATTTGAGCCCTCACCCATCCATGATGGCAAAAAATGTACTCTCAGTCCATGGCAAACCATCTCCACTTTGTCCAGGGTAGTTTCACAGTTCAAGAGAGATTACTTAGTGCCAAGGCCATGGGGGTCAGGGGAGAGAGAAGGTAATTTCCTGGTGCTTGAGCCACAGATGTTGGACAAAATGTATCTCACGCCATTTGCTCAGTTACTTGTCTGCATCTTAAGATTCCTGTTCATGTGGACCTGTTGGGGATGCACTTTTCTGTTTTACTTATGACACATTGTAAAGTTTCTGAGCCAGAACAGGGCACAAGATTTTCAGCCATGCTCTCTGTGGCCCACATTGTGAGATCTGCTGCTCAGGCACAACCCATCTAGGCTCTCGCAGCCTCCCAAATCTAAGGCCGAGGAGGAAAGTTGCAGGACCCCCTGATCCTCAGCCACTCCCAATTCTCTGCAGTTCGTGGGCTCCCAGACCCTGCCCTTGAAGCTGAGTGAACAACAGCCCTCTCAGTCCTGTTGCCTTCTGTTCTCACTGTCTACCTCTCTACCTCTCTCCTCTAAGGGTTGAATCCTACCCTCAGGCCCTTTTCCAGTCTGGGGGTGGGAAAGTAGGAGGAAAAACCTCTTCTCTGTTGATGTTGGGCATATTCCCTCAGAGGTACTCATATTTCCTTTGTCTCCGAGCTTTCCTACTATCCCCCACCCTACCCAAGACACCTCACCTGCTCTCCCACGTGGGTCAGGCTTCCGAAACAGAAAGCCAGCACCTGGCAGTCTACCCTCCCCAACCACAGCCCTCCCTGAGGCAATGAACACAGAGTGGAATCTGGCTTTCACAGGAAGGGGGGAAGAGACAAGAGGGGGAATTAGAGAAAACCCTTTATATTGGTTTATCTTTCAAAAAATATTTCCCACAAGGACAAATAATTTGCACCAAGTCAGAGCCCTGGAGAATGTTATTTGACACTTTTAATAAGAAAGGAGAAGATAAGGAAGCCAAAGAGCACACAAAGATGAAAGCAATATCAGTTACATGGACAGGTGGGAGACTGGGGTGCTATGGCTCCTCTCTCTGGCAGATGTGACTTTTTCTCTCCTCTCTTCCAGTTGTTTGGTCTCACTTAACACGGGTCTCTGGCTCTCTGCCTTTGGCCAGTCCCCCCATCAGAAAAGAGATCCTGGAGCCTGGTCTCTCCCGAGCTTTCCATGATTTGGGCACACTCCTGAGAAGGTGCATGGCCTCCACTTGTTCCAGAAGGAGGCAAGCCCAGACAGACCCAGACCTCTCTGGAAATAGATGGCCTTCTATGGGAGTCTTGGAATCTCATGAGGTGGCAGGTACAGTATTATTAATGCAGAAATTGTGCACTAATAGTAAAAAAATTACTTCAGTTATTAAATTAACTTGTAGTCTTCTCTTTCTTAAGTTTTTCCTTAAGTCTCACATACAAAAGTGTGCTATTAGTAATTCTGTAACTGATAAAGAAACTGAGACTAGCAAGATGGGAATTTGAGAATTGAGCTCAGAGACTCTTATGCTAAAACCAGTGCTTTTCCATTAAAATGTGGCAAAATGGATCATTCTAAGTAAAGGAGAATAAAAAGCTTAACGATTTTCTGGAATGGAGTAAGTAATCATTGTACTTCATTCTTTTCTTTAATAAGTCTTTTTGACCAAAAAATACCCACAATTTTTCATTTCTTCACTTTGTTCCAAATATACAGAAAGGCGGTAGCAGCAAGAAAGGTTAGAATGTGCTCGTGCACTTTCTGTTTGCTTGTTTTCTATTTTTACAAAGACTAGTAATTAGAGGTGTCAAAGAAAAAAATGAAGGTATTTTGTGGCTGATTTTTTCATGTGACTATTGCTGCTAATTAGCTCAATTGTTAGAGCATCCTGGGAGCAAGAATTCCAAAGGCAGGCCAGGCAATCAGCATGGTCAGCCTGAGACAGCAGGGGCAGCACTCAGTGTGGGATTTTCTTCCCCCACAAGAAAGTCAAGTCATTGTAAGCATTGGGTTCATGGTGGGCTAACTGGCATTGTTATTTTTTAAAACCACTTTTTTAATTTTTATTAAATTTATTGGGTGACATTGGTTAATAAAATTATATAGGTCTCAAGTGTACAATTCTATAATACATTTTCTGTACATTGTATTGTGTGTTCATCACCCAAAGTCACATCTCCTTCCATGACCATTCAGCCTCTCTTTACCCTCTTCTATTCCCCCCCACCTGCCAAAACACTGCTAGTATTTTTTAACATTTTGTTTTTTATGCTATTACAGTTGTCCCACTTTTCCCCCTTTACCCCCTCCACCTAACCTACCCCCCACTTCCATAATCAGTCCCACACCTTTGTCCATGTCCGTGGGTCCCTCATATATGTTCTTTGACTAATTCCTTCACTTTTTTCCTATCAACCCCCACCTCCCTCCTCCCCTCTTACAGCTGGACGTTGTATTTAGTTTCAGTTGCCACTCCTGGTGAAGCTCCTTTCTGTGGCTGAGGCATTCTCTATAGGAAGATAAATATGCTATATAAGAAAAACTTTCAAGCTAATTAGAGGTTCTGAAGGTGGGAGCCAACAATTGCTTTTCTAAATGGTACAACAACCCCATAAATATTATACCACACATTGACTAAAGACAAATGCATTATGATATCTCAATTATACAGAGATGTGGTTATGAATTGATAAAATATAAATTTATGTGAAAGCATTTTTGAATTTATAATAGTTTTTATCCTTTTGTAATTAGGTAATAAAAGGTTACCTTTAATAGAAAAGTACAATTTTTATCCTTTGAGAAACCAACAATAATGTTTTCCATTACAAAGGGAATGTGATGCTCAAAACTGTTGGAAATCATTAATGTGAGTAACCCAGATGACCCATGTTCACAACATTTTGGAAGCAAAGGATTAAAATTGATCCTGGAATCCTCCTCAAGCTGATCTACAGTTAATGCTATCCCTATCAAAATCCCAGCTGGCCTTTTATTCAAAAATTAAGATTATCCCAAAATTCATATGGAAATGCAAGCAATCCAAAATAGCCAAAATAACCTTGAAAAGGAAGAACAAAGTTGTAGGACTCACATTTCTCAATTACAAAACCTATTACAAAACTTCAGTAATCAAGACAGTGTGATACTGACATAAGGAAAGGCATATAATAGATCACTGAAATAAAACTGAGAATCAAGAAATAAACCCTCATATTTACAGCTGATTGATTTTTCAACAAGAGGTAAAGACAATTCAATGGGGGAAAATAGTCCTTTCAACAAATGGTGCTACATGCAAAAGAATGAGGTTGAACCCAACCTCACACTACATACCAAAATAAACTCAAAATGGATAACTGCCTAAAATCTAGCTGACCAAGGCTCCCACAACTAAGGATATAAAGAAGCAGCCACATCAAGACTGAAAGGAGGGGCAGAGATGAGGAAAAGGCTGATCCCACGCCCACAAGTAGTGGATAAAAATTGGGGAGGATATCTCAGTTGCAGAGAGGTGACCCCTGAGGAGCAAGGGATCCCAGGCCCAGACTAGGCCCCCAGCCCAGAGTTCCAGTGCCAGGAAGAGAAGTCCCCAAAACTTCTGGCTATAAAAACCAGTGGGGATGTGGCTGAGTGACACTTTAAAGGCCACTGGAGTTCCAGACATTCCTGTTAAAGAGCCTGTACACAAACTTACTTGGAATCTCTCGCTAAGCTTCATTGCTGGGGCAGCAGCTCAAATGGCACCAGGGACATACAGGGAGGAATCTGAATTATCTGGTATCAGGACAAGAGCTGGAGGGGTAGCTTTTTCCCAGACAGAAGGGCTGGAAAAAACCATTGTTCCTCTGCTGAGTCCTCCCCCAACAGAGCTGGCATGCAGGTGTCGTGTCTGAAACTACATCAACCGCCTAACATTGTTTGCCCCACCCTGGCCACTCCCTGAGACCCTGCTCCACTCACCTTGCAGGCTCACCCAATTTGATTCCAGGGGCTTTTACATATGAAAACTGGTCTTGGCTTATGCTTCAGAGTTTCCTAAAATCTCTCAACCAAGCAACATCTGTCCTTAGCATGCCCCATACCTCTCGTTAAGTGGCCCCAGACCCAGCACTAGCAGCAGCCAGCCTTGGTTTGCAGTCTGGCCTCTCCTGGGTACCTCTAAGCCCAGCAAAAGTAGCAGCCATTTGAAGATCGTTTTGTAGCTCATGCTGGGTGGACCCAGGTAGAACACAGGCAATAGCTGACCTTGGCCTGCACATCCTAGTAAGCTACAGAGCCATTGCACCATTGGACAGCTTCAGACCACAATGAAACACCACCAAACCACATCCACAAGGGACACACTCAAGGGGCAGATTCAGTGGACAGACTCAGTGGACACCAGAGCCCTGCTAAAGTAAGTCCTACTTTGGGGGTGGGCTCCTGCACAGATGATTCTCCATGGGGGTACACCCTGTCCTTGTGGCCAATTGGCCTGGGGGTAAATGTGCCAACATTGATGTGCTAACAGTGATCAAGGCTCAACTACAATAGGAGGGTGTACTCAACCCACAAGGTGGGATGGGGGCACACCTGGAATGCCCAGCTTGGGTGATCAGGGAGGCTCTGCCACTGGATACTACAAGACACCTACTACATAAATCCACTCCACTAAGCCCGGAAGACATACCAGTTCTATCCAATACATAGAAACAAACACAAGGAGGCTATCAAAATGAGAAGACAAAGAAACATGTCCCTAATTTAAAAACTGAACAAAACCCTAGAAAAAAATAATTAAAAATGGAAACTGGCCCTCTACTATATGCAGAGTTAAAAACACTACTTATAAGGGTGCTTAGTGAGAACTTCAACATATAAAAAAAAGGACATGGAAACCATAAAAGAGAGACAGTCAGAAATGAGTGATTCACTAACTGAAATGAAGAATAATTTACAGGGCATCAAACAGACTAGATGAAGACCAAAATCTAACCAGTGATTTGGAATATAAGTAAGCAAAAACACCCAATCAGAACAGCAAGAAGAAAAAATAATTAAAACAAAACAAAACAGGATTGTATAAGAAGCCTCTGGAATCACTGTGGAAAACAGTATGGAATTTCCTCAGAAAACTAAAAATGGAACTGCCCTTTGACCCAGCAATTCCACTGCTGGGATTATACCCTAAGAACCCTGAAACACCAATCCAAAAGAACCTGTGCACCCCAATGTTCATAGCAGCACAATTTACAATAGCCAAGTACTGGAAGCAACCTAAGTGCCCATCAGCAAACGAGTGGATCCAAAAACTATGGTATATTTACACAATGGAATTCTACACAGCAGAGAGAAAGAAGGAGCTTATACCCTTTGCAACAGCATGGATGAAACTGGGGAGCATTATGCTAAGTGAAATAAGCCAGGCAGTGAGGGACAAATACCATATGATCTCACCTTTAACTGGAACATAATCAACAAAAGAAAAAAGCAAACAAAATACAACCAGAGACATTGAGGTTGGGAACAGTCTATCAGTGGCCAGGGGGGAGTGGGGTGGGGACAGTGGGAAGAGGGGATTGCAGGAACTATTATGAGGGGCACATGGACAAAATCGGAGGGGATGGTGGGGGTGGGGGAGGGAGGTGGGTTCAGCTGGGGTGGGGTGGAGGGAAGGGGAGAAAAGGCATACAACTGTAATTGAATAACAATAAAAATTGAAAAAAAAGAAAAAATATATTAATGAAAATAAATAAATTAAAAAAAAGAAGCCTCTGGGATAATTTCAAGCATACTAACATTTGCATCATGGAGGTGCTGGAAGGAGAGGAGAGAGAGTAAGAAATTGAAAACCTACTTGAAAAAATAATAACAGAGAACTTCCCTAACCTGATGAAGGAAATAGACATACAAGTCCAGAAAGTGCAGAGAATCCTAAACAAACCCAAAGAGGCCCACATCAAGACATATCATCATTAAAAGGGCAAAGGTTAAAGACTAAGAGAGAATTTTAAAAACAGTTAGAGAAAAGCCGTTAGTTACCTACAAGGGAGCTCCCATAAAACTCTCAGCTGACTTCTCAACAGAAACTTTGCATGCCAGAAGGGATTGGCAAGAAATATTCAAAGTGATGAAAAGCAAGAACCTATAACCAAGATTACTCTACCCAGCAAAGCTATCATTTAGAATTGAAGGGCACATAAAGAGCTTCCCAGACAAGAAAAAGCTAAAGGAGTTCCTCACTACCAAACCAGTGTTACATGAAATAGTAAAGGGTTTTCTTTAAGAAAAAGAAAAAAATATATGAATAATAAAATGGTAATAAATACATTTCTATCAATAATTGAATTTAAAAATAAAAACAAATAAACAGAACAGAAACACACTCATAGATACAGAGAACATTTTGATGATTGCCAGATGGGAGGGCATTTGGGAGTATGGGTGAAAATTGTGAAGGGATTGAGAAGTACAAATTGGTAGTTACACAATAGTCATGTGATATAAAGTACAGCATAGGAAATATAGTCAATAATATTCTAATATCTATGTACTGTGTCAGATGGGTATGAGTTTTATCTGGTTGATCACTTAGTAAGTTATACAATGTCTAATCAGGGGTATACACCTGAAACTAATACAATATTGCGTGTCAACTATAACTAAAAAATAAGAAGTGGTTAAATAAATCCAAAATGGATAACAGACCTAAATGTAAAAGCTAAAACTGTAACACTCTTAGATAAAAACATGAAAGTAAATCTTTGTGACATTGAAGTAGCAATCACTTCTTAGATATGGCACCAAAAGCACAAGTAACAAAAGAAAAAATAGACAAATGGGATATCATCAAAATTAAAACTTTTTTTTTATTTCCAAAGTTATCATCAAAAAACTGAATAGGCAACCCACAGAATTGAAGAACATATTTGCAAATCATATGTCTGATAAGGGACTAGAATCCAGGATATATAAATAGCTTTCAATTTAACAATAATAATCCAATTTAAAAATGGGTTAAGGGCCCTGGCTGGGTGGCTCGGTTGGTTGCAGTGTCACCCAATACACTAAAAGGTTGTGGGTTTGATCCCCAGTCAGGTCACATCTGGGAGACAACCAATCAATGTTTCTCTCTCACATCCATGTTTCTCTCTCTCCCTTTTTCTCTCTCTCTCGCCCTTCCACCCTCTCTAAAATCAATAAAAACATATCCTCAGGTGAGAATTTTAAAAAATGGGTAAAGGACTTGATAAACATTTCTCCAAAATAAATGTACAAATGCCTGACAAGCACATGAAAAGATAATCATCAGGAAAACACAAATCAAAACCACAAGACAACACTCCACACCCACTGGGATGGCTAGACAATGCAAGTGTTAGCAACACTGCAGAAAGATTGAAACCTTCATGCATCACTGCCGGAATAGTGAAACAGAGTGGCTGTTTTGTAAACAGTTTGTCAGTTCCTCAAAATAACAAACATAGTTATCGCATGACCCTGTAACTGCATATCCACATAACTCATATCCACACAAAACTATACACAAACGTTCACAGCAGCATTACCCATAATAGCCAAAATATGGAAACAACCCAAATGTTCATCAACTGAAGAATCAACCGAATATGGTATATCCACACAATGAAACAGTATTTGGCAGTAAAAAGAAATGGAGTACCGATACATGCTACAACATGGATAAACCTCAAAAACAGTATACTCAGTGAAAGAAGCCAGTCATAGATGGCCACATACTGCATTATTCCATTTATATGAACTGTCAGGAATGGGCAGATCCATACAGATAGATGGATTAGTGGTTGCCAGGGGTTAGGGAGCTGACTGCTAATGGATACAAGATTTCTCCTGGGGGTAATAAAAATATCATGTTATTTGATAGTGGTGATAATTCTGTGTATATACCTCAAATCACTGACTTGGACAGACGTGGACATTTTCTGTAAAGAACCAAACAGTAAACATTGTAGTCTTTGTGCGCCATACGATTTTATTTACAACTACTTGATTCTGCCATTGTAGAACAAAGAGCAGCCATAGGTCATATGTAAATGATTAGACATGATTGTGTTCTAATAAAACTTTATCTACAAAAATAGAAAACAGTCTTCAGCCCACAGATGTAGTTTGCCAACTCTTATTCTAGACAGTGAGATCTTTGAGGCCTGGCCAGAATGGGGTACTCAATACATACTTACTTGAATAGAGATGCTCTCGCACCACCTTTCTTTCACAGACATAGGCAGCTGCTACCATTGTGCCTCCCTCTTGGCCTCTGACAGCACTGGGATGTACTGACCAGCTACCCTCTGGCGGGCTGTAGAAATAAGTCCTACATCCTGCAAACAGCTGGGCCTGAGATTGAAAATAAAGTGATGGAAATAGGATAAGAGCAAGTGCCAACCAAGTGATGAAGATTAAAACATGCAATTTAACACCTGAGTTGCCTCACCTAGAGCATTCCTGGAAGAGCAGCCTGGCTCAGAGGAAAGAGCTCTGGCCTAGCTGTCTCGAAACTGCCTCACCTAGAAAGCAGACTCTGTGCAGACCCACACATGTCTAACACATCTAGCACACCAACTGGAAATAGAGCCTGTGGTTCTCTTCTGAGAAGGGACCTTGATTTACTGTTCTAAACCTAGTTAAGGCTTTAAGGCTTTGTTACAGTCTTCCTAGGAAGCCCAATTGCATTATTTATCTAACTCTCCAAGGAGGAAGGGTAGATGCATTACAGCATTTGCCATCCCAACTTAATTGGTTTGCTTCAAATTGTGCATGTCCCAAAACAATTTGCTCTATTCTAGCACGATCTAAGAAGAGAGATGGAGCAATGAGGTTTTGTACCATTAAGAGCAGTAAGAGAAAACAGGGCACATTTTCCCTCTCTGGGTTTTCCCAGTAATGAACAGTGGGGATACTCCATTGATCATTTCCACTCACAGGTCTCAGCTCTCTCCAAATAACACAGCCTTGCTGTCACCTCTTTGGAAAGACACTACAGAGTGAGCAGTGAGGAGGCGCTTTGAGCTTTGAGCTGTCTTTCAGTGGTGGGGATAGATATGAGTCAGCTGCACCCTCTGACCTATACATAGAGTTTAGTGACCTCAGTACAGTGACTTATTATAGACACAGTTGAAGATAAAGACAATTATGGGTAAATTTCTAATTTCTATAGCACCATCTTACAGTTGTTTGATACCCAAGGACAGAAAGTGGTGGGGAAACATTAGGGAATGTATTATGAAGTCTTCTATGTAGCAGAATATGTCAGATAGAAATGATGTTATTAGTTATACTTCTATTTTTATACAAGGCTAATTTACATATTTGTTATGTCTAGAAAAAAAGAATATAATATTTAAACATACAATTATCCAACATGTGGATATGTGTCTTTTATTTTCTTTTTTTAAGTTTCAGGCACCCAAGTCGGCCAGTTTGTTAGACATTGAACTAGAAGAGACAAAAGCAGAATCAGTATCCGTATCAAAGCATCTTGGGAGCAAGGATAAAAGGGTATTTTCCCCTTGGGCCACAAGCTGACAATTGGAACCTAAGGTCTTAGTTCAGGATGAGCATACATAACCCATAATAATCCTCACAGCTGTGATGCTCCAAAATTACCAGCTTGGCTCCTTGCTACATCCCAGTGGCAGGCCCTTTAGAAACTGGTGCTGAGGGAGAAGGTATGGACACAAGGATAGAACCTCCCCATTGAAGATGTGAAGTGGTTTGCAAGCATTTTTATTAATTTCCAGCTTGCAATAAAAACCCATGTCATTGTGTGAATTTTACCTCCACAAATTAGAAACAGACCACAAGCCCATGTCATTGGGATATTTGTAGGTGTAACTAACTGAACTTACTGAGGAGCTTAAACAAAAAGTTAGGTTATTAGATCACGTAATAAGAAGACAGGCATGTAGCATTAGAGTTCCAGCTCCATATCTCTTCACCTCTCTTCTTTCTCCCATCCCTCCTGTACTAGATTCTTCAACAGGCTTGTGCAAAGATGGTTATAGCTGGTCAAGGCATGTGAACAGTGACAGCTTTGAAAAGAAAGGGACTCTATCTTGCAGCCCTTTATTATAATCCAGAAACCATAGATGCCCCTATGCAAGATCATCCTCATGTTTCATAGACCAAAACTGAGTCATATGCCCCTTCCTAAATCAGTTACTAGTTTAGAATAGTCAGGATCTAACCCTAGGGTTGGGGAAGCTTTTCTACAAATCACCATGAGTAGGTATGTACACCTGAAATCTGTTAGGAGGAGGAAGAAAAAACAACAGACAACCAGCAACACCCAACTAAAAACACGGAGATCACTGAGTCAGGCTGGCTCAATTTTCCAGCATTAGGACCCCCACCGCTAGAGATCTGACATGCCTGCAGGCTCGGTCATTTCGCTTCCATCCCCACCTCCACCCCACTAGCTCTAAGGCCAATTCTGACCTGAGACAGGAACTCTGTAAGTAGAAGACCACCTATTTCAGTTACTCTTTCCTGTACAACTGCCCCCAAACTTAGAGGTCTAACGCAACAATCATTTTATTTGCTCATAATGCTATGAGTCAGGAAGTTGAGTGGATACAATGGAGAGACCTCATTTTTGCTGCTTGATACCCTGGGCTTCAGTTGGGGGACTAAGCGAGACTGCTTAATCAAAGCTGAGTATCTGGGACCTAGAGTTTCATTCTTGGCTGAGTTTCTTGATCATCCTCCAGGTTGAGAGTCTACATGGCTAACTTGGGCTTCCTCTCAGCATGGTGATCTCAGAATTCAAAGGTGGAACATTTTAAGAGTATAGATCCAATCAAGTGCCTATCAGTCTTCTACTATATCACATTTGTTGATATCACATTGGCCAAAGCAAGTTACCTGGCTGAGTCTAGAGTCTGTGTGGGAGGGGCTACACAGGAGTGTGAATACTGAGAGACATGGCTCTCTGGAGAGCATGAAATGTAAAGTTACCACTGTAACAATCTGGCTCATCCTTGAGTCCAGCACAGCCCTGATCCTGTTCTGATCGTTGTGCTTCTATGTCTCCAGAAAACTGTCAGCTTTTGCACGTTTCTTTATATCCGCAACCTATGTCACAGATAACCTATAAAAAGCAGCTATACCTATCTTCTCTTCAGCTCAGGAATTTTTCCATACTCTACCTCTTTCACTCCTCTTTGAAGTTCTTATCTCCCATTTGCTTATCTTCCTTTCTTCTATAAATGTTACCATAACCACCCTGTCTGCTCAGCCTCTTTCAAATGGCAACTACAACTTAGGATGACCAGTTTGACTTATATTATTTTGTTTCCACTCAGATTCTGCCCCTTACACTGCTTCCTTATTTCTATGCTTGACAGAATACTTGTAAGTGATGCTCACCCCAGGGCCTTCCCTGGGCTCTGGGTTCAGCACCTTAGAGCCTGGTTGGCTGAGGACAGCACTTAGGTATCTACTTTGTCTCATGATCCTGAGTTCTTGACTTGGAGCTCTTTTAGGGCCCCATTTCATCTAAGACTGTCAGATCCCCCATCCTCTCTCCATAATACTTGACTCCCATCCTGAGGCCCAGCTCAGAAGTGGAGAGAGACTTTACTACTCCCTGAGACACTTCTATGTTATTATATGTCTAAAATGCCCAATATCCCCAGGTTCAGAGATCCCTGTTACTTTACACTGTCTACCTGGAAGGAGGTCCCTGCTGCTTCTTGTGCAAACAGGACACTTGAACCAGCTTAAGGAGGAGATGGAGATTTATGGGTTCCCATAATCAAACCTTGGAAAGGTGGAACTGGCCTCAGAAATAATGGATGCCAGGACTGGAATATAGACAGGACCCAGTCTCTAGTCCTGCCTTTCACCATTGTTGTCTTTAAAAGTTGGCTTTACCTTCACTCTCTAATGGCAAGAACCATGGTCAGCAGCAGCCCTGGAGTTTCTAGTGGGTATGAATTTCAACACTTGCATTAAAATCCTTTAAATTTCTCCTACAGCAGATGATTTTATGCCAAAACTAGTTAGCAATAAAGAGAGAAGAAACACCGAAGGGAATACCTTCTTTTAAGGCATTTATTTTTGCTTTTCTTCCTTTCATGTTTTGACCTGTAGAGGAAACAGAGACTAAAAGCAAGAAGACAGAGAAGAAGCAGGTCATGCCCATAGGACCCCGGGTCCTGGGAGTCCCCATGGTATTCTTCACAATGTCTCTAGGTGCAGCCAAGGCCCATGAAGCTGCCTCACCTAGGTTTGCTTCAGAAGGACTTTTAAATAGTTGGGTATATTAATCCAAACTCTTACCTTTGGAATCAGAGGAGTTTTAGAACTTTTTCAATTTTAGAAACATAAAGAATATACTGTGGACTATATATGACCCCCATTAAGGTGTGGAGCAGCACTCCATAATGAAACTCATTAACTTTTTTATGATAAAATGAATGAATATTCACAATATTAAAATAAAGGACATTTAAATAGATCCTCTTGTTTGCTCAGGTCATATCAGACTTTGCCACTATGCATAATGTAAAATCTTTTGGTTTTCAGAGTTTAGGATTTCAGAATAAAATACAGGATATTGCAGATCTATAGGAGGGATGTGGAAAGTGATCACTAAAACCCGGACTATTGATTCTTGGTGTTAGAGACCCTCTCTGATGGGAGCTGGGGTCTTTGATTGGTTGTGTCATGTGCCCACTACTATGTCCCATGCCTTTACCCCACCATGCCCACCCAGCCATGCCTCCCCCATTAAAAATACCACAAATCTCCTCTTTCCCATTATTTTCTGCTCACTGCTACCATGTGCCTAAGGATCTACTTTCAAGGAGATACAACACTTACAATGGATTGTTCATCTCCCAGTAGGAGTCCACCAGTGCCTCTCCAACTGGGCCCACATTCCTCTTTCCCTATATCACCACAGGATATCCACAATCCCAGGTCTCTCTTCTCCACCTGGATTCTCACCCCCATAAAGTCCAAATCAAACCCAATTTCCTATTACTTCAAACTCTCCCACTGTACCCTCTGAAACCCATCATCCATCATCAGCAAAATACTATCCAACCTTAAGAGCTGTACATTTCCTTCTGCTTGCTCTTGCTGAAGCCATGCTCCCTGAGTACACTCCCCTCACCCTTGTGGCAAGCTCAAGCCACAGATTTATCTCACACCACTGGGACTGTGAGTGGGAAAGATGTTCTCCTTACTCCTCAGTGCCACTTTCTGACCTTCATTCCTCCCCTATGAACACACACACACAGTTTCTTTTACACATATGCACCATCCAGTACCATCTGTTGATCCTCTTTATTGGAGCCATTCAAAGGTCTCGGATTCCTTCCTTTCTGTTTTCCACTCTCTCCCTCCAGATATACTGGTACAACACTTGATGATTTCAGTATTTACATAGATGCTACCTCAGGGACCTTTACCTCTCAGTTCCTCTATCTTCTCATCTCTACTTATTTTGGCCACCTGCCTCTGCTCACCCTTACCTTATTCTTTGTCACTATCATTTACTACACGCCTCCATTATCTGTGTTTCTTAATCTCCAAACAGGGTCTTTTATCACTGGAGTTTACTCCCTCTATATTTTAATACCACTGCTTCTTAGACCACATGGGATCTCGAACCCCATCCATTTGTAACCAAACGTCCCTCACTAGATGCCGCATTCCAATATTATAATCATTCCTCCGCAGACATAATCAACTCCTTTGCACCTCTCTTCCTCCTTCATATTCAATTGGCAGAAAACCCAGTGCTGGTCAAATGCAGTTTTCTTCCTGCTCCATACCCAGTCAGCCAACCGAGACCGAGCATGGTCAGAGAAAAAGCACACGCCTAGATGACTTGTCTCAAGTTAGTCACTTCAGTGAGCTTGTAGTGTTGTCACTCCTACCACATTCCTTTAGTCAAATCACTCCCCCAGGCAGAGATGAGTAATTCACACCTTCTTCTCACTTCCCAAGTAGCCCACTCCCTTCCCATTCCTATTCTCAGCTGAAGACCTTGCCTTTCACTGGGAGAATAGAAATAATCACAAGAAAACTTTTATATGCTCCCATATGCTTTTCTCACTCTCTCATGCTCATACTCATTTTTCCTTCATTTTATGTGGTCTTTCATTTCAGTTTTTCTCTGGAGTTCAGTTTCCTCCTTCCAAAGATCATCATTCCCATTTCACTTTTTCACTGCCACGAATTCCACCGTGGTCACCTCAGAATGGCAACCTCAGTCCCCAAGACCCCCGGACTTGTTTCAATTCCAAATTCTCAGTCTGAAAAAACTGACTGGCCCTGGCCAGATGGCTTAGTTAGTTAGAGCATCATCCCATATACTACAAGGTTGTAGGTTTGATTCCCAATCAGGGCACGTGCCTAGGTTGCAGTTACATTCCTGGTCAGGGCACATATGAAAGGCAACTGATCAATATTTCTCTCTCTCTTTCTCTCTCTCCCTTACTCTTTCTCTAAAATTGATAAACATATCCTTGAATGAGGGTTAAAAAAAATTTAAACCCCTATTGGCCCAGCTTGGGTTAAGTGTTCAACTCTAGTCTTATCAGCTGTGACTATGGAAAAGAGGCTGCATTGCTATGAGGCTCTTATAAAGAGAACATGTTCTGAGAATGGGGACAATGTGGCACCACAAAGTACAGGACAGCAAATGACCCAAACCAAACAGAACAAAACCCTCCAAAAGTCTGTCTCCCACTGTAAGAAAAAACATGAATACAATGGGGCACTAAAAATTCAGAGAACAAAGTTTTCCAGAAACTACTGAGAAAAAGGACAATATTATTATAAGAGAAACCTAAGGAAAACATAGCTACAATGGGACATTTATTTCACTCTGCATCCTGCAGACTGTTAGTGTCCCAGAACCCAGAACTAGCCCTACTCATCTTTACAACTCAGTATGGAACATGGGACCTGGCATTCAATATTTGCTGGCTTGAATAGAATCCCTTAGAAGATAATGGCAGAGAAAATGACAGGACATTGAACACTCCAAGTCCCATCTACAGAGAGGCAGAATTCAACATCTCCTGGAGAGTCAAATTTTTCTCGAGCACTGAGTATTTTAAGAGATTACAAAAAGAAGTCTTTATTTGGGTGACATTTGTTCACATAACAGACAATGGCCTCATCTAAGGCTTTGAAAAGACTCAGAAATGCCCTTAAACTGTCTGTTTCTTATTTTATCCCTCTCTAAAGCTAAGGGCATAACACTACATCATGGCTCCTGGATGGCATTTCCATAGAGAGATGAGCTCATCTGGCAGAGTGGGATGCTTTCTGACCAAACACAGGAGCAGAGCTGAGCAAACCTGGAGAGGTGACTCTCAGCCATGGGCAGGGGAGTAGGAAGCAGAGGTATTTCAGAATCACCTGGAAGAATTTTTCAAAATACAAACCCACCCTCCACCATGATTCTAATATCACGTGTTCGAGAGTGGGGGTAGGGATGAATCAGAAAGAATACTGGCATGTATATTTTGAAAAAACATAGTTCCCTTTCCCTTCCTCCCCCTCTTACTCTTTTGAATACCAGTGTCCTGGAGGGATGCATTTGTATTTGATATGTCTCCCTCAAATATCAGTATACATTTTATGTATGCATATGTGTATGTATTTATATGCCATCTTGTTCCAGAAAGGATGGCATCTGCCTTACAAAGACATATAAAATACCAAAAGAGGAGCATAAAAATAGCAACAAAATGCCAAAGAGAAAAAAAAAGTTAGAAGTGTAAATGCAAGCAGCCCTCAGTGCACTTTACAAAGTTCGGTTAGCTTCAATTCAGGAGAGGCTGAGCTCTCTCAGGGGAGACGTGAGGCTTGAATGCGAGCTGGGCGTTCAGAGAGCACAGGAGCTTCAGGCACTGGACCATCTGCTGAGAAGCTGATCATCTGTGACCAAGATGCAGTCCCCAAATCCTGGGTTCTCACAAAATGGAAGCAAACCATCTGCAAGGGAGATAGACAGCAAGGGTCCCTTTTTATAAAACTGGAGAGTTTCAGGTTCCCCATAATAGGGGAGAACTTGGAATTTAAGAAATTAGCAGGCAAGGTAAAGGACTGTTATTCGGCCTTATTATTGCTTGTCTTATGCAGAGAGATATCCCAGGTTCAAGCATCTGGAATTAAACCTTTTATATTCAGATTCTGCCTTGACCAGTGGCTGAATTACAAATGAGATGTCTAGGTCTCCTAATCCTGATTCTACTTGATTAATTCTATCTTCCTACATATACAATGTATTTATACTTGGAACATGACCAGGCATTTATATAAGATCCCATGATAGGACTGAAAACATTAATATGTATGTGGAATGTGGGGGGAACATTTAGGTGAAGGAGGTCAGATCAATTAATTATACTGCTGAATAATAATAATGATAGCTAGGATAGACCTGGAGATGATTATGCTAAGTAAAATAAACCAGTCAGAGGAGGGCAAACACTGTATTATCTTACTTATATGTGGAATGTAATGAACAAAATAATTTAACAAACAAAATAGAAACAGAAGCAAGGATACATAGAACAGACTGAGCACAGTCAGAGGGGATGGGTTTTGGGGGGCTAGGTGAAAAAAGATGAAGGGATTAAGCTTAATATATATAAAATATATAATATTGCCGTATATACATTATATGTAATATGTGTATAAAACAATCGTATAGATATACTATTTAATGTATATATATTGCTTAACACACACACACACATATATACACACATATATATACACACAGACAACAGTACGGTGATCGCCACAGGGAAGGGATGGGTGGGAGGAAATGGGCAAAGCGGGGAGAGATGGAGACAGAAAGAGACTTGACTTTGGGCAATGGGTGCATGATGTAGTACGCAGATGATGTTTTATTGAGCTATACACTTGAAACCTATTTGGTTTTATTAACTAAAGGCACCCCAATAAATTCAATTAAATAATAATTATGAGCCCAGGCCAGGTGGCTCAGTTGGTAGGAGTGTCATCCTCTACACCAAAAGGTTGCAGATTCAGTTTTGAGTCAGGGCACATACTTAGGTTACCAGTTCAATCCCCGCTTGGGGCACATACAGGAGCAACTGACTGATATTTCTCTCTCACATCAATGTCTCTCTCTCTCTCTCCCCCTTCCTCTCTCTCTAAAATCAATGAACATATCCGTGGGTGAGGATTAAATAATAATAATAATAGCAATATTATTGAGGAATTTTTAAGTGCTGGATATTTTAAATGCATTATCTCATTCAAGCATTTCAATGATCACCTTGCTGGTATGCTCATCCTCATTCTCACTTTATAAATGAAGAAGTGGAGGCTCACAGAGATTAAATGTCTCACTCAGGACAGGTCAGCTCTTAAGTTGTTGAAACGGGATTCAAATCCTGCAGTCAGCCTGGTCAACAAGACCCCAGAGGGTAGGTGAGAGCTGATGTAAAGTCTATAATTCTATGAAGCTCAGTGGGCTCAGCTTTTCAAACCAGTGAAAGAACAGACAGCCTTGGAAACATGTTTCTCCAAGCCCCCTTCCAAATACTGAGTCCTCTGTTATGCCAAAGAAAAATTGCTGCTAATAATTTTGCAGTCACCCTGCTTTGTCTTGGCCAATAGTAGGGGGTAGGGAGTGGAGGGAAGGGGTGGGGCAAATAAGATGTGGTTCTTAGGGAAAGAAGAACCATACCATCTGCCTGGAAGTTTAGAATAGTTTCTTTTAAACCCACACCACCATTTAATGAAAAATTTCACCATTGCCCTAAGAATTATTGATGTGTACAGAGTGTTTCCCTTGACATGTCCATCCCACTGAAGATTTTATTCAGCTTTACTTTTTCTAGATAAAAACTACAAAAAATATTTAAAATTTATTTTTCCAAATATACATCATTGTTACAATTGAAATATGAGTTTCAAAACACTCATTCCATCCCTTTGAGAGATTCTATCTACTTACTGCCTTTGAAGAACATTGGGAGAGACCTTACTGCTGGGAACTTTGGTCCGAACATATTTTCCCTGAAATACTTCCTAGAGTTGAAGAGCTTCTGAAGGGTTAATAAGATTGCATTTGTAAGAGTCAGAAAATTCTTTGTTTCTTCCTCATCCCTGGCTCCAAAAAGCCTCATGTGCCTTACTGGAGTAGCGAAATAACCTGATCTGTGGGGGATTGGCTGCATTGCTCCTTTTAAGGTCTTAAAAATTGTATTTCAGATATTTCACTAGTGTTTTTATAACTATGTGATACACAAGATTATAACACTTATTTCATGTGCTTACTAAGATTTCATCTACCATTTGGGCCCAATACTCATGACAAATAGCTAACCTTTGAGGTTACTAAAGCAAGTGTGTGATGTGTGTGTGCAAACACACTCTGAACTCAGACCACTGAAGATTTTTTGCCAAGGTCTTGCATTCATAATTAAACTAGGCAGGATGATGTTTCTCTCAAAGCTTTCAAATCTCAGGCTTTCCAGCTACAAGTTGCTTGCAGATTTAATTAGTGACTCCCTAAGTAGCTAAAGCTTTGCTCTAAATGTACAGTTGGATCCTGAGAAAACTCTCTCTTTGATTAACCTTGCAGCCCTTAGGCCAGAGCAGCTCCTGCAGTGTAACTAAGAATTGCCTTTTCCTAATGATGGAGAAAGAGATATCTAAGGATGTGTACAGACTTCAGAGCCAAGAGATTTGCTTTTGTTTTATATAACCTGTTATTTTTGAAAGAGTTTAAGACTCAGAGCGAGTTGCAAAAATAGTGCAGATTGTTCCTGTGGACCCTTCCCCCAGCTCCCCCCAGTGATAGGATATTATTACATAACCATGTACACTGAGGAGACCTGCTCTCATAGCAAATATTTACTGTGCTCTCACTGAACTTGTGCACAGTGTGCCAGGAAATGTTTTAAGGTTTTAATGTATTAACTCCTTTAACCCTCATGGCAAACCTTTGGAGTAGGCAGAGTAGTCCCCATTTTACAGTTGAGGAAGCAACGTTTACCACTGAGGCACAAAGAGATTTGAGAGATTACCCTTCGCCAGGATTCAAACCCCAACAGTCTGACTCCAGAATGCATGCTTTGAAGTGCTCCACTCCTGGATATTTTTCTGTGTGACTTCATCCAAGTTACTTGTATGGCTACCTGTTTATACAAAGTAGGTCATTTTGAAGATTTTTTTTTTAATTAAGCAGGACAGTACCCTGTACAGGTTCCAGTACTCAGTGGATTGTAGTTCTCATTCTTCCTCCACACCCACACCCCATTTCCTTTAATGACTGTTGAAATCTGGTCTTCCAAGCACTAAAAATACATCATTTAATGAAGAGAAAGCTTGTGACTGGTGCAAACCACTCACTGGTCAGGTAGCATTTGCATCAAGGCTTGCACAAAATAAACTAGTCATGGGCATGTTTTAATATTCCAGGAATAGCATCTTCTGGTGCTCTCTGTGATTTCAGATCCTTCAGATAGTTTTCTTAAGGAACAACACATGGGTGTGAAAGGTATAATTTGCTGATTTTACAAAATTCAGGATAAGCAGGAAGAAATTAAACTAAAATCACAAAAGTTCTCAAAAGTATTCAAGCAAAAAAGATAAGAATGGATTTCCTCTCATGGTAAGGTCTAAGGAGAAGAACAGGTACCAACTATTTATTATATGACTACTATGTGCCAAGCTCTGTATAGTCTCTAATCCTCACAACTTCCATGAAGCAGTAGCCCATTTAAAGGGAAAGAAACTTCAGACTGGGCTGTTATTCCTACCAAAAGAAAGGAACAGGTGACAATAGCATCCTTTTGCTACTCTATCATCTACTCACCTCAGTACTGAAAACCAAGAATAAGGTGACACGCAAAGATAAGCTAATTAAGGGAAGAGTTATCTGCCTTGCTGGTTAGGAGGTGTGCCTTACCAATCTCTTGGGGACCTGACAGAATGTATATCATGATATAAATGGTGACCAATGAAGTCATTAAATTTGTTCATTCTATATACTAGCTTTCTCCTCCACTCCCTTTTCACGCCTATTTAGTTCAGGGTTGGGGAAAGCAGAAATATAAACTTGGACCAGGCCATATTTATTGATAAGGGCCTTATGATGGTTAATTTCATGTGTCAACTTGGCCTTGATGTGCACAGATATTTGGTTAAACATTATTCTGGGAGTTCCTGTGGGAAAGTTTTTGGATGGGATTAACATTTAAATCAGTGGATTAAGTAAAGCAGATTGCCCTCCATGTGAGTGAGCATCATCTAAGCGGTTGAAATCCTGAAAAGAACAAAAAGGCAGACCTTTCCCCAAGTCATGGAGAGTTCTATTGCCTGAAGGCCTTCGGACCAGGATATTGACTTTTTCCTGTCTGTGGACTTGAAATGAAACATCAGCTCTTCCTGGGTATCAAGCTTGCCCAACTTCAGAATGGAACCAAAATGTCAGCTCTCCTGGATCTCCAGCTTGCTGACTCACCCTGTAGATTTTGAGACTTGCTGGCCTCTTTAATTGTGTGAGCCAATTCTTTATGATCAGTCTCTCTCTCTTTTGCTCTCTTGCTCTCTCGCTCTCTTGCTCTCTCTTTCTCTGGAGAACTCTGATTAATATAGGTTCACTAAGGAGAAAATACATTTTGATAATTTAGCTCAAGGAGATGTGAATAGCTCTAACATTTTGCCTAGATGCTGAATGGTTGGTTAAATGAAATATTGCAAAGAGCAGGACCAATTAAATGACATTGGTCCAGTCAAGATAGCATAAAGTATATAAAACAAAGTTGAGTCACTTATGTCAACCAAGATGGCTGCCAGTCAACCATGACACTTTGGTTCAGGAGGGAAACTATCTACATCATGCTAGACACATCTGGCAAGGAGACACACCTAAGATATCTGTACATGTGATCAAAACAGTCATGTCTGCAGACGAGGACCATAGATAGGCTCTTGGGGAAATTCCCCACTTGCCACCAGGGGTTCCAAGACACTTATGAAGAGACTCAGAAGGGTAGAATACACCACTTTCAAGGTATAACTGAGGCAGACCACTGCTGACACAGCTGAGGTCCACACACCAAGATGCTGTTCCATTCCATGCTGATCTTCCTTGGTGTCAGCCACCAGAGGCCATGTTCTGATGGATTGAGGACTTCATCTGCCCTGCTGCCCACCTGGCTCTGGAGATTCTTCCTTGCAAAATGAAGACGACTCCCTTGCTCACCATGCTGTCTCCCGGACCACAGACTGAGACTCTAGGACTCAGGTCCATTATCCCCCAATCCTCTTGTGTGATACTGTTACTGATTGTTTCTGAGTGATTAGAATTATTATTAGGTTAATAAAAAGCTGAGTAAACCTGCATAATAGGATATGAGTGAATAGCATAAGTCACCATTGTTGGCTCCCTGTTATTTCTCAGTGCTGGTGTCACCCATAAGACTGGTGGTCATATAGGTGGCTCAGCATTTTTGGTTCTTAAGGCCAGGACCAGATAATTCAAGTGAGGACAAAATGCTGGCTCACAGAAAAGACTACATCAAGAACATACACTCATGACAAATATATACAAAGGTGTTCTACGGTAAATGAGGATGAAATGCCTTAACTTCTTTGGTGCACTGTAAAAAAATTATATATATAATATTATGTTTATAATATTTTATTTATTTATTCAAAGTTCTAAGGAGATTGGAATGCCAGAATGAATTGATCACACGGACCTTATAATCCATTCTGGAAGGGTCCAGAGGACACCCCCTTCACTAAGGCTGTGATAAACTCATGAGTGGACCACCTCCCCCTGCATCCTTGAAGAGTTCTGTGGTTGCTCTTCTCTGTCAGTCAGATATTATAGTGTAAATTCTGATTTCTAAATACAATAGGGATGATAGGGTTCTGGTGTTGCAGGGGTCGAGTGACAGCAGAGCCAAAGCAGTCATCACAACGGTCTGACTCACAGAGACCTTTGGCATTGGCTAGTTGGTCATGCTGTCCCTCAAACAAAATATTTAGGGAGTATATTAAAGTCTTATTTTATCTGACTAAGAAGACTACTAAACAGAAGTCTGGCTTAAATCACCAGACTAGAGGATCACAGCCTCTCAGTCAGTTCCGAGGCTTGAGCCAGGTCACCAACCCAGAGCTAGAGGGTCCTTGCAGAAGAAGCATGCTACTCTGTAAAAAATTTACACTGTTAATCTTCCTCCTTGCTTCTCCAAAAGGACATGTGACAATTTACCATGATGACTGTACATTGGGGGAGAAGAAACAATGAGACTCCTAGTGGACTATGGGACACTGGGTCTGAATTGGCACTAATTCCTAAAAAACTAAAATGTCCCTGTGCATGAGCATGGAGATTTGAAGGTCAAGTGACTAATGAAGTTTTGGTCCACTCCCTTCTTGTAGGGTTTCAGTGGATCCCAAAATCATCTTGTGGTTGTTTCCCCATTCTTGGAGTGGTGTATTTGGAATAGATGTACAGATATTACATCTGTACAGACAGACGTACAGATAGCAGAATCTCTATCTGTAGAGTGGGGTCTATTATAGTAGGAAAAGCCAAGGGAAGACACTAATACTCTCTGTACCTATGAAAATAGTAAACCAAAGCCAATGTCACATTTCTGAAGAGACGACAGAGATTGCATCACAATCAAGGACTGGAAAGATGCAGGGATGATGATTACTACCACATCCCCACAACTAGTCTGTAATAGTTTGCCCACATAGAAAACAGGTGAAGCTTGGATTATCTTAAACTTAATCAGGTGGTGACTTCAGTTGCAACTGCTCTTCCAGGTATGTTTTTTATTTTTTAATTGGAGCAAAGCAACACTTCCCCTGGCACCTGGCATACATGTATTGGTCTGTCAAAAGCTCTTTTCTCTACACCTATTAATAAGGCCATCAGAAGTAGTCTTCTTTCAGCTGGCAAGGCCTGCAATACACCTTCACTGTTCTACTTCAGGGCTATAGAAACTCTCCAGTCTTATCCATAATCTAGTCCATGAATACATGACCACCTTTCCACCCCATAGGATATTGTGCTGGTCCATTCAATTAATGATATTATGCTAATTGGACCTGGTGATCAACTTCTTTAGGCACATTAAGATAACATTTGTGTAAGGTAAAAGGAAATAAATCCCACAAAAACCTTAATGAAATGTCATTGTCTGAGGTATGCTGAGATATCTTCCAACATGGAGGACAAGATGCTGCATCTGGACCATCCTGCATACTGGGTCTCTGGACTGTAGAGGCAACATATACCCATTTACCAAGTGACTGAAAAAACTGCCAGTTTTGAGTGGGTCCTATACCTACTTTAAAGAGAAGGCTTTGAAGTAGGTATAGGCTGTCTTGCAAGCTGCTCTGCCACTTGGACCATATAACCCAGCAGATGTAATCATGCTTGAAGTGTCAGTGGCCCAGAGGAATGATGCATGGAAACTTCCGTAATAGTTCACAGATGGTTCTTCCTCTGAAAGCAGGTGGCTGCAGCACTACAGCCACAACCAGGATCAGACAGAAGGACTATGATAGATGAAAATATGCCCAATGGATGGTATTTGGAGCAAAGCACTCATTTATCAGGTTGGCCAAAAAGTTTGTTTGGTTTTTTTCCATAAGATGGCTCTAGTAGTGCTTAGTTGTCTAACTTCATTCGAAACAAATTTGTTAGATTGTATTGTGACAGCTGTTATATCAGTGTGCATTTAACAAAACTTATCAAAATAGGTGGATTTTTGTGTAGCCATTTTAATATTGAAGATGGAAGAAACTACACAACACGTTCAGCATATTATGCTTTATTATTTCAAGAAAGGTAAAAATGCAACAACTGAAATGCAATAACAGATTTGCGCAGTGTATGGAGAAGGTGCTGTGACTGATAGAACATGTCAAAAGTGGTTTGCAAGGTTTCATGCTGGAAATTTCTCACTGGATGATGTTCCACAGTTGGGTAGACCCGTCGAAGTTGATAGTGATCAAATCAAGACATTAACTGAGAGCGATAAATGTTCTACCATATGGGAGAGAGCTGGCATACTATATCAAAATACCCAAATCCATAAAGTTATTGGTGAAAATGAAAAATGTGTCTTTTATTTTATGCAAAAAACTAAACAGACTTTTTGGCCAACCCAATGTTTTGCGTGGAAGTGCAGATGGCAAGAGGTATGAACCTAAACTGCTTTATGGGCTATAGCTAATGTTTGAGCTGGAAAATGAATGGTAAGGAGGTATAGGGAAGAGGTACTCTCCAAATGGAAATGCTTGTAAAGATATTGGTGCTTTGTGCATAAATGCTCACTAAAGGGTGACCTTATGAGAAAAGAAATTTAATAATCAAGTGGCTAGGATGACCCACTCTGTGGAGACCAGCCAGAGTCTTTCCCCAGTCACTCTTGTCATTCACCAATGAATCTGTGAACATTGTGCTCCTGTGGCTCCGGAACATGGACTTCTCTTCACCCGAGGTGATGTGGTTTCAGCTACTGCTGAGTCCTCCGTCTGCCAACAGCCAAGGCCAACACTGAGCCACCGATGTGGCACCATTCTTCAGAGTGACTGTGTGGTAGGTTAACTACCTTGGACCATTTCCATTATGGAGGGCAAGTATTTTGGTCTTAGCCAGTTGCTCAATATGGATTTGCCTTCCCCACCTATAATTCTTCCATCAAAACTATCATGATATTCCAAATAGCTTCACTCCCAACCAAAGAATTCATTCATAGAAAATGAAATGCAGAAATGGATTCATATTTATCAAATTCATGAATTCACTGTCCCTGTGATGTTCCCCCATCATCCTGAAGCAGCTATTTTGGCAAGATGATGGAATGACCTTTTGAAGACTCAGTTCTGGCACTAAGTTGGTGGCAAAATATTGAAGGGTAGGGTAATATTCCCCAGGATGCAATATATGCTCTAAATCAGCATATGGCACTATTTCTCCCATAGTCAGTATTCACAGGTTTAGGAATCAAGGGTTGGAAATGGGAACCACTTATTATGATTCCTAAAAACCCACTAGTAAAACTTTGCTTCTGTCTCCTCAACTTTAGATTCTGCTGGGTCAGAGGTCTTGGTTCCAAGGGAGAAATGCTTTCACTAGCAGCAGAGCAATGATTCCATTCAACTGAAGACTAGTAAGACTGCCGTCTGACCATTTGATCTCCTTGTGCCAGTGACTCAACAGGTAGAAAAGGGGAAGTTCTCGTACAGGTTGGGATAAGCGATCCTGCCTATCAAGGGGAAACTGAGTTGCTACTACACAAGAAGGGCAAGAAGCAGCATGTATGGGATATAGAAGATTCCTATGTCTGAGATTAAATTCAACAGCCCAATTCAGGCAGTACTACTAATGACCCAGACCCTTCAGCAATAAAGTTTTGGGTAACTCACTAGGCAAGGAACCATGACAAGCAGAGGTGCTTGATGAAGGCAAAGAGAAAATGGAATGAGTGGTGGAAGAAGGTAGTTATTATAAAAATACCAGCTATAATACAACTCTGTGATCAGTTTTAGAGAGGACTATAATAATAATGAACATTTATTTTGATATGCGTTCAAATGCTTATTACTGAATATTTTTCTTTCTCTCTCTCTTCCCTTTGTTATCTTACATCAGATATGTTAATAGATATTAACTTTGTGATTTGGTATTTAAGATAGAGAATAAAAAAGGGGAAGTATGAATCTCCCAGGGGAAGAATGAACATTAGCCAAAGACAAAAAAAAAAAGACTTTATATCCTCTTTTGGAAAAAGAGTTAGAGTGTTTCTGTTTGCACACTGAATGGTGTATGATGTTTGACAGGAACATGACTGGTGTTATCTTTATTTGGAGATTAAACAGCATTTCAGCAGTATGTATGAGTGACAGATGGTTAAGAAGAGGACAATGGTGACTTGCTGATGTATGAACTTGGTTAGACTGGACTACATTTGCTTACATTCCCTTTCCTGTATGCTTCTGATTAGGGTGGACCACAAGAGATAGTATTATGGGAGGTTTTTTAGGGTGGTTTGGAAGGAAAGCAGCAGGTACTTTGTAGCTCATGCATCTTCTCACTTATCTACCGGTTCATCTCATTGGTGTGAGGGAGTAGTTAGGCCTACAACTGCTCTACCCTCCCCTAGATTCTTCTTCAACTTATGTAGCTCTTGGGCCAGGTGTCTGCTTCACTCCTTGATGACTCAGCCTCTGCAGGAAGTCCATTCCACCAAGGCCAGAGGCAGCAAGAAGTGCCATGAGCTTCACTTCATCCTTGTGGTTCCCACTTGTGCTTGTGGGTTCCAGCTTGTCCTTGTTCTCTTCTACTTTACATTCACATAAATACATATATAGTGTTACAGGTATTTGACCTTACCTATAAATAATGGATGCTATCTCTCTATATAAATATATAATATGATGTAACATAATATAATAAATGTAATTATCATGTTATATATATGAAGGGACCCAAAAAACCAGAATCATCTTCTGGTGGGTGGATCCCTTGCAGGATAGTCTTCTTCCACTAGATGAGTGTTCTAGGAGCCCATCTGTATCAGTGTACTAGCTGGTGTTGTGTGAGAGGCTGCATTCAGCTCCAGTGAATTTTTTTGAAGACGCTTTCAACACATTTGCCCATTTCATGGTGGGTGATTTACAAGAGCAGTTGCCCACACTGTGCTGAGTGTTCAGCAGTTTTTGACCCAAAACAGCATGACCCCTGTGACCCACCCTCTCTATTCACCCAATCTTGCCCTGAATGAATTTTTGTTTCCCCAGGGGAAAAAAAGTCGTCAAAGGGAAACACTTTGCCGATGTGGAAGAATTTAAACAAAAAAAAAAAAAAGCAGGAGCACTAAACGGCATCAAAATTGATGAATATATATAAAATTTGTTGCAAGGATTTGACCTTCCCTTTCTATGTAAATATATAATATATTCACGACAGCATGGATGGAACTGGAGAGTGTTATGCTAAATGAAATAAGCCAGGTGGTGAAAGACAAATACCATATGATCTCACCTGTAAGTGGAACCTAATCAACAAAACAAACAAGCAAGCAAAATAGAACCAGAGACATGGAAATAAAGAATAAACTGACAGTAACCAGAGGGAGAGAAGAGGGGGATGATGGGGAATAAAAGGGGAATGGTTGTCAAGGAACATGTATAAAGGACCCAGGGACAAAGCCAAACGGGGGTAGGATTGAGGGTGGAAGGTGGGGGTGGATGGGGCAGGGGAAAGTGGTGGTAGGAAAATGGAGACAACTGTACTTGAACAACAATAAAAAATAAAAATTAAAAACATAATGCATAATATGCGTATATAATTTGTTGTGGGGATTTGGCATATGGAGATAGATAAAGACTTGTGGCTGACCCCCAAGCACACAGCCCGTGAGACTCTGAAGATTTTGCCCATTCTAGACAATGGCTATCATGAAATTCCCAGCTCTGTGTCTGAAGGAGAAGCCTTTGTGCCTTCATGGCTTCTTCTTTTCCTTCCAGGCTCATCCTTTCCCCAGTTGCACCATCTCAAGGAGAGATTTATGGTAGGAATGATCCCAGATCAAGATATGCTTGAAGAAATGAGAAATGGATGCTGAGCCCCTTGAACTGTGTCCCAGGCCTGGAATAATTCCCCAAGGACCCAAGAGTCCTTCCTTATCTTTGTACATCTCAGGAGGACATGATTTTCTCCTCATTCCAAGTGAACTATGAACTTCTTCCAAACTTACACCAAGAAGCACATATTCCTGTCATGTGAAATCTTCTTCCTCTCTTCCAAGAAATGCCTGCGAGCTCCCATACTAAGAGCCTTCAGTCCAGTCCCCCATCGTCTCCAGAGCTTTCTCTGTGAATCCCGCCCTTGCCACACACTAGCATAACTTCAGATGTCTCCTATCTTAAACCTTTTTGTTCTAGGGTGGCTCAGGATCAGAAGTGAAGATGGAAGTCTTTCACTTCAGGGGGGAAAAAGGGGAAAGCAGAGCTCATCCCCTCCACCTCCTCCCCCTGGGTGTTCACAGAGGATGAGTGATAGGAACCCCCTCTCCTTTAGGACATTTCTGCTCCTCTGAATGCCTCAAAACTTCTCCTTCCTCTGAGAAAATGCCACCTGAGTTCTGACCGGTGGGACCTGGGTCTCAGTGGTCCACACTCCCACTGCAGACTGCACTAAACCCCAAAGAAACTTGAGAGACTGGTGAAAGTGAGGGGTGAAGTCAGTAATCAAGATGAAACCAAAGGCAAGAGCCCAATTTCAGGCTGAACCCTTGATTGATACTGACTTTTAGCATACAACAACCATCAGAAATACCCTCTCTTTCTATCAACAATGAAGTACATATTAGGATGTTCACCTCAGCATTCTTAAGAATACTAAAAATGCCAAACAATATAAATACTCAATAACATTGCGTAGTTATGAAAAATCGTGTTTTCACTATTTTTAGTAAAAAAGGAGATGTAACCACAAAATGCTAAATGCTAAAAAATCTTTTTTAAGAGTAAGTGGCTGAATGATGTAAGCCCATTTGTTTATTTTCTTTAAATTTTGAATTACTGACTATGCCCAGAAAAAAATCTCAAGCTGTTAGCAGCGATTTCTTCTCAGAAGTGGTTTTGGAGAGGAGAAAATTTCTCTTTCTTACTGTATATATAATCCTGAACCCTTGGGTTTACTTACAGTAGTATTTTTGTATTTAAAAAATAAAGATTAAAATTCATGTTTTCGATGACAGATAAGTGACAAAAAATGTTTATAATTCAAAGTTAATTTTTAAAAATAAGACACATAATATAAAGGCTACAACTCCATAAAATACCATATATATATATATATATATATATATATATATATATATGGAGAGAAAGTCACAGAAAGGAAGAAAATAATTCAATACACAAATGCAAGTGATTTCTGGGTACATGTATGAAGATCATAGGTAACTTAAAGGATACTTTTTGTATTCATGAAACTTCTAAAGTGTGAATTAATATTTTAATCAGAAAAAATAGGCGTTATTCCTTTTTTATAGTCAGGCTTTGTATTAATATCTTGTGAAGGGCTAGGCCAGGGCAGCTGTGCAGGACTCACATTTCCTTCCCCTCCCCAAACCAAAGTTCTCTGGGGAGAACTTTCCTCACGCACGCTGCTGTGGCTGTGTTCCTGTGAAGACACTTGGAACAATCCTGCCCACGAAATGGCTCCCTGGGCCACCGGGCCTCTTGGCGTTCACACAACCACTCCTGGTGTCATCAGCAGCCACTGTCTCCATCCACCTTATTGATTAACTTGTTATTAATTAACCTTCCTCCTAGGCAGACATTTTTGTGCCCAATTCTCTAATTCATATCTGCTGCAAAGCACATCCCTTTTATTTCATCTACAATATGGATTAAATGGAAAGTATTTAACTCCCTACCAAAAACACCAATTCAATAGCAGGGCCAGAACCACACAAACAATTATTCTCACATTTATTTAAGCTCCTGGTGTGTGCCAGTCATCATTGGCACTAAAGATACAAAAACCACATTGGCATAATCCTTGCTTTTGGATGCTTATAATAGACAGGTTAGAGAAGGGCAAGGGGGCCAGGGAAGAGCAAGAAACAGGTTTAGAACTAATGGGACTCACCAGTAGTGATGTTAATGGCAAAGGAAAACGGAGGCCATCGCCACAGAGACAGGAAGAAAATGCAGGATAGTGGCAGTGGAGGAAAGCAAAGCCTAAGCTGGTCCATTTTCCACAAGCAGTTGTTCTCCAGGTGTGGTCCCCAGAACAGCATCACCAGCATCTCCCGGGTCTTTCTAGACATGCATATTCTCAGGCCCCACCCCGGACTTTCTGAAAATCTGAAACTCTGGAGGCGAAGCCCAATCATCTGCATTTTAACCCATCATCCTCTTGTCTCCCTCTTCCCTCCCTTCAGCCTACTTCCCCCACTTCCACCACCTGTGATTCTCATATCCACTGAAGCTTGAGGACCACTGATCTAAAAGTCCAGTGATTGACAGATTCTAAATAACTCAGGAAGGCAAACACAGCAGAAAACTTAGCATACATAAGTCACCGGTGTTTCCTGGAAAGACCAGAAAAGATACCCCTGAAAGTTGCTCTTTCGAGATAAGCTGCAGGGTCAGGGTTCGGTGGGAGGAAAGCCCTGTTGCTGTTGCAAATTGAAATCTGGGAGAATTTCTGATATGCTAGTTCAACAGTAAGTCAAATGCCTATTCGAACAACTCAGAAAGTACTCTCTTGCCGTTTCATATTTTAACCATTCGCAGGAGCGCTAAGCAAGAGAAAATCACCCAACGGCAGCCAAGTTCCATGAATCAAGAGAATCATGTAAATTTAAACCTGCACAGGTGGTAAGGTGTGATAAAACACTTTATTAGAAATTTGAACACAATGCGCCAGAGCACACAAGAAGCAATAGCTGCTGACTGGAGATAGTTAAAAGAAGGCTTAACTGAACAGCATCTAATGTGGAGCTTGAGTAACTAGTAGAATTTTACCTGGTAGAAAAAAGAGCGGAACAAAAGTTGGGGATCACAAAGGCCTCCTGAGTGGCAGAGAAGGATGGGAAAGTGTATTACAAAGAGCCCCAGTGCCATGCTGAGGGGGTTAAACATTTTCTGCAGAAAGTGGGACCATTGGGAGGTTGCAGAATAGTGGTGTGATGAATCAGAAATATAGAAAAACCATTTGGTACAGGTAGAAAGGATGGATTGGAGAGAAGCCCAGTTGAGTAAGACTCTGGGTGATTTTTATTTTCATTTATTTCTATTTTTTCTACTGTGAATGTATTTTACTTACCACTTCCAATGTCATTAAGATGTGTGAGCATGAAAAGAAAAAGTGACCCAGGACAGGGACACCCTGGAGATCTAGACATAAGAGGCAAGAAGAGCAGGGGTCTGGGCCACAAGCAGAAGCATTAGCGCCAGAACGAGGAGAGGCCATTTGTCCTTGGAGATGAGAAAGCAGGGGCGACACATGCATGAAATGTGAAGGTTTTTAAGTGAATAAAGTTGACATCATTTGTACCAGAGGGCTCTACTTCCTCACCAGTGAAGACAGCAACATCATTGCCTGAGAATGCAGAATGGGGCTAAGTGTGGGAGCTCAAGAAGCACTCCAAGGCTGGAACAAATGACAGCTGACACCCCTGTAGTGTGTGTTATGTGCTAAGCACTGTCCTAAGTGTTTTATTTATATTGACTCAGTTAATTCTCACAGCAACACTAGTCAGTAGGCACTGTTATTATTACACCCATTTTACAGAAGAGAAAACTGAGATACAGAGAGGCTACAAGTCACATAGGTGGTAAGTGGCAGAGCTAGAATTTGAACCCAGGCAGTCACCAACCAATGCCAGGCTTCAGAGGAGGAATACCTGAGGGATGATTTAAATATCACGAAGTAATGTTGAAATCTCAGCTGAGTTTAAAACCAGCTAAGTATTCGTTGTGGAGTCAGTACAATGCCCTGCCCTTGCCCACACCTACAGAGAGAACCACAGAAGAACTATAGTGTGTTCTCTGAAGCAGAAACGTCTAGGGCCACCCTTAAAATGTTGTCATGAGTTGCATTTGCAGAAGGTGACATGAGCTGCCACACGCATGAGAAAGCCTTGGTTTGAGTGTTCCACGAACACCAACCATGGGCAAGCAACACCTGCTGAGCCAGAGCCCGCTGCTGCCCCCCACCATGTCTCAGAAGCCCAGGAAATGGCAGTGAGAAGAGGGCTGCTTTCTAGTCAACCACCCTCCCCACCCCCACATCTCTGCCTCATCCACTGTGGCACTGGAAGTTCATCAAGTATTTGGGGGAACAGCAGCTGCCAACTAAGCTGAATCAAAGAATCTAAAAATAGTTAAAGAAAACACAAAGACAAAATGTGAAAATCAGATTATTTGGGAAGCTGAAACAAACTTAGAAAAACTACAAGATGGGTGAGGAGCAAGGAAAGAGAACTTACCTCCTTAAAGAAAGCAGCCTTACCTCCTCCACCTCCCAGGAAATAATTACAGCCCTGATTGTTGTTTGTTTGTTTTGCAGGGCTCACTCTGCCCGCTATTCTTTCCTGGTGAAAATGCTCTCAGGCCACCTTCACTGCACACCAAAGCCCTCAAATCAGATAAACAAACCACCTTGTCTAGTACTGTGCTCACATCAAACATAAGCCCAGGGCAGCAAAAGGGGCCCCACACGTTCCCTGCCATCAGCAGGATGGACCTGCCTTATGTGCAATGGGAATAAACTGCAAAACCTTAAGTGTCTCCCAAAAATGCTCAGCCCCCCTGGTCCTTACATGTGAGATTTTGAGGTGCCCAGAGGAAATCCAGCATAGATTTGGGTAGTGAGAATGCAATTGATTGATGCAGCAGAAAGCCCTCCTAATAGTGACTTCAGAGATAAGGGTATATTTTACACACACACACATATAGTAAAGATAAAAAGTTAGTTGGAGGAAGGTCGTCTCAGGGTAAATTCAGCATTTCCACATTCACATTGCAACTGGGAGGGCCATCCTCACGGCTCCCATGCAAGCTGTATAGAAAGAGACTCACTGTCTGCTCAGGTTGGCACTTTCATGCCCTGCACTTCCAAGGGGATGATTATTGTTCTCAGCTATGACCTGTATTAGTCTTGTAAGGGGGCACAAAGCATGGGTCCCTGAAATTAGAGGTACCCTAATTTCCTGCAAAAAAAAAGACACAGGAGGGCAGGGGGATAAAATGCCCCAAAAGTGGAAAGCACAGTGTTTAAGGCACATTGCATAACAAAGGTAGATTAACAGCCCGTGCCTTCCTGAAGGGAGACACTGCTGACACTACAAACTGTGTATGTGACTTTGAGGATGAATGTGCACTGGCAGAGAGAGTGACTTGGCAGAGTGACTCATGACACAGCCAGAAGGAAAGCTCATAGGGTGCCTGCATGAACTGCAGGGGTGGCTGCCCATCCTGGATGCCCATGCGTGGGAACTCTTGCCCTGACTAAAGATAACAGCTGAAAGAGGGTCAAAGACACTGGGGAGCTGACAAAAATGGCAGACACTAACACACCATAGAAAGAGCCAGATGTAGGAAGAGCTGTTTGGCCATGCCGGAAGTTCTGAACCAAGCCTTTAAAATTGGAGTGGGCCCTGGCTGGTATAGCTCGGTGGATTGAGTGCCAGCCTGCGAACCAAAGGGTCGTGGTTCAATTCCCAGTCAGGGCACATGCCTGGGTTGAGGTCCAGGTCCCCAGTGGGGGGTGTGTGAGAGGCAACCACACACTGATGTCTCTCCCCCTCTCTCTTTCTCTCTCTCTAAACAATAAAATCTTAAAAAATAAATAAAAATAAAATTGGAGTAGGCCAAGTAACATGAGGTCTGGAAGTCTGCCTGGAGGTTGTCAGTTGGTCTAGAGGTCTAGAGGCCTGTTGGAAACATCCTCAGTGCCCCTCCCACACAGAAGATGGCAGCAGAGCTGGCGGTGCTCCAGGGAAGCAGCCTGGCCAAGCACACTGACACGTGGGAGAAGCTTGGAGTTGAACTGTGACCGAGAATGCTGAGCTACAGACTTCTGCGCTTCTGAAGGATGGTATTTTTGAGTGATATATTCTGAAACTGGTCTGGCTTGGCAGAAGGAAGCAGGGCTAATCCTTTCTGGCTGTTTCAAAAGGTTGCAGGACTTAGCAGCAGGAATCTGCTGTTATTCTAAATCTGTACAACCTTTAAATAAACAACCCCTTTCCTTTTTCACCAAACCCTTGCCTTGAAAGTCACACTTCTTGGTGGTGGGCAATTGAGCCCCACAGCTGTTCCAGAACACCATCGGCTGGGTTCTGTAACAGTCTCTCTTGCTTTTTCTATCCTCTGGCAGCCACATTATTTGTTTGCTCATGGTCTTTTAGTCCATCCTCAAAGCCCATTGGCACAACACCTGCTTTCATTGTCGCATTTCCTGCCCTCTTCTCAGACCCTCTCTCCTACCTCTATTAAAGACCCTTGTGGATACATTGGGCCCACCTGGACTATTCAGGGCAATCTCCTCATTTCAAACTTCTTACCTAACCACATCCACAAAGTCCTTTTTGCCATGTTAAGTAACATAAACATAGGGTCCAAGGATTAGGATATGAACATCTTCAGGGGACCATTATTCAACCCACCACAGGGCCTCAAAGAGGTATTTCTTTGGCTGTGTCCTCTATGCTCTCAATTACTCAAGGAGACAAGACTCTTCCTAAAGATTTATATCAGGTAATTCTGGAAATTTCCACATGTGTTCCTCAGACAGCCCTTTTGGCTACTCCATGACATGACCCTTTATTTTGGGTCACAATGGTGATGCTTCTTGACAGTGTATATTAGTCAGAGGTTTTCCAGAGAAACAGAATAAGACAAATTATTTAATTATTTAAAAATTGGCTCGTGCAGTTATGAAGGCTGACAAGTCAAAAATCAGCACAGCCCATGTCGCAGCTTGAGTCCAAAGGTCAGGGCTGCTATAGACCCAGGGAGAGCTGATGTCCCAATTCAAAAGGCTTTGGGAAGGAGAATCCTCTCTTCCCAGGGCAGGGTCAGCCTTTTTGTTTTATTCAGGCCTTCAACTCATTGGAAAAGGCCCACCCACATCAGGGTGGGCAATCTGCCTTACTCAGTCCACCAATTTAAATGTCAGTCTCATCCAAACACCTTCATAGACATACCTGGAATGTTTAACCAGATATCTGGGCATGTTGTCACCTAAAATTAACTATCACAATGCCAGTCAGAGGTGTCGGTGGCACTGCTCATGCCCAGCTGAGCCCTGCTAGAAGGGGTGTCACCAAGCACTGGCAAGGTCACTGGCACCCTCTATAGTCTACACTGCAGGTGCCCAGAGGCCACCAGCACCATTGTCCATCACAACACCACTGCACCGTCAACACCCCACCTGGAGCCAGCACGGTGATGCATGGCAGCCTGAGGGTTCCACAAAGAAAGCAGGAACAACACCTATATCATTTGTACAAAGCCTTTTTTGCAGCTGCCTGTTCCTGGCAGAGTCATGCAGCCTGCCCTGCATCACCTTCATCCCCTTCCCTGCGCTTGGAGCCAAACGTATGTACTTTAACTTTCACATCCCTTACCTTGAGCTCTTTTCCTGCAAAATCCTTTATTTTTTCATATAAATAGACCCCCCACATAGGCTCTCGTGCCTCCTCCGCAACAATCAGCTCTCTACATGATCAGACAAGCCTGAATCCTAAGATAAACATAATCCAAAATGTAAACCCAGCCCGAGAAACCTGCTGAAGGGTTCAAAGTCTTCAAGATGAATGGGAGGAGTCTCTGATGTCCAGAGTACCTGGGATCGGAAAAGAAGTGAGAAGTTTGGGGTAGCGGGAGGGGAGAGGGGTTAAATTATATCAGGTAGGCCTGTCCTGTCTCTTGGCTAAGTGGTTATCCTGAGAACAATGAGGGTTACCCACCGTCACCTGAAGAACTGTCCTTAGGCAGCCTTTCTGATCCTGAGCTACCCTTGAAATATGAAGATGCTCCAGCCAGGACTCCTCTCCCTTCTCCCTTGGTGACAGGCAAAGCAGTTAAATAAGAGTGACTCTCCTCAGCCTCCATTGTTAATCAGCCCAGCTGATCTGGACAGAAGTGGATTTCCTAAGGCTATTGGAAAAAGCATGCATATTTTATGGAAACCTAATCTAGTTGAGTATGTGGAAGTCGGAAAAAAAGGCCTAGAGGGCGTTCCCCTCCTGGCTGGGCAAGCAGGACCAGCTCCCCAGTGCAGGTGGTGTATACAGAGTCGGAGGCAGCAGAGTGATTGAACAGGCTTCAGGTTGGGTTTGGGGAGCACCGATTTCTTGGGGGCCTTGAGAGAAACCTTTCAACTGGTCATGAAAGAGGCTAACTTTCAGCTCTACTCCAAAATGTACCAAAGGTTGGCCAACGAGTACCCTTGACTCACAGCAACACAAGGTAGCAGCTGAGAACACAGGTGTGGAATCGATAGTCCTGGATTTCAGTTCATGCTCAGCCCTTCTTCAGTTTAAAACATGAAGCCACTTACTTTATCTCTCAGAGTTAATGATTCTCTATCTATAAAGATGTATCTAGTATGAAATTTAATAACAGCACCATTAATAGCTCCCTAGTATCATTAGGGGCCCAGATATTTCCTTCTACTCTGTCTCCCTGGTATGTGGCTTTCATTCTCAAGATCACCTAATAGTCTAAGATGACCAGGGATATTCCAAATTGCAGGCTGCAAGCAGAAGAAAAGTCAAAATGGGGGATAAAAGAGGAAGGAGGTCTCTTCCGCTCTTCTGGTTTAGTCAGCTCCCTTTAAGCAGCCGGTCCTGCCTATTTAATATACATTTAAGCTTCCCTTTCAAGGAGGAGAGCTTGGTCTCAAAACCAAGATGCAAGATATTAGGACACCTGAGAAATATTGCTTATGTGTTTTTATTAAACCAGGTTCATTGCTCACCACCCCAAATAAAATCAGGCTCCTGTTATTAAGGAGGAAAGAGAAGTGAATGTTGGGGGAGACTGCAGCACTTGCCACAGGATCCCTAAGTTCCCTTCTACTTAGTTTTGTCACCAGCATCCTGCTCAGTGTCTCCTCTCAATAAGGACCAGAGGCAGGTTCTGAGAGCAGGACTGAGACTAGGGCACAACATTTGAGGAGGCCCTTACTCTCAGATTCGTGCAAGTGCAGATGCTGCACCTGCATGGACCTGGGAGTGACAGCCTCCTTAAATTTTGCATTGTAGGCATCTTGCAGAACTCATCCTAGTCCCAGCCCTGCCTTGTGTTGCCAGGTGGAGAGCCCCCCTCCCTTTTTCCCTTCACCACATTGTGCAGGGTAATTTCTTCCTATTACATGTTATCTCCCAAAAGGGCAAAACCTCTATGTAAGTCTCAGCATTTATATCGGTTTAGAGTTCTCAAAGGCCCCAGACCTCTCTAGACCCTCGAGAGCACACAGGTCACTCACAACTAGTTCCCATGCCCCCCAGAGATCAGGCAAACATGCCTAGATGGTCAGGCTGGATACTGCTTTATTGGGAAGGGCAAGCCTGTCGTCCCCGTGGCACTGCTCTCACCCCACCTCGGCTTTGACTTCTTCCAAGAGCACAGCAACCACACTAACACTAGCATGTCACAAACCAGCTGGCCTAAAACAAATTTGGATACGTTATGGGTTCCATACACAATAGGTTAATTTCCAGTCCAATTATAATAATCTTCATAATTGGCCACACTCTAGGAGCTGGCAATTTCCACTATTTTTAACCTGTATCACTAAGGCAAATGGTTTTGTGTACAGCTGGTTCCAAAAGAGCTGAATTTCCTCCAGCCGGGAAAATCATGCACCAGAGTCACTGCCCAGCCCTCTTTCTCTGATAGTCTTCTTCCAGTGTGGCATCACCCACAAGTTCCAGGTTCATGCAACCATCAACCTATTTCTCCTTTCTTGGCTGTTCTTCCCAGCTGGCTCTCAAACCGCAGAGATCTGATTTATCCTGTTACCATAGGTAGATACCCAGGGGCTCTTGAACTCTGAGCCCCACTCAGGGTTCCATTTCCAAAGAAAATGTGTACTCCTAGTTTTATTTTGACAACGCTCTTTCTGAACCCTGGCGTGGGCCTCCTGGCTCCGGGTGTTTTCTGACATCACCATGGGCCTGACCTCCCATCTCACAACAGTTGCCAAGAGAGAGGAGGTGTTGGCAGGACACCAGGAGGACCACCCATACTAGAAAGCAGGAGGGAGGGAATAGGGTAAAAGAAATACTTCATAGCTTTCATCTCTCGCCCTGTGGATAGAAGGAGTTTGGAGTACTCCTTGTAAAAGGCCTGGAAGGTTTCTGGGGCAGACACAATCCTCTGAAGGAGCTTGGTCCCTCTTTGCACTGTCTTTTTTCTGTGGTGTTTGTGTCTCTCTGATCTCCCTCCTGTCAGTGAACCCCTCAAAGACAGTGATTGTTTATTTTGCTGTTATCACTCAGCACAACTTCAGACACTGTCAATGCCTTGTGTTTGTTACACAAATAGTATTGGGCATTTCCATAGCCTGGATATGTTCAGACTTCACCAACTGAGCATTCAAATAAAGTGAAAGGAATAGCAATCATATATGATATATGTCATATCAAAAGGTGCCTATAGGCAATTTTCCCCTGTGTGCTCCTCATTGAGTTGTTACAAATGGATAAATGCGAGGACAGAGCCAGCAGTAGGGTGAGGAGAGAAAGGAACTCACCTAGGGTGCAAAATGCAAGGGGCACCAAAAAACTCAGTAATCTGCATAAATAATATTCTCATGCAATTGTGTTAGTTTCCTACAGTTGCGGTACAAAGTGCCACAAACTGGGTAGCTCAAAACAACAGAAACGTGTTCTGTCACAGTACTAGATGCTGGGAGTCAGAAACCAAGGTCTCAGCAGGGCCACGCTCCCTCCAAGGCTCTAGGGACAAATCTTACTTTGCTCTTCCAGCTCCTGGTGGCTGCTGGCAGTCTTTGGCTCCTTGACTTGTACCTGCACTGCTCCACTCTCTGCCTCTGTTTTCGTGTGGGCATCTCTCCTGTGTGTCTCTGTGTGTTCACATGGCCTTCCTATGAGGACACCAGTCACTGGACTTGAGAGTCTCCCCTCAACTGGTCTGAACTTATCTTAACAAATTACATTGGCAAGGACTCTATTTCCAAATAAGGTCACATCCTGAGGTTCTGAATTTTAGGGGTCACTATTCAACACAATACAACAATATTTTTAAAGTCAAAATTAATGAAAAATGCATGAAGAACAAAATATTTAAATTGTATGTAAGGACAGGATCCCCCCAACACTAACATGATGCTCCTCCTTCACCTCCCCCTGGCTGAGCCCTGATGACAGAACCTCTGTGAAAAGCCTCTAGAACACTGTCAGGGAGCTAGAAAGACACAAAAGCATTGGTTTCTACTACCATTTTGCTCTGTGCATGTTCTCGTGAGGAACTCTTATTTCTCCTCGGATTTGACCTCTCGGGTGTCAAGGAGCACAAGCAGGGTTGAAAACACTTCTTTGCCCTCTTGCACCTGCTCTCCATGCCTACATGGCCCCTTTCTTATTGAAATAGGAAATACACCTACGTTTGCACAGTAGCCATTCTCTGTTATGCTAGTAGCTTGTGCCATACACTTGGAAAGGTTTCCAGAATTTCTAGAGAAGCCTACCCACCCCTTCACAGAAAAACACACACTTTCTGCTTGTATGTTGGTTTCTTAGCAAGGGAACATAAGAAATAGCACAGCCAGGGCTGCAGTGAATCAAAAAGTAGGTCATAAATAACCTTGAATCAAATTACTGGGGCTAACGGCTGGCAGCAGACACCATTGCAAGCAGATTCTATGTGACTTATTTTTCTTTTTTTCTGGAGGTGCAAAGACAAAAGCACTGAAATATTCAAGTTTCTCTCACTCTGAAAAAAAAAGTATTTTTAAAATCTACAGATTTTTTTAGTGTACACAAAATTCTATGCAGTTTTCTATGTGTAATTTCCATGAATCCAAGTTGATAAGGTTGATACTGAATCATCCTTATTTTCAAAATGAGAAAGTCTCAGAGAGATAACTGACTTACCCAATGGCACCCAGGCCAGGAGTTGAACCTGGGACATATGCATGCCTTCAAATACTGGAATCCTCCATCTGGTTTGCATAATACATGCCAAGTATCAATTCTGATAGGTTCATCACCCTTCTGATGATTGTTTTTCCAGAGAGTTCAAAGACTGAAAACAAAATTGATCTACATCACATGCCTTTGAATCAGGTATACAGCAGCCCAAGCAATCCTCCTTCTAGGAATTTGCACCAGAGACACAATCAATAATATACCCAAAACTTTATCTATAAGATGGCTTATAGCAGTGTTATGAATGATCCTGGAAAGTAAAAAAAATATAAAAGATGGTTAAATAAATTAGGACACACTTAAGTTTAAAGTGTCCCAGTCTTTTCAGCCTCGTGTAGTTAACCTGCTATTTAATACTCAAATAAAAATTGGACTTCCCATTCTTTTATTCAGGAGGTTCCTGAATGTTTCCAACAATTCATGCAAGTGGCTGGAGTGGTTCATCGTAGCTATCAGCTCTTGGTTCATGCTGCAGTTGGCTTATGTCTTTTGACCATATTTTTATCCTTTCTCCACTTCACTGCAAACATGGAACTAGTCTCCTTCCTTCATTTCTCAAGGCATCACTTGGGTGTGTACTGTGTGTGCAACAGTTTTACTGAACAGATCATAAAATGAAGACAGAAAAGCAAAACTTAACCTCAAAGTCAGACATCTTGGCTCGCAAATCCATGATTTGTGCTTCAATGCAAGGAGCTCTTCGCTGACCAAATTGCCTCTTTGTCCTGGGTCCCCTGCCCCTCTAGAGGCCACTCTTACTCATACCCACATCCTTCTCAGTTTCCTGGGTCTGAGACCTGCACCCTGGCCCCAGGCCCCCAAAAGAAAACAAAAATCGACAACCACCTGAACAGCTCAAGAAGACGGCTTTCACATTGCCACTTATCTCCCGAGTGTCTCCGACTTGGGCTCCAGTGACATCATTAGTTATTGCCTTTGCATAAGCATGAGGCCCAGTTAAGTGTTCCTGTTATCCCAATTGCAAAAAAAAAAAAAAAGAAAAGAAAAGAAAACAATTTATCCCTCAAAGGAATTTTGCTCTCGTACCCTAAAGAAACCAAGACAAACTGCCAATAGCTTTTAAAATAGCAATTTATTTTCTTTCTCACCACACATTTAATTGAATTTCTCAGAGCCATTAAAAGTCATGTTGTAGAAAAGTATTTAATGACATGGAAACAGTGTTTATGGCATATGGATAAGTGACAAAAAAAAAGACCCATCAGTAAGTACGTGCAGTAGAATCCAAATTATATGAAAGTTGTGTGTATATTTGATTATGAAAAGAGGGTAGCATTTGGAAACATAGCATTGTGTTTTTCTATTTTGCCTTCCTACACCCATCTGCTTCAGGGTAAGGCATTATTACACATGCCAAGAGAAAGAATCACTGTTTAGCTTTTGCCATCTGAAATAGAATTTTACACCTGAGATGGCCTTGACAGCTGGGAAAAGAGGGCCATTCAACATATCAGGGGTTTTGCATAAGAGACTGGAAGGAAGAGAAATGGAGACAGAGTCGGGGAGATGGTCAGGGAGAAGAAGCTGTGTCCTGTGTGCTCAAGAGACTGAGGGCAAACAGGACCTTACCCTAGTGTCCTCTTGGGACTTGGGGCAGAGATCACTGTACAAGGCAAGTACACAGGACCTGACTAATAAGGCAGAGAGATTGCTGAGCAGAATGAGCATCACCTCAGGGTGATGGACTTCCAGTGAAGACATTGACAGGTGACAGCATGCATGGACCAAGCCAGTCAAGAGTATATAGAAAATATGGCAGAAACTCAAGGGTCTACAGGAGCCATGGAAAGACCTAGTAGCAGAGGGAGGCCCCTGGCCCCTGAATAAGCTGAGAAAGAATAGGACACATGTCAACAGTCACAAATGTCAGGGGCAAATGCCAGCAGAGTGTCCAAAGATGAGACCAGGCCAGTTACCTCTTGGCACATAGGGGACATCAGCACAAGGTGTGGGGTCCCTCTGGTCCCCAGGCTGCTTGAGAGGACGTGGGTGAGGCCAACAAGGAAAGAATCTGAAAGACTGAACAGTTGTCCCAAGAAGACAAAGTTAAACCTAAAGGGACTATAAATTGTTGGCCTGGACTAAGTTTAACCCCCAAAGAGCTAAACAAAGACTCTTTCTTTTTTTTTCCTTTTTTTATTGCTTTATTTATTTGTTTGTTTACTTATTTTATTCAGTTACAATTGTCTGTATTTTCTCCCCATCCCTCCACCCTGCCCCAGCCAATCCCACCTCCCTCCCCCACCTCTACCCTCCCCCTTGATTTTGTCCTTGTGTCCTTTATAGTAGCTCCTGTAAACCCCTCTCCCCACTATCCCCTCCCTGCTCCCTTCTGGCTATTGTTACATTGTTCTTAATTTCAATGTCTCTGGTTATATTTTGTTTGCTTTTTTCTTTTGTTGATTATGTTCCAGTTAAAGGTGAGATCATATGGTATTTGTCCCTCACTGCCTGGTTTATTTCACTTAGCATAGTGCTCTCCAGTTCCATCCATGCCATTGCAAAGGGTATAAGCTCCTTCCTTCTCTCTGCTGCGTAGAATTCCATTGTGTAAATGTACCATAGTCCTTTGATCCACTCATTTGCTGATGGGCACTTAGGTTGCTTCCAGTACTTGGCTATTGTAAATTATGCTGCTATGAACATTGGGGTGCATAGGTTCTTTTGGATTGGTTAAACATAGACTCTTTCTAACACACTTGTGAAGCAGATGGGCTAGGAGTCAGAATGTCAGTGGATGGGAGAGCCTGACTGGGGATAGAGCAGCAGTTCTCAGACTTCAGTGTGTATACGTTAGAATCCCCCAGAGGACTGGTTAAGTCACAGATGGAGCGGCCCATCCCCAGAGTTTCCGATTTCCTAAAGATCTGAGGTGGGGCCTGAGAATTTACATTTCTAAGAAGTTCCCAATGCTACAGAGGCTGCTAGTCAGGAATGATACCTTGAGAACTAGTCTTCTAGAGAGTTAAGGAATTCCATTGTTTTGATATGGTAGTGATGTTGTGGCTTCTTCTATCTCTCTATCTATCATTGATCTATCTATCCATCTATCTACCTACTAACCTTTCTATCTATATATCACCTATCTACCTACCTACCTTTCTATCTATCTGTGTATCTATGACTACAAGGACAAATACCAAATGGCAGCTGTGGTTATAACTAGGTTATAAGAACATGGATGATCTGTATTTTTTACTTTGTACATTCTGAATTTTCTAATTATCTAAAATGAGTATGCATTACTTTTGAAATCTGAAAAAAAATTAGTGTTATTGAAAAGAGAGAGATTTGCTGGTTGCGATAGGATTTATTTAACACAGTTCAAGAAAATGGTCCAGACGCTCAGTCTTCCTTCAGGCCTGGGCTGGTCCTTTCCTTCCATGAACCTCGCGCTGCAGATATTTTACAGCAAAGACCAGTATTTTTTATACACAAAGGAAGGTGTGGTTTGAGAGGTAAGGCAAATCACACAGATCCCTAAATATCTTACCCATCCACTGGCTTTGGTACCAGACACCACTCACTGGGCTAATCCTAAAGAACTTTTGAAGGTTTGCATTGTCACTGACTCAGCCTCTATGTCACCTGGTAGGGATCATTGTTTACTTTCCGACCAGCAAAGCTGTATTATAGTACAACACCTGGATTGACTCTAGGTCACTAGGAGACAACAGCAATCTAAGGGATTGGGACAGGTGACAGATCAATTTTGCTAGCAGTTTCAGTACCAAAAGTTTCAGGACACTGGACCCAGCCTGAAGGAAACGGTGGTCAGCTGTTAGCATTCATGGGGCAGCCCAGGAAAGGGGACCTGGAGAGAGGCAGCCAAGGCCAACTTGCACAAATGACATGAAGACTGAGAGGCTCCTGGCTCCAGCCTGGCAAGAGGGCTGACACGCTGCCATCCCTCTGGACCCACCGTGCTTCCGGATAGCTAATGCATGGGGGGCTTAGTTCAGAGCCTTCTACAAAGGCCAAATGGCCAATAAGATGGATATAGTACATTTCACACACAATTGAGTTTTCAAAGCAGTTGGAATGCTTGTGGAAAATTGTCCTTTGAATGCCTTAGGACATCTTATTTTCCATGGGCAAAATCGTCTGAACAAAAATGGTTCTTGGAGGCTCAAATCTGACCATAATGAAAATCACAGAGTAGATGGTGATTCTATTTTTAAAAGAAATCTCAATTCTTAGAGACCTGGCTTGCCTCTTGCTAGCACCAGTACCCCAACCTATTTCTTATCTACTGCCTTGTCTCTAAAAATGGCTCAAATATAGATTTCTTAAACTCTGCTTCACAGATGACCCAGGTTTAGAAGCTAAGCAGGCTGACTTATAGTTGTGAGCAAAACAAAGGATCCATTTAAGGAACTCAAACCCGTCTTCTTTGACTATCAGAGTCTGTTGATTTTATTCCCTTACCCACTCAGGGAACATGAACATGCCACACATGGACTGGATCTCTTGAATCCACCACAGGCTTGACAATCCACAGCCTCTGTACACAAGGTGACACATATATTGTGCACAGGGGCGCAGAAGTCCTGCTAACTGTACAGTATTTGTTTATTCCCTTGTTATTCACACTACTTGGTTGTGAGCTCCTTGAGGGCTGGAATCACGTCTGAATCCTCACTGTAATTGTGAATGCCGAGCATTGAGCCTGATTCATAGTCAGTTCATTAATGTTTGTTGAATGAATGCATGAGTGATTCAATAAAAGCATAATAATTGTAATGGCTCCCATAGAAAAGACATTTACTATGTGTCCAACATATGCTAAACAACTCACATTTTATAATTGTATTTAATCCTGTAACAGATCATTTTACAGATAAGAAATGAGTGGAAGAAAAGAGAATAAATGGGAAAAGAAAACAGAGGGAAAGAAGATGAGAAGGATGAAGAGAGCAGGTGAAGGGAAGAAAAGGGAAAAAGGGAAAAGCAGATGAAAGGAAAGAGAGAAATAAAAGGGGGCAAAATAAAATTGAGAGGGGAAGACTAGGATGGGGAGAGGAGTGGCCAAAAGAGGTGAAATGGGTAGAAGGAGATGGAGAGAGCAAGGGAAGGGGAGAAGGAGGGAGGAAGAATTTAGAGAGACTGGCTGTCACCTGCAAGCGGCCTTGCCCGAAGGGAAGCCTCCGTCCAGTAGAAGTTACTGGCGGATGTTCAGTTGATCCAGCAGAGCTCACCATCTGGAAGGACTGACCAGAGGAGCCTGGTGCAGTGCCCACACAATGGTCGGCACCAAGAATCTGACCAGAGTAAACTGCCGGACAGCAGGCCCTGGCAAAAGGACTCTCCTTGCAGGCCAGATTTGAAAACCAAGGAGGTAGGCTTGGTAAAAAGTCTGTCAGCAAGTAGTGAAGTTGGAGATGCTGGATTAGAAACCAGAGACAGGAATCTCATCCAAGGTTACACACAGAGACAAGCCCAGCACACAATCAGGAAACCAGTTACAGAGAAGCATGAGGGGAGACCAGGCCAGATGCCTCTGGTCAGACAAGATAATGTAATACATTGTAGCGAAGTGTTCTTGTGTCTGTCTGTTTTTAAATTAAGGGCTTCCTCGTTTGGCAGAAAAGAAAAACGTGGTCATTCCACACAAAAATTAAGCAAATCAAAATAGAACAAGGTCAAAGAATAAAACTCATGAATCTGCAGTAACTAGGAATAAACTTGTTGCTAATCGTTCCATAGATTTTACCTCACAGGATGCTCTAAGCACACACACAGAGAGACACAGATAAGCAGATGCACGACTATACAGACAGACACTTGGACACACAGGTGAATATTTCCAGAAAGTTATTTTTAAAGTTTATTTTACTTAAACTTACTTCAATTTAATTTTACTTAAATTGGCAATCAAAACTTATACTTCCTTGTGATTTGAAAACATTTTAGCCAAAATAGAATTTTAAATCATCCTAGACTGTGAAATTGCCGTAAGGCACAGGGAAGAAGTAAATGTACCTTCACTTGTGCAGGTGAATTTCTGCAGATCAAGTTTCAAGAAAAATGAGAAGCCTAGAATTTAGTGTCAAAAAACATACAAGAAAAGAAGGTGGAATGTTTGAGAATAAGCCAAAGCAAGAAAAGGCTGAAACAACATGAAATATTTCAGATATTAGAATTATTAGACACATAATTTAAAACTATGTTTAACATGCTCAAAGAAATAAGAATGACTTCTTATTAATGCACAAAGACTGTCAGAAATTTTTTAAATCCAATGATATGCTCTTTAAAAGGGCATGTAAAATATAAATAAGGATACAGAGAGGTTGAAAAATAAGAATAATAGAATGTGAAAGCTATATATAATGTAAACATGAACCAAAATAAAGCTACTGAAGTTATATTGACAATAGAAAAAATCCATTTTAAAACATAAAAATTTTCTTAAAATAATATTTAACTTATAGACATTTGATATAAAATTGGTTTTATTTATTTTTTCTTTTTACTGAATTTATTAGGGTGACATTGGTTAATAAAATTATATAGTTCTACAGTGTACATCACCATTTATCCAACCTACACCCTCCTCTACCTCCCCCACCCCCCTTTTCCTCTGGCAATCACCATACTGTTGTCTGTGTCCATGAGTCTTCTCTCTCATTCTCTCTCTCTCTCTCTCTCTTTTTTTTTTGCTTACTCTCTGCACTCCCTTCACCCAACCAAAAAAAATAATACACTCTGACTCATATTATGAGGCAAACACAGCCTTGATAGAAAACATAGCATGGAAATCATGAGAAAGCAGCATTGCAGCCCACCTTCTCTCATGAACATAAATGCAAACGCCCTGAACTAAATACAATGCTCTTTCTACCAGCAGAGCAAGAAGGGGACAGAAAGCAAAGTGGTAGATACTGAGACTGGGATAGAAAGTGGCACAAAAGCAGCAGTGGTCTGAGAAAGAAGGCCCCCATAATTTCTGCTCATCTCTAGAAGACTTCAGTTCTCTGTTAGCAAGAGATCTGGGGCTAAGCACCAATGCCAACCTCCGCGTGTGTGTATTGGAGAGCATGGAAGGGAGGGGAGGAGAGGTCTCACCTTTGTACTGTAAAATCGGCTATGAAACCCCTGGGCCACACTTTCTCAGAACCTCATAGGTATCATTTCATTGTGTTCTTGCATAGATTGTTCCACTCGTTTTTTTTCCCCTGTGGTGTCTCAATTTATCTCTTGGTTGACTGGATTTTTTCAGAAAATAGTTGATTTCTTTGTTTCCAGAATGGTTCATATGTACCTATTCCCTGATTATTTAATGTTTGATAATTGCTGATATGTGTTTTAATTGTATTTTTCAATTATAATTTACATTCACTATTATTTTGTATTAGTTTCAGGTGTACAGCAAAGTGGTTAGACAATCATAAACTTTATAAAGTGTGCCTCCTGGATATTCAGGTATCCACCAGTTACTGTTCACAGTTGTTACAGTATTAGTGACTATGTTCTCTCTGCTATACTTTACATCTCCATGACTATTTTGTGACTACCAATCTGTAATTCTTAATCCCTTCACCTTTTGTACCCAGCCCTTCAAACCCCCCTCCTCTCTGGCAACCATCAGTCAGTCTGTTCTCTATGAGTCTGTTTCTATTTTGTTTGTTCATTTATTTTGCCCTTTAGATTCCACATATAGGTGAAATCATATGGTATTTTTTTTTTCTCTGTCTGTTTCACTTAGCAATAATCCCCTCTAGGACCATCCATGCTGTCACAAATGGTAAGATTTCATTCTTTTTATGACCAAGTAATATTCCATTTTATATACGTACCACATCTTCTTTATCCAATTGTCTATTGATGGGCACTTCAGTTGCTTCCATATCTTGGCTACTATAAATAATGTTTCAATAAACATAGGGATGCATATCTCTTTTCAAATTAGTGTTTTGGGTTTCTTCAGATGTATACCCAAAAGTGGAATTGCTGGGTCATAAATTAGGTCCATTTTTAATTTTTTGAGGAACCTTCATACAGTTTCTCATAGTGGCTGCACTGGTATATATGTTTTGTCATACTTTCCCTCATATAATTGTAGACATTACTCCACCGAATGTGGTTATGAAAAGTCTAAAGATAAACTGATTCTTGTTCAAAAGACTGCTTTATGCTACACAGTAACCTATAGAATGTTATCTTTTCTGTTATCCAATAAATTTAAAAGTATGCATCTCAGAGTCTACTCTCCACATCAGTGTCTTTCCATTGGTTTGGCCAAAAAGTTCATTTAGTTTTTTCCATAGGATGGCTCTAGTAGTACTTAGTTGTTCTTAATTTCATTCAAAACAATTTTGTTAGATTGTATTGTGACGGCTGTCATATCAGCATGCATTTTTAAACAACTTATCAAAATTGGTGACCTTTTGTACAGTCATTTTAATATAGAAGATGGAAGAAGATACACAACATTTTCAGTGTATTATGCTTTATTATTGTAAGAAAGGTAAAAACGCAACTGGAAAAGCAGGAAAAGATTTGTGCTGTGTATGCAGGCTGTCTTATGTATTGGAAGGTGTTTAGCAGAACCCCTGGCCTCTACCCACTAGAAGCCAATAGCAGGAGATAACCTACATACTCAAAATACCTAAATCAATAAAGTTACTGATCAAATGAAAAATGTGTCTTTTATTTTATGGAAAAAAACAAACAGATTTTTTGGCCACCTCAATACAACACAGTTTGCCTTTTAAGTCAAACTCAGATATTCCTTTTAGGTAGGTTCATTTTTCTTCTGTTAAATCTTTTAATAATTGTTCTATTCCATTTGTTCTCTATTTCATGTTTATCAACATTTGATCAGCATTATTTCTCTTCCATAGTTGTTATCGTCACTTTCTCTACTTCCTTTAGTCTTCTTCTAAGTCATTTCAATGTATTAAAATTAGCTCTAGCTTTTCCGGGATTTCAATTATTACATTTGCAGCCATGATTATTCAATTTCTTCCTGTTTCTAATTAATTTATTACTTCTCTGGTAGTATTTCTTTACTCTTGATTTTCATTCCTTACCTTTGGAACCTCCTTTTCTGTCTCATTAAGATGTTTTATCATCTAATTTCTGAGTTCTTCTAAAAATTGAACTCAAATTCTTGTTAACTTGTATAGAATGAAATATCTGTACAGAATTTTCATGTGTCTTGGGTTATTTTTCCCCAGAATGGAGTCTTCAGCTGTCAACTGAACTCTTTGTTCATTTAACTTGCTATTATTTTTCTATTATTGCTATTCTTTTTCTATTATTAGTATTATTTTTGGTTGCTATAGTGCATTGACCTAAATACCACACACTTTCTTTTGATTTTGCTTATGCTTAAAAGAAAAGCTCTGTCCTCTGATGAAGGGTGGATGAATTCCGACCCATCTCCTTCCCACCTGAAATGATTCCCATTGCTCCAAACTTCAATTGAAGAGTGGAGCATAAACTTTGATCCACCTGAAGCCAGAGGAAAAGATCAGCTTGGCCTGTGTGCAATCTTTGTTGGAAAACTTGGTTTTGACCTCTCTCATTTGAGATTCAGTTAAATGTCCTATAAAACATGTTCATTCCACTTAATAAAGTCAATAATATTAGTTCTGCACTTCAGCTCTGACCTATACTTGTAATTCAGTGTGAATCTCTGGAGACTATATGAAATTGTCATCAGTTCCAGTTGTTTACTTCTTCTTTTTAAAAAAACATATTTATTGATTATGCTATTACAGTTGTCCCATTTCCCCACTCTTCACTCCACTCCATCCTGCCTACCCCCTCCCTCCCACATTTCCCCCCCTATAGTTCATGTCCATGGGTCATACATATAAGTTCTTTGGCTTCTACATTTCCTATACTATTCTTACCCTCCCCCTGTCTATTTTCTACCTACCATTTATGCTACTTATTCTCTATACCTTTCCCCACTCTCTCCCCCTCCCATTCCCCTGTTGATAACCCTCCTTATGATCTCCATTTCTGTGGTTCTGTTCCTGTTCTAGTTGTTGGCTTAGTTTGCTTTTGTTTTTGTTTTAGGTGTGGTTGTTAATAACTGTGAGTTTGCTGTCATTTTTACTGTTCATATTTTTGATCTTCTTTTTCTTAGATAAATCCCTCTAACATTTCATATAATAAGGGCTTGGTGATGATGAACTCCTTGAACTTGACCTTATCTGAGAAGCACTTTATCTGCCCTTCCATTCTAAATGATAGCTTTGCTGGATACAGGTATCTTGGATGTAGGTCCTTGCCTTTCATGACTTGGAATACTTCTTTCCAGCCCCTTCTTGCCTGTAAGATCTCTTTTGAGAAGTCAGATGACAGTCTTATGGGAACTCCTTTCTAGGTAACTGTGTCCTTATCTCTTGCTGTTTCTAAGATTCTCTCCTTCTGTTTAATCCTGGGTAATGTAATTATGATGTGCCTTGGTGTGTTCCTCCTTGGGTCCAGCTTCTTTGGGACTCTCTGAGCTTCCTGGACTTCCTGGAAGTCTATTTCCTTTGCCAGATGAGGGAAGTTCTCCTTCATTATTTGTTCAAATAAGTTTTCAATTTTTGCTCTTCCTCTTCTCCTTCTGGCACCCCTATAATTCAGATGTTGGAACGTTTCAAGATGTCCTGGAGGTTCCTAAGCCTCTCCTCATTTTTCTGAATTCTTGTTGCTTCATTCTTTTCTGATTGGACATTTCTTTCTTCCTTCTGGTCCACAGCGTTGATTTGAGTCCCAGTTTCCTTCGCATCACTATTGGTTCCCTGTACATTTTCCTTTGTTTCTCTTAGCATAGCCTTCATTTTTTCATCTAATTTGTGACCAAATTCAACCAGTTCTGTGAGCATCCTAATTACCAGTGTTTTGAACTGTGCATCTGATAGGTTGGCTATCTGTTCACTTCGTTGCTTAGCTGTATTATTTCTGGAGCTTTGATATGTTCCTTCATTTGGGCCATTTTTTTTTGTCTTGGAGCACCTGTTACTTAAAGGGGCGGAGCCTTAGGTGTTCACCAGGGCGGGGTAACGCTGGTGGCTGCACTGTGACACTATGTGGGGGAGGGGCCGAGAGGGAGCAATGGCGCTTGCTCCACTCTCTGCCAGATTTCAGTCACTCCCTCTGCTACCCACAATCAAACTGGGCCCCTCTAGTGCTGATTCCCGAGTGGGTGGGCTTGTGCATGCTCTAGGCCCCTGCCCCTGTGGGTCTCTCCAACGCACTCTCTTGTGAGGCTGGGAGTTTCTTTTGCTGCCACCTCAACCCCCATGGGTATTTTCAATCAGAGGTTTGAGGCTTTATTTCCCCGAGCTGGAGCCCTGGGTTGCACAGTCTGTTTCACTCCCTCGCCGTTCCTCCAGGTTTATCTATGTGCGAATGTGGGGCCGCAGGGTCTGCTAGCAGTCGCACTGCCTGTCCTGTTTGTCCCACAATCTTATGTCTCTGGGTCCAGCCATGTTGCCCGTGAGTCCTGTTTGCCCCGGCTGCCTGTCTCCGCCCCTCCTACAGGTCTGGATGAATGTTTCTTCTTTATCTCCTTGGTTGTGGGACTTCCGTGCAGTTCGATTTTCTGTCAGTTCTGGTTGTGTTTTGTTTTTAAATTGTTGTTGTCCTTCTTTTGGTTGTGCGAGGAGGCACAATGTGTCTACCTACGCCTCCATCTTGGCCAGAACCCCAGTTGTTTACTTTTTCTTTTCACCCATCTCTTCCTAGTAGCTGTTTTTACTTCCCGAAGTAGAAATGATCCTGAGCTTTTGTTCAATTCATTCTTTTTCCTTGTCAATTAGAAAATATTTGCAAAAATTCTAAGGACTTTTTAAATTAATCTTCCTTTTTAATACTATACTTCTAGGAGTTGGAAAGAGAAGCATTTGTCTTCTTAATCACCATTTTAGAATTTTATGATAGAGTTGTATTTCTTTATTTGGTTGCTGTTGGGTTTTATTTTTGTTTTGTTTTTGATTTGTTGCTTTTATTTTATTTGACGTAGAGGGAAATAAAATTTGTGCTCCAACTTCGTTCCACTGCATTAACCTGGAATTAGACAGATACATACTGACATGAAGAGATAAATTGTTGAATAAAAAAGCAGGATATAAAACAGTATTTACAACTGATTTATTATCATTAAAACATAAATTTCATCAATTTGTGTGTGTATATTTGTCTAGCTATATTAATGTCTATAGATACATATGTATACATAGATGCTGGTGTATATTATCCTCACAATATATATTTAGATATATATAATTATAATATGTAAATGCATTATATAAATTATATATAAAAATATGTAAGGGTACATACCAAAATCTTAATACTGATATTCTCTAAATGAAGAGTTTTAACTTTCTTCTTCGTACCTACATTTCATAAAATTTTTACAATATATACATATGTATAGTTTTAAAATTTGTTTTAAAAAGCATGCTATTACCCTGGCCAGGTGACTCACTTGATTGGAGCACTGTCCCATACACCAAAATGTTGTGGGTTCCATTCCCAATCAGGGCACATACCCAGGTTGCAGGTTTGATCCCCATTTGGGGTGCATACAGGAAGCAACCAATGGATGTTTTTCTCTTACATTGATATTTCCCTAGTAAATCAATGTTTGTCTCTCTCACTTTCTCTTTCTCACTTCCTCTTTCTCTTCCTCTCTCTCTAAAATCAATAAACATATCAAGTGAGGATTTAAAAAAAGCTCTTGTTTCATTTTTTGTTCTATTTATAGCTTGCCTTTTCCAAAATGTATTTGACATGGTTTTCAGCAGAAGCAATATACAATGAACTTAACGAAATAGAAAATCAAGACCAAGGGAAAACAAAGGAAGCAAATAAAGAAAAGGGCTGCAAGGATGACCTGGTTCTGTTATGAAATAAATCTTGCCGTATCCAACCTGGAGGGGGCCTAGGTCTTGTTAGGGGAGTCAGTGGGACCCAGTTAAGAAAATGAGTGTCATACCAGGGAGTGAAGCAGAGACTGGGCCTACACTTGCCATTGAGTTGAGAGGTTATTTCCCACACACCCCAGCAGGAAGTAGACTATGCATCCACGTCATGAATAAAGCCTACACCTAGAGCAAGCCCAGCCAATGCCATCAAGAAACACTTGTGAATATGCTTACAGGGTGATTTAAACAAATTGGCATTTGAAAGATAAAATAAGACATTCAAATTGAAAGCTAACATGAGAACAATTCAGAAATTGGTTAATTGTTCTCCTCTGCAGGAATGATACCTTTACATCACTGTTCATAATGTTTAAGGTAGATTATTATCTAGGCATGTGGGTTGGGCAGGCAATCCAGCTGCTTCTCTCACCAGCACACATATCTAGGCTGTTCTTTTGTTTGATGCCGCCTCACTTTCCTTAAACATGGCAGAGACCGTTTTATCACCTACCACATACCCAGGCCCACTCTTAATGCCTCTGCATTGACTATGAAATAAAAATACAACTTCCACAAGATGATATTCATAAAGGTCTCAACAATGTCACACCCCATCCATCTAAATTATTTCTAGCTCAAATTAGCAAAGACTTAGTCTAATAGATGAAGTACATAACTGCATAATCTCCTCTCTAAAATCTGACTAACAGGAGAGATAGATACATAAACAAGTACCAATAATAATATGTAATGATGGAATAACTTATTCCTCTGTGCAGGGTAAAGGGGCTATTATAAAAACCTACGGTGTCTAGGAGTCACTTGTTCTGGGTTTTGGAGTAGAAAGGGGAAGTGCCAGTGGTGAAGCTAAGGAAAGGAATTCTAGGTAGAATGAGAAAAGACTATAACCTTGTCCAAGTAGCTCAGTTGGTTAGAGCACTGTCCCTATATGCCAAGGTTGCGGGTTCAATTGCTCTTCAGGGCACATATAAGAATCAACCAACAAATGTGTAAGTAAGTGAAACAACAAATTTATGTTTCTCTCTCTCTCTGAAATCAATCAATAAAATTTTTTTAAGGAATTAGAAAATAATACAAATGTATGAATGTACTTTTGTAAGGGAACAGAGAGCAATCCAGATGCTAAAAAAATAAAATAAAATAAGAAAGAAAGAGAAGGAAAAAAACAGGCTATCTTACTGCAAAACTCCAGTGACATTGCATTTATATAAAAATGTCATGTGAATGGTGTTCCATGAAACTGGGCCACATCAGTGGCCCTCAAACTTCTAAGTGGTAGCATTGTGCATGTGACTAGAAAGATAGATTTAGATTAGGTTCTGAGGACCTTTGAAATCTAACTAATTTATACTTTGTGCTGTGGAAATTAGGAGAGCTATCGGGAATCTGCAAGTCTTGGAGTGACTTGATCATGTTTGACTCTTCAAAAAGATATATATTTTACACAATCACTCTTAGAGTAGTCAGGAAAATTGTGTGCGTGTGTGTGTGAGAGAGAGAGACAGAGAGAGAGAGAGAAAGAGAGAGAGACTACAGTTCAATTAGGAGGCGATTACAGCAATTTTGGCCAGTGATTGTTCAGGACTTAAGTAGAACAGTAGCAGGAGAATCAACACTATGTTATATGTGACAACGTTAGAGATAGGCTCCAATGAAATTGGTAACCCATTGATGTGGTGAGAGAGAAGGTGAGGTCAGCAAGTCCAGGGTGGAGGCAAGTGCCTGTGACACATACTAGACAGCACCTTGACCCTTATTTCTCACCACATGCAAAAATTACTTTGAGATGGATATATTAAATGTAGAAGCTGGAATGATTTTTAATTGATAAATTGGAATTACTCAAAATGAAAAACTTTTATTGATGATAAGACATCATTAAGAGAATTAAAAGGTAAGCCACAGGCTAAGAGAAAATATTCACTGAATTTATATCTGACCTAACTTGTATCCAGAGTATGTGAAGAGCTCCTAAAAATCAGTAAGAAAAGCCAAACCAAATAATGAAAAAATAAGCAAATGACTTGAGAAGGTATCTACAAAATAAAGATATTCAAATAACCAAAGGACATATGAAAAGGTGCTTAAAATAATTAGTCATCAGGGAAATGCAAATGATAACCACAAAGAGATACTACTATAGAACCACCAGAATGAGCTAAAATGAAAGGCTGGCAACTGCAAGCATTGGTGAGAATGTGGAGTAATTGGAATTCTCATGTATAGTTGGTATGAGTTTAAAATAGTAGAACCATTCCAGAAAACTATATAGCATTTTCTTAAAATTGTAAGCATAAGCTTTCTCTGCAACCTAGCAATTCTACTCCAAGTTACTGGACCGCCCCCCCCCCCAAAAAAACCTATATGAGATCTGTCTGGGAAAAATCTAGCCATCGTTAATATAATCAGAACAGTGTGTTTGACATCAATGGAACCTGTCAACCAAGGAAAGTGGATAGGAATGCACATGTGTGAACAATGATGACTTCACTGTACTAGTCAGTGGGGTAGTAGACACTGTTGAGTGAGCATGTGTACTCTGTGGCCATTGCATTCAAAATGACTGAATAAGTAGAGCAACAAATCTGCATCAAATTTTGCATTAAGCTTGAACATTCTTCCATGGCAACTATTCCGATGATTCAGAAGGCCACAGCTATGGGCAACTGATGATTGGCAGCTTCATTACAACAACCTGCCCGTTCATGCATCATGTCTCACAGATGCAGAGTTTTTGCTCTACTTATTTGTAGAGTTTTTTGGTGAAAGATCAAATCACCCAGGTGACTCAGGCCCCCTACAGCCCAGATTTGGTGCCTTATGACTTCTGGCTTTTCCCAAAACTAAAATCATCTTTGAAAAGGAAGAGATTTCAAATAGTCAGTGAGATTGAGGAAAATACAACAGGGGAGCTGATGGTGATTGGAAAAAATATGTGAGGTCCCAAGGTGCCTTCTTTGAGGGGGTCTGAGACTTGATTGTCCTATGTACAATGTTTCCTGTATCTTGGATGTTCTTTAATAAATGTCTCTATTTTTAATATTACACGCCTGGATACCTTCTGGATAGAACTTGTTTATCCACAGAAGTCTTGTAAAAGGTTCTTCATAAATATTATATTCAGGTTTCTGGCCAAGATAGAGGCGTAGGTAGACACACTGTACCTCCTTGCACAACCAAAAGAAGGACAACAATTTAAAAACGAAAAACAACAAGAACTGACAGAAAATCAAACTGCACAGAAGTCTGACAACCAGGGAGAAAAAGAAGAAACATTCATCCAGACTGGTAGGAGGGGCAGAGATGAGCAGCCGGAGCGGACAGCACTCATGGCAACATGGCCACTGGCAGACCCAGCGAGGTGGCAGATTGTGGAGCGGGATGGGCAAAGCTGCAGCTGGCCAGCGAGGCAGCAGCTAGTGCATTGGGTGACAGACCTCGCAACCCAGAGTTCCAGCATGGGGAAATAAAGCCTCAAACCTCTGATTGAAAATACCCATGGGGGTTGAGGTGGCAGCAAAAGAAACTCCCAGCCTCACAAGAGAGTGCGTTGGAGAGACCCACAGGGGCAGGGGCCTAGAGCATGCACAAGCCCACCCACTCGGGAATCAGCACTAGAGGGGCCCAGTTTGATTGTGGGTAGCAGAGGGAGTGACTGAAATCTGGCAGAGAGTGGAGCAAGCGCCATTGCTCCCTCTCGGCCCCTCCCCCACATAGTGTCACAGTGCAGCCACCAGCGTTACCCCGCCCTGGTGAACACCTAAGGCTCCGCCCCTTTAAGTAACAGGTGCTCCAAGACAAAAAAAAATGGCCCAAATGAAGGAACATATCAAAGCTCCAGAAATAATACAGCTAAGCAACGAAGTGAACAGATAGCCAACCTATCAGATGCACAGTTCAAAACACTGGTAATTAGGATGCTCACAGAACTGGTTGAATTTGGTCACAAATTAGATGAAAAAATGAAGGCTATGCTAAGAGAAACAAAGGAAAATGTACAGGGAACCAATAGTGATGCGAAGGAAACTGGGACTCAAATCAACGCTGTGGACCAGAAGGAAGAAAGAAATGTCCAATCAGAAAAGAATGAAGCAACAAGAATTCAGAAAAATGAGGAGAGGCTTAGGAACCTCCAGGACATCTTGAAACGTTCCAACATCTGAATTATAGGGGTGCCAGAAGGAGAAGAGGAAGAGCAAAAATTGAAAACTTATTTGAACAAATAATGAAGGAGAACTTCCCTCATCTGGCAAAGGAAATAGACTTCCAGGAAGTCCAGGAAGCTCAGAGAGTCCCAAAGAAGCTGGACCCAAGGAGGAACACACCAAGGCACATCATAATTACATTACCCAGGATTAAACAGAAGGAGAGAATCTTAGAAACAGCAAGAGATAAGGACACAGTTACCTAGAAAGGAGTTCCCATAAGACTGTCATCTGACTTCTCAAAAGAGATCTTACAGGCAAGAAGGGGCTGGAAAGAAGTATTCCAAGTCATGAAAGGCAAGGACCTACATCCAAGATACCTGTATCCAGCAAAGCTATCATTTAGAATGGAAGGGCAGATAAAGTGCTTCTCAGATAAGGTCAAGTTCAAGGAGTTCATCATCACCAAGCCCTTATTATATGAAATGTTAGAGGGATTTATCTAAGAAAAAGAAGATCAAAAATATGAACAGTAAAAATGACAGCAAACTCACAGTTATTAACAACCACACCTAAAACAAAAACAAAAGCAAACTAAGCCAACAACTAGAACAGGAACAGAACCACAGAAATGGAGATCATAAGGAGGGTTATCAACAGGGGAATGGGAGGGGGAGAGAGTGGGGAAAGGTATAGAGAATAAGTAGCATAAATGGTAGGTAGAAAATAGACAGGGGGAGGGTAAGAATAGTATAGGAAATGTAGAAGCCAAAGAACTTATATGTATGACCCATGGACATGAACTATAAGGGGGGAATGTGGGAGGGAGGGGGTGGGCAGGATGGAGTGGAGTGAAGGGTGGGGAAATGGGACAACTGTAATAGCATAATCAATAAATATATATATTTTTAAAAGACTCACCTCAAGACTTTTGGGCAGATGGAGGCACAGGGCAACATGGCTCCACTCCTCACACAACCACAGCAAAATTACAAATAAACTACAGGACAACTATCACTCAGAATCATCAGAAAATCGAGCTGTATGGATGTCTGGCAACTAAGGAATTAAAGAAACCACATTCAACCAGACAGGTAGCAAGGGTGGAAGGACAGAGGCACAAAGATGTGTCCCACACCCACGTGTGGTGGATATAAATTGGAGGGATATCTCAGGAGAAAGGGTACCCAGCCCTACACCAGTCCATGCAGCCTAGGGCTCCAGTGCCAAGAAGGTAAGTCCCCATAATTTCTGACTATAAAGAACCAGTGGGGGTTGGGTGGGCAGAAGAAAGTATAGGATTCTTAGGCGTCACCTCTTGGAGGGCCCCATATACAGGCTTACTCAGACTCATTCCCTCTAGACTCCAACACCAAGACAGCACCTTGAAGGGCACCAGTGGCAAACGGGGAGGAACTAAAGTTTCTGGCATCTGAGCAATAGATAGGGGACAGCTTCCTCCCAGACAGAACAGCAGACAGTGGCCATTCTTCCTTTTCTGAGCCCTCCACAACACCGAGCCACAGTGTGGTAGCACCATATCTGAGACTCCATTTATCTGTTTCACATGGCTAGCCCCACCATGATGATTACCTAAGGCTTTGCCCCATCCAAATTATGGGCTCACCCAAACTGGTAACAGTGGATTTTCCATATGAATGGCTGAGCTAGGCACAGGCTTTAGACCTTCCTAAATCTGCTCAAACAAGCATCAGCTGAGCCCAGCCCCCATACCTCTCGCTAAGTGGACCCAGACCCAGAACTAGTAGCAGCCATCTGCACATTACTTCATAGTTTATGCCAAGTGACCCCGGAGAAAACACAGGTGATGGCTGACCTTGGCCTGAACCACTCAGGAAACCCCAGAGCCTGTGCACCCAGCAGGCAGTTATAGACCACATCGAAGCACCACCACAAGCCATGGAAGGAGGTGGTTGGTGGTCAGTGGTCACAGTCAGTCCTACCAGCTGTCTGGCCTGGATGAATCCCTCCAATTGACCTGCTGACAGCAATCAAAACTCAACTACAAGAGGACAGAGTACTCAACCCACACGGAGAGTGTAACTTGAGTACCCAGGTTGGGAGATAGGGGAGGCTGTGCCACTGGACCCTACAGAACACCTACTACATTAGACCATGCTACCCAGACATGGAGTCAAAGCAGCTTTACCTAATACACAGACACAAACACAGGGAGGATGCCAAAATGAGGAGACAAAGAAATGTGGCCCAAATGAAATAGAACAAAACTCCAGAAAAATAAGTAAACAAATGGAAGATAAGCAATCTATCAGATGCAAAGTTCAAAACATTGGTTATAAGAATGCTCAAGGAGCCCTGGCTGGTGTAGCTCAGTGGATTGAGCATGAGCTGCAAACAAAGGGTCGCCAGTTCCATACTCAGTCAGGACACGTGCCTGGGTTGTGGGCCAGGTCCCCAGTGGGGACCACATGAGAGGCAACCACATGTTGATGTTTCTCTCCCTCTCTTTCTCCTTCTCTTCCACCTCACTAAAAATAAATAAATAAAAATAAAATCTAACAACAACAAAAAAAAGAATGCTCAAGGAACTCGGTGGGTACTTCAACAGCATAAAAATGATCCAAGTAGAAATGAAGGAGACACTAACTGAAATAAAGAAAAATTTACAGGGAATCAACACTGGAGTGGATGAAGCCAAGAATCAAAGCAGTGATTTAGAACATAAGGAAGCAAAAGACATCCAATCAGTACAAGAAGAAAAAAGGAATCCAAAAAAAAAAAAAAATGAAGATAGCATAAAGAGCCTCTGGGACAACTTCAACCATACCAATATTCTTATCATAGGGGTGCCAGAAAAAGAAGAGAAAGATCAAAACATTGGAAACCTACTTGAAAAAAAACACTGAAGGAATACTTTCCTAATTTCATGAAGGCAGTAGACACACAAGTTTGGGAAGAACAAAGAGTCTCAAACAAGATGGACACAAAAGAGGCCCACACCAAGACACAGCATAATTAAAATACCAAAGGATAAAGATAAAGAGAGAATCTTAAAAGCAACAAGAGAAAAGTAGATAGTTACCTACAAAGGAGCTCCCATTTTTCAATTTCTCCAAAGAAACTTTGATTTCTCAAAAGAAACTGTGTAGCTGATTTCTCAAAAGAAACTTTGCAGGCTAGAAGGGATTAGCAAGAAGTATTCAAAGTGATAAAAAGCAAGGACCTACAACCTATAATACTCTATCCAGCAAAGCCATCATTTAGAATCAAAGAGCAGATAAAGTGTTTTACAAACAAGCTAAAGCTAAAGGAGTTCATCATCACCAAGCCATTATTACATGAAATGTTAAAGGGACTTATTTAAGAAAAAGAAGATCAAAAAAGTATGAACATTAAAATGACAATAAATACATAACAACAATTGAATCTAAAAAACAAACCAAGCATACAAGTAGAACAGGAACAGAATCATAGATATGGAGAACATTGGGATGATGGCCAGTGGTCAGGGAGATCTGGGGGAATGGGGAAAAAGATGCAGGGATTAGGAAGTACAAACTGGCAGTTACAGGAAAGGCACAGTTATGTTAAGAGCAAGTACAGGAAATGGAGTTGCCAAAGAACTTATATGCATGACCCATGGTCATGAACAAAGGAGGAGGGATTGCTGGAGGAAGTGGGGGCTGCTGGGTGGAGGAGGGCAAAGGTGGAAAAGTGGGACAAGTGGGATAGTATAATCAATGAAATAATAAAAAATTATTTAAAAGACTCAGCTCAAATTTCACCTTCTCTGGAAAGCCCTCAGTTTTAGAACGGATTATTTTAGTTGCAAGTGACACAAACCCAACTCTAACTAATAAATACCAGTGGTGAATATGTTGGCTGTTGAAATATTAGAAAGGCTTGCAACACACAATACAAGAAAAGGGAGAGAGTATAGTTGGGGTACAGGTACAACTGGAAACATGGAATGAAAGATCACCAGACTTTTCCTCTCCTAAGTCTTTCTTCATTTAGACTCCATTCTCTCTCACTATGACCAGATTTTTACCAATGGCAAAAAACATTCTGCTTCGAGTCACTTAGAACTTTTCCTCTTAAAATCTATGCTCTTAGGACTTCCAGCCAAGATGGAGGCATAGGTAGATACACTTTGCCTCCTCGCATAACCAAAAGAAAGATAACAACAAGTTTAAAAACAAAAAATAACCAGAACTCCCAGAAAATGGAACTGTATGGAAGTCCAACAACCAAGGAGTTAAAGAAGAAACACTCATCCAGACTGGTAGAAGGGGCAGAGATGGGCAGCTTGGGTGGAGAGGATGCACAGCAAGGCAGCAGCTGGAAGACCACGGCAAGCAAGGCTGTGGCTGGAGGAGCAGGCGGACCCACATTTGCATGCAGATAAACCAGGAGGAACAACTGGGGAGTGAGACAGACCACAAAACCCAGGGCTCCAGGGTGGGGAAATAAAGCCTCAAACCCTCCAACTGAAAAAACTTGTGGGGTTTGAGGTGGCAGGAGAAACTCCCAGTCTCACAGGAGAGTTGTTGGAGAGACCCAAAGGGTCCTAGAAAGTACACAAAACCACCTACCTGGGAATCAGCACCAGAAGGGCCCAATTTACTTATGAGTAGCGGAGGAAGTGACTGAAAGCTGACCAAGAGCCAAGCAAGTAGCATTGTTCCCTCTTAGACCCCTCCTCCACATACAGCACCACAACATAACGACATAGGTGCCCCACCCTGGTGAATACCTAAGGCTCCGCCCCTTACTACGTAACAGGCTTGCGGAGACAAAAAACATATGTCCCCAATAAAAGAACAGACCAAAACTCCAGAAAAAAATACAACTAAGCAATGAAGAGATAGCCAACATATCAGATGCACAGTTCAAAACACTGGTAATCAGGTTGCTCACAGAAATGGTTGAGTATCATCACAAAATAGAGGAAGAGGTGAAGGCCATGCAAAGTGAAATAAAGAAAAATGTACAGGGAACCAACAGTGAAGGACCAGGGACTCAAATCAACGATTTGCACCAGAAGGAAGAAATAAACATTCAACTATAACAGAATGAAGAAACAAGAATTCAAAAATATGAGGAGAGGCTTAGGAACCTCCAGGACAACTTCAAACATTCCAACATCCAAATCATAGGTGTGTCAGAAGGAGAAGAGGAAGAACAATAAATTGAAAACTTATTGGAAAAAATAATGAAGGAAACTTCCCTAATCTGGCAAAGGAAATGGACTCCCAGGAAGTCCAGGAAGCTCAGAGAGTCCCAAACAAGTTGGACCCAAGGAAGCACACAACAAGGCACATCATAATTACATTAGCCAAGAGTAAAGATAAAGAGACAATCTTAAAAGCAGAAAGAGAAAAGGAGACAGTTACCTACAAAGGAATTCCCATCAGACTATCAGCTGATTTCTCAAAAGAAACCTTTCAGGCAAGAAGGGACTAGAAAGAGGTATTCAAAGTCATGAAAGGCAAGGACCTACATCCAAGATTACTCTATCCAGCAAAGCTATCATTTAGAATGGAAGGGCAGATAAAGTGCTTCCCAGATAAGGTCAAGTTAAAGGAGTTCATCATCACCAAGTTCTTATTATATGAAATGTTAAAGGGACTTATCTAAGAAAAAGAGGATCAAAAATACAAACAGTAAAGTGACAATAAACACAATAATCAACCACCAAAACTAAAAAAAAAAAAAAACAAACCTAAAACTAAAATGAACTAAGCAAACAACTAGAACAGGAACAGAGTCACAACAATAGAGATCACAGTAGGGTTATCAGTGGGGAGGGGGAGGGGGGCAAATGGGGGAAAAGGTACAGGGAATAAGCATAAATGGTAGATACAAAATAGACAGAGGGACGTCATGAATAGTATGGGAAATGGAAAAGCTAAAGAACTTATATGTATGACCCATGGACATGAACTAAGGTGAGGGAATGATGGTGGGAGGTGGGGTACAGGGTACAGGCCAATAAAGGGGAGAAAAAATAGGACAACTGTAATAGTGTAATCAATAAAATATTTGCTTTTTAAATCTATGTTCTTATAAAGAAACAGAAACTCTCAACTTTAGTTTGAAATATTCCAGAGAAGAAAGCAAATTGGCCAAGCCTTCCCTACACCAATCAACTATGACCAGGAGGATGGATCAGCTTGAACTTTGTCCCACCATTGGACAAAGAGTTGAAATTTTATTTTTGCATGGAAACTCTATCAGGAAAGAGGTAATGCTATACTCCCTCATAGCTCTTAGTTTCTGGCTCTCATATCATCTTCTATTCGTATTATGGCTATTTGTGTGCTTGCCATAACTCATCAGTAGAGTATAAATTCCTTAAGGAAAAGAACTTTTCTTTTTTCCGTAGGTATCCTTTAAATTGATGGTACAGTATTTTCTATATAATAGGTGAAGTATAAACTCCAAGCAGAAAGAGATGTTATCCACCATTTTCACTGAAACTTGAACCATACCTGGCACATGGTCAACATTCAAAATAAATATTTGTTGAGCAAAGGAATAGTATAAATTCAATATATATTGGAGGGATGGATGGATGGATGGATGGCTTTGTGGATGGATGGATTGATATGTAGGTTTTTCTCTTGCGAAGATAAATTTGTCTTCTGGGGAGTCCAAGGTATGCTTTCTGGGCCTGGGTTGGTGGAGCTGACTGGCAACCAGGCAAGCACGGTTCATTAGCACTTGGAATGATCATGCAGTGAGTGGTGTTGACCTCATTACCTGCAACCTGTACATGGCTGTTTCAGTATGGTGGGTGAACTAGAGAGAACTCCAAAAACTTTCTCCCTCTGAAGGACAGAAAGATATCTGGAAACCCAGCTTGGAAGTATTGATATACATAAGAATTCAAATAGCAAATTCTTTGACACCTGCTGAGGACCAGACACTATTTATTCAATGTCTGGGGGCCCAGTGAGAACAAGACATAAATAAATGTCCCCATGCTGTGAAAGAAAAGTACTAGGTGCTTCTCCAGTACGTAACAGGTAGATCTAACCTAGCCTTATGGCCAGGAAGGCTCCCTGGAGGAACTGATATTTTAAGCTGAGACTTTAAGGAATTAGTATAAATTAACTAAGAACCTGGAGAATGGAGAAGTGTTCCAGGTACAGGGTATAAAAGCCCACAACTTAGAACTTAATAGGAACTGAAAAATAATCAAGTATATGGATCAAGACTCATCTGTAAGAATGATTATTATAGTATCATTTATGAGAATAAAAAATAAAATCAACTCAAATGTCCAACAGTAGGGGAATGATGAAATTGACTATGCTACAGAGGATTTTTAGGTCAGGAAAAGAAAAAAAAAAAAAACCTCCATATATATTATAAAGCTGGATATATGTCATTATACCTTTGTCCAAATCCACAGAAAGTACAACACTAAGAGTCAACCCTAATGTAAACTCTGGACTTTGTGTGATTATGATGTGTCTGCGTCGTCTCATCAATTGCAGCAATGTATCATTCTGATGGGAAATGTGGGTGATGGGGAGGCTGTGCATGTGTCAGGGGCTATGTGTAATATCTGTGTACCTTCCCCTCAATTTTGCAGTGAACCTAAAACTGCTGTAAAAAAAAGTCTGAAATAAATAAACTATGCCATACATGCAATAGAACCCAACAAACCACAAAAAAAGTTACAGATGACAATGCTCATGATTTATTATTTAAGTTTACAAAAAGGACAAGGTTATACACAATCAACATGATCCAAATTCTGCTCTATGTATATTTTGTTATGCATTTGCATCACGTGTCTGTGACAATTACCCCACAATTCCACCTGTAGTCATATCTGGGTAGTGAAGTACAGGTGATAATTTTCTGCTTTGTGCTTTTCACTGTTTTTCAAAATTTTTAAAACTAAACATGCACTATTTTTGTTGTGGAAGATATTTTCAAGAAGAATCAAGCTCACTTTTTCAATCTGTCTTTCACTGTGTTCTCCCATGTGAAAAAACATCGACAAGCCTGACAAAGGCCCAGCTAGCAGCTCTGTTCAGCAGGCCCCAGGCTGTGCTGCCCAATGAATCCACCTCCCTTGGGTCCATCTGGTGCCACATTCCACAGGAGGCCCCCTGTCAGAGCAACCTGGGGTTGTGACCTTCCCGCCACAGCCTCCTTGTGTGGGGCCTTTTCCTCCCTCCAGAGGGTTAAGCAAACCCTTCATCACACAAGCTCTGCTGCTCTCTGACCTCACTGTCTATGAAAGATAAGCGCCTTGACTGCACAAGGAACACAGGAGGTGGAGTCAAGCTGCTCTTAGCCAGCGGTCTAGGAGCAGGTGCGCACCCCTGTGACCACGGCACCAGGAATGGGCATGCCTGAGTCTCTGTTTGCTGAGAGATAAGGAGCTGCTGCTTTTCTAACACCTCCCCACTCTCTGTGGTAGCGGCCCCACCTGCCCCCAAACAAGGGGCTCCTTCCAAGGGGGGAAGATTCCAGAGTGGGGCAGGAAGGAAGGGGTGGGTTCTGAATGTGAGTGCATGCATGTCTCAGTTTCAAGCACCTGGTCTCAGCTTTAGCCCCAATTTGGAATCACTTGGAAATGTTTCAAAAATACTGATACCTAAGGGCCACACCCAGAGGTCCTGATCTAATCTGTTTGAGGTGCAACCTGGGCATGACATCTGGTGCCCTTTTCATCCTCCAGTCTAAACCTCATTCCTGCATTGCATTTTCGCCCGTGAGCTGTTACCTAAGTGAGGACTCCTTCCCATGCCACCAGCTTGATGGGTTGGTTCTCTTTTCTTTTCATCTTTTAAGCCAGTTCTGAAATCCTATTTCCTGGAGGAACTTCCAGTTCTGTTACTAAAGCTGTTGAGTTTTAAAGCAAGTCTCTTAACTCCTGTGAACCTCATTTCTTTACTCAGATGGACCTGGTTCTCAGCCCTTCCAACACCTGATAGAACCAGCCACATAGCGGACCCTCCCTGACACGTCAGCGGCAGCCAGACTGCAAGCCCCTCCTCCGAGGTCTGAGTTTTGGCTTCTCCAAGCTCCTAGTGTTAATAATTCCAATTCCTTTCCTTTGTTCTCCCAGTACTAGAGGTAGAAGCCACCTCCTGGAATTGCTACCTCCTTGATACCTTGGTGCTGAGCAGAGGTCAACACACATTTTGTTTTTTACTTAATCATTATCGGGGGGTTTTTTTTCCATTACCATTTAGTCCCCTCAAACTCTCCTCCCCCCAGCAGTCACCACAGCATTGTCCATGGGTCAGCACACCTTTGATGTAAAGGCCAAACGGTAATTATTTTAGGCTTTGCACTCCGTTATGGTCTCTGTTAAGACTATTTAACTCTGTCGTTACAGAACAAAGCAAACATAACAATATGTAAATAAAGAGTAAGGCTTGCTCCAATAAAACTTTACTTACAAAAACAGGCAGGAAACCAGATTCGGCTCATAGGTCCTAGATTTCAGACCCTGCTTTTACCCTCTTCTTATGATCTCAGTCACCTAGTTACCAGCTTCACACCCAGTTAACAATTCTTTATAATGTCATCTCTGTTCAATAACTATTGTTTTACTGTCTTTGAACTGAACTCACTCTGATACATCTTTTCTGATTTTTTTATTAGGTGGATGAAAAAAATTTTAAGTATTCTTTTCAACGCTACTGTATTGTTTGAATTTTTTATGGTCATATTCTTTTTTGGAAAAATTTGACCTAAAAATGAGTTCTTTAATAAGCACTTAGTACTGCCTCTCCTGTGTTTTAGCAGCAAAGGAAGATTATTTATATGTTAAATATTTCATTTCACTTAAATTTTCCCTCTGAGGACAGAAGAGTCGCATTCTTCTCAGAAATATCATTACAATTCTATCTTGAATTTTTCCTGTGACTCTGGCAAATTTGTGTTTTAAATATATATTTTTTAGAAGGAAGTGCAAAAGAATAATAGCTGCACTGCCCAGCCCAGGGTGGTTGTGAAAAACAAATTAGACAATGGATGGAAACAATGCTTTGAGGAGTTAGAAGTGCTGCGCAGGTACGAGGACTCACTTACAACTTACAAGACCCTTTCAGCCTTCGTGAGAAAGGCTCTTAATGTGCCTTAGGGAAATATTGACTCTACTCATGACCTGGTTTTTAAGTGCATTTCCCTCATATGCGGATATGCATTGTGTGTTCTTGCTAGTCACCTGCCTTGTGTGTACGAGATGGCAGACAGAGGCCATGTCTCCACCCCTAGCAGGGCTGAGCCAAAGGTCCCTGAGCTCTTGGTAAATGCTTTGGAATTAAGAGTTGGCTGGGGACTGGGTCCCCATCCTGTTTGTCCTTGATGTCCCCTAAGAGAATCCACTCACACAGAAGCATTGCCCTCCAAGGCGAACTTCACGAGAGACTACCTGGGGAAGGAGATGTGCACTGCACCCTGAGCCGAGTTCTTAATCTAGGATCTGTGAACTTGGTTGGACAAAAATACTGGTTAAGCACTTCCTTCCATTATGAACATAGGCAACAGTGTTAGCAGTACCTGTCAGTGTCTCACTAACAGAAATCACAGGCATTTCCATATCACGGTGTCGTTGTTGTATCTAGAAATACATCATCTGTGCTCATTACTACTTCAAAATTGATGGTGGTTATTAGATCTTTTTATGTAAATTATCAATAACAAAGTACATACGTTAGTATATCTTAAATTTGGCTTTTTATATTTTGGTCATTATATTTCAATATAATTGGTTTCCTTTGTAATCTTATATGCTGTATTTTTGCCTTTAAACAGATCCCTAGGCCTCACCAGACTGCCAAGGGTTAGATGACACACAGAAGGTTAAGAACCTTCTTCCTAAGATAATAGATATGTTCTCCCAAGATGTTTTGTTCTTATTTTTGTTTTATGGTCGATCCTCATGGGTTATTCTCTCTAAACTCGCAGATTCTTATACACATTCACTCCAGCTTCAAATTCCTTGCCCCACTCGACTATACAGAGCAATTCATATCAGCCACCTTGTCAGGGTGCTCAGAAAAATGAGGGTTTCACACTCCACTACAAAACTCACCTTCCTTCAAAGGCAGTTTACAGACCATGTTTTTTCCCTTGAAGAAGACCTTGGGGTTTTAGCCACTACATCATAGGCTTACTGTATTAAAATGCTCCGCTCAAGAGTAATTTTGATGAATTATCGCAGAAAATAAGACCTCAAACCCCAGACTTTGAGAAAGACTTTATTGTTTACCCAAAAGCTTCATACAGGAAGAAATGAGACAAACACACAGAACACAAAGTTTCTACAACGCTCACTCCCAGTTCCTTGTCTGACCTTTCTAGGAATACAATTCAAATGTATAAAAGAAACAATGGATTCTTTTAGGTACATAAGTTAAATTAAGAAGCAAGATCATAGCAAAATATTTCAACATAGCAAGGTATTCTGTAAAGTTCTCTTAAAATAGAGCCTGGGTTAGCAATTTTTAAAATGCCACTGTAAAGCATACTATGACTTTTGAAAAAGGTCACACTATTTGCTCAGGAGAACTAAAGCAAGCTTCTTACTTGTTTTCCGAGGTCTAAACCAGCAGTCTCCGTGACATGCAGCTTTATTGTTGGGGGACAAAGAGAGGAGAGATTTCTTCCACAGAATGATGTCTCTCCATCTTACTATACCAAGTTTACAGTACTGTCTGTGAATGACGCAGGGAAATATCACACGGTAACCATCAAGTCAAGGAACTTCAGGGCAGGGACAGAACAGTTTTTTCTGGCAAGTAGTAACAAGCTACAAAAGCAAAGACTATTGAGAGTCATACAGGCCATATTAAAACCCAAATGGGCCTCCCATTCCATAATATGAGACCAAAGATAGTTGGCCTGAATCTCTGTACACTTTACTGAGATTTCCTTACAATCTTTACTACATCTATAATGGATGCCTGTCATGAGTGAATGTTTCACGATACAGTCTGTTCCATGAGTCAGCCTCCAGCCTTTGTGATGGTCAGAGTCGCAGGGCTGCTACCAGCCGTACAAGCAGCACCGGCACCAAGGAACTACAGTGAGTCAATGCAGGTGACTATGCTATTCACTCAGCTTTCATTAATGCAGATTTATTCCAAACCCATAACAACCTAATAGCAATAATAATCACTCAGAAACAATCAGTAATAACATCACACAAGAGAATTGAGGGATGACAGACCCAAGTCCCAAAAATTCAGGTCAGGTGCGGGTCCGGGAGGCACCCGGTCAGCATCTTGAAAGGCAGTCTGCTGGACTCGAGTCAGTGAGAGCAGAGTTGAATGGAGCGCCGTGATGTCACTCCCTCCCTCTCGGCTGTCTCAGCTGTCTGGTTGAAGGCTTTAGGCTTTTGCTTTCATACTCTTGTCTGATGCAATGTTGTATCAGCCTCTGATTAACACATGTTATTTTGTGCCATCTCCATAAGCACATTTTGATTCTGTCGCTCTACTGCTCTTGTTCTGAGAGGGTGGTGTTACCCTCAGATAAGCCTATGTTGTTTACCCTATTGTACTGGGCCTGCGGAGGGGATGTATGAGCCATTGCTGCACTGCGCATGCTCTACACATGGCTTCCCGTGATACCATCTTAGCTGGCAGGACTGACGCTATCTTAGTTCACTCCTGATCGCCCCAATGCCAAAAAACAATACCTCTTGATTTTGCTCTCATCCCTGAAAGATATTTTCAGCAGGTACAGAATTCTAAGTTGGCAGTTGTTTTCTTTAACCACATCGAGGACGTGGTTTTCTGGCTTCCACATTTTCTGCTGTGAAGTTGGGTGTCAGTTCTTTAGTGGTGATTGGTCTTCTCTTTTGGCCTACTTTTAAGATATTGGCCTTTCCATTCATTTTCTGTAGATGTGTATTTCTTTTGATTTTTTAAATTTTCTTTACTTTGTAACATTCCTTTGGATTTATGTATTTATTTTTCGATTAAAATTTACATTCAATATTACTGTGTATTGGTTTCAGGTGTACAGCATAGTGGTTAGAGAATCATATACTTTACAGACTGTTAAGCTGTGGTCCATACATACAGTGGAATATTAGGTATTCAGCCATAAAAAAAAAAAAAAGAATTAAACCTTAACCATTCGCAAGTACATGGATGGATCTTCCTTTGGACTTAATATACTTCTTGAATCTGGATTGTTAATTTCCATCATTTGGACAATATTCTCAAAAAATGTCTCTTTTAACATTGCCTCTATGCCACAAATAAATGAAAATTATTTATAACCTTGTCAGCTCTACAATGCTTTTGAGATTTTATAACTCCATTTTTGTACAGCATTTCTGGTAGTTTTCATTATATAGTTATTTTGTATACTTAGCCCACCATATTCTCAGAAGCTTATGTGTGTGGTTGAATTTGATAATTAAAGCTATATTTTCATGTTGGAAAATTTGTCACATTAAATTGGAAGCTTCATCTACATGACTGGGTATCTAAAACATGTAAAATGTTTTTTACCATATTCATGGATTTATTTCTGGAATCTATTTTTATTAATGTGTCTGTTTTTGTGCCCATACCACACTGTTTCTGTAAGTACAACTTTGTAGTATAGTTTGAAATCAGGAAGTGTCATGCCTCCAGCTTTGGGGTTTTTTTTTTCAAAATTGCCTTGGAAATTTGGGTTCTTTTGTGTTGCCATATAAATTTTAGAATTGTTTTTTCTATTTCTGTGAAAAATGTCTTTGCAATTTAGAAAGGGGTTACATTGCATTTACAGATTGCTTTGGGTAGTATGGGTATTTAACAACATTAATTCTTCCAATTCATGAGCATGATATATCATTCAGATTATTTGTGTCTTCTTTAATTTCTTTTATCAGTGTCTTATACTTTACAGTGTACAGATCTCTACCTCTTTGGTTAAATATATTCCTAAATATTTCATATTTCTATGTTATTGTAAATAGAATTGTTTTATTTATTTTTTTCAGCAGATATTTAATGCAGAAATGCAACAGATTTTTGTATCCTGCAACATTACTGAATTCATTTATTAGTTCTAACTGTTTTTGGTGGAATCTTTGAGATTACCTGTATATAAGATCATGTTTCCTGCAAACGCAGACAGTTTTACTTCTTCCCTTCCAATTTGGAGGCCTTTGATTTCCTCTTCTTGCCTAAATGCTCTGGCCAGGACTTCCAGTGTTCTGTGTCATGCTGCCTATGTGCTTATTGTATCGGTTGAATTAGGTTGAAGTATATTCTTTCTATAACCAATTTCTTGAAAGCTTTTTTTATCATGAAGCAATATTGTATTTGTCAAACACTTTTTCTGCATTTATTGAAAGGATAATATGACTTTTACCTTTTATTCTATTAATATGGTTTGCATTTATCGATTTACATATCCTTCCTTAAACCATCCTTCATCTCAAGAATAAATCCCAATTGATCATGGTGTATGATACTTTGTATGTGTTGTAAATTTGGTTTACTGGAATTTTGTTGAGAATTTTTTGCATCTATAGTCCTCAGGGATATTGGTCTGTATTTTTCTTCTCTTGTCGTACCCTTATCTAGATTGGTTTCATCAGATAAAGACCTCCTCTCCTTTCCCTGGGCTGATGGGATTACCTCTGGAATTGCAGTTGTGCTAGGCTGGAGCCAGTTATGATGCTGTGGCTGGGACTGCAGTTGGCCATCTTGTTACCAGGAGCTCAGTCAGGCATGGATTCTATCTGGTCCCTGGGTTAATGGGACTGCTTTCAGTACCTTGCTCAGCAGGGTGGCACTGAGACAAAAGTTCACTTTAGGGTCCTCAGTGAGCAAGCTTATTACCAAATGTATGGTGGGTATGGCTCTCACAGGGTCCTGAGAGGGCTGCTGCCTGGTAACGGAACGGATCCCTGAGTGGGCAGGACTGGCACTGTACCACGGCTGGGAAGGGCTAGAACCAAGTCCCTGGGCTGTTTCAGGTTCCATAGTCATGACTGAGGTCTGCAGACCTGGTTCTGGAGACATGAATGGATGTGTCTCCACCAGTTCCTGGGTGGGCTGGACTGTTCCCTGATTGTGACAGAGCAGCTGGAACCTAACATATGATCCTTTAAAGATCTCCTGAGGTACAGATGTGTCTTCTGCCTGGTCTCTTTATCAGCATGATAGCTCACAGACTGCAGCTAGGAGTAGCTGCAACCAAAAATACAGTCTTTTAAAGATCTCCAGGGGCAGAAATGGAAGTGTCTCCCACTGTTTCCCTGGAGCAGCAGACTAGTAGACTGTGGCTGGGATGGACTGGCTGGCAAGTCTAATAGAAGACAGTAGCTGTGATGGGGCTCTCTGGGGATGCAAACAGCAGAGTCTCCTGCTGGATCCCTGGGTCAGCAAGATTGAGGTTGGGTGTGGCTGGAGCTGAGTATAGGATAGATGGGAGTGTCTTTTACTGGCACCTGGACTCTCCACACTACTGGCAGACTGTAGGTGTAAGGAAGCTGGAGCAGTCTATTTTTTTTTTAAGATTTTATTTATTTTTAGAGAGCAGGGGAAGGAGGGAGAAGGGAGAGAAACACTGATGTGCAAGAGAAACATCAATCTGTTGCCTCTTACATGCCCCCAACTGGGACCTGACCAGCAACCCAATCATGTGCCCTGACCTGGAATCAAACCAGCGACCTTTCAATTTGCAGGCCAGTGCTCAGTGCTCTGAGCCACACCAGCCAGGGCTATAGAGCCTTTCATTGTCCCTGGAGGCACAGATAGAAGTGACTCCTATTGGTCGTCTGAGTCAGCTGACTGTTTGTGGACTGCATCTGGGACTGGCTGCTACAGCCCAACTACAGGGCTCTTTTCAGATGTACAATCTGGCTGAGCTTTGCAGGTGTTGGGGATCGCCCTGCCTGGTTTCAGAAGCTGTAACCTCCAATGGCTATGGCTTAATAAAAAGACCTTAGGGATATAAGCTGTTAAGGAGACAAAAACTTATCCCCTCTCTCTCATATCCCCCTGTTTGGCCCAGGCAAGTGATTGGTTAGCCAATGACAGGTAAGATTCCTCAAGGGAGGAACAACCTAAGACACGCACAGTCACGAAGGGACCATCAGGGAAGGATTTAGGGGACCATAGAAAAGAGTTGTTGGACCTTCACCCCTCGGCTTTGTTATAGCCTGAGTCCTCATTCTGCTACAAGAAATCTCCTACTGTCTTGGCTACTTTGTTTCCCTGGCCTGACTCAAGCCTGAAAGAATGACAGATAAGGGGGGTGAAGCCCTATACTATTACAGGCAGCTCCCTGGGGGTAACCAGGCCTGAAAAAGAATGTATGAAGTCCTGTGAGTCCTGCTGTGCTAAGAATACCCTTAGGTTAATCTATGTTAGCTGTTTAGGCTTCAAGCATAAAATAAGTTTGTTTCCAAAATTTTATGTCCCTTTGGAGTCACTCTATCTGACCCTGACTCAGAATAAGCCCTTCTAGTTCTTTGAATGTTATCTATTCCTTGGTCATTACTGCCTGACAATGATTGATGAGCTTTACGTATACACCCTGTATTCCTATGCAAACTAAACCCAAGAAAGGCCCAGGGAAAGAGGTGCTCAAGGCCCTTCTCCTCTGAGAGATTGGCCAGCCCTTTCTCCCCAAGCAGATCGTGTCTTGGTAGATTTATTCTCATCTGAGGTGGTCAGGAGAGCTCTGCAGGGCAGAGTTCCCCCACAGTCAGGTTTATCTTCAGGGACTTCCAGGCCACAGCTGAGAGGTGCTGCAGCCAAATCATGATCTGCTTCAGAGTTCACAGCTGGAACTGAGGTCTGTGTACCTATTACCCAATGCACAGGTGGGCATGACTCCTCCCAGGCCCCTCGGTGTATGATGCTATGAAAAGACCAAGTCAAGCAGAGCTGTAGCCAAGTCCCACAGAGTTATTCCTGTGTTTGTAGCACAGTTAGCAAGTCAGCACCTGGTGGCACACCTGTCTTCTAAAAATGGCTGAGGCTTCAGCCATTCCCTGAGGCTTCACAATTTCCTACCTGGATCTCAACGTTCTCGAAAAGGCACTTTTCTCTGGATGAATGCCAAGTTGTTGAGGGGGGATACATGAAGGGTGTCTTATTCAGGAACCTTGCTGACATCGTTCCCCTTAATTTATATTCGGAGGTATGCCCAGCACTATCGGCATTAGGACCTAATACATAGTTCGCACTTAACAAATACTGTTGAACAAATGAATTTTAAAATCAACATCATCCTATATTCTCCGTGGGTTTTTTTAAGTACTTATCTGATGTTCAATTTAGTCACATTATTTCCACTTATTTTTTAATTAGAAGGTGTTGACATTCCAGCAGATGGTAATTCTAACTTCTTATAAGAGAGTAGCTTTGACTACTAGTATTTTCTTGGTGACAATATTCAGCTACTAGAGTGGATTACAAATGAGTATTGTCACATCATTTTAAGAGATATGTAGAAAGTCATATACAAGACTTTTATTTAACATCGCTGGTCCATAGGCAATGATTAAATGCATGGTTACAGCTAAAGATTCAGAAACATATGATATAGGTAAGCAATCCAATTATGCTTTCTATTATTCAGTTTCTAGTAATATTAGAACATGTTTTTCATATTCTATTTAATATTTACTTTATTGAATCCAAATATGATATTAGAACTTTTTTAATTGTCTTTATACCTTTTTCTGAAAAGAATATTTTCTTCATCTTACATGAACAATAAGTATTCCCTTATTTACATAAAAATTATATCATGTATTATTATATCAAAGTTTACAATATATATATATCTAAGTCACTCTCTCAATTAGTGTTATTTTGGAACAATACCAGTTAAAATCCTTATTTTTTCTCAGTACATTTTAAAGCGAATCCTTAATACCTTGGAATTCTTTATGATTACCAAGGAAGGATACATGCAAACACAAGTTTTTATGTTTATGTATGAGCACTACTTCATATAGTATATGTGTTATTAGTTTTACTTTAAGTTAAAAACAATTCTACTATAAATGCCAATTTCTGAGAGGCATTTATATATAAACACTAATGTTCATTACTCTAATATCATATAAATTTAAACTTCTAAAAGCAAATAAAAAATATTAGAAAATAGAACAATCCTAAAATGTGTTTGTAACCACAAAAGACCATGAATAGCCAAAGCAATCTTGAGAAAGCAAAACAAAGCTGAAAGTGTTACACTTCCTGATTTCAATATGTTACAAAGCTATAGTAGTCAAAAGAATGTGGTACTGACTCCACACAGATCAGTGGAATAGGATAGAGATCCCAAACATAAACCCACACATACATGGTCAATTAACTTACAACACAGCTAAGAATATAAAATGGGGAAAGTACAGTCTTTTCAATAAATGGTGCTGGTGAGACTGGACCACTGCCTTATACCATACACAAAAATTAACTCAAAATGGATAAAGACTCAAACATAAGACCTGCAACCATAAACTCAGAAAAACACAGGTGGTAAATTCCTTGACATTGATCTTGGAAATGATTTATCTTTGTTTGCCAACAAAAGCAAACATAAACAAATGGGACTACATCAAAATAAGAAGCTTCTGCACCGCAAAGGAAACTATTAGCAAAATGAAAAGGCAACCTACTGAATGGGAGAAAATATCTGCAAATCATGTATCTCACAAGGGGTTAGTACCCAAAACAGAAAAGAACTCATACAGCCAGCTAGCAGAAAAATAAAAATCCAATTTAAAAATGTGCAGAATATGTAAATACACATTTTTCAAAAAAAGACATACAGATGGCCAACAGAAAAGGTGCTCAATATCATTTAATCATCAGGAAAATACAAATCAAAACCACAAATAGTATTTGTCTCATACCAGTTAGAATGGCTGTTGCTGAAAATACAAGAAATAACAAGTGTTGCCAAGAATATGGAGAAAAGGGAACCCCTGTTCATTATTAGTGGGACTGTAAATCAGTGCAGCCACTATGGAAAACAGTATGGAAGTTCCTCAAGAAATTACAGAGGTCTCACCTCGGCTGGTGTGGTTCAGTGGATTGAGTGCTGGCCTGAGAACCAAAAGGTCACCAGTTTGATTCCCAGTCAGGGTACATGCCTGGGTTGCAAGCTAGGTCCCCAGGTCGGGGTGCGTGAGATGCAATCACACACTGATGATTCTCTCCCTCTCTTCCTCCATTCCTTCCTCTCTCTCTAAAAATAAATAAATAAAATCCTTAAAAAAAAAAGGAAGAAATTACAGAGGTCTCAAGAATTACCATATGATCCAGCAATGATGCAGCAACTCCACTTCTGGGTATTTATCTGAAGGAAATGAAAATACTAACCTGAAGAGATACCGGCACCCTTAAGTTCATTGCAGCATTATTTACAACTGCCGTGATATGGAAGCAGGTCCATCAACTGCTGAATGGATAAAGAACATGCTGTTTGCATTAACCTGGGTGGACCTCAAGGACATTACCCTAGGTAAAATAAGTCAGACAGAGAAAGACAAATACCGTATGAGTTCACTTACACATGGAATCAAAAAAAAAAAACCAAAACCGAGTTCATAAATACAGAGAACTGACTGGTATTTGCCAGAGGCAGGTGGTGGGAAGTGGGAGAAATGGGTGAAGGGAGTCAAAAGGTAAAAACTTTCCATTATAAAATGAATGTCATGGGGTAATTATGAATTAAAGCCTGATGACTTTAATTCATAATACCATCTTATATAGGAGACCGTTCTACGTGGCGTGGTCCCAGCTCCCACTCAGAAAGGCCAGTGGGGAGTGAGGGCCAGTACACAGGACCCACGCCCACGGACAGGTTCTCCTGTGGGGAATCAGGCCTGCATTGTACCTGGGCCGCTATGAGGCTTGCTTTTGCTAAAACTCCCCCACCCTGAATTGAGGCAGCAAATATTTATTGCATATCTTTAAAGTAACTTCCTAAAATCTATGCTAAACCTTCTAAGGAGGAGTGTAACCAGCTTAACCACTTTTCCCTTTACATTTGCAAATATCCTTCCTCTTTTATGTAATTAGCAACACCCTCTCCTTTGCTTTCTGTAACTGCCTAAAGCGAACCTGTGCATAGTAAATGAGGACCATCCTCAATGTAATGTGCCCAGAAAAGCAATAAAAGTCCGTCATGGCAAGGGTCAAGGAGCTCTCCTCTTGAGAGAGTGGCCATGCAGTCCCTTTTCCTCCACAGGACTCGGTAGTCCATGTGCATTTGTCTCATCTCAGCCACAACACACCGATACCGAGGGCCAGGATCTGCATCGATCTTACATATTAGCAGCTTTGAAAGCTGCTTGGAGAGTAGATCTTAAATGTTCTCTTCACAAGAAAAAAAATTTGTAACTATATATGGTGACAGATGTTAACCAGACTTACTGAATTGATCATTCTGCTACATATGCAAATATTACATAGCACACCATAAACTAACATAATGGCATTTGTCAATTATTTCTCAATTTTTTAAAAGAATATTAGAAAATACAACCAGGTTGAACCAGATAAAATACATTGTATAATAAACAGATACCAAAAAATGTGACAGATGTCACCCTTTAAAATTTTACTCAGAACAAGAGAAAGAAAAATATATTAATAGCTTGGCAATAACCCATAATTTTTGGGCCAACTGAAAAATATATAAACAAAACCCAGTTGTTTAACAGGAAATGTATAAAAACCTACAGAGGAAAACTTTAAAACCATCCTGAAGGGCACAGCTGCAAAATGTTGGCAGCAAGCAGGGTCCAGCATTAAGAGATCAGTGGAGTAGGCCATGGCAAAGCGACCCACCGAGTCTCCAGCAAAAAAGAAGAACGCAGAGGCTCTCTGCGCACAGCAAAGGAAGATCTTCATGGTAAGGGCAGAAAGCAAAGTATCTCACAGGGTCTTTACTGTGCTACTTTTTATATGAAGAAAAGCAGAGGAACAAAAATAAATATTCATACTAGCTTTTATCTGCAAAAACAAACACTAGGATAATAAACAGGAAGTTAATACAAGTGGCTGTCTATGGGGAACAAGATGGATGGAGTGGATGGGAAAAGAGTGCGTAAACGATTGAGTGCATACATTTTTTGGATTGCTTTGATTTTATTGAACCATGAAACTGTATTACCTATTCAAATAAAATAAAATTTATCCAAAATGTCCAAGTGAAAACATTTCACTAGATGCATTTATTTTTTAGATGTTACTAAAAGTTTTACTAGCACCAATTCGCAAATGATGCCATTTTTTTACAATTGTAACTAGCAAAATACAACTATAATACATTTCAATTGAAATCTCGTAATACATTACATTTGCATAATGCAATTACTCTTTTCTCTATGGAGAAAAACAAATCACATTCTTAATATTAAAGCAAAATGTTAAAATTTCCATTTTCATTATATAAATGTTTTTTAACAACCTTTGGAAGTTTAAAGGGACAGTATACAAAGGTGTTTTTATTTGAAAAGTACATTTTAGAAAGACAAAATCCACAGAAGACTTTTTAAACAGAAAGCCACACCTACACATATGTTTTTTCTAGGACCAGGACTTTTTATTCCTTGGCTTATATTATGTTGTTAACAGATTAAAAGTTTTTGAGTTTAAGAGTATAGTAGGGCCCTGGCTATTGTGGCTCAGTGGATTGCACACTGGCCTGTAAACCAAAAGGTCGCTGGTTCGATTCCCAGTCAGGGCACATGCCCGGGTTGTAAACCAGGTCCCTGGTTGGGAGCATGTGAGAGCCAACTGATCAATGTTTCTCTCACACATTGATGTTTCTCCCTCTCTTTCTCCCTCCCTTACCCCCTCTCTAAAAATAAATAAATGAAATCTTTAAAAAAAAAAAAGAGTATAGTAGGAGAATAGAATTCTTATTTTTAATTTGTAATTTTTTGTTGTATACAAATAAATTCACACATTTTTTCCTGGCAATAAAAGTACATTAAATTTAGAAAAATGTTCAGAAAGAAGTACTTTCATTTAGCAATGGAAGCTTCATATTTTCAATCAATTGTTTTATAATTGTTTGCTTGGAAAGAGTATTCCAAATTGTCAGTCATTCTTGACATTTGGCAATCACAAAACATCATTTTTATTCTGTACTCAATAATCTCTGTGTTTATTTTGCTGAATGTTTGCGTCTTTGGGGAGTTTTCTTTGATCCAATTTGTTCATTCCTAGTCAGTCACAGGACACTGGGAGGCTGCACTTTTGCCACTGACCTAGTGGTTGACTGTGAGTCCCTCTTGTGAAACTTGTGGGACCTGTGTGTGACTAGGTGTGTGTGACTGGACTGATCAGTATGTAACATCTGGTCTGGCATCGCTCCAGCTCTGTTTCTCTCTGGGGGACTTCACCCAAGCCATGGGATTGTTTCAAAATGAAATATTTAGAGTAAGACCTTGAAAAGAAGGCTCACTATCAGCAAGTGGGGCGTGCACACAACGCCAGCACTGACTTATTTTCCCATGCAGTTGCTGGGTTTAGGAGACTGGTTACGAAACCTTTTGCTGGGGTATTGGGAACGGATGATGCAGGTGAGTAAGAGAGCAGAGACTCTGAGAGATGGACATGGCAAGAGGGCAAAGGAAAGGTCTTTCTAGGAGACTTAGCCAACTGCAATGGTAAACAAAGTAAAAATGGTTAACGACGCTATGGAAATATGGAAACTCAGCATTTGCCTGTCCATGTCTCAAGTCCCAACATCATAACCCTGCATCTCCAAAGAGTTCTTTACTCCTTCCTTGCAGGCCTTGCATAATCTTCACTCCGGGGAAGGTACAAAGTAACGCCCTTTCCTTCTAGAGTAGGGGTCAGCAAATGTTTTTATTTAAGAGCAACATAGTAACTACTTAAGGCTTTATGGTCATACTGTCCCTGTTGTAACTTTTCAACTCTGCCACAGACAATGCAAAAACAATTGGCATGGCTGTATTCCAGTAAAACTTTATGGGTAATGAAGTTTGGACTTCATACAATTTTTACATTTAATAAAAGAGCCATTTTTTTCTTTCAACCATATAAAAATGTAAAAATAATTCTTAGCTTACAGGCCATTACAAAAAGAGGTGGCAGGCCAGATCTGGCCAGTGGGCCATAGTTTGCCAACCGCAGTTCCAGGGGTAGGAGGAAAACCTTTGGAATGTAGGTGGGAACCACCCTGCCCATCCCCTCCCAGTTTCTTTGGGCTGGGCTCTCCGACTGCAGAACTAACTACATGTTCATTATGAAAACTGGGAGAGCTTCCGGCCATTTAACGTCTCCATTGAAATGTCTACCTAATTTTGTTTAATGTATAATTTTTGCTCTCTACCTTGTCAAAGATTTTCAAGCTTATGGGTTAGAATTTAATGTTTAGGGCTTTACATAAAAATTAGAAAACGTATCCCACAAAATTGGAAACTTAATCTGAGTCTGTTGAAAAATGTATTTTTGGAGCAATATTTTGGCAAAGCAATACTGTCTACTTTCTCCTAGGGCAACATTCTCAAAGTAGTCACCAGACTGACAGCATCAGCATCTTCTGGGGACTTGTTAGAGTGCAGATTCTCAGGCCTCTCAACATATGCCAGACCTACTGAATAAGAAGTTGAAGGTGTGGCCCAAAATCTGTGTTTTAACAAGCCCTTCAAGTGGTCCTCATGTATACTAAAGTCTGGAAACAACTCTCCCAGCGAAAATTTTGGATCCTCCAGAAAATAAGCATAATTTAACTAGGACTTGGAGTTACCACTTGATAGGAGAAGGTTGATCGTTTAATTTGCTAGTTGGTGAAAGGCATCCGATTCCCGGGCAAGTCCTGGAAGGGTCGTGGACCAGCTTCCTTGCACTGCGAGCAGAGAGCACATGCCATGACAAGCTGCTCTGTTGGATAATCCAAGCACACACAGGCCGTTCTGATTTGTTCTGTTCCCTTTGGTTTCCCAGGTGTCTCCTCCAACTGATGTATTGACTGATAGAAGGCACATAGGAGTTATGGGGTGACGGCATGGATATAAACAGTTTAAACAGGATAAAGCAGGTAAAATGCTGTTTTCCTGATGGCCTGTTTCTAATCGGTAGCTTCATTCTTTAAGTCATATAGTTGTTTTATGGTTGGCAGGTGGCAAGAAGAAATTGATGGTCCTTGAGAGAAGCAGCTTTAGTGGCTGCCATACCGCAAGCAATTCTCTGACCAACCCCATCTGTGTAATTGATGTGGGCTATTGGTCACGGTAGAAAAGGTAAGAGGTGTTGAGAATGGGAATATACTGGAGAGGAAAAACAATGCACTGGCCAAGTAAAACCACAGAGACCTGGGACCCTGCAGAGGGTGGTGTGAGTGAGGAACGATGGGACAGAGCTGACGTACACATTAAGGTAGCATGGCTACCTGTGCCAAGCTCTGCAGAGCTCTGCACCGTCTGCCATCAGAGTTAAATGCCCTGACGTCTTCACTAGGTGTCCTGAGGTGTGTGGACTCTGGGTCAGACCTCAGACACCCTGTTCAAAGAGGTTATTAATGAAGGGCTCAAAATCTATTCTGCTTACTTTGAACACAGGTGTTAGAGCATCAAAGTGGTCACACAGGCAACTTAACTTTGGTTTTAGCAGGAGGTGCCTTAAGCTGATTCCCCACCTCATTAGGGTAGTTGCCCACAGACTGAAGGGACTTCAGAAAGGGTCACATCCAAGCTGGACAGTGCTTGTAACTTAGTCATTGTTAGTTTTGCACTCAAGTTTAGCTGGACATGAAGATCTGGTTCATATATACCATGTTCTTCAGTACATCACTATATTTAAATTACAAAGTAAATCTCAATTCAATACACCTACAGGAGAAGGAGGAAGGAAGGTATGTTCCTTCAGGAAGGATTCAGGGATGGTTTGAAGTCACTCAGTACCATGATGGCTGATTGCTTTTCTTCAGTTCTTATATTAATAACCATCCAACCAGATGGTAGGCAAAATAATAAATGACAGCATTGACTCAGTAGCTGAAGTGTAAGAAATCTGTGTGTTTCTGTCTCTGATGGGATATAGAATTGGCAGGTAAAAGGGGGAAGAATGTTTCTAGGAGTGGCTAAGCCAAACTGACAAGACATCCTAAGTCCTGATTAAATACAGAGGCAACAAGTGAAAGTTTTAGAGGTTTCCTAGGATGGTGGTTTTTCCAATGCTCTGGATTTTAAAATAGAATTTATTGGATGAAGTTTAGGAAAAAGTCATCTTTAACGTGTGAGGTTATGAACCATTGCTCTTGTGAACTTTTAACTTGGAGGAACTTACAATGAGCTCTCTCCCTCTCTTTAGGCAGTAGAGTTGGTGTGGGCTCCTGGAAGGCAAGCAGGTTGACCAAACTAGTTTGTATAGATCTGTCCTACTTATACCCATGGAAGTCCCATGTCCAGGGAAACCCTCATCAGGATGTTTAAAGCCCCAGTTCTTGATCTTATAACAAAAGATTAAAAGAAAAGTACAAAAAAGCTTTATGACAGCTCCCCAACAGGAGCTGAGAGTAACAGTTTTTACTGTCAAATGAATTTGGTGTAGATTATCCATCTTTCATAGTTGCTGTTTTCCCCCCCTGGTTGGAAGAAAAGGAGCGAGAAATTCCTGAACTGATTATAAAGAACCTTGAGGTCATTTGTCTGATCTGTTTGTGCTCCACTAGTTTTTGGATAATATCTTCAATACAAAACTAATGGATACACTTTCCTTATGTAATATATTCATCCTTTTCTTTCAAAGATAGCTTATCACAGCTGAACACTTGCCAGCTATGATCAGGCCCTTGCCCCCAGGAAACCTGCCACATAGCCATCCGCAGCCTCTCTTTCTTTTATTGACAGAACGGTTATCATTGCCATTTTGTGCCTCAGAGGGTGCAAGAGCACAATGTCTAGATTCGGCCCATCTCTCCATCGCTGCAGAGCCCCATGTCCATTCATTTCATGGACCAGGTCCATGTCCACTTCAAGTGAGCACACAGGTCTACCTGCCGTTGATTCCAATCACCTTCCAAACTGGGAAGGGCAATCTTCTGATGGGCATCGACATGTCTTAATTTTGTGTACCTCTCAGATTTCCATAGGGCCGTAGCCCATATGTGCACACCTTTAGTAGGCCAAGTTTCCATTGCCCTCCTGCCTGAACGTATTGTGAGGCCATTGGCTACTGCCCATGAGTCAGTAAAAACCCAAATGCAGGGTTTTTACCACTGCTCAATTGTTCTGTCACAACTAGAAAAACAGCACACAATTCAGCACACTGGGCCAATTTATTCTTACTCTCTTCAGTCAGAGTCTTGCAATCCACTGGTCTTAATGTAGTTTTCCAAAGGGGATAATGTCCATTCATCATGGAACTGCCATCCGTAAACCAAGCAGCTTTTTGTCGTTCAGTCAAGAGCTGTTCGTAAGATGCTGTCCATGGGGCAGTTGGTTCTGGCAGCTCCTTGGATGGCTCCAAAGTTAGTTCTGGGAGGAAATGGGTGCCGTGCTAGTGGATGCATGGGCACCTCCTTGCATTCACCCAGCAGCATGCTCCCGTATAAACCATTTCCATTTTGTTATGGAGCTCTTCCGAGTACAGCCTTCCTCGTTGGAATATTTCTCCAACATCACCCAAGACATTATGGCTATCTCAGGTTTCATGATAATTTAATATTCTTCAGTCATTGAGGCAGTCTCAATTAATGCTCAATAGCAGGTTAATAATGGTCTCTCAAATGGTGTGTTCAGGTGGCAGCTTCTGGGAATTTTCTGATCCAAAATTCCAACAGTCAGTGATGGGAGGTATGCATGGGCTTCTGCCCAAAGCTCCATCTGCACCGATTGTGGTGGCAGACCCTACCAAAATCATGTCTGAGTGGTGATCACAGGGCCCAAAGGTGTCGAGAGAGCTGCCGCCTTTTGTGATCCAGACAGGGCCTGCTTTCCTTCCGGTCCCCACTCAAATATAGCATTCTTTTGTGTAGTCTTTTAGTATTCCCACATGTGGAACATGCATTCCCCAAAATCTAAATAAATCAACCGAACACAGGGCTTCTTGTTAGGTCCTAGGGGTGTGTACCAATGATAGTTTATTTTTAGCCTGTGGAATATCCTGGTTAGTTCCTGCCCAGGTTGTCCCTCAGAATTCTACTGTTTGGGAGGCCCTTGGACAGTTGCCGGGTTTTTCATCAGTCCCAGTTGGTCAGGTTTGTCACTATTACATCCAAATCAACCTTACCCTGCCTCTTCGGTTTCCAATATTATCATAATGTCATCAATACAGAGTATTATTACACTTGAGACCTGTATCAAGTCCAAATCCCTTCTGACCACATTTTGATAATAAGCCAGTGAGCTCAGAGAACCCTGTGGCAGCACAATAAAAGTAAATTGGGATCCTTTCCACAAGAAGGCTGACTATAGTTGGCTCTTTTCCAAGATTGAGATAGAGAAGAAAGTATTTGCAAGGTCATTGAGCACCAGCCTCCCTCATAATTTCTGTTTGGTTGAAACCATGTCTAGAACTGCTGAGGCTATGGGTGGTACTTTATTTAAACCTCAGGAGTCTACTGTTTATCTCCATAAGCCTCCCACCTTTCTCATAGGCCACATAGGGCTATTGTCCAGCGAACTGGTCCAGCACTACAGCTTCTAGAATGTCATTGATTAAACTGGTCATCTCTCTTTGTCCACCAGGTTTCTTACACTTCTCTAAGTTCATCGCCTTTTGGGCTCAGGCAGTTGTACTGGTTTCCATTTAGCACATCCTATTAAAACGGGCCTGAGAGAGGACTTACATGCCTTCTGTATTGCAAGATTAGGTAGAGGAAGCTTTCCCTAGTCAAACACAGTATCCATCCCAATAATATATGTAAGTAAAGGAGATGTCCCCACCGACACAAAATCTGCTCAAACACCCCAATTTTCATCCATTCACCTTAATCCCATCAACTATTGCATTTCCATATCCTCCCATTTAACCTTAGCCCTATTAAGACTTCACCAACAGGTTTTGTGATCACTGTGATCAAGGATTCTCAGAAAAGTCTTTTCTCCTCCACCCAGCCATGTGTATATGGTCTTGGGTCCCTGTCTGAGGGTGCTGCCAGAGACCCTGGCTTCCACATCAATCTTCACCTTGACTAATCTGCCTAACCAACACCCTAGGGGATTTCAGGTCAAATTCCTCATCACAATCTTCACCTTCTGGCTTTTTAAATGCCTCCAAACTAGGGTAAATTGAGTGGACTTGTTTGGGGCCCTCTACTGTTGGAGGACCACCAGAGGGTTCCATTGGCCCACCCAGTCTCTGGTAGTGTTGTATCAACACCTTTGTTTCAACTCCATCGATGTCTGCTTAACCATCCCAATCTCCAATAACCATCTGAAGACTTCCACTCTGCAGGCTGGAATCCCTGGACTCTGTCTGTGTCTCCCCCATTTTCTTAATTACTTTAATAGTTTTGGTATCAGTAAGGCCCATATAGGGAAGGCCGAGATAGCAAATCTGATAAGGCTTATCAATCCATCATCCGATTCTGTAGCAATAAAATTACATGGGGTGCCCATGGAACAGGGGCCCCCTTAATCACAGCATTTACATGACCTGGGTAAAGGGCATACTAGGTGGTGCATATTCATCCCAGTCATCATAAAGCCAGTCCCACATGGCCTACTTACAACGCATATCAGCCACTTCATCAGGTATGTTCGTTCCACTTGGTATTCACTGGGGACAATTCCCCATCTCGGGGTAAATAGACAATACAGTGACTTATATCCAGTCTGATAGGCTGGCTGTTACCTCAGAAGTAACTTTCTGTGTGTCTGGATCATGCACAACCATGTGTGATTGTTCAGTAGTGACCTGTGGACTCTGCACCAACCCAAATATGCTCCTCCCTTCTGCAGCCTTCAAGACCAAAGACATGGCTCCCAAATTGGTTACTCTAACCATCAATTTTAGTAAAGGTTCTTCAGGAAGCTGGTGATACTGATCTGCACAACAAGCCAGTTTTTTCATACCATATTCCCTTGGTTTCACTTGTTTCTTGGTCTTGCCCTCCAACCTCCATTAACTACCTTCTTGGCAACCGAAAGTCTTAGAGATACTTTATGTTGCTTAGAGACCAATGGCTGAAGCTCAGTTCAGCCCAAATCTAAGGTTAGTTCAGTGTCAGAGCTCAACCCAGCATTTTATTTTACTTTCATTTTTTCTCTTATAGATATCAATAACCAGGAAATCATATATTTAGCATGCTTCTTATTTTTCATTTCCTTATATAGCCATTGAGCCTGCCAAATTCTTGGTAGTCAGTTCTACTATCATTTTTAAGTTCCATTGGTAACTTTTACCTTTAGTAACCGGTCACAGCACATCTGCAGTTTCGTAATGTGAGTGACTAGTTGGCCTTCCAGGGATCAAATGTTCTACCTGAGAAAGGCTATGTGGCAGAAGAGCTGCAGTTGGTAAAATCTACAGGAACTGTCAAGAAGAAGGAAGTTTTAAGACATAAACCCCCCACTGGCTTTATGTCTTAAAACTGGCAGAGACCACCTTGATCCAACATGGCAACTAACTACACCTAACAGAACCCCGTAGCCTCACTGTACGCTCATTGTAGTACACCAGGATGTTTCACATCTAGTTTACATTGTAATACATCCGGTGCTAAATGACACACCCTGCACTGACCCGATCAGAAATAGAAAGACAGTGTACGGACACAAAATGGCCAGCAGAGCTCCTCTGAGAAATATCCACCCCTTTCCTGGGAAGATCCTGAATACTCCTTCCCCTCACTGAAGAATCTACCCCCCCAATAAAATGGACCTCAATAAAGGAAGCCAATTCCACTGAAGGGGAGCTGCTCTATCTATGGAGTGTCTAGCCCATTCTGTGTCTCACTGCTCCACTAATAAACTCATTTCCACTTTAAACTCTCTTCTGGCTAGTGTTTGAATTCTTTCCTGAGTGATGTCAAGAACCCGCAGTGGGTCATGGACTTTGAGTCCCTGGACCCAAGGCATGTGGAATGCCTTTAACCTTTCTCTCCAAAAACCACACGTTTCTGTGAGCCAGGTCCTTTCAAGCAAATTTCACTTCACTGACACCAACTGAACTGATGTTCTGAGACCCACATCCCAGTAGGGGGAAGGGTTCTTCCCACACCAACAAACAATTCTGGAACACCAGCACAGTACCCCAGAATTCAACTAAATTTTGACACTAGACACCCAGGGATAGCACTGGATTCCACAGGTTAAGGGTTCAGTCTTACAAGTGTTCACAAAAGAGTGTCCAAACCTATAGAAAACCTTTTTTAAGAGTTTATCTGAGCCAAGTTTTTGAGAACATGATCAGAAGCAAGATCGCAATGGATTGAGGATATGCTCCATAGTTTCGTAGTTCCTTTCATGCATTTAGAATCAAAGGAGAAAATGTAAGGAAGGTACATGAAATCCACTAGTGACAGATTAAGGAGGTGGGAGAAAACAATGCAGGGAAATCTCTAGGACTGCATAAAAAGCAAAATGAAGAAACATAGTTATTTTGCATTGGTGGGTACAGCATAGTTAACAATGAACATTTACAGCACATAGAGATGGTATGCAAGAAACAAGATAACAATGAGGGATTCTGCGGTCTACTGCTCTGAGGCCATGGTTATGCCTCCAAAGGATTTAGAAAAGAAAATTACTCTGACCTTTCAAAGGTATGTTATCCTAGAAGTGCAAAAACAATGGACTGGTCTCACTTAAGGTAAAGACAGACCTTTGCTGTAGGCCTGGGACCTGACTACCCACCATGACCTGTCCAGTTAGGAATTTGTGAGCAGCCCATCCTGTGTGGTTTATTCCAGTCACTGCGCTTGTCAGGCCTGCTTTGTGCCCTCCCTGATCTTGTCAGGTTTGTTTTATAGCCCCTTTTCCATTCACATTCCTTGAGGCAGGAGTCAGCCAACTTTTTCTATAAAAGGCCACATAGTAAATATGTTAGGGTTTCCAGGCCATATAGCCTCCATCACAGCTACGTCTCTCAGCTGCTGCAATGAGAAAGGAGCCATAAAGTGAGGGGACCTGTGTCCCAACTAAACTTTATTTTTGGACACCAAAATTTGAATTTCATATACTTTTTACCTGTCAGAAAATATTATTCTTCTTTCGATTTTTTAACCATTAAAAAGTTTAAAAGACATTGTCACTAAACTGTACACTTTAAAATGGTTAATGGCTCATTTTATGTTACGTGAATCTCAATTTAAAAAAAAAAATCGTTTAGGTCATTTTGGCTTGTGTGTTTTACAAAAACTAAGGGCAGGCCAGATTTGGGCCATGGGCTCCTTGTCAACCTCTGCCTTCAAGATACCAGCATTATCTTAGATACACATATATGCAACTTATGTGGATATCCATTGTTAAAATAAAATACATTATTTTATTTACGACCCACTAAATCAGCTATGTGAGATAACATTTTTTAAAGATGGAGAAACCCAGGTGCACATACACTCACTAATCTTCCCAAGATTGGGTCCCACAGCCAATGACAATAGCAGGATTTGAATCCTAGGCCTTTCCATGTACTTTTCCTACATGAAAATTATAAAAGCTAACACAGGTTGAGCCTTCAACACGTGCCAGACTTCCCTAAGAGCCCTAGACCAGTGCTTCCCAAGCAGAGGCACCCCAGATGCCCTTCCCCCCCAAAGAGGCACTGCTGGCCAAGGACGCAAACATCCTGTGACGCACGGGACAGCCCCAAAACAGAACACTCCAGCCTAAAGTGTTGACTGTGCCAAGAACAGAAATCCTGCTCTAGATGCATTATCTCATTTAGTCTTCACAACAGTTCTAAGAGGTAATTATCATTATTTTTTCCCATTTAACACACAAGGAAACTGATGTTTGGAGGAGTTGAACAACACACCCAATGGCAACAAGCCAGAAAACTGGATTCTAACCCAGGCAAACCCAGCAACTAGCCCAGGGCCTGCTCAGTGGTAGATACTCAGCAAATGAATGAATGAAGAAGTGAAGAAATACATACACAGGTAACACCAGAACCACCTCTGCCTTATTATCACTGGAACTTTTCAGTCCTCTCTCTCTCCCCCACCCCCATATATATCACAAACTTCACATAATATTGGAGAGAACTATTTTTAAATGTTATGGCACACGTTCCTTCTCCTTAAACATTGAGCTGAATAATTAAACTCAAACATTTACTTAGTGCTTTTAAACTCACAGAGGACTTTCATTTGTATTATCTTGTCTTCACAAGAACATAGTAGCAGGTGTTCTACTATTATTACCCACCTCACCCCATTTGGTAAATGTGAAACTGGGCCTCAGGGGGATGGTGACTTGCTAAAGGTCACAAGGCCAGTAAGTGGTGGGATTAGGGCTGGCCCACAGCTCATCTGTGTTTTTCTGTCTCCACCTAGGCCTGCTGCCGTGTCCCATCAGTGAATCCCTCCTCAAGAGTTCAGGGTTTTCTTCTGCCTGCGGGCTGCCTGTCATTCACCATGTGCAGTGTCCAGCGAACTGCAAAGCCACGTAGAGTGGTTATGTACCCTATGGCTGCAGGTGCCATGTTTTCCGTGCACATGCACTTCCTGTGTATAATGTCTCCGTTTCTTCTTCCCTCATTGTCTTGTAGTCAGCATGCCCATCTTTACCTCCTCCCCTCAAACACATGCCTTATATTAATTAGTCAGGGCTTTCCAGAGAAACAGAGGCAATAGGATATAATATATAGAAACAGGGCTGTTCCCAGGAATAGGCTCACATGATTATGGAGGCTAGACAGTCCCACAATCTGCTGTGTGCAAGCCTGAGGCCCAGGAAAGCTGTTGGTGTAGTTCAGTCTGAGTCTGAAGGCCTGAGAACCAGAGGATTTGATAGTGGGAATCCCAGTCTGGGAGCAAGAACAGACCAGACCCTGTCCCAGCTCAGCAGGCAGCCAAGAAGCAAAAGGGTGAATTTCTCCTTCCTCCGCCTCAAGGCTTTGGATGATAACACCCACACTGGAGAGGGCAATCTGCTTTACTGAGTTCACAGATTCAAATGCTAATGGAATCTGGAAAATACCCTCACTGACACACCTAGAAAAATGTTAATCTGGGCGAGTCAAATTTACATTTAATATTAACCATACCTTTTAATTTATACTTCTAATCTTCAAGATAGAAAGCCAACTGTTTGGACTCATCAAAGCATAGCTTATATAAGAATTAGCAGCTCTGAGTGAAGGCCTGGGAGGCAGTGTTTTGAGTAAGAGTAAGAGTTTTCCCTGCCTGGTTTTAGGCTAGCTGTCACAGAGCTGATTGTGAAGGATAAAGATTGCAAACAGAGTAACCCAACAGCTGGGTCAGGAGGTCAATGCCATCAGTGATGGAACTTGGTAGAGCTGCCTGTGTTGGCCACCAGGAATCATGCAGGTAAACAATTTGCAGCCTGGGGTTTCTACAGTTGACAGAATTAGGCTCAGAGGCAGGAAATTTTCAGGACAGCTGTCAAGTCTGGGTCAAATAGCCGGGAGCAGGGCTCCATCTCAGTTGTTGCTTCAAAAGGACCTGCCACCTTCCACACAATGGTGCTAGATTTAAGGAGACGTCTTTCTACCTGATGGACTCCCTTCCTTTCCATCAGTGTGCTGCTGGTGGAGGCACAGGTGTCGCTAATGTGGGCCAGTTAGGCCAGACAGGCCAGCAGGTCCAAGGCTTAGGCTGGATGACTGTGCTACTGACTATAACTACAGATCAGATTAAGGTACTCACGTGAAGACTTAATACCATCCTGGGACATTCAGTTAATGCCAGTTGTTAGTATTGCTGCTTTTTACTATTTTACTATTTACTATTCCACAGACAACAGTCTATTAAATCTAGATCGATAGCTCCGTAGCTTTTTAAGAACTTCTTGGTGGAAGGTATCTTCCATTTTGTTTTTCTCAGCCATGTTGTGAATAGGTGGAGTGTCTGGATAAGTGGCCTTATAAACCAGGTATGAATAATAAAATAAAGTAAGACTAGTGTAACCGAGTAGACTGGGGCCTGTCCACATGGTGCCTTGATGAATGACCAAACAATTAATGCTGGAAGGAGCAGATCTTTATTTACAATACCCAACCTTGGGAGGGGCTCAGAGCACTTCTGCTCCAAGTCCTCCTTTCCCCTGAGACTCAGCATTTCCCTTGTTCCCCAAGAGGCTATAAGCCAAAAGCAAACCCAATAGTTCTCCATGTTCTCATCTTTAGCCGGCTGCAGAAATAGCTCTCCAGTCTATCTGGAAGTTACCAAAGTCTGCATCCTCACACAGCAGCTCACTCGCTCTCTTTCAGGATCTGAGGTACATTGTCATTGCCTCCATGTAATAGTCCAGGAAAGGCATGTGCTGTGGTACACTGGATCATGGCGAAATCCAGGAAAAGCACAAGTCTCAAGAGTCCAAGTTAAAACCTGGATCTGCAAGGCAACAGGTCATCATCTTGCAAATAAGGGTCCTTGATGGACTTGGAGTCCACTAGAGTGGCCATGATCAAAGCAGCCCCCCTGCTTTCTAAGTCGCCCATGGCGGAACAGGTCCTACAGCCCACACGGCTCCTGTCTCATTACCAGCAGCAGGGTCCTTCCACACCCTTCCATCTTTCCATTCACATTCCTTGAGGCAGGAGTCAGCCAACTTTTTCTATAAAAGGCCACATAGTAAATATGTTAGGGTTTCCAGGCCATATAGCCTCCATCACAGCTACATCTCTCAGCTGCTGTAATGAGAAAGGAGCCATAAAGTGAGGGGACCTGTGTCCCAACTAAACTTTATTTTTGGACACCAAAATTTGAATTTCATATACCTTTTACCTGTCAGAAAATATTATTCTTCTTTCGATTTTTTAACCATTAAAAAGTTTAAAAGACATTGTCACTAAACTGTACACTTTAAAATGGTTAATGGCTCATTTTATGTTATGTGAATCTCAATTTAAAAAAAAATTGTTTAGGTCATTTTGGCTTGTGTGTTTTACAAAAACTAAGGGCAGGCCAGATTTGGGCCATGGGATGCTCCTTGTCAACCTCTGCCTTCAAGATACCAGCATTATCTTAGATACACATATATGCAACTTATGTGGATATCCATTATTAAAATAAAATACATTATTGGGAGGCTCTACTCCCTCCCAAGCTGCATGGCCCAATCTCCTCATGGCTGCCCCCCTCCCCACTTAAATCCCGACCTGGAACTTCCTACATGGCCTCATCTCTAACTTTTCTAACACTGAGTGACACTTGCCAGTTCTCCTGTACTGTTTATAGTCTCTCGGCTGCCATCTCCAGTCAAGGCAAGAGTGGCTCAGTGATCCACGGGCAACTGCCTCCCCTGGCTATATCAGGAGTCAGGATACACCCTTAAAGTCACACCTACCTTGCTCTGAGGGGGCAGCACAACTATTAACAAAGCTATTAAACTAGCCACCAGGTTGCTGTAGATATGCAAAATGTCTTAATCCTGTCATCTGCTCTCCCCCACCCTCCAACTAAGGTTTCGGAGGGTTTTCCCCTGTTTTCCTGGGGACACCCTTTGCCCTGTACCCCTTACACTAGCATTGCATGTTTCCTATGCACCAAGCAGTTCTTTCTATGGGTTAATTCATTTAACCCTCTCACTCCTAAAAGACAGATGCTATTTCTATCCTCATTTAGAGATGAGGAAATGGAGGCAAAAGTTCACTCAGTGAGTTGTGCAGTCAAGATCACACTCGCTCTTTCATTTTCCTGGAACATCCTCCTTTTAACGTACAGCCTCTCCTCCTTATCCCTTACTCACAGTTGAAATCTCACCAAGATTTTGTGGCTGATTTCTGATAGTAATCTCCTCCCAAGTGACCTTTTCTGATCTTCCTCCCAAGTGACCTTTTCTGACTTGACAGGTTCCCTTCCTCTTGTAAATGCACCAGAACTTTCTTCCTCCCTCTGCCTTGTGCCTCAAACCTGTCAAGGTTATCTGTGGTTATCGGTGACCTTGTCTGTATTCCACAGTAGATCATGTCAAAGCACAGGTGTGAAATCAACCAAAGTGCACTGAAATAAGTTGTTGGATCTTGCTTAGTATTTTTGAAAATAAATAGAATAGAATGGAATAGAATAAAATAGATAGAATGGAATAGAAGTATAATAGAATAAAAGAAAATAGTGTGCACCATGTAGAAATAGCAAGTATTATTTGATGACATTTTTGTATCAGTAGGGTGTGAGTGTGTGTGTGTGTGTGTGCAGGTGCACATGCTGGGTTGCAACATGAAAACTAGTTCTGCTGGGGAGTTATTGTTTAATGGGTAGAGAGTTGCAGCTTTGCCAGACAAAGAGTTCTGGAGAGCTATTCCACAACACTGTGAAGCACAATAGTCTCCCTGCCTTGTTCGCAGTTTTGTTATCCATGGTTTCAGTTACCTATGGGCAACCATAGCCTAAAAATATTAAAATGAAAACTCCAGAAATAAAAAATTCATAACTTTTATTTTTTAATATATTATGTATTTATTTTTAGAGAGTGGAGAAGGGAGGGAGAGAGAGAGGGAGAAAAACATCCATTGGTTGCTCGTCGTGTGCACCCCAACTAGGGACAGAACCAGCAACCCAGGCATGTGCCCTGAACAGGAATCAAACCAATGACCTTTCTCTTTGTGAGACAACACCAAGCCAACTGAGCCATACAGGGCAGGGCAAGAATTCATAACTTTAAGTTGCACACAGTTCTAAGTAGCATGATGAAATGCCCTGCCATCCCAGTCTATCCCGCCTTGGACATGAGTTATCCCTTCCTCCAGTGTATCCACGCTGTGTATGCTACGTGATCCTTAGTCACTAGGTAGCCATCTCAGTTATTAGATGGGTTCTCATGGCATCAGAGTGCTTGCATTTAAGTCATCCCTATTTTACTTAATAACAACCCCAAAGCAGAAGACAGTGATACTGGCTGGCCATTCAGATGTGCCAAGGAGAAGCCATAATGTGCACATCTGTACAGGAAACAATACAGTATATGATAGTATACATATAGGGTTCCACACTATCCACAGTTTCAGGCATCTGCTGGGGGTCTTGGAATTATTGCCCAAGGTAATGAGGGACAACTGTGCATTACATTACTAAACGGCACACTTAAAAATGGTGAAGATGGCAAATTCTGCATGTCAATTTTTCCAAAATTAAATAAAAGTTTTTTAAAAAAGTATTTCTTACTGTAACTGGGGGCCAAAACATCTGAGAAACACTGTGCTGCAGACTAGAATCATGTTAGGGCTCAGACCCCGTGTGACTCGTCTCGCTACACGGAGCAGCATGCAGCCGGCACACACCAGTGGCTCCTCCCTGGACGTCTCTTGAACTGAACACAGCAAGCCCACATTTCATGTCCTCAGTAGGTTCTTAGAAAATGTGGCTTTGAGGGAAATGAAATAAAACAAAACCAATTTAACCATAGGCTAATTGATGTAAACAAGTTAAGTTTCTACTGCATATTTCTAGTCACAAAAACATCACCAAACTTCTAAATAAAGACCCAAACTACTTCTAATATTAAACACTGAAATAAACGTAAGTCCTACATACATTTTAAGAGAGATTAATATAAGCAAACAAAATAATTACTTTCTAACCTGTGTATTTCGGTTCAGGGTGATGGGTGGCCAGAGTCTATCCCAACAGCTCAGGGCACAAGGCAGAGACCCACCCTGAGCAGGGACCCTTAGAGGGAGAGAACACTTGGGTCATACACGTGTTTTAGATCCAAGGGGAATGCATTCAGTATTCTCATTTTTTCAGAGCTGTGAAAAATTCTGTCTCACTTCCGACATGAAGAATCCTTTACTTTCAGGAGCACCCAAATACATAAAGAAAATCTTGGAGGACTTCAAGAAAGATATTGACAGCAACACAATTATAGTAGGGGACTTTAACACCCCACTGTCAAAAATGGACAGGTCTTCCAAACAAAATATCAACAAGGATATTGTGTCACTTAACAATACCCTAGATAAAATGGACTTAACTGATATATAGAGAGAGAGCTTTTCATCCCAAAGAAGCAAAATACACATTCTTTTCAAGTGTCCATGGAACTTTCTCAAAGATAGACCACATGATAGGACACAAAGCAAGCCTCAACAAATTCAGGAAGATTGAAATCATATCAAGCATTTTCTCTGACCACAAGAGACTGAAACTAGAAACCAACCCCAAAGGACAAAACCCAAAACACTCAAAATCGTGGAGACTGAATACCATGCTATTAAACAATGAATGGGTCAAGAATGAGATTAGGGAAGAAATCAAAAACTTTCTGGAAACAAATGAAAACGAACTCAAAACAACCCAAAACCTATGGGACACAGCAAAGGCAGTCCTGAGAGGGAAGTTCATAGCAATACAGGCCTACCTTAAAAAGATAGAAACATTTCAAAGAAACAACCTAACCCTACGCCTAGAAGAACTCGAGGAACAACAACAAAGACAGCCCAGAGCAAGTAGAAGGAAGGAAATAACTAAGATCAGAGCAGAGTTAAATGACATAGAGACTAAAAGCACAATTTTAAGTACCAATGAATCCAGGAGCTGGTTCTTTGAAAAGATAAACAAAATCAACAAGCCTTTAAGTAGGTTCATCAACAAAAAAAGAGAGAAGATCCAAATAAACAGAATTAGAAATGAAAGAGGAGAGATTACAACTGATACCACAGAAGTACAAAGGATTGTAAGAAATTACTACGAAGAACTGTATGCCAAGAAATTGGAAAACCTAGGTGAAATGGACACATTTCTAGAAAAATATAGTCTTCCAAAACTGAATGAAGAAGAAGCAGAAAACCTGAACAGACCAATAACAGCAGACAAAATTGAAGCAGTCATCAAAAAACTCCCAACACACAAAAGCCCTGGACCAGATGGTTTCACAGGAGATTTCTACAAAGCATTTAAGGAAGAGCTAACCCCTATCCTTCACAGACTACTCGAAAAAATCCAAACTGATGGAAGACTCCCAAACTCTTTTTATGAAGCCAGCATCATCCTAATCCCAAAACCAGATAAAGACACAACCAAGAATGAAAACTTCAGGCCAATATCGCTGATGAACATAGACGCTTAAAATTCTCAACAAAATATTGGCAAACCGCATTCAGCAATACATTAAAAAGATCATCCACCAT